>NC_137461.1:21965596-23165596 GCF_964235325.1 Thermobia domestica
TATGGAATCTCGATGAAACATCTGAAAAGAAATAGAAAATATTAGTAGACAGAAAATAATAACTAATCTAAACCTAGAACACTTACATGTACTACTCCCACGACACTATAGAAATCAAGGATGTTATAAAATAGAGGATCTACCCATACAACTAAATCGTGAAGTCATACGTCACAGCTTCGCCACACCTACTCTGCCCACTCCGAGCCACTAAGATCGCAATGTTTCGAGCCAACAATCATGGCGGAAACAAAAGTAGTCAGTCAGACGTGCCGGCTCAGAGAATGCTCGGTTGTTTTTTGGCTTCATTCAGTTCATATGATGAAGACACATATGGGCAGATCCTCTACTTTATAATATCCTTGATAGAAATGGATATTTAACAAATAATAGGCCTAACTAAATAAAACAATGGATACTTACCTCAGTTAACAAAAATTGTAATGTGTGGAAGGATTGTTAAAAAAAAAAAAAAAAAAAAAATACGACGCTGAATTTCCTTCGTATTTGATGTTATTAATTCGAATGTGCTGTACCCAAGTTATGGCTCGAAATTATTTTGTTTGTTAATTCTTCACGTACAATTTAGTGTTATAATATAATGTTTTGAAAATTGTATTTCATTGTTTTCAATGTTATTTCCACAATTGATGGAATAAGCTCATGTTCCTTAGCTGCTACTAAGTTCGATACGGAAACAATAATAATGCTTACGAAGCAGGGACATACGCAGGGGGTGGGTCCTGGGGGTTCGGACCCCCTGAAAGTTCGACGTTTGTGTAAATGTAGCCTAATTTTAGGTGCATTTTTAGGAATATCAATATAAAATACCTTCATATTGAGTTTGGACCCCTTCCGAAATAAATTCCTGCGTACGCTACTGGTACGAAGTAATTTTTATATCGTCTTTGTGTACTCCTGTGCTCACACGTATTTGTAAATTGCGTTTTCTTCTCTTCCGCGGCGAGTTGCTGCGGGGGCGACTTTAGTAATGCACTCGGCCAAATTTTGTTAGTTCCCGCGTGTTAGTAAATTTTGCGTGAAAGTACAGGGTGATATTTTTAACTCACGGATTTAATTTGGATATAGAATTTCTAGCTGAAGCGCGATTTTCATCCAGTTTGCGCAAATGATCAAGGAAAGATGGGAGATTTATGAGACTATGTTTACTAGTTTAAATTCATCGTGGGGAATATCGACCGCGCCTCAAGAAAAACAGCAAATATTCACCAGTGTACCTTACAATTGGAATGAGGTTTTGGATTTTTGAAACAAAATTGCAGAATACAAATTAACTGTTAGTGAGAATACAAATTAACTGTTAGTGGTAACACTCATAAACATTATTACGTTACATTATTATTAATGGCACAAAGAAGATACATAACATCTTACTTTTAGGGAAGATGTTGAAAATGTCTGCCTCCTTCTTGTAGACAAAATTGAACACGTCGTTCCATGTTAAGGGTTGTCAGACGTAATGTTTCTAATAGTAACAATTTGTAATGTTCTGCTTCAACATTTCCAGGGAAGTAGGGTGGTTTCTGTACGCACGTCCGTTTAGGAAGCCCTACAAAATAAACAAATAAATAAATAAAATCAGTTGTAGTCAAGTCCGGAGATATCGGAGGCCACAATTCGTTTGAAATCACCCGATTGTCAAAAAACAAAACACACACAAAAAAAACTTTCAGTCAGACCCGTGCTGCCATGTGATGTATGGTATGTAGCTCCATCCTGTCGATAATAGCCCTGTGTGATTTCAATGTCGTCCAAATTTTCAACAAATTCAATAAAAATTTCCCTGTAGCGCTCTGTGTTCATTGTTCCGTTGAAGAAGATCGGTCCCACTACACGTGATGCTGAGACAGCAAACCATACCCCAACTTTGAGTGAATGCAACGGAATTTCCATTCGGCTATGTGGATTATCTATTGCCCATAACCGTGAATTCTGCGAATTAATGTACCCACAAAGATGAAACCAGACTTCATCAATAAACCACGTTATTTTGAGAATATCAGGATTACGCACAATGAACACTGAAAACCAGTTACAGTAAGCAAAACGTTTATCTTTATCTGGATCCTTTAATACTTGAACAACTGTAGTTTTGTAGGGCCTTAGTTTTGCAGTTTTAGCAGCCATTTAACATGTTGAATAGCTATAGCCGGTTTCTTGTCACAAACGACGGAGAGATTTCTTGGGTGACTTAAAGAGTCGATAACTTACATCTTTCACAACACCTGGCTGCGGGGTCCGATGCTTCCCTGTCTCACTCAGAAGCGATCCTGTTTCTTCCAACTTATTCACTAGGGACAATAATGTGTTCTTGTCTGGGGCAGAACGTGAGGCAAATTTGTTTCTAAATGTTCTTTGTGTAGCAACAACAGATTTCGTCTTCCAAAAACTTCTAACGATAAACTCACGTTGCTCCAAAGAGTACACCATTCTTACTGTATCCCGATCACAATCACACGATAGCACACAACAGTACAGCACAACAATTCCCAATATAACGGCCCAGTTTCCTGTATCTTATTAACTATGCTGAAGTTGCCATCTAACAGAAAATATTCGAATCTTTGCACCGCACCGCATCTTATTGCAGTTGTAAGGTACACTGGCGAATATTTGCTGTTTTTTGTGAGGTGTGGCCGACATTACCGGGGATGAATTAAAACCCCGGTAAACATAGATCCATAAATCTCCCATCCTTCCTTAATCATTTACCACAAACCGCATGAAAATCGGACATCAATTAGAAATTCTAGACTCAAATGAAATCCGCGAGTTTTAAAAGAATCACTCTGTATAACGCAAACAAGAATTTTAGGAATGAAAGAAAAAAGTATTAAAAGATTGCGATCTTGGCCAATAATTTATTTTTTATCAGGAGAGAAAATTTTCGAACGGCCCCTAAATCAAGTTTTCGTATTTTCTACGGAATAAGCACATCATACTGACAAGGGAACATTCCGATTTGGTGAAATTAATTGCTGAAAATGATTGCTAGCACTGGATTCAGCACCAAAAGAAACAGAGAAAAAGAGGGTGTTTAGTGGCAGACCGTATACAGGGTGGGAGACAAATGATGGCAAAGTGCGAAGATAGAACGTAGAAAATGTCTAAAAATGCCATATTAATTTTGAAACGAGTAGAGGGATTGAGGTCAAATGTTGGATATGAGGAATGCATATAGAGCTGCACTGAATAGGCGTAATGTGAATCAGGGGGGATACCTGAAAAGCCGCCATGTTGGAATTAGCACAAAAAGAATATACAGGAAAGGGGTCATATGACATGACTCTTGACGCACACCGTCTATTGAAATCAATAGTTGCCAATACAGTTTGAGACTTCTATTTAATTGCAAATGTTGTGGTCCTTAAGAATGATTGTGTAGTTGATACACAAATGGAGACAACAGTGGGCACATTTGAAAATGATAAACATGGACAATCGGGCTCATCACAGCTATCGCTGGTATTGAAATTGAAGCAGTAGATGACATGTATCATGAATGCGTTAGGTGCGGTTTGCAAATATCCAGTTTTGTAGGAAGCAAATCTAATCATAGCTTGGAACCTTTGTGTTGTATAGTGGAAGCGGGTGAGTGATTGTAGCTTAATGAAGTTATCCCGTTGTCATATTTTGAAGTCAGATGACAGAAAATGTTGTCTGTTATATATTTTACGAAATTCTTATACGAATGGAAGAAAAACAGATCCAACAGTTGTATAAGTGACGTGCAACCATCAAGGATAAGGCGTCGGATAAGTTCAACGTTGTCCGGTTTCTACACCATCTCTTCATCTTTATTTGTTCTCGATGAATTAGTGAGAACAGCAGTTTTATATGCTCTATAGAAAGTCAGAAAATGTCATATTTGCACTTTTACCAGTTTTTTTTAACGAATATTGGGTGGATCGAGAGGTTTGTTGGTTGGAAAGTGGCCTCATTCACGTTTGTGGTAGTTCCCGTATATTCTTCTTGCGCTAATTCCAACATGGCGGCTTTTCAGGTGTCCCCCTGATTCACATTACGCCTATTCAGTGGAGCTCTACAGGCATTCCTCATATCCAACATTTGACCACTATCTTTCTATTCGCTTCAAAATTAATATGGCATTTCTAGACGTTTTCTACGTTCGATCTTCGTACTTTTCCTTCATTTCTCTCACACCCTGTATACGGGCTGACGTGCAGTTTTTCACGGTGCAATTTCACACGGTACTCATTATCGAGCAATTTCATACGATCCTGTTTATCGAATTAATCATTCTGCATTTGTCGTGCACTTTCGCACGGTCTACCTGTCAACCATTTGATTCGTCCTGAAAATGCTTTCACTGTATGGGGAGGCAGGACACAAAACAAGTGTCAACTAAGTACGAACAGAAAAGGAGAGAACACAAGTTAAAATAAATACGAACAATTGCAATTAGTACTAGAGGAGAAGAGCTTAGAAAATGTTTCACTTTCACAAAAAGAATAATCAAAAAACCGGAAATTAAAGTAACTAAGAACAAGACAGAACAAAATATAAGCAAACAAAAGTTATAGTAAAGAAGGAGAGAAAATAATGACATAAACAATATGAAATTTAAATAAATAAATAAAAAATAAAAACTATCCCAAATTGAAATAGATGAAAACAAACAAAAAAAGAATAACAACTGAAAATAAATAAGAACAGAAAAGGAACAATAAAAAAATGAAAAAATGTAATCATTAGGAATAGAACAATCACAAATGAAAATAAATAAATAATAAAATAAGCAGCACATCAGAGAATTCAGTCAGGAAGTTCAAAACTTGAAAACAAAATGTGCCCGCCCCAGAACTTAGAAAAACGTTGTGATTTGTGAAACACAACACATTAGCTACATACTCCAAAGCAGTTTGAAGAAGAGCCTTATCGTCTTGTTATTTTCCAAGCGAACAACACATCGTTAAGGTGGAACTCTTATACTTCTGTACATTGTCAATCCATTTTGTACAATTCATAGTTCATTATTCCAGCTTTTGGAGATGGGCAGGAGCAAGTTCGAGCGAGTTTTTTTTTTTTTTTTGTTTGTTTGTTTTTCAAACTCGACTCGAAAAATTTCCTCCAACTCGACCCGAATTCAGGTCAAGTTTCGAGTCGAGTTGAGCTATATCCTGTGTATAGTTTCAAGTACTGTCTTCAAGTATCCTCTTTGCTTCCAAGGCCATTGACTTTTTACCACCATGGCATTGTTCAGTTGCAGGAACGTTGGCAGAAGGTGCTGGATGCAGATGGCGATTACTTCGAGACGTAACCTGAGTATTTTGTGCTACAACGTAGACTCTGTGCGGACTCTGAAATCGGCAAGAACATTTTTGGATACCTTGTACGTAGACAATATAATTATTAGCAATGATATTACTACTGCTACAAATTATTATTATTATTAGTAGTAGTATAAACAAGAAAGACAGGCGGTTTATATTTGAATACCAAAAACTAGTTGACTGCCGACCACGGTAGTCGTGAAGTCTAGGAGGCAAGGACATCGTTCACGAGGTTCTCGGTTTGAGTTCCGGAGGAGCAAGTATTCGGGTTCGAGCCAAAAATTATTGAAAGTTATTGGGCGCCGGGCAAACATGTTCAAAACTGCTCGGCCCGAGTTTAGGGTTGTACAGCTCATTCACTATTGAGCCGAACCGAGAAGTTAGCCGAGCTTACAACTTATCCAACCAAGTTGGCTCGAGCCCTCGGCACAGTTGAACCGAACCCAGCTGATAGCTCACGTGAACCAAACCGAATCAAGCTGATGACACCCCAACCGAGCCGGCTCGAGCCATGGGCTCAGTTCAGCCGAGTCAAACCGAGCGGATGGACACGTTTCAACCCAGCCTGCTCAAGCCATCGGCTCAATTGAGCCGAGCCGATGGTTCATTCCAACCAAATAGACTAGAGTTGTTCGCTCAGTTGAACCGAGCAGAGCCGGTTGTCATCATTACCCGGGTTGGTCTTCTTGTGCTCAATAATTTCACCGTGCAGACGTCAGTTTTGATGGTGAGAACTACAGTATATACTTATATTGGTGCTCACCACATTTGACGCTGTCTCGTTATAAAAATCTATGTTGTCTAATTATCGCCATGGAACGAGATACGAGCAGTGTTCCCTCTCGTGAGCAACACTGAAAGTGTTCAACATTACTGCTTCAAATATCATGGTTTCACTTTCGAATCTAATCAGGTCACGATTTCAAAACGAGCTGAGCGAGCGAGCTATTTATCAAACTCGACACGAGAAAATTACCTTTGACTCGACTCGAAACTTTTAGGGGCCGCGGTGGCGCAGTGGTAGAGCGTTCACCTCTGGTGCATGGGGTCCCTGGTTTGATCCCAGCTCGTGGTAAGTGAACTTTGTGGTGGACAAACACCGTGTGCATGGGTTTCCTCGGGGTTCTCACGTTTCCTCCCACTTTCTTCATTCCACCATTTCATTCATTCCTCATGATCACTGTCTCCTTTAGCCTAGTCAGCACAATTGTGGGACGTAAAACTCAAAGATTTCATTTCAGTTCATTTTTTTGACTCGAAACTTGCTTGAATTCGAGTCGTGTTTTAGCTCGACTCGTACCCATCCTTAAGCTCAAGCTTCTCAAGCATTTATTTAAAGTCCACGCCATTTCCTAGTTTCTTCAGGGCTAATTGCAATCTGTGGTCAAGATGGATGTAAGTTGATTTTCTACGCTTCTCCGGATTGCAATTTTTAAGCCCTGTCTCGCAAAAGCATGAAAACTAGACGTCGCATCTGTTTTTGATACACTGGCAAGCTTCAAGATACTTGGTGTACTCTTAGATATGCTGCGGTTTAACTTATTGTGCTAGTCCTCCACTGGATTGTTTGTTCTGTTTTTTTTTACCATTGCAGTTCTATATTTCTCTGAATGTCTGGAATGTCTATCCATTGTTCAATGAAATAATAGTTTGACTCTTCGATTTTCTGGCCTTCATGACGATGAGCCAACCTTCATTGATCCTGCTTGATGTTATTAATGTTAAAGCACTACACAGACGAACATGACGACGTACATCTTCACTAGGGAAGTATCCTTCGACAAGGCCTAAAAAGCTTCCAGCATTATTATTTATGACTAATGTCCGGATTTGTACGTAATTACATACTTTTTCCTTCATATGTAGGTTCATCAAATCCTTAAATGTTTGTGATTCACACCTGTAGGGTGCTTCAACTCAAGTTTCATATTACATACTTTTACATATTTTGACCAATATTACATATTTCTATGGTTTCTAAATATTTTTTTTACATAAAACTGTCATAAAATTTTGCGTTTACTGAAATTTTAATTTAAAATTAAAAAAAAAAAAATAAACTCTCCAAGTGTGCAAGACTTGCATCTAGATTCAATTTTGTCATGTCTATCTTTTCGTTTCTTTACCGAAAGGGAAATATCTCTCTCTTTTTTTATTTGTCAAAGCATGTTTCGCAGAATTTTCGCTGATAACAAAAGAAATATAAGAAGAAACAAGTAGAAATCCTCCCGCCGGGGTACATTAGCAGCGCCCTTTATTCTCAACTCTGGAAGAAGACAGATCACGTGCCTGACAGACGATTGGCCAGGAAATTCCTAAAATGAAGTCTATTTGATTGTTATCGGAGGTCGGACGGAAAAAAAGATGAAAGCAAATCCTGCAATTCAAGTTAAAACTGTATGCTAGTGTGCTTCCAGCAATTTACTGCAAGAGTTCGTTCCGAGAAGCTGGCGACAATGGAAATATCATAGCAGGTAACCTAAGCTTTCAAAGAACTTCGCTTGTTCAACTGAATGACAGGAGGACAGTACTCTAGTATTGCAGTTGCGAAACGCACATTTCTGTATTGACCGTCGAAGTTAGAAATGGCTCCGGTTGTCTCAACTTTATCCGCGAAATTGCGGTCGCGGGTAGCTATCGATGATGCGTTTACTACGGACGGTAAAGTGGTGTGTCAAATGTGTGATAAAAAATTCAATGTTCAATGAAATCTCAGTTAGAACAACATGTACGAAGTGCACTCCATGCAAGAAATAAAAATTTGCGAACTGAAAAAAAAAGTACTCTTGACAAAATGCATCAAGATACTTCAGTGAGTGAGTTTTTCAAAGACTTGTGCCAAGCAATGATAGCAGCAAACATTCCTTGGAACAAAGTTCAAGTGCCAAAATACCGTGCTTTTCTGGAGAAGTACTGCGGGCATCGAATTCCTGACGAATCCACTCTTCGAAAGTGTTATTTCGAAGTTTGTCATAGGGAAGCTATAGATACCATTAGGGCAGAAATGGGTAGTTCATATATTTGGATTTCTGTGGACGAAACAACAGACGTTTTGGGACGTTATGTAGCAAATTTAGTGATTGGAAAGTTAAGTGAAGATGCTCCATCTAAATCCTATTTTATTGCGAGTAAATTGCTGGAACGCACGAATCATTCCACGATTGCTTACTTTGTAAACGATGGTCTTAAAGTGTTGTGGCCAGGAGGAGTTCAGGAAGAAAAAGTCCTTGTTCTCTATACAGACAGTGCAGCGTACATGTTAAAAGCGGCTAGAGCACTTACAGTTTTTTACCCTCACTTATATAATTCATTTCACCTGTATGGCCCATGCTCTTCAGCGTGTTGCTGAAGAGGTGAGAGACAACTTTTGCTAAGTAAATCAACTAGGCGCCATAACGTGTTCAAGTTTACAGAGATCAACTGCCAGACGTGCCACTTCCTTCGGAGCCTGTGCTAACGCGATGGGGCACTTGGATCAGGCAGTGCATTTCTACAATGAACATTTTCAAAAAATAAAGCTGTTGTTCATCCATTTCCATCGGAGTCTGATGTGTCAGATGGCATTACTCAGAAACTGTTTAATGATTCAGCAATTTTGGTTGGCTACCTACAAGCATTAAAAAGCTAGAGACTGCTGCAAGGTGTGTGTGGAGATGTAGGAGAAAAAGTTCGAAAGAAACTAAATGCAGTGTTGGAAAGAAACCCGGGTTACGACAGCCTCTTGGAAGTGTGTGAGATTCTCAGTGGTGAAACAAGAACCTCCCCCTGAAGATATTTCCCCCAACTACATCCCCTTGTTGAAATGCGCTCCTGTTACCTCATGTGATGTGGGGAGATCATTCTCTGCATACAAGAATATTTTATCCGATCGCCGACAAAATTTTACTTCTGATCATTTGGAAATGTACCTTGTAACCCATTGTGCAACAACACACAGTTGAACTGCAGGCACATCTTTTGTAAGTACTTTATTTCAAATTAAAAATGTTCATTAGTGGAAATATTCTTCAATCTTAGTTCAGCTCGTATTGTTTAAAAGATATAGGGCTGCTTTTCCCTACATGAAATAAATATATATAAAACAATACATTTCGTCTTAAGTTGCTTTTAGTATTTAAATTTGTATATTGCGCATAATTCATTTCAAGATTGGGCCGTGGTGACGGATGCGCATTTAGTGTAAAAGGTTCTAGATTTGAAACGGTACCACACCACACCACATGAGATTTCTGACATACAAATGCCGTATGCATTGATTTCCTCGGGGTTTTCCTGTTTCTCTCTAGCCGATTCACATCTTCCTTCATTCGCGTCTGATTTTTATTATCCTGCAATCAGTAACGTCAGTGATGTATGGCTGTCTCAGCTGTTCAAGCATTTCACTTCATTGTGGGACTTGCATTAAGTAGGATAAAGTGCAGTAGATTTTCCTTTTTATTTTCATAATTCGTTTAAATATTGCATACTCATACGCGTGTTAATATTACGTTTTAATAAATATATAACATATGTAATATTACATATTCGTATATAATATTACATATTTCTTACATTTTAAGCGATATTTGTTACATATTTAGGAGGTTGATATTACATAAAAATCCGGACTCTATTCATGTGCCAAAGTATATGCCGAAGAGAACTGTTCCGGTCTGGAAGAACCGCTTCCTCTTGCTATTTTTATTTTTTTGCGCTTTTGGACGAAAACAATGTGGAGTTTATATAGCTACCTTTTGTTAAATGACGCTATTACTAATATAGACCATAACACAATAAGATCTGATAGACTGGAATGCAAATTATTACGCACTGAACGTAAGCCACTGTTTTTTCACCACTTGCTATATTCTTAACTCCAAATTTATTTTTCCATCTTCGTAAGCAATAGCAACGTGAGACGAGCGTAGCATGTGATATCTGGATGAAAAGTGGACTACTGCAATCGAATACAGCAATGAAGTTGTAGGGAAAATAAGTTATCGATAAGGTGGCTTTCTCGAGTGTCTATCGTGTCGAATTATGTTTGATCGGTTTGTTTGAAATATGAAGCCTTCGATTATTGTGACAATGTTGGTTCGCGAGTTCAGAACTTGCAATGATCCATAGTGGGAGGAATACAATGTGTTTGAAAGAATTAAAAGAGTCGTTGGAAGAAAATAAATGACGACTTGGAACCGGATGATGATGTTGATAATACGATAACGATTTAGAAGAGCAAGAAAATGGTTCTAAATTAGAATCATCTATTGAAACATTCGAATATAGTTGTTCGCAACAATGCAGCAGCTCCTCATATATGCCTTCCCCGCCACGAAAGCGTCCAGTGCGTTATACGAAAGAGCAACTACAGAAACCATACAACTATTGGATCGAAACAGGAGCAATATCCGAGAAACGGAGGAAGTCCTCGTCTGTATTTAACAAGTATAAATTTTTCCAACGTAACCAGAATCCTCTGCACACGTTCGAGCAAAAGATAAAGAGACCGTCTACATATCTTTAAGAGTGCAGGAAACAGTGGGGTTATCATTCATAACTGTACTCTACGGATGTGGGTGTTGCATGAGAAAATGTAACTCGATTCAAAGAACACCACAAGCTTTAAGGCGTCCGTGTCACGGGTAAAGAAATTTAAGAAAAGAAACCGCATTGTGTCGCGAAAAATTACACACACTGTCAATAAGACCTCGTAATATGAGCAGGATCTACGCAAAACGGCAAAAGAGTTTATTGCGAAAACAACGTGACTAATAAGTTGCAACGAGCTTCAGCCACATCAGGTGTTCAATGCAGATCAAAGTCGATTTGATAAAGAACTTCATTTCGGAAGAATTTTGGCATCAAAGGGGACCAAAATAATTAGTGTAAGCGTTGGGTCAGTAACAGCCAGCACTCACTCCTACATGATCATGCCAGTCGTCTCGATGAATGGATTTATCGAGTCTCCTATGTTTCCTCTGTCTGCTGAACCCACTGACAAACCTAGCAATCTTCCTAATATAAAATTATGTGCAAAAGAGACAGACAATATGTCCAAGGATGACTTGAAAATATTTCTGCAAGATGTATGCTGGTTAATTATGCCCGAGAAGCATCTCATACTTTTAGTTGATTCTTCGTCATGTAATAAAGGCTACCAATTAATCAGCTCAACTGTTTTGGATGGTGTTAAGTCCCACAAACAACTGACATCTCCAAAGTGCACAGGTCTTATCAAGTCTTTTGATGTTGGATTTTTCAGAACTTACAAAACTTTCGTGAATTTTCTCTCACACACAGTACTGTTCATCGATGCTCGACAAAGGGTTCAACAATATCTGGCATCGAGACAATTTCACCCGCCTTCAAGCGTTCATGCATTTTCAGTTTAGTGCTCCCCGTTTCCGAAATTTTACGCCTGTTTTCAAAGCGGGGTTATCTTAACATCAAGCATCCAGGGCCATTTCAGACTTCCACTGAATATTGCTTCGGTAGTATCAACAATGTACTAATCCTAGTTTCGTCACAAGGGATATATGAGAAGTTTCTGCTTTGTTGCGAACAACTATATTCTACAGTTTCAATGGATGATTCTAATGTAGAAACATTTTGCTGCTTTCCTAAATCGTTATCGGTATTATCAACATCATCATCATCTTCATCCGATTCCAAGTCGTCATCGATTTTCTTCCAACAACTTTTTAATTCTTTCAAACACATTGTATTCCTCCGACGATGGATCATCATTGCAAGTTTCGAACTCACGAACCAACATTGTCACAATAATCGAAGGCTTCATATTTCAAACAAACCGATCAAACATAATTCGACACAATCCACACTCAACAAAGCCACCTTACCGATTACTTATTTTCCGCTACAACTTCATTGCTGTATTCGATTGCAGTAGTCCACTTTTCATCCAGATATCACATGCTACGCTCGTCTCACGTTGCTATTGCTTACGAAGATGGAAAAGAAATTTGAGTTAAGAATATAGCAAGTGATTAAAAAAAAAAAAAAAGTTGTTTACGTACAGTACGTAATAATTGCATTCTATGTGTTATGGTCTATATTAGTAATAACGTCATTTAACAAAAGGTAGCTATATAAACTCCACATTGTTTTCGATCAAAAGCGCAAAAAAATAAAGGAAACGGTTCTTCCAGACCGGAACAGTTCCCTTCGGCACCATATGAAGCAAATTGGAAGTAATGTCATAATATACAACTTGGATATGAAATTTCACTGTTAATTTTCTTGGCTTGTAGATACGTTTAAATTACATGTATTTTCGTAATAATCCAAACTTTCAACATACGAGTATCAGTCTCCTAGATTTTTGTAAATAACTATAAAGATGATCCTAAATCTTCCAAATAAGTAAAGTGGGGGAATGCCGATCGGCGAGGTAATTCCGATTATTGAATTACTCAAAAGTGATATGACCTGGTGACCCAGATTATACTTATTCCTCTAGCAAGAGTCACAAAGTACTTATGAAGAGGAAGAATGACCCATGTTCAGTTGTTGTGTGCAAGTGATTTCGACATTTGTGTTTTCTTGCTTTTTCTTGTAAATTTTGGTCTGGTTATGTTGCTTAGTAAGTACTTATTTTTCTGAGAGTCTCATAAGCCTTACAATATTCCATAGCATGTTCTTTTGGCAAATTAACGTTGTATGTTTCACTCTACGTGTTCGGAATGTTTAGCCTGCAGGCTCTGTTTAATATAAAATGGCGAGTTGTGTTAAGGGGCTAGACTACTAAAAATGATACAAAAGCTCACAATTTTTCTTTTGCTCGTTTTTCGTAAGTAAAAAGAGATAATGAAATGCAACTTACCACAATAATAGACAATGTTATTCTACACCCGAAAATACGAATTAGAAGAATTTTCAGTGTTGCTATCCATAGAAATTACAGTATAGCCAGAATATGAATTACTCAAAAATCTAGGTTAAGACAGCGAGTAGGAAAATGAACTCAACGGTAATTGATAACTTATCATGCAGTCTCGCTTTCTTGTTTACTACTTTTAAAATAGTATTTGTATTTACTTTGTAATAAACAAAAAGTTATTAAAATTAAATATTAATATTCTTAGGAGATTTCGTAATGTTTAGAAGGTAAATATGATAAAGTGCCAAGATAGAAGTCAAGAATACACTTTAACAATAACACACATGAGTCCATTTATATTGTTACTGTGAATTTGTGCCTGTAATTAGAGTAATTCGAAGCTAATTGCAGGCTTTTTATGTAACGGCATACGATACTGCCATCTGTTGGCGAAATCGGGAAAGACATATTTCTCGCGGAAGGATATATCATCTCGCGCAGGTCTTCTGCTTTGACTTTATGCGGGTGGTGTAAAGTGGCGGTCGGCGCCAAACTCGATTTGAGAGTGGAGAACTGAGAGCGGGAATTGGGAAGAGTAAAGCGTAAACCATGCCACCAGAAAGGAAGAAAGCGAGATTGTTTTTGTCTGCCAAAAGAAAAAAGAAAAAAAACGAAGAAGAGAAAATTTAATAAACTGGCATAAAGAACAGAAGGAAAAAAGGCAAATATATTCTATAATACTTTTTTGTTTTCTTATTATAGACTAAATATTTTTTTCAACTTTGTAGACAATTTTTACCGCTAACAAACAAATGTTAGATATTTGTTTTATTCAATTTTATGTGTACGTTTGTTGGGTGAGAGCGGAATCTGGGACCTAATAGTTACCATTTACTATACTTTGTTATGTCCCTCATGTTCTCCTCCCCCTGGCTAAAGGTTTCGTTTTACCAGTGTAAATTTGCCCGTATTCTCTATCTCTTGTTTTCATTTTCGCTGCTTTACCAGTTTGTTATTCTCTCCATGAGTATAGTCCTGCCCTTCGTGTTTCTTTACTTTCTTTGCACCTGTTATTCGATTCCATCTTGTTATTATTATTATTATTATTATTATTATTATTATTATTATTATTATTATTATTAGATTGAATACTGTGTAAAGTAGCGTCAATATAATGTCGTAACTATATGCTATGAAACTAGAGATGTTTATAATTTAGTGATAGTAATTCTGTCATCAGATCGTAATATTACAATAAGCTCCCAGTTTTTCTTTCTGGAACCCAATATTTTTTACAAGCAAAACATATCAACAATTGAGGAGTTAACTTTCAAAAGGGAATATATCCATTTTGATCGTTCAGTGAGCACATTTTTGTGTTTTCTGCTTCGTTTCTAAGATGCCTATCGATTTGACAACTGTCAATGACATTCCCATTGAATTAGGCTTATTACAAACCCAAATAGATCCATTTCAAAGAAATGATTGTATATGTCGAATTTGACAAATGAACCAGGAAAAAAATGTATGTAATCACTGAACGACCAAACTGGATACGTATCCTTTTGAAAGTAACCTTTCCAATTATTTCCTTCCGAGTTGCTATTACCTGTACAGGTGACGTAAGTTTCACAGTTTCTGCTTTCCTTATCGATGAGAGAATGCCACCACAGTTCATTGCTCTCCGCAATCAAATTTTAAATTACTTGAATGTAATCAGAGTAAAGTTTCATGTTCTTTAAAGTCTTATTGGATTGAGGAACTTACTTTCGATAAACAAAAAAACAAATACGGATTTTATAATTGATTTTCTTCCGAAAGATGTAAAAAAAAAAAAAATCAAGGGGATAAATAAAAGGGAAACCAAAAAATGTCGCCTTTGCAAAAGGAATCAAGCTATAGTACACTCCCTGATGAGTCCCTAAAACCTTTAGAATCTACGTTGATAACAATAAAATGTTGAGTTGTACTAGATTTAATGAACGGTCGCATTGTACGAAGTGTCAGTGAATAATTTATTCCCATTTCCCCATACTAATTTCTAATATTTTCAATTCTTTAAAGCAGGTTTCAATCACAAAAAGTGCTAGTAAGCCGTACCGTTGCGAACAGCCAGAAAAAAGGGCTGGTTATTATTATTATTATTATATTGTTAGTGTGGAATATCTCTCTTCCTCTACGCGAAGAATATCCTGTGAGTGCTCAGTGTCCGGTATCTGTCCGAAGCGGTTATGTAGGTTGTTTTCGAACAACCGTGATTATCCGCACTAATTCAGTCTTCGCAGATATAATTTTATTTGTATTATTATTATTATTATTATTATTATTATTATTATTATTGCCTGTAAAACATTTTCCCCGCAGTAAAGAGGGAAAAAGAAAATGAGCTATGCTTCAAACATCCAATTAAAAAGGGCGATGTGATGATTTTCAGAGCAATATGAATCCATTTACATTGTTCTTTCATCCATTGCAGGTGAATTACCTTGACATCTCTTTCTAAAGAGAACGGAAGGGAAATTGTCCTTTTTCTTTTCAGTCATCTTCCTTTCCATTCCCCGCTTTCTTCTCAAATTTCACCGAGCAATTGCCAACAAAGCCACCCTCTGTTCACCCTCTGATAAAGCTGGCAGGTTCCAGGAACACAAACCCTGACAAGAACATAATATTTTCACGTAGTTATCCGCACCCCATTGTAGGTAGAGTTCTTTAGAAATCTGCCTGTTGCAGAGACCCTCATGTGTGAAATTCCGGAAAATTTTTATGTAATTTCTTCGATCATCACTTTCTAACCCTCATTTCAAATGGTTCGCATATTATATATAAATGCATATTGTATATGCGTCTATGTGTGTATGCTTCTTCGACCTAGGCAATTATTATCCTCCATCATTATATTCTGCCGCTGATTCTCGGTTTGAAAAAATGAGAGGTAGAGAGAGAATCGTTAGCTTCAAAAATGCATTACTGATTTTGCTACTAGCCTTCAATAGTTATCCACATTGAAAGGGCTTATAGCTTCAACGTTCGGCAGAATTTGCAAAATGAAATCGACGACTTCTTGCCAAAGTATAATAAAATTCCTTTTATACTCTATACCAGAACCGCTGCAATGATGTATGGTATTGAGAAGGAGCCGTTTGCTGTAGAGCAGTTCAAGGCAGAATATGGAATGAAGGTAAATACCATGGTAGTAATATCTTATTTCTACCATGGTAAATCCTTGCGGATTATTCATTGATGCCGAGAAGTGCTATTTAGGCGCAAGTCCAGATGGTATTATTGGAGTTGATTCTGTATTAGAAGTAAAATGTCCGTCTTCAGCAAGCTCCATGACACCAGAAGAGGCAGTAAGAACCAATGTTACATTTTGCTCGATAAATCCTGATGGTAGCATGTGTATTAAAGACAATGACAACTTCATGTACTAGGTTCAAGCACAGTTACATATTACTCGCCGAGATTATTGTTACTTTGTCTTTTGGACACCAAAAGGAATGCTAGTGCAAAAAATTCTTCGTAGTGACAAGTTCTGGGAAGAAAAATTGGAACAGCAACTTCAGAAATTTTATATGGAATGCCTGCTTCCTAAAATTATCGATCCTCGCCATACAAGGAACTTAAAAATTCGAGATCCCCAGTACATTATTGATGTTAACCAGGGCCGTGCCGTGGAAAATCAGCGCCCGGGGCGAGAGTATACGACGGCGCCCCCATACATATATTCCAAGCAATTTTTCCTATCTTTTTCCTTTTTTCTCCCGAATTTTTCACCCCCTTACTTCGGCGCCCGGGGCCGTCGTCCCGCTCGCCCCGCCCCCACGGCACAGCCCTGATGCTAAGAATAAGAAATAAAAAAAACAAAGGAGTAGAAATATATATATATATGATATGATATTGCATTCTGTAGAAAGTACGTCATTTGTATGTAGAATTAAGTTTTCTGCAGTAAATTGTGTAGAAATGATACTATTAAAGGCGTAAGTACCATTTGAAACGCTATAATATTTTAGTCGAAATACGTTGTTGTAGTGTTACTGAAATTCTGTGTTTTTTTTTTATTTATTGCATGTACAGGTTTTGGTGTGTAACCTTTTTGTATTGTCTTCACATATTTACATGAAGACTTTATAAAATATTTATTTTAAAATTGTAGTCTAAGCGAGAGCTTCTGTAAATTCCATTGAGCATTCGGGTTCCATAGGCCATAGAGTTAATATATTCAATGCTTGGATTATTTTTAATTTTATAGTGCATTAATTATTATATTTCATGTATGCTTTATGCTAAATTATTTGTTGAAGTTACTGAAGTTTTTGGTGTCAAACAGAAAATATTAGTAAAGTAAGAAATAGTGGTCAGGTTTTAATGTTATTTTATGTACTATTATTGTTCGTCCTTCATTCATTTTATTTTTAAATCAGTCAAAAGTATAGTATACATCGTACGCGATCGATCAAACTCATCTAATGAAATATCAAGTTCAACGTCCCACGATTATGCACCGAGGCTAAGGGAGACGGTGATGATGAAAAATGAATGAAACGGTGGAATGAAGAATGAAGAAAGTGGATGGAAACGAGGGAACCCCGAGAAATCCCATACAAACGGGCACGCACCACAAAGCTTCCTTGGCGAGCGCTGGATCTCACCAAGTACCACATGCACCAGTGTGATGTGAACGCTCTACCACTGAGTCCCGCGGCCTCAAACCCATCTAATACTGACTAAACTTGACATGGTAGTTGAGCTTGACGAGAATAGTGTGTATGTAATAATATGGTGTGCAATGCGTTGGCTTTCAAGTTATGGGTCACCGAAGTTGAAATTTCGACTTAGTTAGATTAATTATGTTGTTGTTTCAGTACCTACTTATAATGAAGCTGCTAAAATCGATGAGGGACGATATTTCTTCTGAATAGCAATTTTTTTTTTTTTTTTTTTTTTTTTTTTTTTGCATTGTGTAAAAGTTGCATTCGTGAAAAATGTGTTTGTTTACGTCTAGAATTAAGTTTCCTGTCGTAATTACGTAGAAATGTTAGTATTGTTTAAAGATATCTGCAACTTTCTAAAGACTAAAATATTTTAGTAGGAATTTTGAACTTCTGGTACTCATTTCTTATCTTTTATATTTCAT
This sequence comes from Thermobia domestica, assembly GCF_964235325.1. Taxonomy (NCBI): domain Eukaryota; kingdom Metazoa; phylum Arthropoda; class Insecta; order Zygentoma; family Lepismatidae; genus Thermobia; species Thermobia domestica. Next base: position 21,983,868 of record NC_137461.1, read on the forward strand.
TAACTTTTATGTATATTTTGTTTTATGAGTTGGGGTTGTATCGTCTCGAAAAGATGTGAAAGTGAAAGTTTTTTTCGGAAAGTCATCTTTTTCTATTGAAAGAATTCTGTCCGCCTAGAATATGATAATGAAAATTTTGTCTCGTCTCGTCTCGTAGGGAACATCGTGCTATATAGTGTTAGTAGAAATTTTTGGTACGCTAATATGCCAATTGTTGATAGCTCCTGATTTACATGCAGTATTTTATATAATGTTTGACAATAAATATTTAGGTATAAGAACGGTTGACGTGTAGAAACAAACTGGATATCAATTGGTAATGAACTCGAGTACAATACTTTTTGTGATGTGTGATTTCCATTATCACTATTTTGGATAAGAAGGTTATAATAATAGTATTGAACTTCTACAAGAAAGGAGGTATATAAAACAGGGAAAGAAAATAAATCCCAATTGAAAAAATGGAAAAGTACTGTAATTACATCTAGGGTGCTTATAACGGAACATACTTTTTTTTCTTTTGAAAATTGTATCGTTCGTTTCTTAGAGCGGGTTGAAAACTGCTACTGAAGAATAGACAAATAGGTTCAACAAACAAACTTTATATAAAAAGGATGTTCTATATGTAAATAACAAAACATCTGTAGAAACTGGAAATGTCTTCGTGTAACTCCTTTCAAAAATATGTCCTTTTCTTAGAATTATAAATATGCTAGGAGAATGCCTTTCTTTGCATCTACCAGGTCAGACAACACTGCTCTCGCCAGCAAACCCACAGTTCTAGCATGATACGCCAGGTGACATCACCGAATCAAAAATGTCGGATGTAAGGCGAACAATCTTTTGTATATCTATTTGTGTGCGCTGAAGTGTGTATTATACAAATTTCGTGGCTGTATGCTGAATGATTATAAATACGTTGGTAATAACAATGGAAAAACATTGAATCAACCTACGTATCCCTTCAAGTGGGATTACTCAAAACTCCATCTTAGTCTGCATAGAGAACATTGTACAAAATTTAATCTTTCTAAGGCAGGCCTGCAATTAGGGGCCCAGCCCCCTAAATTTTTTGGCTCCCCCAAACTACAATGCATCCGTCTGATGTTGATGCAAAGAGATCTAGAATTGTTACCATTGCCCCCCTAGCATATTTATGTCCCCCAAACTTTAGTGGCTGGTTACTGGTCTCTTCTAAAGTATTGAAATTCAGAAAATTCGGTGTTACCCAAAGTCTAGTCTAGAATCTGAGGACAACATCTATATCAATTATCTGTACTAAACCGAACTGTTTCGGGGATCTGACGCCGAAAGAAGTGCTATGGCGTTTTCCCCCCACAGAGCATTTCTATAACTTTGTCTTCTTCTAAACCTAGGGAGGTTCACTCACAACATGTGCAAAATTTTAAGTTCCATGCCTGACATAATATGGGAGAACAAAAAAGTTTTCTTTTCCCCTTAGAGGTTGAATTTCGCGAAATCCCGTCTTTTAAAAGCCAGGGGTGTTTTTGAGTAAGGGTGACATTTACTAACACTGGGAATCTAATTCGAGTTATCGCACCAAATCCAATATTCAAGCATACCTCATCTAATTAGAATTTCAGTCTCCTTGAGAAAATGGGATTTTTATATATTCCATATGGAATCTCACACAGTTAATAATGGCGTTAAACACCTCGCCAGCTTCTAATGTTCTCAGATACTGTCGCCAAGGAACTTTGATCATTCATTCTCAATCTTACCACTTATTAGAGTTGATGAACTTGATTGACTTTTTTACATCTCGGTTGTTTTTGAGCGAATAATAGTACCGTAATACAGACACACAAAAGAAGTGGTCTGTTCCGAAGATAAGATCTATGTATCCCTATGTTTATTGACGCGATCTGACGAGGTGTATCGACACGATTATATTATATCTATCACTCCTGTAATTTTTCTGATCCATGTATTCCTTTTCCTGTATCTGCGAGTTATTGAATCAAGTAGAGAGATAATTATTGATGTACAGAAAGAAATTAGCTATTAAAATTTATTAGCAGTATATTATATTCTTATCCGGCTGCAAGCTTGAACCCTGAACCAGTGTCGGACTGCCAAGTTAAGAGCCCTTGGCGCGGGTCCTTAAAAGTCCCATATATATATATATATATATATATATATATATATATATATATATATATATATATATATATATAATGTGTGTGTGTAAACGTAACAGGTCAGTTGCAAAGCATGGTAAGTGACAAAAATCATATTTTCTGTATTGAATAAATATATAGTACAAAACAGATCGCAAAAAATGTTACAATAATACTGAAACAATCAAACGTAATCGTGAAGTTACTTCAGTTACTTTGACAGTTTTGACTCAAAGAAAGCATTTGCGATCGCGAAAATTCTTCCAAGACCTACAGGGCAAGCCCCTCGTGATCCCTGTGGGGCTCCTTGGGCCCTTGGTAATCGCTAAGTAGTCAACGTGGCCAGTCCAGCACTGCCCTGAACCCAAAGCACTAATCTACATCCAAATAATTACGCAAAATACACATATACGCACACACAAAAAGAAACATAGCTACAAGACAATACACTTCAAATTCAATGGATATCCACGGGAAACAGAAGCGAGGTTATCTGATGTGTCTTTCTAAAAACGTAAAAAGAAGAAAAACAACCCCCAAAGGCGAGGCAATAAGTCCCTTTCCACCGCTGTGCCTTATGTGTTCTCCTTCCCTTTTCCTTCTCCTCCCCTTCCCTTGCTTCCCGATGTGCTTTCAATAATGAACTGAAGGCCACTGACATGGGTGGAACCGCGGTAGGAGGAACTATTTTTTTCTTGCGCATCCTTGCCATTTCATCAGTAGCGGTGCGTCCCATGTGCAGTTTAACTTTTCTTTTTGTCGATAGATGTCTCACAAGAGAGTGTGCTGAAATCCTATCTGTGATCCATCGCCTTAACTTCGATCAGACGTGATCGGAATTGCTCCGACGTGTAATAATTTAACTACGATACGTAGAATCTTTTTAATTAGGGAACGGTATGATAGTAGTACGTAGTTTCTACTACATATATAAGTCCTATTTTTCTTAACAGCTTGGAGGAAATTTTGTGGGGAGAAAAATTAAAATAGAAAAATCAAGTTTACATATAAGCATATTCCAACCCGAAACAGTAGTTTCTACTACATATATAAGTCCTATTTTTCTTAACAGCTTGGAGGAAATTTTGTGGGGAGAAAAATTAAAATAGAAAAATCAAGTTTACATATAAGCATATTCCAACCCGAAACAGAGAAATGTCTTATTAGGGACTCTGGAATATGTAAATAGACATATAACTGGATCTCTCTATGCAATAAGCATTGATTAAACAGTGTCATGAAATAGTTTTCATTCCGAGTTTCTATAGCAACAGTGTCAATTTTAAGAACCCCAGGTCCAATAGGGCCACCCATCTATTTGCCTGCTACTATTAACATGAACGTTTATTTTAAGGTCAATAAGTTTATATAGTATGTGTTCTATAGTATGGTTTGGACACTTTTTCATCCGTAATTGAAACAGGTATATTGGTAGGTGTACAATGACTGAGCAAAACTCATACGATGTCCAAAACTCATGCGATTTTTTAATTATGTATACTTACTAAATGGTAATCGGAATTCCCCCAAATCGGGGTAAGTCCGATCAAACGCAACCTCCGAAAACAAACGATATTGTATCTTTCTCTTGCTTGTGAGCTACAATGTGGAAGCAGTAATTTGTAGCAAAAGGTTCGCTAGCAAAGGGTTCACCATTAATTACTACCTACAACTAGTAGTTTTCTCTCCTCACGCATTTTCCCTTAAGTGATCGGCATTCTCCCATTTTACTCTACAGATAACTATCACCGAAGTTCATAATTGACTTTTTGAGAACATGCTGATCCTAATTGATATATCTCATGACTACCTTTCTATTTAAAAATATCACAGATTTCGAAATGGCGGCTGAGGTTCGTGATCTACTCTGCCCATTCTTCTTTTGCCAATATGTGGAACTACTATTTTTACGATTCAACAGTTTATTTGATGGTTTTCTATAACATAGCATAGACCTATCCCATGACCTCCCTGCCTCTCCGTTTGTTACGGCGCTCAGCCGATGTAACTTTGCACATTTTCATATCGTCTATCAGGCGTACCAAGTCTCATCCCGCAACTCGATTCATCCATTTGGATTCTTTACTTGTACGTGATGTACTAACATCCAGTCTTATAACTTTCACTTACTTAAACCTAACAATTGAGGCCTCGATTAGAGAGCTGAGGAGACTTTTCTGGCGGTTATGCCTATTATAACTTATTCAGTCAGATGAACAATCGAAATATTACAAATTAATAATAACTAGCGTCCATTACTCGCTTCACTGGGTTAAAATAAGGAAAATTAATATTATATTCCGTTAGTCAGTTACTTTTTATTATTACTAAAGCGCTCTCTAATATCAGTCATTTTCGATCATTTTTATATTCCCCCTCCTCAAATTGCGGGGCTGAATTTGGATTTAAATGGCATTGGAAGTGTCACTGTTTATCTCAGCGATCCCGACAGCTATGTATTCAACACTAATATCGGTCATTTTCAATCTTTATATATATATATATATATATATATATATATATATATATATATATATATATATATATATATATATATATATATATATCCCCCTTCCTAAGTGGCATCGTCGAAGTGAAGTGATAAAAACCATCCCAGATCAGAATCTCATTTATGTTGAAAATTTGATCGAGATCGGTCGGGTGTCTTTTAAATCTCAAACATTTTCATTTTCATTTATATAGATTAGCTCTGTAAGGAAACTACTACAGGTCTTTTATTATGTAACCGCATACAGATACGATACAAAATTCTCTCCAAGGAATATTAATGTTTGGCTTGAAATTGGTAATTAACATTTTACTTATGAATTTATATTAATTAATTACCTTACCATTATATACATGGTAAGAAAGTAAATAATATATGAAGTTCTGACTGACTGATCAATGCCCAGCCCAAACCACTTAAGATAGAAACTTGAAATTTTGACAGTGCATAGAATTTGTGACCAAGATACCACTAAGAAAGGATTTTTTGAGGAAAGGGGAATAGAGGAATGGGGGTGCAATTATTATAGTATCATATATTGAATTCCTTAAGGTTAGAAGCACGGAATTTGGTACTTAGACTTTTGTTTTAATAAAGATGTATTTCAGTTTTTAGATGTTTTCCCTACAAAGAAAAAACAATAGGGTGATTCCAATTGTTGAAATAAGATGGCCATATCTCGATATCACTTAAAGTTAGGGACATGAAGTTCCATATTTAGACCTTTCAAAGGCCGAAACAAAAGGTGCGAGATTGTAGGCCGAGCAGATCCGGGGCTCTGGGGGTGTTCCCAGGAAGCTGAAGGCTAATTGTTGGTAATAGAAATTGGCATTTAACATTTTAGTTATGAATCATGATTTACCTTGTTGAGACTATATTCTTTTATCGATTTTTTTTTTTTTTTTTTTTTACCATTGTTTAACTTCCAAAATCAACTACAGTTTTTAACACTTTCTAACTATTTAAGTATTAATTATCCAATTTTTTATACCAGTAATTATATATATTTAGGGGAGGGGGTTAATGGCTCAAGGCGACGAATACATTTAATACAGCCCGGACAACCATTTGAAACTTGGACAAGATCGGACGACATACATCGACCGTGCACCATATATGCTACCATTGGGATATGTTTTTTTTACAGGAAATCAAATGAAGGGTGAAAAATACACACATTCAAGGCTTTACGTCTATAAACTGGGTTTCATTTACGAAGAGTGATCAGAAAGTTAAAAAAAAAAAAGCATTAAAACGTGTATATATCATACAACCAATACAAAGTCTTGTCCTTGCGTGTTCAGCTACGTTGTCACGAAATGTTTCACTTCCTCACCTGAAATGAAGCGATGGCCTCCTAGGTACTCCAAGTGCGGAACAGGTGAAAGTCGCTTGGAGCGAGGTCCGGCCTGTAGGTCGGGTCGATGATGTCCCAGCGAAACTGCTTTAACGGTGTGGTAGTCTGCATCGGCGCAAATCTGTCATCAATATTGGGAGGAACGGGTAAGATCTATCTATCTATCTATCTATCTATCTATATATATATATATATATATATATATATATATATATAATCGGTGTTGAAAATATTTATGAAGTTGGAAAACAATGCTGTGGAGGATCAGGGAGCAGAATCTTCTTCAGTGGCGTATTTAGGGGGTATCGGGCCCAAGCTGCCCCCGAAATAAATTTGTAAGTTTTTCGCATTCCACATACAAGAATAATCCTTCTTACCATTTCTAAGAATGTCACTCACTTTCCATTTTCTTATGCTCTTTGTTCAGAAATAATACTGTATTTGTCAAATTTCATTCAATGTAAGAACTGCATCCTTTTATTCTTTCTTTCGTCTTTCTACTTGTCTGTTTCTTTTTCTTGATGTTACTTTCTTTCGTTTCGCCTATCATCTTTATCGATCGTTGTCAGTTGTGATTCAAGTCGGCCGTCAATCAATAACACCAAAACTAAGAGGAATTGATCGACACCAATTTACGAGGATCTCAACATGACGGGACTTTAGTTATTATAACAAAGGAAAAATTATATCGTTTAGTTATTTTTAAAAGAAGGAAATGTTTGAAGTAAAGAAAATCAAAACGGGGGAATAATTAGCCCGGGAAATTAGGTAAGCCAAGAGGATGCTTTCTTTTTCTTGTATAAATAGAATAAAAGGTTAGATTCACTCCTAAATGTTTGTATCATATCATATAGGATTTATCGGTCTGCAATTCTTGCCATTATAACTTCAATTTATGCATAAATTAAAATATATTTAATTCTCAAACTCAGATGGGCAATTGCCCACTTCCTTCCTTGTATTGGGCATAGCCTCTCAAAACAAAATTCTAAATACGCCCTCTTCTAGAGAAGGGAGATGAAACTCATATTACGGTAGATGAATCTGATTTCTGAGGTGAAGGTGAACCTGTTGTAGAGTATATTATATATTAGGCGATGTAGATGAAGTAGTAGTACATATCAATATTACAAATCATTGCCGTGAACACATTCTGAAATCTGAATACATGCATATTTATAATTAGTGTTTCTAATGAGACATCCACAAAGATCCACGTTAAAATTATTTTATAATAATATAAATAATGACTTCCCCAAAACTATTAAGAAAGAATATCAATTATGTATGACGCAACAATATTCTTATTTGAGCAAAATTATGATAATCTCAATAGCATTACAGGAATCGTTACAGAAAATTGACGCATATCATATACTCTTTAGTTAACAGATGTAACCTTAAGATTATGGAGAAAAATATTCTAGCAATTGAATTATTTTCTTTGCTTACGAAGCATCCTCTCTCAAAAGAAAAGTGGGACAGCGGAAATACGTAGGAACAAACCATGGTTCGACCAGGAATGCATTACACTAGCAGAAAAGAGAAAATAAGCAAAATTACGTTGGCTACAAAATTCGAGTGAAATAACTACACAAAACACGCAGCAAAAACTAATGTGCGTGGAGAATGGAAGATACACACCGCAGAACCGTATATTCCAGAACCCAACCGAATAAAAGTAGAAATCGATAAAAAGAAATTTTTGAAACACACATCTCCGAGTGTAGACGAAATTCTGGCTGAGTTAATTTTAGCTGCAGGCGAAGAATTGTGGAACAAGATACACAAACTCATCCTCCTTATCTGGAACAAGGAAGAATAGCTACAAGAATGGAAGGAATCAATCATTGTTCCAATCCACAGGAAAGACGACAAAACTGATATCGAGGCATCTCTCTTCTGTCAACATCCTATAAAATCATTTCAAATATTCTATTAGCAAGATTGACCCCATAAGCAGATGACATTATTGGGGATTATCAGTGCGGATTTAGACGAAATCGATCAACTATCGACCAAATATTTACCATTTGCCAAATACTCGAAAAGAAGTGGGAATACAATACCCCGGTACATCAACTATTTATTGATTTTAGAAAGGCTTACGATTCAGTTAGAACAGAAACATTGTACAGCGTTCTTACAGAATTTGGAATACCGAAAAAGCTAATTAGATTAATTAAGGCATGTTTAAATGAATCCCAAAGTAAATTCCGGGCAGGAAAATTTTTGTCCACGAGCTTTCACCTCGAGAATGGCCTGAAACAAGGAGACGCGTTGTAGCTATTATTATTCAACTTTGTTCTCGCATACGCTATAAGGAAAATCAAAGATAGCAAATCAGGACCTAGAGTTGAAAGGTGTTCACCATGTTATGTCGTACGCTGACGATGTAAATTTAATAGGGGATGATAGGAGAACAATAGAAAGAAATACAGAGGCCTTATTAAACGCTTGCAGGGACATGGGTTTAAAAGTAAATGCAATGAAAACTAAATACATGGAAGTGCGTCAGTACCGTAATACGGCAAATTATGAATGCGTTAAAATATTAAATAATACTTTTGATAAAGTGGATACTTTCAAACATCTAGGATCAATATTAACAAACGAAAATCATTCACGAAGAAATTAAATATTGACTAAAAACAGGAAATTCGTGTTATTATTCAGTTCAAAATCTCTTGTTGTTGCTAATTCCGTTGAGAAATGTGAAGCTTAAAATATATAAAACGATAATCATGCCTGTTGTTATGTATGGTTGCGAAACATTGGCGCTTACTCTGAGGGAAGAACATAGACTGAAAGTATTTGAGAACAAGGTTCTGAGACGAATATTCGGACCCAAGAGGAACGGGAATGGGGAATGGCGAAAACTTCACAACGAGGAACTACATAATTTATACGGATTACCAAACATTGTTAGGGTCATCAAGTCTAGGAGGACACGGTTAGGGTCATGTAGCAAGAATGGAAGAAAGTAGAAACGCTTTCAAAGTCTTAACTGGAAGACAAATCGGAAAACGACCATTAGGAAGACCAAAGCACAGGTGAGAGGACAATATTAAGATGGATCTCGCAGAAATAGGAATCTAAAGTAGAAACTGGATCCAGTTGGCTAAGGATAGAAGTCAGTGGAGAGCATTTGTGAACTCGGCATTGAACCTCTGGGTTCAATAGGCCATAGAGTTAATTAGCTTACGAGCATGAGTAGATGCCTAAGCTGATACTAGAAATAGATGAAATGCGCTTTTATTGAAAATATGGATTCTACTGGCATTGGGTAGTCTTATGTACTCTTCGTATGCTAGGGCCTAGGGGAGAGAAGAAGATAAGATTTCACATCAGGTTACGTGACGCACAGTCGGACACCTTCATTTTCATTTTCATTAAAAATGGAAAAGCCAAGAGAAACCAATTTCATCTCACTTTCCTTTGTGGCAGTCGGACACAAATCATCACACTTATCTGCAAAAAGCACTTTTCAAATTGGATTACTGGGAGAGCCTCTAGTTCCAATGATGGTGGGACATATCCCCCCCATTTCCCCGGAATTTGCGCCCGTGCCTACAGCTGAGACAACTTTCCAGCATGAGGAGAGGGTCATATCCTCCTCTGGCATTTATTGCAATTTGTGCCCAATTAGCGGAAGTAGAATTAATACATATTGATGAGACTACTAAACGCACTACAGCACGATGTTCAGTTTGAAATACTTCAGAATAAGATTCTTTTTAAAAGATGGAAAAGAAAAGAGAAATCAATTTCATCTTACATTCCTTTGTGACAGTCGGACACACATAATCACACTTATCCCAAAAAGCACTTTCCATGTCAGATTATTGGGGGGGGGGGCAGCCCCCCAAGTCCAAGATTGGGGGACATGTCCCCCTCGTCCCGTCCCCCCGGGATTTGCGCCAGTGTTAGTCTGTGACTTCTCTAGCAGCCACAAACTTTCGACACCGTTCTGCGACACACTGGCGAGACATTACAAAAACTTTAAGTTTTACGTCCAACAGTTATGCCAGGTAGGCTAAAGGAGACGGTGATTAGAAATGAATGAAATGGTAGAATGAAGAAAGTAGGAGAAAACGGGAAAGCCCCGAGAAAACCCATGCACACAGTGTTTATCCACCACAAAGTCCACTTGGCGCGAACTTTACCAGCTTCCGGTGAATTTCAGCCGCGTTTATATATTTCGCCCATACAAATCGAATAACAGCGGACTTTTTTGCAAGACCAGTTTTCCAAATGAGTCGCCATTTGTGTTTATCTACAAGTAACGCCGTAAGTGGTAGGTGGCTGAAAATCTTTACAGTTGCCAAATCCATGTATTAAAATTACCATGAATTAAAATCATCATTCCTCTATAACAGACAAAACCCAAGAAATATCGGCCTTGTAACCTGTTTCTGACCCTCCCTTGTAGAAAATGCAAACTAAACAAAGAAAACACTAAATTTCGTTTTAAAGTAAATTTTTAATTTAATAATAATCTCACAAGAGTCTTCATAGTGTGTTATACTCTGTTCCTTGCAGAGTCAAGGAGTCAAATTTACCAAGTAACAAATTTATTTATTTTCATTTTTAAGTTCAGCAGTTTCGGTTACCCTTTGGTATACTAGCACTGCAGGATGTTATAATATAATAATAATAATAGTAATAATAATAATGTGATTATGACAACGCTACTGCTACTCTGACTGAATTTGCAGGAACTAAAAAAATGTACATGAAAGAAGAAAAAAATATACGTACAAAGCTGTTACAAAATACTAAGAACAGTAACATTGTACAAAATAAATGCTACACAAGAAGGGAATCCATTTCTTTTTTTTTTTATACATTGAAAAAAATCTGTACAAAAAAAACTTCCGTCAAATGTAACGCAATTCACCAGGAACTGTGCAGTCAATATTGCACATTTTTTTTTTTTAATATTTGTTTGTGTGTATAATGTCGAAAAAAGGCATCGCAACATTTGAAAAATCATCGTCATTTTCTCCTCTGTTAACAAACAAAAAAGAAAAAAATGTCTATGACTATGCTTCACAATACCACATGACTAGGGACTTTGGAGTGTTTCTTTTTTTTAGCTCCATTTAGATAATAGAAAAAAATCAGATCACGTCTATACATCAATCCACGGTTTAAACAAAAATTCAAACTGATTCCCGTTTACGTACAAAAATGACTGTTTCGGCAGCCAGGATGACAATCTCACTCGTTTGGGTACTGTCTGACGCTACTCTCAATTACTGGGCAGTCGCTTTTGGTAAAAAGACAAACTAAACTTACTTTCAAAAAGAAAGAGGAAATGGAAGAAACGAATATTACAATTTTGAGTATGTACATTATTTTTAAACAAATTTTACTCTGGGAGAAATATTTTCATAAACCTTGTTATTTTACAGTATTTTGCAAATGACACGGATTCCGACTTTCAAATCTTATCTTCAAATGACACGGATTCCGGTCTGGATGCATTGCTTTCAAGAACTGAGACAAAATGAGAAAGTTCACCCCAGAGTCTAAACTTACAAATATATATATTTTCCTCGTTATAATTCAGGGTTATTCATTAATGTAAGCTGAAACTATGCATGAAGAATCTGACTAAATGTAAGTATTCTATTCCTCTATTTACGTTATGGAATGTACGTGTGTGAAAAGCTTTCTATCGAAGATTTTAAGAAAGTATATGATTTCCAACTATTTAAGCTTTCCAATATCTAATTATTATGAATTCTCTTCTACCTCTAAATAAATTACGTTCAACAATATAGAGCTTGTATCTACAATTTAAAACACGTCAAATCTCGGAATTTACCCTGATTCATGTGATAGTTTTGAAATTTAATGTTTGTGAACTGCATAACAGTTTGCGTCATCACAATGCAAAATCAGCGTTTTAGTTTGCGATAAAACACGCAGCAGTTATATTGTATTTTTGGATACTTTGCGTTGTGTTACCTTCCGCAATTTGCGGAGGCTGGTACGCTATACGGCCCCGTATCACTAGCGAGACAAAATAAATTATCTTAATTTTTAAAGCTATTTTGCAATATGCACAGGCCTCTTTGGAGCGTATATATATTATGTGAGTATGCAATTCATACACTCAAAGAAAGAAGGGAAAAAAAAAATATAAAATCGGAATTAGGTCTTAATTTCAAGGTTAAATTTATTTGACCTTGTTCCTGAATATATTATGCCTCATTCTGACAGCTGTTAAACACTGAATTTGCGTTTTTAGTTTGCGATAATCGGCATGGTAGTTATAATTGATTCTTGTATGTTTTGCGTTTTGTAACGCACCGCAACTTTTGCGACGGCTTATACGGAATGAGGTCCCATGCGCAACACTTGTATTCGGATATTTATTAGGAAGATATTTTTAAAATAAATTACTGAAAAAAGAATAAACAAGCAGGATATACATTATCACTATGTCTTTTTCTAAAAGACCATTATTTAAGACCCTGAATGATAGGTTTTAAACTAGTAAAAACAAGCCTGGAAGTATTTCAAGTCCAATTTTCGATTTCTCGTGATTTGAGGCAGCTTTGATGCAAGTTATTAAAATTGAGCAGAAAATCACTGGTCCCTACATTTATATACTATATGTTGTTTTAAATGCTATGTTATCAGAGACAGACAGGAGATACATAATTATTGATTCTTTTTGATTAACTATGGCTATTTTTGCTGCATCCTTTCTTTCCCAGTACGGTAAGGACTTGTCACGGCCCCGAGTTCTAGAGAAGCATTGGGAAAGATAAAACCTCAAACGTCATTGAAACTTCAGTTTTGGATGCGCTCGAATAGGAAATTGTTACCCACTACAAATTCAGTACGATTCTACTTTCTCATTTAAAACGACGAATGATTCAAGAATTCGTGCACGCATTCTATTTTTGTATTCCTTTCAACACAACAATACCCGTTTTCTGTGGTGAAGAAACGAAAATTATCTTAAACGTATCTCATCATTCTCTAAGTTTAGTCTTCATTAATCACTATTCAAACCTAAGACTGGTTTGAAGTCAGGTTTTTAGAATTAAGGAGCTGTAATGCAATTAAAAAAAAAAAAAAAAAAAAAAAAAAAAAAAAAAAAAAAAAAAAAAAAAGTGAACATGTGCATCTGGGTCTAGCATTAGATCTGGATCTTAGGTATAATGTGTCGATGCATTAACCATTATGCTAGTCAATTCTCTCCACACCAGTCACGCATAAGATGTTTACTCCTGAGGTCGGTAGCAGAAACGATAGAATTTATTCTTTGAGTTTCAAAAGGTAAAATGTGTAAAATTCGAAGAGTTAAAATTCAGGTATGAGTCGAACCCGGGTTTTCAACTCTCATATTAGAAACAATGGAAAGTTTTAGGCTTAGTGGTCCATAATGAAATCACCGATTCACCTATGCATAATCATATTCTTCCTTTGTAAAGTTTGGTTTAAAGGAACAAGTTTTGCCGATAGATGTCACTACAGTTTTCGTATCTGTTTCATGTACTTTTTACCTTTCATGAAAATTCACGATTTTTCTTACAAATTTCAACCTCCAGATTTCAAATTTTTGGAGAAGAAACTTCATAACCTATCGAAGACAACAATCTCTGCCGATTTTTTTTATTTAGAATTTTCTTCATTGTTGAAATGGATATCCAACCTTTTAATAAGGGAACGGTTTCAACAATGAAAATTCTAAATAAAAAATAGGCACGGATTGTTGCCTTTGATAGGTTATGAAGTTCCTTGTCTAAAAATTTGAAATCTGTAGGTTGAAATTTATAAGAAAAATTGTAAATTTTCGTGGAAGGTAAACACATGAGATATATACGAAGACTATAGTGACATCTATTGGGAAAACCTGTCCGTTTATACCAACCATAACTTAATCACTTTGAATACAGTTTTTGGTGTGGGTGACGTATGCTTATGTGCTTCAATAATTTCCTTCCAATGATACTCATTACTACTGAAACCTTCGTACATGTTTTTGACACGTTTGCTGTACCTCGGAAATCTGCAATCTACTCGACCAACAACTAAAGTTCATATTTTGTTAATCGAATATTCCTACTTTTCGAATATCGAATATTGTGTAATGTTCTCCCTGTCTTCTGTTATAAATCCACGATCGACGTTTACGCTTACATTAATGAAATACCCTTTACAAACATGTCTTTAAATAGGCTAATACTTTAGCCACACTGGACATCCAAAATATTTTCTTAAAAGTCACAGATTAACAAATAAAAATAAAATGTTACCAAAAAACTGCAGTTCTCATAAGTAAAACATAATATCGCTACCAATTAGATGAATTGGGGGTTTATATAACTTGTTCTGGTGGCTCCTATCATGTCTTTTATTTCTGTCTTGTGAAGCAACTGTCGAAGTCTCTCTTTTATTTTTCTTAATATTAACACTCACATTGATATAAACAAAATTCACACCTATTCTTTTCAGATATCATGAGCATCTGTGTATGTATGTGAATATTGCAACACTATCGTTAAATGAAGAATTATTCACAACACTACGAAACGGAAGTTCATTCTTCTCAGAAAACATACATCAATGAACACTTCATGACCAAAAAAAATCACATGCATCCCGTTATTTCTACAATACAACATTCACCTGTTTTATATACATGCATACACTCACACTTATCTCTTTCTCACACACACGCCCACATACAGATACACACGCTGCTGTGTATGAAATGTGCAAAGGTCGTCACAGTACAGCCAGTTATACAAATCGAAACAGATTGTTCTATTGTGCACTTTCCTTTCGGTTTTAAAAATACGTTAACTTTTCTTGTTTTCTGGATACCATCAGCAAGTACTGACCACTACAACATGATCTTCAGAAAATAAAATAATAAAAACTTCCCTCGAAGACTATATTTGTTGCTCTTCCACACTGCTCACAACCTACGAGCAACAACGTGCCAATAGTCACTCTTCACTGTAGTCTTCCGACTAATCTCTCTCAGCCTTTGAGGGTTGCTGCTGGTTTTCAGATGATCGTTTTTTAATACACAAGGACCTTGCAATGCTGTCAGACCTCCTGGTGTTTCGAAGGGGGATGAGAAATAAACGGCTCGCTCCACATTCTTCTCAGGTCACCCTGGAATCAACAAACAGGACTTAATTAAAAAGAAACCTGGAAATTTATATTTTGTAGTACTTTCACTTGAATTAATTCAGTTGCTTAACACTGAGCTTTTTTGTCGAAGCTTTCTATATTCTTCTATACAGAAACAGTAACAGAAACTATTATACGAGAGATGGACAAATATTTTCTCTTACACCATACCTTCTACAAATAAAACTTCAAACAGTAAACAAATATGACTGGCCCAACTATCGCCAAGTCTCAGTTTTACTATGTCGGTGTGCTAACCACTGCCATATCTGTCCCCAAACTAGCCACATTATCACTCTAGAAATAACTGATCAGTATTTCAATGTCTACATTAATGAATACCTACGGTAACTGCAATATCAATGCCTATGGTACAGATTTCTAGTAAATAACACCAAAATCATCCCCGTATAATATCCTTGCCGTAACACTAGAAATTTCAAGGACGAACAATGTTTTAAGCAGCACATTTTATTTTACCAATTTCAAATAATCCTTACTGTAGAATACGTCTTTGCTTGTAGCAGTAATTCAACTACACAAGAACGAAGCGACATTTTCTCAAAGGCCAAAATGGAGAAAATGTTCACAACTGATGCAAGTATAAGTCTCATACATGAATAATTTTCCTAAAATAACACTTTACATCTAATAGTAAGGCTTTTACTTATGTTCGCGTTGATAGTATTGACCTAGTTATATGTGAGTCAAAAATATGGCTGGCTACAAGCTTACTTGCACCGAATGATTACATTACTTGACCTACCATACACGTAATATACACGATCACGATAAAAGAGTGCTCACCACAATTTAATTTAATTCTGAATTGGTCTCTGTCTGTGTCCTCAGCATGCTACTATTGAAGTGATAAGTTGATCACTGCATGTTGAAATATGGGCACGGAAGTGGCCAGCAAGATTTCCTATTCTAAAGCCTGTTGTTACTAGCTATGAGGACAACTGAATCACCCCAAAAGGAAACTGACAACTTCTACGCCATAGTCCATAGTGCAATGAAACTGATTTTCTAACCGATGCCATTTGCATTAGATGGAAACTGAGGGTAGCTTAAAACAACAAAATATCGTAAGTACTGTCGTTTAACCTGTAATTTACCAAGCAAAATATAGTCACACAGACTCAACTAACTATATTTAGACACAAACGCACATTCGCAAATTGACATTATTATTGTATTTGTAAATTCTTGCGCCCGTCAGTGAAAGTTTCTGCATATTATCGCAAATTTGAGAGGAAAATTGGGGCTTACTTTGTTGATAAAAATAGCCTGGAGTCGCCAGCGTACAAATATTCAGTTCGCAGCACATATGCTGTATTGTAAAATGAAATGAAATCTTTCAGTTTTACGTCCCACGATTATGCCGGTTAGGCTAAAGAAGACGGTGATGATGAGTAATGAATGAAATGGTGGAATGAAGAAAGTGGGAAGAAACGGGAGAACCCCGAGAAAACCCACGAGCATGGTGTTTGTCCACCACAAAGTTCACTTGGCGGGGACTGGGATCGAACCCAGAACCCCAAGCACCAGAGGTGAACGCTCTACCACTGAGCCACAGCGGCCCCATGCTGTATTGTATTGGCGTCGTATGATAATAGTGCAATTATATTCTTGCTCAATATATCCCACGGAAAATTTCGTGTGTGTTCCGTTTACGTCGAAAAGCAAAACCATTTTTTAAAAAAATATATATTTCTTCTTTAACGTGACCACTCAAGGTTTTCCCAAGTGGATCCAGGCCGAAAAAAAACTACAAAACATTTACTTTAAAACCCACCTGGGATATATTATATATATATAGACAGATCCAGGATATGATCAAGGGAGGGGCTAAACCATAGTTTGCAGTTTTATCCAGTGTAAAACAGGATTGAAGCCGATTTTATCCATTATACCTAAGAGTTAGGGGGGGGGGGATACAGCCCCTATAACCCCCTTAGATCCGTGTATATAACAAATGTTTATGCGGTGAATTAGACACTTTTACATATTATTAAGATATACTATCTACGTAGTCTCAGTATTTATGCTAAAAACTACTAAAACTATTCTAAGACCATTGTGACCAAGGTAATATACCAAGGGAATGAATTTCCACCTTGATTTGAAAAAATAAAATAAATTAATGTATGGATTGTGTTTATATTTGAAATGATAAACCCAATTTTACTTTTAAAAAATATATGTTAAAATGCAATAATAAAATTTCGAGAAGATAGCGGTCTGGAATGTAGGAATAATATCTGAACCAGTCTTGCCACAAAAGCAAGCCTGGAAACATTTATGACGCGCTGAACAAAGGGGATTTGACATTGGGGGGGGGGGGACGAAATTCAAATTTAACACCACACAAAAACGGTCTGATCAATTTGGAGCCTTTTTTCACAAGGTTAGTCCTTTAACCTTGGAAAATTTACCTATTTACTTTGGCGTGGGGTGGATAACTGACGAAGAAGGAGATGTATGAGTGGCAAAATTCAAATAATACGATATACATGTGTTCACTTCAGCGCGAGAAACGAAAAAATGAAATGAAATCTTTGAGTTTTACGTCCCACGGTTATGCCGGTTAGGCTAAAGGAGACGGTGATGATGAGTAATGAATGAAATGGTGGAATGAATAAAGTGGGAGGAAACGGGAGAACCCCGAGAAAACCCACGCACACGGAGCGCGAGAAACTAGTAAGACACGAAACTGAGGCGGTTTAAAATTCAAAATCACCATTCTCATACAAAAACTTTGAGTGATTTTGAGGTGAGGTGATTTTGAGTTTAACGTCCCGTTCAGCAGCGAGGCTATATGAGACGTGGACCTACTGATTAACGTGGAATCCGAACCACATGAGCTCCCGCCGGGAATCGAACCCGGGTTTGAGTGATTTTGAACATTCTTTGTACACGGGTAGACTTTTAGCCCAGGAACGTTCATGGGTGTATATATTCATGTAAAAGCAGAAATTAAAAGGGTTACCGCAAAAATAATCAAATTCAACATCATCACGTGAAACGGACTAACACGAGTTGCTTTCATCACATGTTCGTATCTTTCTCTCTTGAAAAATTTGCAGGCAATTTAGAACAGATGACGATCGGATTCACATTGCATTATGTAGAAAAATAACCATAGCTTGTACCCACTTCTTACTGGAATCTGTTTGTTAATTCCGTATTAAAAGCCAGTACGAACAAGAGGGTACGAATATTTCAATTTTCCCTGAACTAACGAATTTATCTGCATCTATTGTCACAGGTGGAATAGAAAACAAAATAAAGAATAGGCCATATCTTTTTGTAGATACTTAACATGTTGAAACACTTGAATCACACAGTACACAAAAAGGGACATTAAATACCGAACTAAGCAACCAAATAACACATAAAAAGTATTATTTAGACAATATACAAACATTAAATGTAATAAATAGTTAATTTGGGTTTGCATTCGCACTGTACCATATAAATGTAATTTCAACATGCTAATTACCTACAAAACGCTACGATACATTCTATCCACGCTAGTCTAGTAGCTAGCTCGTCTTTGTTATATGTGGTCCGGTTCAATTCTCGAATGCAACACACTGAAATGTGAACGCATTATAGGGTTCAGACCTCGCCTAAAAACTGTAGGTTCACGTTTCATCAGAGGTGAAAAACCCAGTTAAAAAAACAGTCCAGTAGGTTTTATTGGGTAATATTGGGTTTTATTAAATTTTGTACGTATATTTAGTCATATTCCTACTTAAAATACTACTTAAGCATATATGTACTAGTGTACACATGAAACTATGGAATTCCCTTGTGGGATCGCGGTAGTTCACGTCTGGCGCGGGTTAGTAGTTCAATCTCGGCTTCCGCTAAGTGCATTTTGTGGTGGACAAACATCGTGTGCATGGGTTTCTCAGGATGGTTTCGCCATGCTACCATTATTATCCATATAATCACAGTCTCCCTTAGTCCTGGTGCATAATCATAAGACATTGAACTAAACTTAGAAATAACAAAAAAAGAAAGAAAAAAATAATGCACAAGGAATCCGTGATGTCCCATATGAGTTTCGTTGGACACACTTTGCACCATTGACACTCGTTTTACGATTTCTAGAAAGAAGGCAGTACATAGTTTTCTAGAGTAACAATCAGGTGAATAATCTTAAGTAATACAGAATAGGAATAAAATTCCCTCTTAAACTTGATTCAAATCCTTGAATCAGCAGTCCTGAGTTTCACTCAAAACACGCCAGGCAAATACTGAAATAGGAACTCAAATTCAGGAGGCAGAGATAAAAAAAAAAAAGATTTAAAAAAAAGGCTTATTGAATGGATGTTTTTCTAAAAGAAAAATGTTTTGAGAACTGAAATGTTGGAAGTGGATTTTTTTTTCTCATTTTCAGTTGCCAATTTGGTTTCTTACAATAGACATTACGATTAAAGGGGTTTTGTGACACAATAATTGGACTTCGCTTCACATATTCCATCAGATACGCAAGAAGCATTCGGGAGTTCCACAATCTGATTGCCGTTAGTGTTGAGAAGATAGAAATGGATCTTTAGTAATTTCCTTTTTCAATTTAAGCGGTCTCGATTTGTAATGAACTGACACATGAAGAAAGCCATTGTATCTGTTTATATTAATATGCAAGTATGTAACAAAAACAAAGGAAATGTAGCCGCATTACTTTTGACTCTATACTAGCTAAAGTGCTCGTTCTTTTCCCGGGAAGAAATAGGTTCAAGGAAAATGTCTGAACCGCCTCTACTTCTTAGGATACGCATATCAATGAAAGTGTAGTAAGATATTCTATTTCTGGTATGAATTTTAAACCCCCTTCTCCTTTAGGATACGCCTTTTAAGGAAAGTTACATGATGATATCCCAGTTTGAGATAGGTTCTAAAACTCATTTCAAACTGTTTAACCATTTCCCGTGACGCGATCACAAACAATAGACATCGTCGATTTAAATGTGAAGAAAGAAATTATAGAAAACACTCTCATTCTTCCCTTAAAATTGAAATTTTCAAAAACAAAGTGACGTGTCCCCTTATTTTTAGTGAGGTATTAATATACCGAATTTCATCTTCCTAACTTGACGTGCTTACGAGATATTGTAATTTTGGCTGAAATTTTAAACCCCCTTTACTTCCATTACGATGTCCCCTTTAATCAAAGTAAGACAATAAATAAATAAATAAATAAATAAATAATGAACTATGTTCCAATCATTTCAAACTGTTCAATCGTTTCCCCGCGATGCGATTACAAACAGGCAACATCGCGTTCAATGAAAACAAAGGAATTATAGAAAATTACCCCCTCCCCTTAAAACGAAAATTTTCATAAACGTTGCAACACATGTCTACTTATTTTTAATGAGGAGTTTATAAACCGAGTTTTATCTTCCTAACTTAGCAGGCTCGTGACATTTTATTTTTATGAATTTTGAACTTCCTCTACTCCTTTTTCTAGGATCCGCTGTTAAATCAAAGTAATATAAAATTCCTAGCTCAAGGTAAGTATCAACTATTGTATGTTCAAAAATTCATTTCAAATGGTTTAGCCGCTTTCCCGTGTTGCGCGCACAAACAAGATTCGTTTCATTTTTATATAACAGATTATAGTTTGACAGTGTTCCAGCAAATTTGATCAAGCGCAAACAAAATTAATCATGAATGATCTTCAAATCTTTTTTGTTTTCAATGGTACTTTGTCCTGGTGGTAAACACATATTTTAAGCCAATTTTGAAACTAGGCATACACTAAGAAGTACGATTAAAGAAAGTAATTATAATCATATTAAGGTTATTATTTCAATCCAAATTTTGAAGTATATTTTTGAGGTGGGCTTTTTTTGACTTTTATTGCGAGTTTTACAAAAAAGAAAAATTCCAACAACCCAGCGTTTCATACAGCCTAGGTGCTGAAAAAGGCCGTTGAACTTCCATCACGGAATTCAATCACTAGAATAGAACACGCAGAAAAGTCATATGTACACCACGCGAAAGAGCTTGCTTTACATGGCATGATATTTTCTCAATTTTGAAATCTCAAGTTGTTGTAGATTTCTACCACTTCCCGTTTTAGTGAAACGTCCACTGTCGATTTCTAGATTCATGAAGACGAAACACATTTGAAGTCTACACGATTATTTTTAAGATTTTTGACAAACCCTTAAACTCTACTATCCATTTCATAAAGATAGGCCCCTGACTTCGCGGTGCTGCCGTGACGTCCAGTCAAAACTTGTATTTCATTGTCATACCTCGTTGGAATTGCTGGAATGTTGTCTTTTCAATACTTAAGATATAAAAATTTTCTTTGTACTATGTAGTGAGAAAAAAATAAAAATTAATGAAAAAGTGCGTATTTTTTCGTACTTTTTTGGTAGATCAATGTTTATAGAGCTATATCTCAGAAAAGATATCACGTGAAATAATTTCCTGTGTACAGTATGTAGATGCATCCATTAACTGTAAGATGTGAAAAGTTCAATTTTCATCACTTGATATTTTTTGTGTAATTAAAAACAAATGTACGACGCTCTGATCTCCTTTACCATGGTAGGTAGAGAAACGTACAAAACACTGTTCGAAAATTTGGAAGTCTAGTGTTCCAAATATTTGGAACTATAAACAAAAAAGGGTTTAGTTGGTAGAGTATTTTTTTTTTTTTTTTTAATATATTTACTTCAACATATTCTCTGCGTTAAGCGGTGAGCCATGTTGCAACCCAATCTTTAAATTCCCCGCGCTTATATGAAGAAACAGCATACAGTAAATGGAAGTGCGGCAACGCTGTCGTACACTGTTGTCGCGTTCAGGAAGCTTGTAGCGCGATGCCTACTTCATAAGAATGTAATAGGAAAAGTATTTATTATAACCTTTCACAACATCATAAAAATATCAATGCATGCACACTTATGTCCAAAATTATTGTCGCATGTCTATAAATATGTTATTGTAGGAATATAATTTGATAACGAATTCGCCTGGTATTTCTTATAATGTTAGTATGTGTATAATCGGCAAAGACATGTATGTGGCAAATTTCATGTCAAAAGAGCAGTAAATAAGAACAATAAAACGAAACTAAAATTTTCTTATCCATTTAGGAACATTTTGTTTTACTAATGCTAATTTTCGTATTCTTTTCCTATGAAATTTATTACAAATATAGATTTCCCGACTCTACATATAGTATCAGTGTTAAAAGTACCCTGCAAAATCATTATCAAATTATATTCTTACAAGAAGACAGTTATAGATATGCGACAATAATTTTGGACGTGAGTGTACACATCTCAATGTAATCGAAATAAAACGTTGAAGAAACACATCCAAAAACTCATCTCTTAATCTACTTTCTTCATTCACTTTCGTCATGGCTTTGTTGACTCATCGCTGCTCCTGCTATCTTCGCTAATATTTATAAACAATGGCTCCATTTCTACCTCAAGATCTATCAGTATACACACTCTACAGCTTACGAACATGTTAAAGGTTAAAAAGAAATGTAGCCCTAATGTAGCCTTGGCAATCATGTGTTCACCCAAGTTCTGCGATCAATTCCCCTGCCGAATGTAACACAGAATGAGTCCTTTGTTTTCTTTCAACGAAAGTAAACAATGCAATGAGTAGGTGACGAGAGCTGTATTTGCGTCTAATCACGTCGCACTGATTAAATCTTCAACACTTCCCTTCGGTTCGTAGGCGTCAAAAACTTCCACACACACTCTCATCATATGGGTTCATTGCAATGAAACGGACGAATGGGCATTTATATTTTTGTGAGTATATCTTGTGCTTTTTGATTGAAAAAAAAAAAAAAAAAATTCCTTCACGAGCGGCGATATTACAAAAAGAAGAGGCAAAATGTTTAGCGATAATGAAATTGCAGAATGACTCCGACTCAGACGGTTATGAGGTAGTAATTAATAGTAAGGACATTGATTATTCTGTGCTCAGTGGTGTATCCGGGAGCGAACAAGATAGTAACTCTGTTTCAAGTAAACCTGAAGCTGAAAAAAAAAAAAAAAAAAAAAAAAAAAAAATCATTCTTATTCAAAGGCAGATTCTAATGTAGCTTGGAGCTCTTAGATCTGAAAACAGATTTTCTGTGAAGTGTAAACTCAATATTACATATCAACTAAGGTTGTGTCATATAATAAACTTTGTGCGTGTTTTTGTTTCTGTGCAAGTGTATTTTGTACTGCGTGCAATAAGTGAAAAACTGACAAAAAGCAACAAATTTTCGAGGACCATCACATGCAAATCCAAACAAGATAAGAGTTTGCTTTTTTAATTTTGAACACTTGGTACATTTTCTGTATATCCTGTTAATTTCTAAGAAATTGGTTTAAAATCTGTGGAGACATTACATTTTAAAAATATCTCTAAAAAGTGCCGGACAGTGTGCGTGACAAGTTTAAATACCCGTCCGGCTGGGAGTCTATACGCGCCAGGAAAATGTGGCAACGTAGCACTCCGTATAAACTGCGATAGCGAAGGGCGCAAAGCAGAAATAATCATAATGTCATATTTGTGATTGTTTATCTTTTAAAACAAGTCAAAACAGTTTGGTTGAAAAAGCTATTTTAAGATCTTTCTAAAAGTTTTTTCAGATTGTTAATACACCGCAGCAATTCAGAGATAATGATGTCTCACTTTTTACTGAATAACAAGAAAATTACTACGTGTTGAGTAATGAAATTTTCAGAACTTACAGGTAATAGATGCACCTACATATCGTGCACAGGAAATTATTTCGTGTTATCTCAATTCCGAGATATAGTCCTATAAACATTGATTTACCAAAAAAGTACGAAAAAATACGCACTTTTTCATTAATTTCAATTTTTTTTCTCACTACACAGTACAAAGAAAATCTGTATGTCTTAAGTATTGAAAAGACAACATTCCAACAATTCCAACGAGGTACGACAATGCAGTATACGTTTTGACTGGACGTCACGGCAGCACCGCGAAGTCAGGGGCCTATCTTTATGAAATGGATAGTATATACCATATTGCAACCGGAACAACATGTACAATGAAGAAAAATTATTGCTAGGCAAAAAGACAGTCACCACAGTGAGTTTTATTTTCAGAACTGCATCAATCTGTTTCTGAAAATTCCTGGAATTGTATCTCTACGTACAGTTTTAAAACAAGAGAACAGGTAATACGATAAAACTAATTAATAAAAGACGATTCAATAAATATTATAGTAAATCGAATAGAATAGCTTCGCTTAATAGAATATTTTTTATTTCTCATCAATTAAGTTAAAATTAGGCTTATCAATCCTCTGCTCCGAAGGAAAACCGGTTCCTGATTATATGCAATTTCATTTTCGCCTTTTTCAGTTTATAACTTGAAAATTGAGAAAGGCTTCCTCTTCTTTTTGTGGGGAGCCCCTATGTATGTTTCAGGAAAAAAAATATTTGTCCTTATTAAATAAATTAAAAAAAAAAAAAAAAAAAAAAAAAAAACTTGTTCCGCTTTGTAATTTGCTATTCCTGTGCTTTAATCTTCTTTTAATCTTAAAATAAAAAGGGTGAAGACGAAGCAACACTGGATACAACTAGTATGGATTACGGACTTCGCTTTAAACATGGGTCATCAACACTATTATATACGAGAAGGTATCATAAAGTTCGTGCAATCACCTAGAAGGTGACCAACCACGAACTCTCTCAAGCATTTTATTTAGATCCTTGTACGTTAACCATGCAAGTTCTGGACTTTTTGTTTTTGTTTTTGTTTGTTTGTTTGTAAATCACTGAAGGTTCGATGATTAACAAGCTTGAGGCACGAAGCGTCATTAAGTTTCTCCATCTTTAGTGGAAATTAGCAAAGCAGTTGGACGAAGAAATGAAAGAACCCTATGACGATGAAAGCCCATCTTATGAGATGGTATCCAAGTAGAAACGACAATTCCAAACTGGACATACGACCACTGCGGACGCCTCTAGATCTTGAAGATCATCTTTCACTGATGCCGCCGCCTTGACGGAGAAAGTTAGAAAGATCATAACGGAGAACAGGAGAATAACCACTGCAAGTGTTGTGTGTCTGCCTGGAATATCAGTCACAACCAGCTGCATTTTCAGAAAGTGTCAGCACGGTGGGGCTACGACTGGTTACACCTTTTCCAGAAGAGAAATCGCGAGGACGCTGCAAAAGAAATGTTGCATCACTGTGAGGTGGATGAAGAGAACCTTGTCGGATGAAAGTTGGGTTTATCTTTATGACCCAGAAACAAAGAAAATGAGCAACAATGGAAATACCCTTTCTCCCCCAACCGTAGAAGGCACGAGTGCACAACTCTGCCGCCAAGGTGATGCTTTCCGTTTTCTGGGACTGTGTACTTGCGTGTCTGCGGTTTACATTGAACTATTTTGCCATTTTCTCCAAATAACTTCATAGACCCGCGGTATAATAATGAAAAATGTCTATTACCCATTAAATCGAAGCTATTACTCCAAACCAACCGTATCCACTCTTGTTCCCTCTTAAACCATTTTAAATTATGGCTTTTTTCAAGGCAAATTATAGACTTTCAGTCAAGCAGCTACAGCATCATTCCTATTCATCCTAGGATCATGGTTCGTACCTCATTCTCTTCAGAACAGAACAGCTTTTGAAATGGTACCATTCACATTTCCCTTTTATGTCCCCAAGGCGGGAAATTGGAATTTTTTAAAAATATTTTTGCAAATGTTGAGCCCCTCTGGACCCCCCCCCCCTCTTTGTTAATACACAGATCTCAAAATCAACTGAAAAACGCTAAGGGGCTTACTAAATATGTGTACAAAATTTCAAGCTTCTATCTTGAATAGTACGAGCATCTACTAATGAGCTAAGAGCACCCACACAATGGCCCAGATGACCCGAAAAGACCCGGATGTTAATATAAAAATTTTTTGAGACATCCCTATTTATCCTTAGGTCATGTTTTGTACCTCATTTTCTGCAGAATAGCGTAGTCTTTCAAACGGTACCAATCACATGAGCCTATCATATCCCTGAGACGGAAAATGTTGAGAGAAATAAGGAATTACCAACGTTCTAAGAATATCCTCAGAATACCCCACATTTCCGTATAAAAAGGATCTCAGGTAAAAATTTCCCGAGACATCCCTATTTATGCTAGGATCGTGGTTTGTACCTCATTCACTTCTGAAGAACAGCCTTTCCGGTACCATTTACATGTCTTCATTATGTATGTGAGGTGGGAAAATCACGAAAAAGGGAATTTTTGTAAACAAAAAATATCCATTTTTTTTAAACCTTTTGTCCCTCTGCCCCTCTGTTTTAACGCAGAGATCTGAAAAAATCTGAAAAATATAAGGAGTGCACTGAATGTGTGTGCAAAATTTCAATCTTCTCGGTGCAAAAGTAAGCCTGCCAAAAAAAATAATAAAAATAGGCATAACAAAAAATATATTTTTTAAAAAAATTATGACGTCATCACACCCTATGTCTCGACGCAGAAAGACGTGAAAGTATATGTAACGTGTTCTACAATGCCTCCAGGCTTGAAAAAAAAAAAATAAATAAATAAATAAATAAAAAGCTTTATTGGTAGAATCAAATAATAAGGATTCTACCTTTTCACCTAAAAGTACGTGATATAATTTAAAAGGGTTAATCATATTTATTAAGATTAAAAGGAGACTGAAGCGCACGATAGAAAATTATAAGGTGTAAAAAAAAAGTTCTTTCTTTCAATAATAAGGACACATAAGCCTACTAAAAAAAGTAGTAATGTTTTACTTTGAAAATTGAGAACTCATTCCGGAGTAATCGAAAATTGGTTGTATGCACGCCAAATACGATACATAAAGTTATGTCATTCCATTATTCTACGCTATTTCGTAAATGTAAAACTAAAAGTTTACCTTTAGATAGGCCATCGTGAGAAGGGGTAACAAGGTGAAAGGTACCAAGTAAAGAAGCGCTGGTTGAGCTGCCTTGAACACTTCTGAGGAGACTGTTGCTGTCAGAAGTCCCAGGAAATAGCCAATCAGAGAGCAATGGAAGTAGCTGCAACATATCAAGTTCCATTTACATGAATACACGCTAAACATTTTATATAAGTGCAAATACATATAACCATATTACCCAAGAAAGTGAGATTAGTAAACCTTAAATCGAGTCTTTAGATGAAGTAAACCTTAAATCGAATCTTTAGATATATTCAATCTCCCCAGGATCCCGCAATTTTGTTATGGAAAATGGGCTTAGTTGAAATTTACTAAAACTAAAAGAAATCATTGTTCATCAGATCTTAATCAAAAATTCCACTTGGTGTAAAGTTTACGGAAAAACAGTCACTGGGCTTTGTCTTATTGAGCTTCTGACCAGGACCTCCAAAATTATAACGTACTAATTTTAGTCAGCTTTATCTAAATTCGATTTCCATAGCAACAAGTCACCTTGCAAACTGCGTATGTTTTGATCTCCTTACTGGCTAGGCACGCAAGGAAACACCCCAATACCAAAAATGAAGCGTGCGTGTATATATATATATATATATATATATATATATATATATATATATATATATATATATATATATATATATATATATATATATATATATATATATATATATATATATATATATATATATATATATATATATATATATATATATATATATATATATATATATATATATATATATATATATATATATATATATATATATCAAAAAATGGTTACTTCAAACTTTCTGTGAAATCTGTTCAATTTTGAACTTTTAACGCTCATAATTCAAACACGATTGCGAACGAGGATTTCTCCGTTTGCGTAATTGTTTCATATGTAAAAACGAGTCGACTGAGGATCGTATTGATATGAAGTGAGAGTTAACAATCAACGACCTTCCCAAGTCAGTCTACTGAAAACTACTTCCCTGACATTACTTCGATTTATTCACTTGTCAAGTTTTCTACTCAGTGTGAAAGTACTTACCGTTACCAACGCAAATGGAAGGCAAGAAATTTAAATGTTTCAACTTCACTAGAATTGCACTTGCTGAATTTAGAGAGATGAATTTTCGATTCCGTAGGGGATATTTTTCTGCTGATAATAAGTGGTGTAAGCAACAAATGATGTATTTGCTGATGGACGCTACAGGATACATATCAAATGAATAACAATTACCTATCTCTGTAATCTGTGACGAATTTCGTATTATTCGTGCATATGTCGGTCTGCTCTTCGGTCTTTGTCACCAACAATCCGGATTGTATAACTTTGTTTATATTTATTTATTTTATCATTATTAAAAATGGTTGCCCTGGAAGTTAAAAAAAACGCAGAATCATCTGAAACACAATTATTGGTGTATTCTTTGTAACTCCTTCACTTCTCTACTTCCAAGGTGTACACAGCAAGTATTCTAACGTGTTTTAAAAAGTGAAAACTTACAATGGCTTTGAAGACTAAAAACAAAATTAACATTAATTCGTTAAACGAAAAGTTTTTTGTTTGTTTGTTTGTCATTCAAACGGAAGAACTTACAACAAACAAATAAACCTTTAACGGAGACTATTAAAATGAAGACGTAGGGCAGTAGCAAGTAATACACCAATAACTGTTTCAGGGATCCTGCGTTTCATATAATTTTACACGCCAACAACTTTCAACAATGATTATGTTTACAAAAAGTCTGAAACCAGGATTCAAGTTAAAAAAAAGTCTCAGAGGGGACCGATATTATGCACAATTAACAAAATATTCATCAAGCAATACAGAGGTAGGTTATTGCTTATGAATAAGATCTAAAATAGTTTTAGAAGTTGTAGATGTGAAAAGGGATTTGTCTTTCTCCCGAAATTAATTCATTTTCGGGAGAGCACCCCTCCAATTGGAAAGCACTTGATTGCTAGTTACAGCCAAAGCTTATAGCTTCATTATATTCATGTTCACTAAAAAGTTTGAATCCTTGGAGGACAAAATTGAGAATACATTTATTATCACTTGAAAATATATGAAACCACGAATGCACTATTTTGTTCGATGATCTGCCATTTGGTGATGAGTGCTTAAGTCATTGGCGATACCACGACTGCTTATAACGCCGGTCTTGCTTTTTTTTTTTTTTTTTTTTTTTAAATAATAATAATATAATCCACTTTTGCTGTGATTGGTTGCCCATTGCAAAGAGCATACTGGTCATAGAGGTCTCTTAATTTTGAGTTTAACGTCCCTTTCAGCAGCCAGGCTATATGTGACGGGACCCACTGATTAACGTGGAATCCGAACCACATTAACTCCCGCCAAAAACTGAACCCGGGTTTCCCACGCCCATATTAGACATAGAATTTTCCATAATGAAAGTGACTCAACCATCTTTTAGCTGTTCTTTTCATAACGTATCTTTCCCTTTGCGCAGTTTTTGCAGGAAATTCACGTATCTTCACGATTAACCCTACGTCTGATTATAAAAATTTAACCACTTTTCGTACATCTACTAGCTGCAACTATCAACTGTTAAATGACATTAGGCCTGACCCGCTGCGACTCATACCCTTAGATTTGCGACACTAACGCCTTCTCAAGCGCAAAGGACTCAATACTTTTGAGACTACTTGATATATTGTCAAATGTGAGTTTTGTTGCATATAATGAAATTATGGAGGCTTCCAAACATAGGAATTCAATAGTGAACCAGAAGTGAGAGCTACTACGAGAGCAGTTTGGTAACTTGATTCGCAAAGCAATAGATGGTGTAGTTTGCATCTTTGTTCTGTATATGTAGTCAAAGTTCCCAGTTCCATGAATAAATATGCCGTGGTCTCCTCAAGTCATTTTGACAGTAATTCGTTCTTGATGGTTGCTTAAACGGAAGTGTTTCGACTAGCAGTGAAAAATTGATAAAATTAAAATTCGTGATGTTAATTAAACTTTTTTTTTCTGGAAGAGAAAACAGAAAAGGAAATTTATGAGAAGATTTTACCTGCGTTGGGTGACTCATGTCCTTCATATGCAACTGTTCGACTTTGGATAAATGAATTTGCGTTCAAAAGACTAATCCCTCCTGTACAATCTCAACACCGCATTGTCGCATGACTAGTATGACGAGAAATACAACGCCATTGCCAACAGTCACTGAGAGAAGCAGTCACTCAAGCAGAATGGACATCAAATTCTATGTTAAAACTGGGTAAAAGTGCCTCAGAAACTGTTGACTTGATGCGAAGTGTGGCATGGGAGACCCGGGTTCGATTCCCGGCGGGAGCTCATGTGGTTCGGATTCCACGTTAATCAGTAGGTCCACGTCTCATATAGCCTCGCTGCTGAACGGGACGTTAAACCCAAAATCAACTCCACTCATTGATGCGGAGTGTGTATGGGAATGTGCGGATACGGACAAACTTCGACTTTAGAAGTCAAACGTGAAGAAAATGCTCGACAGTGTTTCTACGACAGTAAGGGTATCATTCATCATGAATTTGAACCAGAAAGCCACACAATGAATGCACAGTTTTTATTTAAGTGTTTTGGATCGTTTCATTAAGAGAATTCGTCGGTCTTAATACTCAGCCCCTGGTAGCCAGCTCCTTATCCATGACAAGGCACTCGATCACCAGGAAGTACTTGTTTAGAAATATTTGACCAAAAAACAATTGTGCGCGCTGCAGTGTACCCCTATTCTCCAAACATGTCCCCCTGCGACTATTTTCTGTTCCTTAAACTGAGTAACCATTAAAAGGACGACTTTTTGACAATGCTGACGATATCCAAGCAGTTGTGTCAACGGTATTAGGGAACATATTACAAACTGAGTTGCAAAGATCGTTCTACTTCTTGCTTGATGATGCCACTCGCTGTATTGACGCAGGAGGGATGTACTTTGATTTTATTATGACCAAACAAAAATAATGTATAACCTGTTGATTATTCAGTCTCATTACTTAATTAGCGAGCGGTGTATAGTGTCCTTGTCATTGATTTTTCATGCAAAAATGAAGAGGAGGACGAGAAGTGAAATGGAATACATGAAAGTATTCCTTCTTAGGCTCAACAATGATCAAAATGAGAAACTTCTTAATAACTGTCGAAATGATGCCAGACGTCGTCAGTACTAATAATACACACCACTTTATACTTATTCTATCGTAACCTCCGAACAAATTAAGTAATTTTAATACGTTAATAAAAACCGCTTAAGCATCTATATTACATAAACACCAACAAATATATCCTGGGTAACAAACACAGTGATGCTTCAGTGTCACCTCTTTGGAAACACCAAAAGCTAAAAAACGCAGTATTGATTTAGCTGATTATTAATAAGTTTTCGTCGTTTATGGAAAAAGACATATGAAAGCAATGTGTACAAACGAATCAAAATTACATTCTCAAGTGAGTACTTTAGGTGGAAGGTAGAATATCATCATGAAGTATGGAAAAGAAAATAATTTTTTCTTTTAAAAATATGAAATCTTTTAATTTCCAGAGTTATGTCCTTTAGGCTATAGGAGACCGTAATAGTTGGAATTGGTCCACTGTGAAAACGTTCGCCAAAACACATCGTCAGATAGGAAGAGAAATAAGTACAAAAGGAAAGACAAATTAAAGAACAGAAAATTAAATGAATTTTTTTAGTTTAACGTTCCACGATGACGCCCTTTAGGGAAAGGAAGATGGATAATTAAGATAAATAAATGATGGAAGAATCGGTGGAATGAGAATGTGGGAGGAAATGGGACTACCCCGAGAAAATCCACGGACACGCTGTTGTCCACCATTAACTCACTTGGCCGGGTTCGAACCAGGGATCCCATGCACTAGAGCTAAGCGCTCTACCACTGAGCCATCGTATTCTCCAATTAAAAAACAGAAAAGCTGAAGAGCATCCAGATGAGCGCAACGTTGGAATGCAGGACCACATGACAGCGTTACGGGATGCAAGTAGATTAAGTATGTCGAGGTCGGTAAATTGGAACGAGCATAGGAGAGCGAAGGAATAATAAATGAAAATAATAATAATAATAATAATAATAAATAATAATAATAATAATAATAATAATAATAATAATAAAATAAATGTGTAATATGGAGGGAATTACAACTTTTTAAAATAATAATAATGATCTTAAGTGGTTCAATAAATAGACTATAGAAATAGAAATAACATAATGGAATCTCTAGAAATATAAATTAAATTGAACATATTTGTTTTGGATTATGTTACAAGAATTTTGTGAAATCACTTTTACATTAAAAGTGTACTTGAACACTTGTAATTATATTATTCTTTGTTTCTGTTATACTAGAGAAGAAATATCTCCTCCAGCTCCCTTCCAGGCGGCAACGTACCAAGAACTGACGAAACGCTGCCACGTTGGACCGCAATGAATATACGTTGTATTAAGAAGGATGCTGAACGAACATTTCCAGAAACGATAGATATGTGTCTGCCTACCTCTCTGATAAAAATCAAGGCTTCTAGAAACCCATGCCCCACTGGTCTCGATGGCTATTGGAGCAAAATTAAATTTGTCGAGGAGATAGTTGTATTTCCTTTTCTTTTTCTGTCTCTCTACGTCTAGCAGCTTCTCCAGCATTCATAACAGTCAATGGGAGGCTTCATTGGGCAAATGTGTCCGAACATGTAAAATCCCATACTAGTGATTTGTCTCTCATCCAAGGCAGTAATGTCATGCCGTCAGGTAGTTTACAATCAGAACAACAACAGCCTGATGGTTCACGAATGGAAGGAATTCCTGCCGTTGAGAAGGCTCGCAAAATGATGTCATTAACAGATGAATGTCTGGTGTTCCTGCCAATGCTCTTCATGCATGAGAGGCCATGCAGGCTGCGTTGGGTAACTTGATCACCGCAAGCTGGACATCGATGTGGCTCACAAACATCTGAATATATATATATATGAAAGTGTACCACATAGAAACAGGAGATACAAAAAGACTGTCTCAAAAGTATCCAAACATGGTTGTACAAAGGCAGTACACTCACTCGGTGTATTCCTTGTCCTAATCACCTTCAAATTTCCTCCCTTCAAACTGACATCGAAGTCAGTGGCTTTCCATTGCTCGAAACAGGCTTAAAACCCTGGTCAAGAAGTGCTGTTAGGTAAGTCGTCGCTATGCGCTAAATGTCCTCTCGAATGTCAAACCGCGATCCTTTCAGGTGCTTTTTGATTTTGGGAACTGCCAAAATTCACACGCGCTATGTCTGGAGAGTATGAAGTATGATGAACCATCTTAATGCTGTGCCATGCCAAAGACGATCACCACATGAGCCACATAAACGGAGGCATTATTTTGACGCAGCTGACAGTCTTCGAGCTCCACAGGTCTGGTCATTTTTCACGAAGAGTTTCACTTAGACAATGGATTAAACCCAAAGAATAGTCTTTTGTAACTATACATCCTTTCTGTATTTACTCATGATGTACAGTACTACGGCATTCGAAAAACACATCAACATTACTTTGATTTTGCTACGCACTTAGCAAGTCT
This sequence comes from Thermobia domestica, assembly GCF_964235325.1. Classification (NCBI taxonomy): domain Eukaryota; kingdom Metazoa; phylum Arthropoda; class Insecta; order Zygentoma; family Lepismatidae; genus Thermobia; species Thermobia domestica. The sequence goes on from NC_137461.1 coordinate 22,017,555, forward strand.
TTTGGCCTTGACGAGCTTGGATGCTTCCACTGAATAGATTGTGTATTTGTTTTCGTGTTGTACCTCTACACCGACGCACATAAGGCCGAAGAACGAAATTACGGCGCCAAAAATAGAAAAAATATATTGTGAGGAAACTATTCAGAAATGCCTTTAAAACAGTCCCTAAACACCAGTCCATGATGTAGCGTAAGAATTTGTTTTGTGAACACAACACAGTAGCCAGCGTATGCGCGCGAAGTTGGAGTTTATTTCGAACGGCCAACAGCAGTTAGTTGTGCCTGAGTTGCTGACGGAGAAACAGCTCTTGCTAAATTTCCCCAAAGTGACAGTAACAAGGTTTCAATACGAATATCGAAGAGTTAGATATATAGTGTACATCTGAAATGACTGAACCTAACAAGTGAGCCTAGTGTAAATATAGTACAGGTGGTATGAAGGACTAGTTCGGTGTCGAAATAAGGAAGAAATATTTACTATACATAGAGTTATAAAAAAAATTCCAAAGAGTACCGCGACTATTCTTGGACAATTCGACAATATATCTTGTATCGAAGATAGAACAGGAAAACACACGTTCCTATTTTTCTGGTTGGAGCGTATTGTTTACACGCAGTTGTGACAACGTGCTGTGAAGAACATGAAAACTAAGAGAACTCTTTATAGTGTTATTTAAAGAGCATTTTTACAATAGGTCTTCATTAAAATGTAATGAACAATTACTACAGTATATACTAAACAAGTGTGGTGTCAATGAACTTGCTGAACAATGTGGAAATGAACTGAAAACTGTAGTGAAAGTATTTGTGTCAAAGCTTTTGGCAAAATGGTGGGCATGTAATTACATGTACGAGTGATTTAGAAATAAGTGTATGGAGTAGCTTGATCAAGACGGAACACTTCCGGTGTTACAACCATCACAGCGTCCCTCAACATCACGGCTTTCGAAGCAAATAAGAAGAGGAATACCAAGAAAAGTGTTCGAAGAGAGTTCGCAACGAAGTAAGAAAAGATATGGGAGGGAAATTGCAAAGAATACCAGTTCCGAAAAGCTGTGCTTGGCTGCAGAATCAAGTTTGGTGAAATCTGGCAAGAGTACTGCATCCGAAGTTGTGAAATTAGCGATCCCGTCTTCGCCTAAGAGAGTGCAAAAAAATATGAAAGCGATCCATGACACATCATCTGCTACTATACGTTAGTACAGCTCTGACGAAGCTTTAGGACTTCTAGTGGATCTTAGCTTCACAAAGAAAGATTATAAAAGGATGAGACTTGGAGCAAAAGAAAGAGGAGCAGATATTTATCCCTCATATCATGTGCTAGCTGAGACGAAGAAGAAGTAATATCCTGCAAATATTACGATAACTGAAAACGAGGCTGTGGTGCCACTGAAAGATCTGCTCAACCATACTACACAGCGTTTAGTACACGTACAGAGTAATGTAATACTGCAGAACATTTCGGAGGACTGTGATACTATCGACATTTATTATAAATGGGGCCTAGATGGTAGCGGTGGCTACAGCATATATAAACAAACTTACGCAAATAATTCCCAATTCCAACATACTTTTATGTGCCATTGCACGTGTGTGAATCTAATTATAAGAACACAACAATATTTTGGAAGAACATGACTCCACCATCGACAAGGTAGTGCCGACCAGTTGCCTTGAAGATAAAAAGGAAACGGTTCACAATGTGAAATCAAGGGTATGGAGAAGTACAAACAAATATTGTACATGGTCCCTCCTCCTTCCACGACCTCATGGCCAATCTGTGCCATGTAGTTTTCCCGAAAACAAAGGTCCGCTCATGTATTTATTTCAGATTCTGATGAAGCATTTAGCGAAACTGCTCAAAGTGTAGTTTTTGATGCAATTGTGATTTTACTGTTTTCTAGTCAGTAACTCATTACATATACAGGCCGAGAAGGCCTATTTTTTGATTGTAAATTACGATTAGTGCATTTCAACGGCTCTTGTTATCCATAATAATACTGACAGCGGCAACAGCCAAAATTAGTCATTTTTTATACAATAATTTATCTTATTACACATATAAAAAATAGAAAAAACAAGTTTGTTGATGTTCGTCTCTGCAATTTCAGTTTTAATTTTTTCCCCTTTTTTTGCTTATATAGACAGCAGCATATTTATATTATATATATACATATACACCAACACTCCTTACCTTATTTTACTAAAATGATTCGGTGGAGGGACACCCGTCTCGCCCAAATGAAGTGCTTGTGACTTCTTGTAGGCATCATACCTTAACACGAAGCACAGCAACAATCCTGGCATTACCTGAAAACAACAACATGTTAGGGAAGCCGTTCTCAGAAACCAATCCCTATATGAAGAAAAAAAAAAAATCAATGTTCACAAAATTATCGAAAAGTGATCACCAAAACAGACGGTGGTAGGTTTTTGTACCTTTCCGTTGGTAGTGACAGATAAACAAGTACTATTCTGTTTCAAAATAAACACTTTTACTACATAACTGATACGATGTATATCTATTAATGAAACATTAATCTTGAACTTAAGCATCCATATTCTTAATTTATATGTAGACAGTTCCTGCTGTCTTTATCGATTATTTTGATATATCATGCTTAGTAAAACTTTAATTGCCTCTTTTTCTCAAAACTAGAATAGTAAAGGCGTATGCGCCAAAAACTAAGGACCTCAATTGTAGTTAATATCGTATCTATACAAGCCAATACTCGACCCCAACTTAATAGTTTTTTTTTCCATTTCTACATATACATACTTATTACTGCTTTTATTTGCTTACTTTTGAAATTTTTAACTGGCAAACCTATAGCCGATTCGTAAGCATGTGTAATAAAAACCGCGTAAGAACAAAATCTGCGTTGCTCAAAAACAGTCTTATATCAGCTTTTATTTATTTATTTATTTATTTCAGTTTAAAACGTTCCATGATTATGCACCAAGGTTAAAGGAGATGGAACTACGATGGATAATAATGGTGGAATGAAGTGGAAGGAAACGAGAGAACCTCGAGAAAATCTACGCACACGGAGTTTGTCACTATAAAGCTCATATGGCGAGAGTTGAGCTGAGTTTGGATGGGATGGGATCAAACCACGGACCCCATGCACCAGAGGTAAGCGCTCTCTTACTGAGCTACCGCGATTCTACAAGGTATTCGAAAGTAGTAGTAACATTTTATGTGATGTGATAACCAAACCAGCCCCAGAATTCACATTAATTTTCTACACATGCAAATCTTGCAAAAATAAAGAACAATTCTAACAACAAAGGTCACGCTGTTAGATCTTGCTACCTGCGCTATAACTATGTCCTTAAATAATTGCATTAGTATGGTATGGCAAACTTAAACTAAGCACGACTAACCCACAGTGTACAGTGGACATAAGGCTCGGGCAGAACAGCTAGTATTACTTAGAGTATGTTTGTTTTATCTTGACATGCTTCCCGCCTAAAGGATGAATCTGTTTGCAACGCGTTCTTGCCACACCACAGTTGTTATGAGTTACAATACACTAGGAAACACAGCAAAACGCCAAAGCATTCATAAGTCACTGTAACACACTTGCTCGCGTGTGGCAACCAAGCACTTCAAATTCCCGCCAAATATCAATGATCTCATTCGATGGGCTGACTGACAACTAACGTCATCTACACGACAAAGCCAATAAGACGGTTATTGGATTAAAACGTTCACGTGAGTGCTAGCAGAAAGTACTATAAAAGCCAACCAAGTGCACTAGCGGGAAGCGTGCCAAGATAAAACAAACATTCTCTAAAAAATATTAATCGCAAAATAAGAACTACGAATGAAAAAAGAAATACCTCAAATAGAAATGTGGAAAAGTAGTCTTTTAGGAATTTACTGTTTGATTACTGTGGAATACGATCATAAAATATCATTTCTGTTTAAAAAGCATTCCTAAACTATGAGAATTTCCCACATTATATTATGTAATTAAGAAGCATACTTTCAACTTCCAATTTTTTCTCAATTTTTGCAACAAATCAAAACAATACATCGACTTCCTTAACACATTACAAAGCATATTTAAATTATGCATAGAACATACATACATATACATATACTGTACTTTACTTACAGATCTCTCTCTCTCTCTCTCTCTCTCTCTCTCTCTCTCTCTCTCTCTCTCTCTCTCTCTCTCTATATATATATATATATATATATATATATATATATATATATATATATATATATATATATATATATATATATATATATAATATAATATAATATAATATACACTCGTGCTCATAAATTAAGGATAATGCGCATACATGGTGAAACAACGCTCTGGTGGGCGGTTTTCGGTTGGAGATCACCTCGAGGTATGATTATGCGGTGCATTTGACCATTCGGTGCGGTCGTCGCACGGTGGCGCTGGCAGCAGTCCAAATACGCAGAGGTGTGTTGGTGCATGTCAGAGTACGGTGCAGCGTGTAACTGTGCAGATGTTGTCAGACGTGCTAATGGTGACTGTGTTGAAAATGGCTTAAAGAACACATATTGATGACGTTATGAGGGGTAGAATAATAGGGCGACTGGAGGCTGGTCATACACAGCAGGTCGTAACACGGGCTCTCCGTGTACCAAAAAGTGTGATCTCAAGATTATGGCAACGATTCCAGCAGACAGGAAGCGTGTCCAGGCGCTACAGTATGGGACGTCCACAGTGTACAACACTACAAGAAGACCGATATCTCACCATCAGTGCCCGCAGACGGCCACGGAGTATAGCAGGTAGCCATGCTCGGGACCTTGCCACAGCCACTGGAACAGTTGTCTCCCGACACACAGTCTACAGACGACTGAACAGACATGGTTTATTCGCCCGGAGACCTGCAAGGTGCATTCCACTGACCCCTGTTCACAGGAGAGCCCGTAAAGCCTGGTGTCAAGAACACAGTACATGGTCAATGGAACAGTGGTCCCAGGTTATGTTCACGGACGAGTCCAGGTATAGTCTGAACAGTGATTCTCGCCGGGTTATCATCTGGCGTGAACCAGGAACCAGATACCAACCCCATAATGTCCTTGAAAGGGACCTGTATGGAGGTAGTGGTTTGATGGTATGGGGTGGGATTATGATTGGTTCACGTACACCCCTGCATGTCTTTGACACAGGAACTGTAACAGGTCAGGTGTATCCGGACGTCATTTTGCATCAGTATGTTCGCCTTTTCAGGGGTGCAGTGGGTCCCACCTTCCTCCTGATGGATGATAACGCACGACCCCACCGAGCTGCCATCGTGGAGGAGTACCGTGAAACAGAAGATATCAGGCGAATGGAGTTGCCTGTCTGTTCTCCAGACCTAAACCCCATCGAGCATGTCTGGGATGCTCTCGGTCGACGTATCGCGGCACGTATTCAAACCCCTAGGACACTTCAGGAACTCCGACAGGCACTGGTGCAAGAATGGGAGGCTATATCCCAGCAGCTGCTCGACCACCTGATCCAGAGTATGCCAACCCGTTGTGCGGCCTGTGTACGTGTGCATGGTGATCATATTCCATATTGATGTCGGGGTACATGCGCAGGAAACAGTGGCGTTGTGTAGCACATGTGTTTCTCAACTTATCACCAATAACGTGGTACCGATATGTTTCGTTTGTTTGTATGTTGTGTTCACTATGTGCCTATGCTATTAGCGCCAGTTTTGTGTAGTGCCACGTTGTGTAGTACTACAATCTGCAATTATCCTTAATTTTTGAGCATGAGTATATATATATATATATATATATATATATATATATATATATATATATATATATATATATATATATATATATATATATATATATATATATATATATATATATATATATATATATATATATATATAAAGAAAAAGTTATAACTTAAGGGCCACTGTTTTCAAAACGATGAGCTTCTCAATCACAATTAAATAACTGGTGGTTTAGGAAACCCAAAACTTCTTCGATGTTCAAACAAATGTTGATCTTGGAGATTCTATCCTGCGTGAAGTTAGTTGTGTCAAATATTTAATGTGCTTGATTTTCAAGGTATTTAATAAATATTGCAATTACAGGTAACGATTAAGGTGTTTAATAGTGTTTACCAATTTAGTGGTTCGAACTGTGGGCAATAAATGTAACAAGTTAAAATATAAATATAACGTTACAGTGTGACCACCAGGAGCAAGGAATAAGCTTTAGATGTTTTTTAATAAAATTTAAATATCCAAACAAGATTACTGTTCTTTATAAGCGTGGTTTTTCGATGTCTAATACTATTCTTTAGTTGAAAAAAAATATTCACGTTAAGCCTAAAAAAAAATTCTAATGTTTTTTTTCTCTTTCTATCTTTACAATACTTTGAAACGTGTACAACAGTGACTTATTTGGAGTTTTAATGCTTCTTTTGAAATTAGGAACTTGCGTATGTATAGCACACGCGCACTAGTCACGTGGATTTTCCTGAGGCCTACTAGATGATGTTGGGAAGATTTGTCAGTATCTTTAAACATCTATTTAGATACACTGGTGCAAATAATTCAGGTACATAAACTTACTATATCTCCAAGTCCCAGCATGGAGAAATGACCGGAATTATGCATACTGGGAAACACCAACTTTCCCGGTAAGGATAACTTTGGTGCTTCCTTGACTACGCCGCCAAGATGTAATTTCCGAGCAACTAAACCCACTGGATTCTCAGCCGGTCGCGTTGCAACCTGAAACAATAGAAAGTGTATTAAATGAAACATCTTAAAATCTGGAATTCTTGGAACATATATTATCCCACCCAAAAAAACAAAACAAACAAACAAAAACTGTATTTGCCGAAGTAGAAAAAGTATTTTCACAGTATATTATATTTACACTATTGTATTTATATATTTTATATATAAATACAATATTGTAGAAAGAAACATTTAATAGTGCTTAGCTAAATGTTGAATCACCCGCATGTCTGGAAATGTCTATAGCACAAGGAGCGTCCAGAGAAAAGCATACATACTATGAAACGGTAAATAAAGCAAATCGTATTCAAATTACATTTACTACTGTCACTAGATTGTAGCTAGAATGTTGTTGCACAAAGTAAGAAAACAAGAAAAACATAAAACACCACTGAATCGGGAATACTTATTAAAACTGACATAATCCAAATCTATGTATCGGAGTACAAAATGCATTCCATTTCAATGGAGAGAAGTGTGTCTTATATACCAGCAAATACAAGGTACTTTTCTCTCTCTTCGCATACTTACCGTTACTTCTAATTATTTTGTAATCCCACAGTTTGCAAAATATGTTCCAGATTCGTTATTGCAAATTTTAGATTGAGTTTTTTGAGAACTGAAATGATGGATGCACATAAGCATGAATAACAACTAGCAACCAGCAATTTTTTTTTCATACAAAATAAATGAAAATAAATTGCCTTAACAAAAATGTGTGTAAACAACTGCTTCTTACATGGAAAAGGAACTCATTTGTCATCCAGTGCTTTCGTATCCCTGTTAAAACTTAATATTCGATATTTTAGCCCGTGCTTGGGCCATGATCGCGAACTCTACACTGCAAACTGGAACAAATCACCGAGACACTATGAAGTTTTTTATTTCTGTACTAACGACGCGCACTAAGTTTCCACAACGCACTAAAAAGTATTTAATACTAAACAGTTCAAACTTGGTCCGTTCATTTTTATGGTATAAAATACATTCTAGAGAAGATTTGTCTTGTTGAGTATTTTCACCGCTCACTGCTTTTCCATTATATGCACTATTACCTTAGAATGATCCATTCCAAGCTGTTCACATATGTACAAAATTGTATTTGGTTATGAAACTGTTAAACATGTCTTTCCTTTATAGGTTTGTCACAACTACAGGTGCTTGTTGAGTACAGAACACAGTTGCCACAAGATGGTAATATGAGACTGTTTACAAATTAAGTAAAACCCTATTTACATTGTACAAATGAAGAACAAAATTTTGTTGTATTGATAAATCTTATTTTGTAAATTTTATTCTTCTTTTGTACAATGTAAACACAAATTTTACTTAATTTGTAAAATGTCTCATGTCACCATCTGTTAGCAACTGTCTTCTCAACAAGAACCTGTAGTTACACTGTGAAAAGATATGATTAACATTTTCATAACCAAATGCAAATTTTGTACATAGATGAACATGATTAGGAATTAGATTTCTGGACTTTCGGCATCTATGGGCATGTTAGCCCTTCACGTATGAGGGATGACGTCCCTCGGAGATCACACTATCTGAGAAACGGAAGGAAGAAATGATTGGGAAAGGAAGGAAGGTACTATTCCGGCATTTTCCTGGTGTGAATGAGGAAAACCCCACTCTTGTTGGCTGACCTCAAAAAGCTTTTACAATTTTTCGACCGAGTGTCTCCACCTGGAATCGAACCCGGGACCGCTCGCACCAAAGACTACGCTCCGAAGGGCCACTATATAGGTGAGCAGACTTGAATGGGTCATTCTGCGGGAAGAGTGCACATAGTGAAACAATTAATTAAAAGTGAAAATACTGAACGTAAAAAATCTTCTCTGGATATATATTATCTTAAAAATGAAAGGACATAGTTCGAACTGTAAAGTGTTAAATACTTTTTAGTTCTATGTGGAAATTTAGTATTTCGTTAGCTCAGAAATAAGAACTTCATAATGTCTCAAAGATTTCTTCCAGTTTGTGGGTACGAGTGTTCGGTATCATGATCCCATCGCGATCTGAAATATTGAATATTAAGTTTTAGCAGGGATACCAAAGCACCGGAAGCAAGGCGATTTCCTTTTATATGTTAAATATGTATCCTAGATTATCTACAAGTTTTTAAACTGCTTCTTACCTTAACCATAACATTTGTGTTGAATATATAGGAAGAAAAGAAGACCCAGAAGACGTCGTATATTAAAAGTCCTGTGAGAAGAAGCGTCGACACTTTCAAGCTCGGCAGACGAACAAATGCAATAAATGCCACACACAAACCCATGCCCATTGCTAACAAAGAAAAGGAAGATTATTACCAAACTGTGTTATATACACATGTAACACTAAAATATGATTACTAAGGAAGCATTTATTTTTTTGGTTTAGATATCTACTTTTCTTTAACAAAAAATCAATAATATATTAACCGGAAAAAAAGTATAATATATTAACCGGAAAAAAAGTATAATATATTAAAGTAAGTATATATCGCACGAGAGTAAGTCAAAAAATTATCCACAATTTTAAGGTAATTCTTCTTATATTGATTATACTGACCTCTGTCCTAGTTTCTTTCATTGTTATGCTGTTGTCATTATGCTATGAAAATTTGAACCTAATTCCTCCATTTGTCTTCCTCTTGTTGCAGACAGATCATGGCTGCTCCGCTTCGTTAGAAGTTTGCATCAAGGTGAACAACGAGTAGTGATCCGGTTTTTGCAATCGGAAGATTCGTAAACAAGTCATGATTAATTTCCAGACTATGTACCACTTTATCGTCTGTCTTACAGAATCATGTTCCGTGCATGTTCAATGTTATCATTTGTGGCTATAGATGGTGGTCCGGCTCCTTCCTCGTGCGTAAAACTTGTACGACCATTTTTGACGTTTTCAATCTATTCGTAGACACTCCGCTGCAGTAAGACATATTCCCGTATTGTGCCGAAAGTCTTTTATGGATTGCGGTTTCTGATATACATTCCGACTACAAAAACCAGATCACTGTTCGCTGTTCCTCTTTGGTGCAAATTTCTAATGGAATGACCATGATTTATCTGCAAGCAAAGGAAGACAAATGGAGGAATTAGGATCAAACTTGCATAGCATGACCACAACAGCGTAACAATAAAATACACGAGGACAGAGGTCAAGTACGGACAATGTAAGAAGAGTTATGTCAAAATTGCGGACAATTTTTGCCTTACCTTCGTATTTAAGTTAAAAAAATTAATATAATAATGACGAATGTAAAAAGGACGAAGGTAGCGAACGCGGTTACCAAATTATCAATACTATACTTTGTGTTCATATTTGTATGGATAAACTTCCTCTGATATTCAGACTTTTCCTGATCTTTTCTGGGAATTATTTGATCCAACCGGACATCTCTAGCTCTAGTATTCTTTTCCTTCTATACTTCTGTCTACAATCCTTCAAGATTTGAAAGCTACTGCCATGTGTGTCTTTAGTATATATGTTCAAAACTATCATGTAAATATCAACTTGAGGAATATCAGATTTACCATTCAATGACTCATTTTAAGGAGTTTCAAAACCTTTGGGGCTACGTCCTCTGGTGAAGATGAAGCCCGAAAAGGCTTTGAAACATTTTGAAGTTCATGTTATTCATCTGAATAGTGAATCTGATAACTGAAATTTGCTAGTGAAAAGCCACTCTACGATTAAACGCCACTAGCATGTAACTGCCTTTTATTTTGATTTTCATATACCCACCACCAAAATAGGAAAGTTTTAACGATATATATATATATATTTTATTCACGAGTGAATAATTTGCGAAACAGAAATTAGGAGCTACTACTATACACCTATTCCGAAAAGGTTTTTATAGGAAGAACGTATAAACTCACCATCCATAAGCAGCCAATGACCAGTAAGGACCCATATACACACAATTGAGACTGCCAAAGATAACGACAGCAGCTCAGCACCCGTAAATCGTCCACACACACCAAATGAGATCCTAGAAACACAAAAATAGTACTTCAGATACAGCATAAACAACGAATTTGAAAAGGAAAGTTACATAGAAAAGCAATTTTACAGTAACACTGATTATATAGATTTATCCAGAATATATTAAATTAGAAGCATGAACTACTACTGAGCATCTGGTTAGCTTATAATTCCCTATTATTGGTATATATACCTTAATACGAAAAAGATATATCTAATGTAATAAAGATGAGTCGAATAATTTTTGCACTCCCGGTAACAGTGAAAGCGCAAGGTTCCAAAATATACAGTTTCAGTTCCAAATTGTACGGCTGTAGGTAAAGGGAGCATAGGTATACTTCGAACGTTTAAACTATGATTTATATTTATTCTCATGCAATAAGTTTTCTTATCTTTGATCTTCTGAAGGTTCTGGTTTCGGAAATTTAGACAAACGAAACAATTACCTCTTTCATTATAATATTTATGGGTCAAGAGTGTAATTATTTAAGAATAAGAATTTACACATATTTATAATAATCTGTAAGTCTGCTCTAATATTTAGTGAACTATTAACTGTATTGTTTCGGTTCCTTGACAGTTTCCTTAGCAGATCCGGGCGGGGCAACTTAACGCGCGACCCATCTTACTCCTCAAGAGGATTCTAGTGTAAGGAATTTATATTATCATATTAATCATCGTTTTGTATCTAGGTCTTTCTTGATCCCACGCCACTTTTTGCTATAAAGAAACAATTTTAGTAGAGACTTCATTCTCCAGATAGGCTTTATGTAGGCATTTTACTATATTCATGGTTACATTACCCTTGGTAGTAAATGAATTTGATACTTCTGAAATGGAGTCAAGTATTAAATACGCGATTTTCAATGTTTTCTTTGTTTCCTTTTCGGGTAAACTTCCGCAGGTAAGCGTTTATTTTAAAAAACTAAAGACTCGGCAACACTGTACTGTACCTTCTCAACTGACATTTTCATTTAAATTTTATTTCAGAAAATGCATGCACAAAAATAGATAGATAGTAATGTTTTGTCGAAGCAAGATGATATATATTTCAGGCTTTCCAGTGCTAATGAGGGGTAAAAAAAGTCACGATAAAAAATATAGGAGGTTTCGTGAAGCTATGAAAAAGGAACATTTCAATTATCCACTAGGCAGAAATAAAAAGAAAAGTCACATGGAAGTTACACCAATTGTTATATGAACATACATTCTATTCTAAATATAACTAAATGGGTAATTATCTCGTTTCATTTTTTTTTTTTTACGAGTTTTTTAGTGTTTTCGTACGTAGCACACCAGTACTAAGCAACGACCATGCACTTTCATTTTCTTCAGTGCCTTGACTCATAATGAATGCAACAATGGAGTTGTACTTTGGTCTGACAGTGTAACTATTATGGCTTTTGTGCATATAGATAGGATCACTTTGGGATCAAAAAAGACCCCAGACATACAACATATTTCTTCGGAGCTGATACACAGAAGAGTGTACAATATAGTTTACAGAAATGAGATGGGTTGGAACGCACATAATAAATAACGGCAAAATACATCATGCCTGAGTCATCCAAAGAATTATGCAGTGATCGATTATATAGTACTATGTAAAACACTTCTACGTGTGCATTTTAAAATTGCTGGAGAGAAAGTCTACCGCCAAACCATACGATTTTGGTGGCCAAGTGATCATCGTGATTCCGAAATAGAATTCTGTCCCTAAGCTCGAATCGCAATAACGTTATCATTACATCGGCTGATACCTGGCTACCAAGAACATATTACTTGATAACTTGGATTATTTTCTTTGAGGTTACATGGAAAATAGTCTACACTATCATATCACAAGTTGATAAGTTAAAAGCCAGAACTTGATGCGCTGTTGACAAAACAAAATAAGGTTACTATTCTGTGCAAAATCTTGAGGTAAGGTTACAACTGTGAAAGATTAACTCAGCAGTGGTGGCAATTTATCCATATTATCTTCCAGTATAATTTTAATGCGAATAAGCAAGCTCTTAGCATTTGTGTATCTCTGCTCCACGATTTCTGTCACATTTTAGTGACACTTTTTTTTTTCTTTCTTTATGATTCGAAATAAATCTACTGCTTGGGGTTAATATCAAACAAATTCCAATGGTAAGGATAATGAATTCCTTATCTCACTTAAATCTTATAAAAAAAAAAAAAAAAAAAAAGTCCTTTGACCGCTTCTATTCTGCATGGTATCACTAGTTGTGATGGACTACAGTTTCGGCTCTTATTGAAAACCTCTTATTATTGATAATCATTTAAAAAAAAAGCTTATAGAATTCTCCATTAAAGAATATGTTCATTCGTTTAACCGTGAAGGGCATTTTTCCTTATAAAATAAAAATAAAAACCTCAATATCAGTCTCACGCTATCTCATAACCCTTCAACGTCATTATTAACAATATGAATGAGAGGTTGAAGTCGTTCTCAATATTCTGAAATTCTCACAATCACAAATATGTGCTAAAAGTGGTCTACAAACAAAGCCTCACCACCTACATCATTTATATTTGGCAATCGTTAAAACCTCATTTGGGCTTAACCTCGACTTTACACAGAGAATGAGGGAAAGTGAGCTTGAAGTTAAAGAGTTCCTACGATATACAGGAGTACCCCGTATTTCATACTTCACAAGTCGATATTCATTTAGTTCATCTATTTTCCTCTCATGTAAAAAATATAACTTTTATTCTTGCTGAATACCAAGTTAGTACATAAATGTTTTATACTCTATTATGTTATATGACGTATTTCTATACAATATTATGTATGATTTTACTGTAGTAGGGATATGTAATTATGAAGTGCCTATTATATTTAAGAATAATCCATAAACACTTTGGTCTTCAATCAACTTTTCTCTCTCCTCCAAAATTTTCTCGCCGATTAAACAAATTTCCCAATTAGACGCTATCATTAGTAACAAAAAGTCATTCCACATAACTTCTGAAATCTAATACTAACTATACTGCAATTGATACTACTTATCCTTTCTGACAGCTCGCTGCGCGCACGTGATGTTCAATGCTGTGTTGTCAGCTTTTGCGTCGCGTATTGAAAAACGAAATTTTTCACTGCAATTAAATATCTGTTTTATGAAATTAAATGACACAAAATAGAACTAAAAAGAATGCTCTCAATAACTAGCAGGTCACTACTTAAGTTGACATTCAACTAAAACAATGTGCATTTGTTTATATTCAAATTGGCAACGTTCGGAAAGGGTGGAATGTTTACTATTGTAGAGCGAGAGGAATGAACTACTATAATTGGCTAAACGTGCTGTCGCCATAGAAACAGTTCTTCCTGCCTGATGTGCAGAAAGGAAAAAACCTGAGGAAACCAACTGTCAGAAAGAACTAGTTGTATCAAATGGACTGTAGTGGAGATGTTTGTAAGAAAGAAAGAAAAGAAGAGAAAAATAGATTAAAATTACAAAACAGGCTGTATTTGATATCAGGAATTATGGTAACGCTAATTTCATACCATAAATACTTACTTTTTTCCATCTGAACATGGCCGAATGAGGTATTGACACATGGGAAGTAAAAGGAATGCCAATGCAACGGTCGCTACAACTGTAGGAAAAGCCAAGAAAACTTTCATGAGAAATGAATTATTGAGTCATATATTGTACACAAACTAGTTTCAATTAATATAAATAAATATTTATTAACAGAAATACCAGAATTTGCTTAATATCTTTACTAAAAACTGAATACACACAGAACTGTCAAGTAGACGCCACGAGATTCATTTTATAGTAGAAGTGTTTACATAAAACCACTGTTTGTAGCAAATGTGTAATTCGGGTTATTTAGTATGTCCATAAATAGTTTGATAAGAGTTGAACGTCCATTTCAGTGCCGACGTACATGCGCTATATGAAACGGGATCTCTTGTTTAAAGTGGAATAAGATTGGTGTTCAAGGCAAATTCTCCCATTGGAAATCATACACCGCAAGTGCCACATAGTTTTGCGATTCCCTTTCATACATCGCTTTGCGTTTTGACTCAATGTTTTACAGGAAAAATAAACGCAATATTTCTATCCACGGTAAAAATTAACAAAATAACTGAATTGTTTTCAAATATATGGTCGATTTATTTATTATATAATGACTAGAATATCACTTCTGCTTCTATGACAAACAATTTTAACAAGGATGGAAAACAGAGTATATAAAGATTGTACAGGCAGATCAAAAAGTAATGAGACTGATATATATTTTTTTAATGAAAGATATGAACCAGAGACAACAACAGTTATGTTACTATATAGTTGTGTGTTCAATGAAATGTGCTGTAAAATATTCAAACTTCTGTCTCTCTTTACACGTGAGGAGCAACGTTGAAAGTCGAGTGTGATTGGAAATCGTCTACCAGAGTATAAGATACTCTGAAATGGAGTCCAATTTAGAACAGCATTATGCTGTGAAGTTTTCTGTTCGTTGGAAGAAATATGTTGCTGAGACCAACAAACGTCTTAAAGAAGCTTATGGGTTGAACTATATAACACGTGCTCCAAGATTTAGGTGGCGTAACTAATTCTTGAAAGAAAGAGTGTAAGGTCAGGGCGCCCAACATCAAGAACAGAGTATGGTAAACACTGTGATCTCCATTGTGAGAGAAGAAACATTTATCTATCAGACAGATGGCAGCCAACTCTACCTATCATATACTAATTCTCAGGCTGTTCTTACTGATGATCTTGGAATGTAACTAGGTTCATGTCGATGGGTTTCGCGTGTGCAGTATGCAAAGCAGCTGCAAGAACGAGTTTGATACGAGGGTGATGCTTTTGGGTGTTTCATGAGCAAAAGAAATAGCTGCTGTAAGGTCGCCGGACATCTTTTACAAAATGGATTGAATCTGTAAATTCTGCATGGCAAGAGGTCAATATTTTATATTATATATATATATATATATATATATATATATATATATATATATATATGAAAGAGGGGAAGTACTTTGAACAAAAGACCATTTAGACATTTCAGAATAAATATTACTGCGTAATTCTATTGGAAGAAGTGTTTCAACTTTTATCTCTCTTGCTGATTACTTATTCATTTTAACATGAATAACCATAACGAGAAAAGTCACAACGAATTGAAAATAGAAAATAATATTCTTTAAGGCTAGTCAAGTTTTGCCGATAGATGCCACTACAGTCCTCGTATATCTCTCATGTATTTTTTACCTTTTACAAAAATTTACAATTTCTCTTACAAATTTCAACCTAGATCTCAAATTTTTAGAGAAGGAACTTCATAATCTATCAAAGGCAACAATCCATAATGATTTATTTAGAATTTTCTTCATTGTTGAAATGGCTTGATTGTTGAAATGGATATCCAAACCTTTAACAATGGAACTGTTTCAACAATGAGGAAAATTCTAAATTAAAAAAAAAAAAAAATCGGCACGGATTGTTGCCTTCGATAGATTATGAAGTTCTTTCTCTAAAAGTTGGAAGTCTCTAGGTTGAAATTTGTCAGAAAAATTGTAAATTTTCATGAAAGGTAAAGAAATACATGAGACGAAGACTGTAGTGACATCTATCGGCAAAATTTGTCCGTTTACACCGACCTTAATATCTACATTTTCAACATACAGTATATGAGTAACTAACATATTCAATACAGATTTTTCTTGTTCTATTATCTTACAATAAAACTGATAAAATTGTATTTATCATACGCATTGTCATTTGTTTTATTTTTCATTGACAATACATCAAGAAATTAAGAAAGTATTTATAGTTTGCATATCTAAGTCTATTTAAAGGCAGTTCGTTCTTAAAATTTCATGAT
Source organism: Thermobia domestica (assembly GCF_964235325.1). Classification (NCBI taxonomy): domain Eukaryota; kingdom Metazoa; phylum Arthropoda; class Insecta; order Zygentoma; family Lepismatidae; genus Thermobia; species Thermobia domestica. The sequence continues at coordinate 22,034,129 of NC_137461.1, forward strand.
TATAGATACGATTATAATATTATAATCCAAAAATTTTAAATATAGAACATTAATAGAAATATCAGATTACCCATATTCACCCTAAATATTACGAAACAAGGAATTCGTTATTACCTTGTAGTAATTCTATTCTATTAAAACGTTGCAGTGATTATAATAAATATTAATATCAGAATTTGTTACATAGCATTGCCCCACTATTCTATATATCCTTGCTGCTTTCCTTTAACGTACATTTTATGTATCTAAAGAATGCATTCAGACTATTACGATGACTGAGGAACTGATTTCACGTAATTTCACGTAATGACAAACAATATGCCTGATAAAAGAAGTGATATCTTCCTGAAACTGTAACACATTAGTAATAGTAAATGGTTGCTTTGATCGGATTTTAATTTTACTTAAATGTTACATTTAATAAACTTTCTGAAGTATATGCAGGTTATTCAAGTATCTCGTTTTACTGTTTTTATATGTATTTTACAACGTCAAAAATTGTTAGGATATACAGTAAAATCAAAACTTTCTTGTAAAATATTTAATTGAAACAACATTTCATTTTCTCTTGAATCTATAGTATATGGAGTCAATAGTCGTTTGATACGAGATTGACATTTTACTTTTACCAATACAGTATGTGAGTAGGGAGTTTGGACTCTTTCAGATGAAGTTTGAATTAAAATTTTGACACCTTTTGTTTCGTTGCAAGTATATGAACCTGTCTTCCAATGTTTGGAATTAGTTCATTCTTTACAAACAAGGAATCAATTATGTTTGTTTGGCATTTTTCTCTTAAACATGTTAAAAATACATGTCCTATCATCCCAGTTCACAAAATTTGTCGTCTTAGACGCTTGTTTGTTCATTTTGCTCTAGGGTCTCAAAGGGTAAGGAAGAAACTCTGAAATATAAACACAACGTTTGCGTTTATATTTTTTCTATTATGTTTTCTTTATAAGTCAAGTCATAGAGATTCTGTTTCGTATGTACACATCGTATTTCGTTATGAGCGCCAATACATAGCACCTCTGGAAAGCTTGTTTCACGCTGAAGAGAATGAACTATATACAGTGACTTTCCAATGAACAGTGTTGATGCAATAGCTATTCCACTGCGAATCTACGATTTTCTTTATACTAACAGGTTAATGGGCCCCAGGGCCCCTTAGTCCGTTGTTCATGACACCTAATTTTTTGTGCATGAACGTATCTTTGTTATGTTTATCGAATGCACTAGGTTGGATTCGGGTGTTCGGATGACACGTTCATATCCGTTCCTTGTGAGAAAGCTGAATATAAATAATTAAAACTTCATTTGATTACACAAATAACTCAAATTTTTACTCAGCACCAAACGCTATTGAATGTTTTTGGAATATATAATAGAGATACTTACTGGCAGTACAGATTGCAAACAGCATCTGCATGGAGTCGAAGAAGAAAAACATAACGAGGAGAGAGATGGAGGCACCGAGAGGCAAACAAAGGGCTTGCATTGTGTCCAGCGTTTGAACACCTGTCAAAGACAATAAAAACCACCATTAGGTAACATGATAAATATTGTTTAAAATTATTTCATTCTATACATTAACCCATAGAAATTTCGAATGTAAAGATATATCAACGACTTTCCAAGCCAAAAACAATCTTTTAATCATATAATTTTTGTTTACATTTGAATAATAGGACATGCAGTTATTTTAAGAAACATCTATAAATTAATTAAATCTTTTCTAAATTCGAATAGCCAAAAGTTCCTGAAAAGAATCTGGCTGGTTTACATACAATAGGATGGGTATAGACAGGTTTTTATCTGTTTCCACGAAATCGTACGCAAGAGATCCTCACCGTTGGTCTAGTAGCTAAAGCGCGTGCCTCTGGTGCACGTAATTCCGGGTCAGATTCCCAGTGGGAGAGCACAAACAATCTAATTTCACTATTATTTACTTTCATTAATCATCCATCTCCTTACTGAGAGACTTAATTACAAGATGGCATCAAAGTGCATGCGTAATCGAAAAGTAATACATGTACTTGCATCAGATTAGATCTCAGAAAACCAAAATTCTTAAGTACGTGATTTTGGCAACAGTGTCACAACCTCAGCCCCCACAACAAAAAAAATTACCTCAAATACTTGTCCTCGACATATGAATATATCTGTTTGAACTCTTGTGGATTTGCCTGTGGAAGTATCAAACTGGCCTAACTTTATCCGTTAAAATTTGATTCAATTTAGCATATGTAACTGTTTCTATCTAACCGGAACTCAGTAACTTTCTATGCAGCACTGAGGCTATGCGACGTAAACCTATGGTTGTCCTTTATCTAAGTTCTCCCTGGGGATCAATCTCGTGTCTTCCACTTCAAAGCCATGTATTAACGAGAATATGAACAGTATTTAAAACAAAAAAATGACCAAAGCACCAAATATATATACGTGGATATTACGAAAATAATGCCTCCAAGCCCATTACTTGGCCAATAGTACTGCAAACATTCTGAACTGTTTATCATTAATGCACTGATGTTTAAGCTATAGAATGCCACTTGTTTCATCTTCCTATCTCTTTTCGTTAGAGTAATGGAGCAATCCATGGCATCCACTGGTGACGTCCGATTGGAACAGGGCTTGTCATTGAATTTCTGACTGCGGAAGGTTATGTGCCCAGAAACATTCATCGCCGGCGACGAGTCGTGGATACACCATTACGACCTGGAAACGAAGCGACAGTCGATGGAGTCCTCTCCTTCAAAAAATCAAAGTTGCCCCATCTGCTGGCAAAGTGTTGTTGGCATTCTACCTCATCCTACATATAGTCCAGATCTTGCGTCCTGCGACTTTTGGCTCTTCCCCAAACTTAAGGATCATCTTAAGGACCATCGCTACAGTTGTGACGCCAGCAGCCACCACAATTCTTTGCAGACGGCATGAAAAACCTTGTTTCGCGTTGGCGCAAGTGTGTTGCCCGTAATGAGGACTATATTGAAAACTGATGCCACCATTTGTAGCTTCTGACATTGCAAGCTTTCCACTGATATCTGCATCGGAACTATCTGTCAACCACAAATAAAGGAATCATCTTGGAGGCACTACTTTCTGAATCCCCCTTGTATATTAATGATACCTGTGTAACGGTTTCGGCAATGTGACATCACCTTCATCGGCCACATTATGTTTAACACTCATTACATCAGACACGATGAAGGCAATGTTACATCGCCGAAACTGTTACACAAGTATTATTAATATACATTTGGTCCTTTGTTCAGCTTTGTTTTATTTATATTGTAAATATTTCCAAAGCTTTAATGAACAAGATATACAATGAGAATATGTATAAATCGCACTTGCTGCCAAGTATATTTCCAACATATATGTGAGCCCGAAGTAAGTAGATTTTAGCAATAGCTAGCATCGATTTCCCGCTTTGCTGGGTTAAAATAACAATTTTAAATGCACAATTCTTCTTATGTGTTTGGTATCCCGTCAAATATGCTATTTTTGTTTTTAGTGTATTGAATTTAAATGCATTGGAATATCACTCACTGTTCGTCTCAGCGACCGCAAGAACTGTGGATTTGACACCAATATTGGTCATTTTTGATCATTTTTATGTATCTCCCCCTCCCCTAAGTTGCACCGTAAAAGTGAAATGATAAAACCCATCCCAGTCCAAACCTAATCTATGTTAAAAATTTGATCGAGATCGGTAGGGTGGTTCAAAAAAATTAAGAGTCACAAACTTAGTCACTTTCAATTTTATAATATAGATTTTTGACGAATAAGGATCAGCTTACAGCATTTGGCTGAACTGTATTAAATACCTCGGTGAATATTTTTCCCTAGGTATATGCATTATTGTTATACTACATTATTATTGAGAAGTGTGTAGATAAGTCCAACTCTACAAATTTTCATTAAAAGAGTACATATTATAACAAATAAAACACAGTTCTGACCAAAGCAGAATGAAATATATTAAAAACTATCTGGTCAGAACTGTGTTTTATTTGTTACTCTACTTATCCAGAACCATGGAGTTTGTTCAGTACATACAGGGTTTTCATAAAGTTTGGACGGATTTAATTTGCTTATAATTTTCATAAAAATGCTCATAATGAAATCAAATAAAGTGCAAACGGTAGCGGAAGGATTAAATTTTTAGTTGGCAACACTGTTACAGTATCAAAGATGGCGTCGGTGAAAGAGAAAGCGCAATGTGTTCTGTGGTACGCAGAGCTAAAATCACCAATTCTGGTGTGTCGAAAGTTCAAAGAGTTCAAAAAGCCGGCACCGACTGAGAGTGCAATCCGAAAGTGGCATGCTAAGTTCTTGGAGACAGGAAGCGTCCTGGACCGTCCTCGAAGTGGGAGGCCGCCAACATCTCCTGCAACAGTGAGCAGGGTAAGGGAAAGCATCATCAACAGCCCACAGAAGTCGATTCCTAGTGGCGCCCAGTTGGAGATGTGGCGGTGAATGAACTGAGCTGGTGCAGATTACAGGTAAAAATGTAATCCTTCCGCTACCGTCTGCACTTTATTTGATTTCAATATGAGCACTTTTATGTAAATTATAAGCGAATTAAATCCGTCCATACTTTATGAAAACCCTGTATTATGAATTTACGATGTAACATGGGATCCACAGAGAATCGAATCAAGGCTTACCGTATCAAAAAAGCAAAACCATTACGATATGAGGAATACACATATTTCTATATGTGATATGACTATTTATCAAAGTATAGCTTTGGCAGGCAAATAAATGAAAATATCAATCTACGTAATATAATGTCTGCCTAAGTAAGTATATTACAAGATACTTTATACTATTTAACTCGAAAATAATTCTAAACGGTAAAGGATCAAGAGAATAAAGCAAATATGTGTGAGATTTATTTCAAGAGGCAAGTGCACAAAAGTACTCACATTCAAAAGTGCAAAGAGTTCTTAATGCCTAACAGGAGTTAAATTAGTTTATTATTATTTACAATAATTAATGTACAATTAAGTTACGCTAGAAGAGATAAAACACATACGGAATGAGGAAACGAACACCGACAAACTTCATGGTCACAGCAGTCTAAAACGAAAATACTATTATCAGTCAGGGAACGAAGATAGTAATATTCGATCATCTCTTCACGTGTTAAAACCAGTATATAAATATTGTAAAAAGTATGTAAATATTTTTTTGTGACATTTTAGCATTTTTTTCTTTATTAAAAAAGTCAGCAATGTACCATTACAAGATGGATAACTTGCCCCCACACATCGAGAATTTTTCATGCACTACGATCTCACGCCACGCTAAATCTCTTAGTAATGGTTTAAGAGCAGGCAACGAAATTTACATACTTAGGCGGAGTGATAAATAAAAAACACGAAGTTAGTGGGAAGTCGGAACCGATCAGATTAATTGAGGCGTTGGATGGCAAAGTGGCGTGGCTTTTTTTTTTTTTTTTTTTGATGAGATGAAGTCATTTCCGTGAACTTGAAACCATAACCTGTTGAATGGCAACGTTGCGTATCTCTGAGTTAAAAGACCAGGTCACAGGCCAAACGATGGCACTACAAAGAACCGATTTTGTCCACTTTTTCTATATCGATTCTAATAAAAAGTTTCAGCATCCCACAATGTCTGAAAACTGACTTATGCCACTTTGCATCTAACGCCTCAATTCACCTCGCTTGAAGGAGAGAATGTGGTGGGGAACGACCTATACTCTAAAGCTTCATCTTGCATGATCTACTCATCTGCCAACCGCACTAAATTCACGCTACGCTCGTGGTTCGGAGACGATGTTAATAGTAGGCACTATCCTTCATAACCTAGGTGCTGCAAAGGAACGTAAAATACAAAAGCTTAACGAAGAGAGATTGAAGCTATCTAGAGAGGCGAGAAATGTAGTGCTCACATCCAAGCCAGATAATTAACAGCACTAATAATAAATCAAGTTTTAAAAGACCAAAAATAAAAGTCATGGAACGAAGAATTATATATTTACGTTAGCATCATTTCCGCGAAAGTTTTGTACGAGCTATTTCACACGCAAAATGTAATAAACCTTTCAATGTCTCAACTCTGCCTTCGCAATAAATCAGTGTACAGTTTCTACTAAAATTTGAAAAAAAAAAAAAAAAAAAAAGTATAGTTTATTCGAAATTTCACACCTAAAATTCAATTCAAACTTCCTTAACTTCTCAAAACTCCACAATAAAGACAACGTTAAAGGTTTGGCTTTCTTAATTCCCCTAGTGTTGTGTACGATCCGACTTCTTCTGACTGATGGAAGAGATATCACATACTCACTACCGCTTTACAGAGTTTCCAAGACCTTCTTACAGGAAAAGATTTTAAAAGAGTCAAGTCACTTTATCAGAAACGCTGTTAACGGTAATGCATATAACACCATGGTTTAGAAAGAACTTGAAACGATAGACAGTACCTTGGATCATTATACAGGGTGTCTACTAAAATTCCAAAATGAAATTCCGTGACTTTTTCGTGACCTTTTCTTTACCGAACCATAAAATTTCCTAACATTATCGACAGTAAATTTAGGTGCAAATTAGGCCCAATTTTCATGCGTGCGATAGAAGAATGCTTTGCTTGCGATTTAGTAGCGTCTAAAGCCCATCATCAAGACATTTTTAGTGGTGAATTTTGACGCTTTATAGAAAACAATTTTCTAGTCTGTGTTTATATTTGTACAGATAAAAAAAAAAAAATATATTCGTGACCCAAAAGCTAAATTTGACTTTCATGCCGTTTGCTGATTTTGTGACTTTTTCATGACTTTCGTGACCGATAGACACTCTGTTATAGGTATTCTGCCATTATTGGCAGGTCACTTGCTGCAACTGGGAAGCTTCCATGCTCTACAGTTTTCTAACTTCTTCGTACTCATGTATGCTTTTTCTGTTTTGATATCGTCCGTTAATTGTAGTCTTCTTCGCCCCTCCCTCTCAAAATTCTAATTTGTCGACTTACAAACTGGATTTATGTGAAGCTATGCTTCAAAGCTGTTTTTCATTTCCGAAGTACTACAAAAATGCTCACGAAGTTTGGCGGCGTTGTTTATCCGCACACTGCAGTAATTGAAGAAAGTAATTTCAACACTAGAACATGCAAATTCAGGATATAAATATATATCGCGAATTTTAATATAAAGTGAATAAAAAATTAAAAGTTATATGAAAAGTTAAATCACAGAACATTTGCACAACACCAAACATTAACTAATATTCAATACTTCCCTCTAGGATATATAAAGGATCGCACTGACCAGCCGCACGTTCCACAAGGTTCTACTACGAAAAGAAAATAAAATTCAACCATTCAGTGGAATCCAATTTAGAACGAAAGTTTCTTATTTAGAAAATTTTATGATTATTACTATTATTGTGGTAAAGATAATTAAAATATTTTTTTAAAAATAATTGAAATTTGAAACTATAATAATTTCGAAAATCTCAAAGTTTTGAAATAAAATAGTTGCTAGGACATTAAGGAGACTTTGCACTGTAATATACTGCACTTATTCAGAATTCTTTCCTACAGTAGTAGAAAATTTTGTATTTTAAGTGTTTAAACAATAAAACAATAAATAATATCATCGTGCATATTTGGAGTGTGTTCAAATCTTCATATCGGAGCCAAATTTTTGTTTGCTAGCTGCTCTAAGTATTTTTCATACTGCTGCTCTATAACTTACTATATTGATGTAAAAGAAATGCCACTCGAAATTGGTCCTCTTAATTTCACGATATTCATTTCAAGTACCGTTTTGTTTTTTACGATATTTCAGAAACATTTCTAGCAAGTATCGTATAAAATAAGATACGAAGAGCAATTTAAACACGAAAGATTTCTTGTATCAAAAAAATTAAAAAACTCTATCAAACAGTTTCTGTGCGCTGTCTATGATACATGTCGTTGGCAGCTAAACTGGGGACATACGGGTAGGTTTCTACCTTTCTCTCTAATCCTTCTGAGAAAAAATAGTGAATGAAATTCTGACTTCTCAAAACAATGACGAAATTTGTAACGTATTTGCTAACGAAACGAAAGTTAACAGTTTGATAGAATATTTAATTCCTGGACACTTGGTAAGATCTTTGCTAGCTATTCAACACAAATACTATACAGCAACTAGTAACAATTATAAAGAAGAACCAACTGTTCAATATAGTGTAAATTAACACGAGTACTGTGTACCAAATATTATTAGTTATTGTGTCGAACCCTTAAATAAAATAATGCTAATAACATAAATAGGATAAGAAATAACACAATTGAACTAAATTTACAAGTATATCTGATTTTTAAACCACAGTTGGTTACAAAGTTGATGAACGATGCTCCATCTGGCCAGAGTTTGCGAGATTTAATTCCACTGACTGTCCGTGGAAAATTTTGGTTGAGCTGCTACAACACCTGAATACATGCTGATCCACTGCAATTCTGCCTATTCCTATAGTGTATGTAGAAGGCATCAACCGCGTCTACCAACCAATTAAATTAGGCTACTGTCGTTCAATGGAAACTTTCGGTATTTAGTTGTCATACTTCTAACTGCATTTAACTCCTCCACGACAGTATTGTGACAACACCGTATATCATGCAGCCGGTCTTGCAAATGAGTCTGGACAAGTATTGGGAACTTCAAAAAATAAAACGAAGAGATTGATAAACTATTTGCCACTTAAGAAAAAGAATAAGAAAAACAGAACAAGGAAAAACGTCAAAATAGCCTCCCGGGGAATATATTTTACTCAGTACTACTTTGTTTACAGCAATGCTGTTAAAATTATATGAATATTCGTTTTCAGTATTCCGATACTCGAATTAACAGAACTAGTTGCCAGCAACGGTAATAATTCATAGAATATAGCAACTTTGCCAACACCAACAACAAAAGTAGTTCAGCATTAATACTTGACATCATAATACAATTTCTGTTTTCCTTTTTAAAAATCTACTTTAACACATTTATCACATGGAACAGGATTATTTTATATACAGGGTATCCCAGGATGAAGGGGCAATACTTCGGAAAATTGGAGTATGGGTGATTCTAAGAAAAAAAAAAAAGTTCATATGAACATGGGGTCCTAATCTCAACGGTTTGAGAGCTATAGGTTGTGAACTATTTTTGACTTCATGTTGCTTATTGCTTACCCTGTATTTATTCTACAGAGATATGACAAAGCGGATTTAAAAAGTGATTGAATGGCCTTTTCAACGGTATGCAATATGTGACACTGTTGTTGTTCGAAGAAGTTATTGAGGGATATTTGAGAATCAGTGTTGTCATCCAATTTCTTTAAATAACCTTAGCTTTTTCAAGTTTCCCTCAATAGCTTCCCTTCCAAAGACAACACTGCCCCATGTTGCATACCTTTGGAAAGGCCATTCCATCACCTTCTAAATCCGCTATGTCTCATCTCCGTAGAAAAAATACAGGGCGAGTAATAAAAAAATATAAAGTCAAAAATGGTTCACAACCTGTAGGTCTGAAACCGTTGATATTAGGATCCATGTTCATATGAACCTTTTTGCTTAGAATCATCCATACTACCATTTCCCAAAGTATTACCTCTTCCTCCTAAGACACTAAGACACCTTGTATAAACTTGCGCAAAATAAGTAACGGAAATGTGACTGAAAGTCCATTAACGAATTTACAATTTATAAATATACGTAAATAAATGAAATCAAGAACAGTGATATTTAGGCAACTTTAAATATTTTCTTGGAACAAAGACGATTTTTGCAGCAAAACGTTCATTTTGTCATTTGAGTTTTGTAGTGCATAAATACCGTACATACGGATATAATCATGAAATAAACCAAAGATTTCTATACTTTCCATAGATTAATTATCTCTGGATATTCTGTACCTGAATTACGCAACTCTTCAGTACGATTTATAACCCTATTTGTAAATAGCTGAAAAATATTTTGTAAAATAACGCTGTAATTTTTCAGTGCAAATAATCCATGGTTTGATTCTAGCCTGAAATTTGTGATGGGATTACTTGAATTTTCCGTATCCTCCCCCCCCCCACTATTTCATTCCACATACTCTTCAATTATTATTCAGCTTAATTTATCACCCGTTCTCTTTAGCCTACATTTCCAAAATATATGTAGAATTCCTCGTACATATAACACGAATATGTATTTGGGCTGGCTTTATATTTAACTGTCGTCACCGAAAAAGAAAACAACATTCTTGTATATAGAAGCGGTATATAAAATGTGCTATTTTTTAATACAGACTCTACAAAGTAATGCACAAGTGCATTCGTTTATCCTGACCTACTGCTGATGGGTGGAAACGAACTAGGCTCTGCATTGCACAAAAGATCAACTCCATCAACCTTATGCCTACCATAACCCAACGCTTCCGCATTCTGATAAATTACAATAATTTGTCAGTTAAGATACGTTCAACTCTGTCTGACAGAATGCATTGTCTATGTAGCTGTATTTCTGAGGATCTTAATTATCACCATCAATTGAGAATGCAATTACAGACGAACCATTCAGCAAGCTATAATGAGCTAGCAGAAATATTATACTCCAATTTTCCTCGCATTCAGGAATTTAAATTAATATCTACTGTCTGCATAAGCCAGTTCTATCCCTGACATGACCATAAATGTATACAGGGTGTTTCAAAAGAACACAACGTTTGGGAGGTAATTCCTGACCCTGGGTGCACAAATGCTTCCTTTTGGAGTTATAGGCTGCGGAAAACATGAAAAACAAATTAACTTTAAACGCCCATAGCTCCAATACTATGGGACCTATCGTGGTCGGATAAAACTTTATTTAGGAACTAGTATGTGCCCTTATCCAAATATCCAAGTTTCAAAATCCTGCGGTATTTTCGCAAATTTTTATAAAGGTAGTTGATGAGTACTTTAAATTATATAACTGCAGCCAAACTCCCTCTACAAAAAATGATGCGTGAGTACCTTAGGATGGATATTTCGATAGAGTACATACTAGTTCCTAAGTGATGTCTTGACCCGGCTACGGTAGATCCCATACTTTTGGAGCTATGGGCATAGAATAGGATAGAATAGAATAGAATACTTTATTAGTCATTAGACAACAAAGTTGCAATAGACTTCATCCAGAATCGTATTTAAATTGTAATCTCTTCAAGTTAATTTTTTCATGTTTTCGACAGCCTATAACTCCGAAAGGAAGCATTTGTGCACCCAGGTTGGTCTATACTTTTCGTCTTATGTTGGTGTTAGGAATCACCTCTCAAACGCTGTCCGTGTTGTTTCGAAATAAACTGTATATTACTATCTGCACATCCCCAAATTAATTGAAGGGCCTGATGGAAGAAAGATCTATCCTACTCCTCTCAGAAATTGTTTTTTATGCATTACATAAAAGCTGATGCCATCTATTATTTGTGGTTTGAACTTCCTTGCAATGGGATACGCCAAACCTTGCCTGATTTCCTATCTACAACTTATCCACGCACTATTACCTGTCTTGAAAACCTTAACTGTTTTTTTCTCTCAAAGCTGTAAATGTGGGATGCACTCTTCTTTCACAAAGCCCTTTGATTCATAAATTGCACACGTGATGTTCCTCTAATTTTTTCGTTTATTTCAGCCTCAAAAAGTTTACTTATTTTTGCAGCTACAAATCTTAGTGGGTCAATGCACAGATAGTGCTACATTTTAGTGACGAGTAACTAAACATTCATATATAAACGTATTTTTATATAATTAGAAAAAATGCTCATTCTTAGTATGGACTGAACCCTATGCATTACAGCAGAGTAGGGTTGTCTAACTTATGAGCTTCTGAGAATGTATACTTTATAAACCTCCAGTACGTGTTACTCTCTCAATTCATCCTGACTCGAAAATCGAAAAAACTTCTTCGTACGCAATTAATCTGGTAAGATCCATCTGTGTACAAAATCTGATAGCTATAGGTGATTTTTTTTCTATGCGAAAATCTTATTATAGACACATATACACGTTCTTTTACGTATTACGAGGGAAGATCAAAAACTAAGGTTACAAAACCAATATTTCTGGAGTTTCGTATGTTAAAGAGAAATGAGGAGTGTGCTGTAATTTTAATACATGGAGTTGGCAACTGGGCAGAGTTTCAGCCACCCGCCACCTACGGCGTTAGTTGCAAGTAAAGTCCTGCGAAGAAATCCGCTTAGTTATTCGATTTGTGTGGGCAAAACATGCAACCGCGGCTGAAATTCACCAACAGCTGGTAGAGGTTTACGGAGAGAGTGTAATGTCGTCAGCATGTCACAGAATGCTGTTGAAAGTTTCCTTCACAACAACACGTGCCCGCACAGACGACTACCACGCTGTTGAAGCAATTTCGCTGGGATTTCATTGACTACTCTCTCTACAGCCCGGAACCTCGCTCCAAGCGACTTTCAGCTGTTCCCGAACTTGAATGAGCACCTAAGAGGCTGTCTCTTTGCTTAAGACGAGGTGAAACACTTCGTGACAGTGTGGTTTAACACGTAAGGACAAGATTTTTACCAGGAGGAAATATTCAAACTCATCCCATGATGCGACAAGAGCCTCAACCGATATGGAGACTATGTCGAAAAATAACCTGTGTATGTAGTCTACTATCTGTTGGCTGTATTGGTTGTATGAAATAATATATACACACACATTTCACTACAGGCTTTGTAACCTTACTTTCTGATCACTCCTCGTATTAGGATAAGGACTAGCAATATAACAAATGTATCGCATAGCCTCTAGTTTCTGAAAAAGTTATATTTCTTATTGCCAGATACGCCAATACCGAATGTTCTTTTGTGGTCTGACATCTTCGAACACTCATTCTGCGGTCTGGTGGAATACTAAAATTAACTACGAGAATTCTTAGTTTCTGATTTTTTTTTTTTTTTTTTTGACATTTGGGAATGCTTTTCAAGTTATTTTACTTCTGCTTCGAATTTAAAATATTTCGTATTTCTTCAAACTTGCAGTTTTCAATCACAGTTCAAAATGTAATATTAACTACTTAAACAACCTAATACAAATAAAATACTGCAAATGTTTTTACAACTATGTTCTATGACGTCATAGTTTCCTTATCCTAATATCATTTCCGGTTTATGGTAACAAATTTAGCACCCTTTTCAGCTTAAGAAATACCACAGCGCCAATAGCGGTTGTACTCGATGTACAAGCTTTGTCTATTTGCTATCGCCCTGAATCTTAGTTTCCACTGAAGAAGACTGCGTTGAAGCATGGTTTGATCAAATACGTTCTTTCCTATTCACGGACTTTCGAAAGACCGTTCAGTGTTCGCGTCTGTCAATGCCCACCGCTCGTTTCAACAACGAGAATTTACAAAAAATAATCGAGGAAGCACCAAGTGATTTTTCACGTATGTTTGTAAAAGAGATTACACACGAGTAATTTCACGTGCTATTCACTTCATACTTCTTCGCTGACTTCGCTGTATGACAGGACACCTTGTCCTGGTGAATAACACATGTGTCACTGCGATACCGAGATGGAATATGATTATGGTATAGTGGCTACATAATGTTCGTCTGGTGATAAGCTGCTTTGGTTTTTAGCCTTTGTGTCCACTGAGTAGCGAAAGTTCGACAGTATAGCAGAAATCACCAATAATAAAGCCGGGTGGAAAGCTTACATGAATTCATGTATTCAGTCAGAATGACCTCTGCAATGACATGATGATAGAAGACGACCCTCTTTTTATTACATTCTTGCAGATACATCTATGCCCCGTCCAGAGTAACTACAAACTTCCACTTGTTCCCTTCATGATACTATTCGTACTTCCTCTCCATGATATGTGAGATACGGAACAATCATCGATTTACGGTCGCGCGGAACGTTGTACTGCCCTTCCTACTGTTTTTTATAAGACTGGGTTTTCACGTCGCACCAAGGAACGTACTTTTTGTACTACATCAGGGGTATGGCCGGGTTTCCGATATCTACGATACCCAATATTGAAGGGGCCAACAATAGCAGAGTTGTCAACTTTGTAGCAATTCAACACAGCGTTGATTCATTTCTTTGATATACGGACACCTTTTGTAATACACTGTTGATTTATTTGGCTTATATAGCCAATGTTGGAAAGGGTATGAATGTAGCCCTCCCAAAAGACCTCAATTTTCGGACTGCTCACATTCACAACATCCACTCTATAAGTCAACACAAAGACTTTTTTTTTTTTTTTTTTTTGATAGCGATCGAATGCGTTACCATAAACTTACCTTTTATACACTCGGTAAAGGTGAAGGCTCTGATAATGACAGAGGTAAAGGGAAACAAGACATCAATGGTTTTGCAGGTATAACACGCATAGATCCATTACCACTCCTACACCCCAACTATATTTCAACATTTTTTTCCCGTCTCACCCTTTACTGTCCTTGCTCGTACCCGTTTATTTCTGTCGTTGCTCTAACCGTACATTTCCAATTTACTTTAAAAAGGAGTACGTGACTGACGTTTGCTCTTGCCCCTGGGCATTTTTATCTACCGGACAGAAGAAATGGCTGCAAGTTAGTATATGAATAATATCATTATAGGTATTTTGCCACTGTTGGCAAATCACTTCTCACAAACTGAGATGCTTGCATGCACCACGGTCCTAAGATAGTTCTTTGTCCTTACGTGGAAAGCTTGTTTTAATAACGTCCAATCAGTTTTTTCGCCCCTTTTCTCCTTTTCCTGTCTTCGTACTCTGTCACATCTTTCATGATACAGTATGTTCTAAAGATTTTCTCTTCCTCTTTTTAAGTGCATCTAAAATTGTTCTTTTCTTCTCAACTATTCCGAAGACTTCATTTGTTGTCCATTCAACGTAGTTATTTTTTCCATTCTTCTCCACGCCTACATTTCGAAAGCCTTAGTTTTTTTATGTTTTTGCGCAGTGTTCATGTTTCTGCCACATAAACTACAATACTTCACACGAAACATTTAATAATGTCTTTTTCTTAATTCTTTATTCAAGAAGCCATAAAACAGACTTCTTTTTTTTAGATCCTTCTATCACCATTAATATCTAAGCTTTTGTTTTATGTTCGTGCTTCATGCTCTCTTTATTAATAACTCAAAAGTTGAGCTCCTTTGTGGCTAAGCGGTTAGCGTAAACGCCTTTGGCTCGGGAGACCCAGGTTCGATTCCCGGCGGGAGCTCATTTGGTTCAGATTCCACGTTAATCAGTAGGTCCACATCTCATATAGCCTCGGTGCTGAAAAAGACGTTAAAATCAACTCAACTCAATAACCCAAAATGATATTTAAATATATATATATATATATATATATATATATATATATATATATATATATATATAAATATATACACACACCTTAGATTATTATTTAAGTAATACCTCGCTCGCGTTAAGGATCTCACCACAGCTTACCCTACTCACATAGTTAAACTTTGCAAATGTCATTAAGTACTACACGATGCACATTGCAAAGATGAATGCTCACTTTAAACAATTTTCGTTTATAATGCTCATCTGCCATTGATCATTAGCAAATACTACTCGACTGGAATAATTAGAGTTTAGTGCAAACGCCAGCAAGGTGTATAATTTCTCCACACACATCTTTCGGAACAAACTGAACCGTGCATTAGTTTTTCCTTCACATAGAAACAATAATTATTCATATCGATAGATGTACTCGCATTTTTCATTAATTTCTATTGGGCTGTCCATTTAGGAGTAATATATTCAGTAACATGTAACGCTTTGGTACGTACTTTCGCTGGCGACTATACAAGCCTAAATATTAATATAATCTTCCTACAACTATGCAAAGTAAATAAATAAATAAATCCAAATTGTTTTAGAGCTAAACTTTTCTGGTTCCATATGCAACCAAGATGTGGCTTACAAAATGGAATGCTGCGTGGATTGCTCGCTTACTTACTATTTTCCCCAACAGCTCCACTACTGGATAAACCTGTCAGGCTTTTCGCTCTCTCCTTCTCTTTCTCCCTCTCACGAGCTTCCTGCTCCATGTTTAGGGACCTACAACAAAAAACAAACGAGCAACAACCATTAGAAGACAGGCTCTCGAAATTACACACTTCGCTTAATACAACAGATCACAAGAAATGATGATTACAGGTTCGATTATCTAAAATGGTTTACAATTCTTTCTTTCTTTGCTTGTTTATATATATATATATATATATATATATATATATATATATATATATATATATATTCAAAGCATTTCAGTTAGTCAATGTACTGCCATCAAGTTCATTTTCTGTAAGACAAACTGATTAATTCGCACGAAGTCTGCAGTAATTCAAGTTCAAACAGAATATTAATGAAACAGGATAGGATTCCACTAAAGCAAGAGAAACACTATACATTTAAGATTTAACTTAATTAAAAACTGAAATTTATTTATTAAAAGTAATTTTATAGGTAAATTTTATTTTTTAATTAAGGCGAAGCAGTTCCAGAGCTCTGACCGATAATGGCGCGACTCAATCGAATGATAGGTGGTCAGCTCATCGAATCCAAACACTATTGTTTCCGATCTTTTACACAGTCAAATATTTATTAACTCTTTGACTCACGCTATTAATTCACTATCAAACAATCTATGACCTCACCGGCGAATCCAACTGTGATTGTGCCTATGTACGAGAGTACACATACTTTGAATTCTAAATTAAATTTCACAGTTTAGAAAATACTGATAAGAACCGCTTGTCTATTTCTTTCTTCATTTCCTTTTTCCAGTTGGGCCGCGGTAGCTCAGTGATAGAGCGTTCACCTACGGTGCGTGGGGTCCCTGGTTCGATAACCGCTTACGCCAAGCGAGCTTCGTGGTGGACAAACACTGTGTGCGTGGGTTTTCTTGGGATTCTCCCGTTTCCTCACACTTTCTTCACTCCACCATTTTATTCATTTCTCACCTTCACCGTTTCCTGTCGCCTACATGCATAACTGTGGGACGTAAAACTCAAAAAAGATTTTCTCTTTCTCAGTTACTTCCGAATGAACAACGAATGTATTTCGTTACTTCAGGAGAGAACTTTACGATTATATATATATAATATATTTCAAGCGAACTTACTTTGGAATACGGATTGTACACTGTAATGGCTGTGTATGTACTTCTGGACACACATAATTTATAATGCAATAACTGGGATGCAATTATACTCTTATGCAATTCTATATATTGCACTTATGCTTACTGAAAATTACATACGAGGGTAGGTTGATGAGTTCTCAGCCTACCCAAGTTCAAACAAAGCTAGATATAAAAGTTATATACGTTTATGAGATATAATTTGTGAAGCTACTGAGCAAAATTTAGTTTGACAAAACCACTTTCATTTTTTTTTCAGGTCCAAAGTTAGGATGTCAGCCCACGTTCCAAAAATTAGTAAATTTGTACACCGTGCATTCATCAAGTACCTCCTCCTAAAGAGAGACTCGCCGAAAGAGATCCACAACGACCTTGTCACGAAACTGGGGGACAAGGCATCATCGTATGCCACTGTGAAGAAATGGGCAGCGAACTTCAAACGTGGGCAGTTTGGTCTGAACGATGGTCCAAGGTGTGGCAGATCAATTTCAGTGAACTCTCTCGAGATGATTAACGCCATTCACCGGATGATTCTCGACAATCGTCAAATCCCGCTCAAACAGATAGAGGACACATTGGGCACTAGTCATGAACGGGTGTGGAAAGATATCCATGAAGACCTGGGTAAGAGGAAGGTCGCGGCAAAATGGATTCCGAAACTTTTGAACGCGGATCAGAAGTGTACGGGTGGAGGCAAGTACGGCAGTTCTGTCCCAATTTCAAGCAGATAAGGACAATTTGCTTGCAACGGCCGGTAACAGTGAACGAAACCTGGTTAAATTTCTACGATCCAATGACGAAACGGCAATCGGCGGAATGACGCCACAGCGGCTCTCCACGTTCAAAGAAGGCTAGAACACAGCACTCCTCTGCTAAGGTCCTTGCTACGGTCTTCTGGGATTGTGAAGGAATTCTATTGCTGAATTATCTGAAATCGGGTGAAACCAGCAATGCAAATTATTATACATCTTTTCTGGACAAACTGAAAGCAACACTAAAGGAGAAGAGACGTCGAAAGCTGTCTAAAGGGGTAATCTTCCTCCGGGACAATGCGCTCTCACACAAGGCACGTCTGACACTGCAAAAATTGGAGGACCTACGGTTTTAAATACAGGAGCATCCACCTTATTCGCTTGATTTGGCTCCATCAGATTTTTATCTCTTTCCTAAATTGAAAATGTTTTTTAAAGGAAACGCATTTTAATGGCGCCATTTCTCAAACAGAGGCCTGGTTTGCAGAGCATTCATCCGACTTCTATTTGTCTGGCCTGCAAGCACTGCAACAGCGATGTGAAAAGTGCATTACACTACAAGGGAGAATATGCTGAATAAAAACACCAAGCTTCGCTTCCTATCTACTTGTTTTCTTGGTGAGGCTGAGAACTTATCAACCCACCCTCGTATTAAATTTAGTGTAGTCGATCGTAAGTTAAATTAAGGTGAAGTGCTCACTACAAATTTTAAACACACTAAAATGAAAATAAGACCACAATAATATAAGTACATTGTTGGTAAATGTCTTTCTTCAGGTGGTTTCCCATGTCCATCAGTGAGAGATATTACAGTGACCATTTCAATGTTAACTCTGCAGAGGTCAAGCACATGTTGTTCTTTTACGCTCCTGAAGTCAAGCGAAAGATATGTTAAGTTGGGATATAAAGAAGAAAATTACTTCCGCCCACAATGTGAGCTTCCTCGTGGCCAAAGGGTTGGTGCACACGCCTTGGGCATGGGTGACGCGGGTTCGATTTCCAGTGCGAGCAGGTTCGGTTCCCACGTTAACCTGCAAGTCTACGTCTCATATAGCCTCGCTGCTGAAAGGGACGCTAAAATTAAAATCAAATCAAATCCCCCACAGTGGTTACTTTCTAAGTTGCCACATTTAACATCTCAAAAGATCGAATAGAGACAACAGGGAATATTTTATATTATACAGAAAATATTGAAAAAGAACTATCACACGTGATGCATACTGTTTACACGTTTTCAGATTACGTATCTAACTTACTTTCAATGCCTTTAATCAAATATAATTCTACGATGCTTAAAGATTTGGATTAAATTTTTCACGCCCTTACAATCATATCAGAAAGCACCACATTGCAGTACATTCTTACTTTTATGATCGTCTTACCCTAGTCTAGTCTTTTGATCCTTATTAGGCACCAGTGAAATAACGACTTCAACCATTCATGTAACCTCCCTGCAGACTGAATAAATTTGAATGAATCAGCAGAAGCCAGCTTGACTGAACCTGTTCCTCAGCAACTGTGTATGAACTACATATTTCATATCCGAAGCAGACAACTGCTTTGATATATTACTTCCAAAGAAAGCTTATCATTAATTGAAGAGAGGTAGACTACTTTGTTTCTCCGCTTCATCAACATAAATCAATCCTTTAGAGCGACTACAACTGATGGTGCCTTTGAGAACATATTTCCTATTCTGGTGTTTTATTATTTTGCTTTTCCTACGGCCTTACTTTGTAGTTATGTCTGCTGTGCAGAACAAAATTATTCTGTATGAACTAAAACAAGCCAGTATTCTTGATATTGTATTTCTTAAAAGCATAACTTTAAATGCAAGTTTAACAATTCTTTATCAGAAGTTTGGATTTCCGTAGTCTGTAGTAGACTAATACACATTGACCCACATGAGAAGAAAAACTGCTATTCTGCCCCTGTAAATTACGCCCTATTAGAACGATAACATCTAATGCAAGGTTCTATTTCTGCTCGAGTACTTCTGTAGACTATATCATAACTCATATTCATTAGTTCAACATTTTCATTTCACTGGATATGGATGGGACGTTAACCAATTTACACATTTTGCCCATAGTTTATTTTACCTCATGTGACCACTATTATAATCAACTTACTACTTCAATGTTTAATCAATCAAAATTAAAACAAAAATTCCGGGTAATTATTGACTAATTTCTTCATGAAGTCAGACCTAGGTAATTGAACTACTGTCTTCGATGGTACTATATAACCACACAATGGTTCGGTTTCAATGGTGTGTGTTCTGCAGCAATTTCCATTTAAGTACTCTTCAATTGCCTCAAGATCAGTTAGCACCGAAATTTGGACATCTGATTTGGAATCAAACTTGAATCCAAATGTAGCGGAGGGAAAGTTGGTGCATTAATGATTCGTATACATCGATAAGCTTATACTGCCTAATAAATAATAGCGTCACAGTTTCAGCAAAATGAAAGGACGGGTCTTATTGTTTCCTAGATATGACATCCTCTCGTTTTCTGAGATATATAAGCTGCAGTCTTAGAAATTGTATTTCACTTTATAGTCTGATGAAGGCAGAGATACTTTGCCGAAACTGTAACGCTATTATTTATTAGATAGTAGATGCTTTGGTTAGACTCTCTATTTTATATTAGAAGTTCAAAAGTTAGAATGAGTTTTATTCGATAAGCGTAAAGAAAATAAATTAGACTGTTTTGTCCTGAAACTTATCCACCATTTCAGTAACTTCAGTTAAGAAACCTGATAAGGAAACCTATGATCCAATGTCACCGATAATAAAGAAACTTTTTATCCACTATACAAGTGACATAATATCGACTAGTATCAAGTTTCACGCCTAAGAAGGAGTTTAAACTTAGCCTCATCACTTAACTCAATGTATGTGAAGTCCTTATACAAACAGCGAGATTCTGACAGATGAGAGATGTATATTACTAGTGGAATCTCAAATTACTCTGATCAGAACCCAGACTTTTACGTCTACTTCCAATAAAAGTTTGCTAGGATGTGCTAACTATGAAGTTACGAGGGAGCCTGACTTACAAATGGCCAAAGAAACTATATATCCGAAGTGTTATAAGTCATCAATGTGCTCAAGCGTTCGTTCTAATATGAACAAATCTTTGTCTATTTATTGTATCTAGACACACGTAAGCGATGCTAATCACCGTACACACAACATACAGAATGCATTGACGTTAACAGTCACCCACTTTTAAACTTGTTCACATACATGAAAGAGTTCCAGTTCATGACTGGGTAATTGCAAAATACTCTTCTCGTTGACTCGCTTTCACTTCACCATTATCTGGTAACATTTCCTGGAAGCATTCATTATTTATATGGATACTGCACGAGTCTACTTTTATCAACTTTCAGGAAGCGTTGTTACACATGTTGTAAAGTCTTTAAACATATTTTGATTTTAGATATAAATATGTATTACATAGAAAAGGAAAAAAAATGCAAAAGATTTAAGCGGTGGATAATAACTTCCCGGACTGAATTGTATCGACATTTTAATATAGAAAATAGCGAAGTCAATCTTCAAAACCAGAATTTAATATTAATTGGTAAACATAATTAATCATATTATATATATATATGTGTGTGTGTGTCTTATTAATTCGAAGTCCAAGGGGAAACAGAATTAACAATAAATAACTAAAATCAAGAGAATAAAAATACTGTATCTACAATGAAAAATATTCATATGCAGTAGGCTCCACTTACGTGAGACGTGCTGTAGATTTTATCTTAAGAGAGCGTATTATTTGGGTGATCCAACGCCGCGAACAAATAAACGTTTACTCGCACATAACATGACATGCAGTACCTCACACATGCATAACAACTGTAATTATCTGGTCTCTCTTAAAGTAGTTCGAGATCTTAAGTTTGGGTTGATTTGATTGTTTTTACACGCGGGCACATTCTGTAGCGTTATGCATCAACGTATCACATACAGTAATTTTTGATTTAGTATGCGATAATTGGCACAGTAGTTATAATTGATTGTTGCATTTATTGTGTTGTGCTGCGTTGCTATACGCAGAAATTTGCGAAGACTGGTACGGAATGACCCTCACGGTCAACAAAATCTTAAATTCCATTTATTGCGTGAAATATGTTATTATAGTCACATTTTGTTTACAATCAATCTATATATTAAAATGCTAGGTTTGCATGTTTGTGGGCAAGAGAAGTTGATATGTTTGTGGCAATCCTTTGGACAATGAAATATCGAAATCTGCTAGTGCTAGAAACTGGTCGATTCCAAATTTGTGTAATTTGCCAGTTCTCATTCATTTTTTTTTAAAAATCTTTATTTTTGTACTCCATATTTTAGGTATCGTTGTGACCCTATTAGTTTAATATTGCAACTATCATACGTTGATTCCCTTGTGAAAGGCAACCAGCAGAGGAGCTATGTATAGCGGGTTGATGGACATTTCAGGCGCTTTGCTTTAATCTGAATGACAAAACCTATTATAAACTGGCAATGTCGAAGGCTTGTGAACCCACAATGAGGCGTACTCGGATATGGAATTATAAAAAAAAATTGCATTTGTTATCATTTATTACTTATCCAAGTTTGCCACAAACTAACCCCAACATTCTATATATTAAAATACCACATTTATAAGTTTGTCTACAACAATTCACTCACTCTTTAAGAGTCTTCCTGTTCTTTACTTGTGTTCGTAAAGGGACTTGCACAGATATAGTGAGAAGTGGGAAGGAGATTCATGCTCATTTTGGAAGTGTGCGCTATCTAAATAGAGCGTGTTCAGCTAGTATATCTTAAATTTTCAACAATTTCGGAAGACTCAGATGATGTTGGTACAGGCTATTTCTTTACTTCATCGCCACTCTCGTCTTTATCTTGTTTATTGTGCCTTGCTGTCACCCTTTTCCTACGCCTGCTTCTGGGTAACTGAAAACCAGTTTCAACTACATTCTTCCGTTTGTAATCTGCCCAACACTAAAAATTCAAGTACTGTATCACTTCGAATTATCCAAACAGGAGGTTCAAACATTCGATTTACCCATGATTTTTTTACAATTGTTTTGAATACAATTTTCAAAGAGAATAAACTTTTGTTCGAATTATCCAAAATTTTGAACTATCAAAGTTCGAATTAACGAGAGCCCGCTGTCTAAAATTCATTTTATTATACGAATACACCTTTTATTGCAATGTACTTGACAACTTCTTATAAACATTTGGTGAAAGCATACGGTTTTGCCCTTACAAGTTCATCACAACTTTATAAATCACTATAAGTCACTAAGCAGCACCTTAAACAGAAATGAGTTTCAATTGTCATGTTCGTTGTAAATCTTATTGTACTAGTTCTACTACTCAGTGATACGGGCAAAAGTTATAGCAAAATTCCATTTTATATTTTGCAATTTATGAGAAAGAAGAAAAACTAAGAAGTACTCACAACTTGTATAAAAAAAAAAAAAAAAAAAGTATCACCTATTGTATACCTTTGTTTTATTATTCAAGAGACCGAAAAATCTTACTAGTTCTTGTTGTAACAAGTACGACATAATCCAATTCTTCTAATTCTGTTGTTTTTCCCCTTCATTTTTAACTTTCCAACTGAATTTTCTAGGATGAATGAAAGTTTCTTTTGAAAAAAAAATATGTTAGTAATGTATTGATTTAAGCATGAAATGGTAAAGTTTGAAAAGAAAATATTTGTTATACACGCCCAATTTTTAAGAAAGTAAAATGTTTCAAGGAATGATTTTGTTCCTTCTTTTAATTTTCTCAGGACTACTGACGCCAACCTCACGTCTACAGATTAAATCCGAAGTATTTATTTCAAAACAGTCTAGAAATGAAAATGGGATCTGCATCTGTAAATCAGAAGGTGAAGAATATGTTTTAACAATTGTTATTAAGCATACACTAGCTGCAACAAAGAGGTTTGTATCAAATATAGAAGGGCAAAGGTAGAACAAATTAATCATTATCATCTTCGCAACCTCCATAGTATTATTAATGAGGACATTACGAACTAAAAATAAACGCAAGGATGAGAATGGTGTAAAAGCATTTCGGAATATTTTGTGGATTGCTGAACAAGGAGTTCAGAAAGCAACTGAAAATATTTCGAGTGGAGCATTTGCATTTAAGGAGTAGAAACAGGTAATCATGTACAATAATGAAGAACTAGCTTTTTCGAGTGTGCGTGTAGAGAAGAATGACAAAATACGCTTCACTGGACAATCAATGATTAAATGCTAGGAATAGTGAAGAAATAATCAGTATTGGAGGTAATCGAAACAGGAAAAATGAATTGGCTAGTAGATTACGTAATTGCTAATTGGACGGAGGACCTAGTGTTGAAACTTTTGCAGATTTACCTGAGGGTACGAGCTATTCGTTCAAATTTATTAAACCATTTGTAATACTTAACCTTTCCTTTATTACTAACTTTGTTGAAGACACCAGCAGAAATTTTCCAAATTGTACGCTGCAACTGTGATTTTCAACACAAGAGGGTGAGTCGATTTTCATTACAGTACGACAATATTGAAGAAGTCGAGGTTCTAAAGGACGTAATAATACAGTGAAACAAAACTGAATGGGGAAAGGTCAAAATAGACAATACAACAACGGATAATTGCAACAATAAGGTTAGCTGAAAACAGTAAATCATTAAGCTTTTCAATTTGCGGCAGAACACTTAATGATGATACTGACCAACATTTGTAATGTCACCCTAGCGTTAAAAACGTCTGGATGTTTAAATATATCTATTTTTTCCTGGATTTTGGGAATTTCTTCCTGTCCTCCCACTCGGTGGGAGTACTACCACAAGTTTGGTAGTGAATACAAAAAGCAAGCTGAGTGAAGAACACATTCGTACAACTATAGGAATTACCTTTATAACTCGATAAAAACAATTCTTACAACAACCTATTGTTTTAGCTTTGAAATTGGAGTCAGAGTTCGCAAGAAAATAATTCTTCGTTACCGGTGCATAAGTTTAAATGATTAATTGAATTCGCATAGTTTTTATGTCTACTTTTATCATCTGATACTTAACTCCCTTATTATTCTACACCAGAAATCAAACTCACCTTCAGTGCTGTTGTGGAAGTATAGGTGAACTCAAAATTAGTAATAGGTATAAGTATAATAAAGAAAGTGTAGGTAGTAGGAAATATATCGAACTCAAAATTATCATTAATACTTCGATTGAGCTCAGGGATTAATTTTGTAACTGAGTAATTTTCTCCAAAATGACAACAAATTTAAACTTTCCTTTGTATATCACATGAAAAGAACATTTTAAAAAAATTACAGTCTATTGAACTTGGTTTTGATCTGATTCTAGTTTAGCGTCCCTTTTAGCAGCAAGGATATATGAGACGTAGACCTACTAATTAACGTGGAATCTGAATCACATGAGCTCCCGCCGGGAATCGAACCCGGTCTATTGATTATATTATATATATTATAACCATTATTATATTGATTTTTTAAACCCATTTAAGGAACACTCTGAGAAACGTTTATTATTTGACAAGGAACATAAATAGAACTTCTTGCTCATTGTAGTAAGTCCTAGTCTAGGTTTAAAAATTACGAAAGTATGGAATAAAGAAATTCACTTTAGCTTTCCAATAATTTCTTTGGAATAGTAAAAAAACATTCAAAGACGGTCAGTTAAGCTATCTAAACATATGTGATATGAACAGTTTACATCTGTAGCTATTATTTAAAATATATAATTTTGCCCCATTTACGGAAAGCTCATAAAAGCATATACTTCCATGTAATAAATAATTCTGTACGTAACTCTTCAAACTCGAAGAAACAAAAAATACGAAAACTTTCAAGCATTACTCTGCAAAGACAATTAACGTAAGCTACAACAGAAACGATATTATACGCGTAAGTCCATTCTCAATGAAAAAGTTTGCACTCCTTCTCTGAAAAACCAATAACCTTCAGTCAGTTTTACTATTGAAAGGGAACGAAGGTTCTTGAACTTTTCCTTATCGAACCACTAATTTATTATTCAAGTCGCAAGTGCATACCTATTAGTTAGGAAGAATACAAGGAGAAATAATGTGTTACAAACATGAGCCTGTCAACACTAGCTGGTTTCTCTTTCTTTCTGTAAAAGGTAATATTTTAATGTCAGCGTTATCTATATGCTAGCGACAATTCAGAATTCTTGAACAGAGATTCTATTAAAACAGTTTTCTGGTAGTAAAAAGGTTTCAGATTTGTTAACACACAATGAGCTTTCGTAGGAAGCAGTGGCGCTCTTGAGGACAGTCTCATCGGTAAAAAAATAAAATTTTATCGCTATAAGCTGTGAAGAAAAAGTATGTACTGCTTTTTTAATACAGCTTGTAGGGATACTTTTTTTTTTTTTTACTGATGGGACTTTCCTCAAGAGCCGTCGCCGCTGACAGTTTGAGATCTGCATACTTCTAGATTACTCATTAGTACGTTTACAAACTTCGCGATGCGCGTCAGTGAATTGAATTACCGTAAACTTTAAAAATTAGCTCTTGTATATTTAACTTGTTTTTTTTTTTTTTTTTTTTCATAACTTGAAAAAACAGCAGTTTCTCAGCATCAGTGGTGTCATCCTAATCTTTTTACAACCGGTTCTGAGAGCTGAGTTGATCTTGAGTTTAACGTTCCTTTCAGGAGTGAGGCTATATGAGATGGGGCCTACTGATTAACGTGGAATCCGAACCACATGCGCTCGTGCGGGGAATCGAACCCGGGTCTCCACGTCAAAGCGAGTACGCTAACCGCTTAGCCACGAAGGAGCTCCCGGTTCTGAGAGAGAGAGAGAGAGAGAGAGAGAGAGAGAGAGAGAGAGAGAGAGAGAGAGAGAGAGAGAGAGAGAGAGAGAGAGAGAGAGAGAGAGAGAGAAGGTAAACATGGATAGCTAGATAGAAAAATATAACTCTTAGGACACAAACGATACAAGGTAGACAAAAGCAAATATTTTTTACTGGATACCAGAAGTGATAAATAGAGACAAATAAGCATCCTAATACAAGAGGTGGTGTGGCGAAATTAGGTAGCACTGCGAATACCTTGGGAACGAATTATCCAACATAGATGGTTCTCGATAAGTATTGGAAAAACCTTAATCCAGAAATGGATCGAAAATTGTTGATAATGGTATGTATGTTTCAAACATAAATAATCCTCGCTACTAGTGATTCCAGTTCTCATTCTTGATATCTGAGCATTTGAGATTAAAGGAGCAGTTCGACTTAGAAATGCATTTTTTACAATTTATTTCCATTTGTAGAGTTGAAAATTCTAAAAGGAATGGTGTTTGATCGCGATACGTTCAGTCGTTTAACAGAGGAAGAAAGATTTTGTGATGACGTCATAGGTGGGCAAGTAGCGAGAGCAGGCTTACAAACTACACAGTGCCAAGCATTTCGTTTGTGAGAGGTGCGGTGGTAGTTCTAAGTGCGGTTTCCTTTTCCAGAACTGATTGCAAAGACTTACAAATATCATCTGCATGTAGAAAATTATATCTGATGGTGGGCTGTACAAACGTTTTTATAATATTATAAAACGTATCCTATAAAGCATAAGTTCAGCGTTTCAAAAAAAAAAAAAAAAAAAAAAAAAAAAAAAAAAAAAATCGAAACCAATATGTAAATAGATGGCGGACGAGATTGCTGCAACACCTAAGTACCTTTTCTTTAAGCATTCCGATTCCCGAACATAAGTATGTTCATTTTCACATTTTGTTGCAATTTTTAACGCTGACCCTATAATTTTGTGCTTCAAGGTATGTACAGGAGCGCAACATATGAGGCAAAAATGAAATAACATCTGTAAAGTTTGCCAGAATACGAAAAACACTTCACCGGTTAAATTTCTTTTATTCTCATAGCTGTCCGCGGAACAACTCTCATCACCCGTTTCATCATTGTCACATGATACAGAGAAATTAAACGATGAATCAATATCTTGAGGAATAGTCATCGTCACTGATTCCTTCTACAAGCTGGTATATTTCACTCCCTAATTCACATTGTATAGCTTATTTCTAAAGCAGTATCTTCAGAATCGTGAGTGACATCGTCTCTATTACCCTCTAATGCCTCGTCTTGACTACAACCGTCAATTGCGTCTTGTACGATATTTGTACGTTGGTAACTGGACATAGATCGGTGCTTGTTCAATGGCCCGGATTTTAAACCTTTCAATAATATACTTGGAACAGCATTCTATCTCAGTTTGCGTGTAAATAATTCTGGCATTAGCCAGAAGTGGATCTAGACGGTAAAAACTCAGGGGGGGGGAGGAGTCAGAACCCAGACTATGATATGTATATCATGTTTACTAAAAACTTTCAAAAATATCTAAATAATAGCTTAAATCAATTGTGTCACTCAAAAACTGGGGGGCCTAGGCACCCGGCCCTAGCCTAGATCCGCCACTGGCATTAACTTTTCTTTCAGCAGAGTTGACTTCTCGAAGGCAGGCTCTTCAAGATGTTCGGAACAAGAGTGGTTTTATTTGGTACATTTTTTTTCCCATTGATCTTCTTGAG
This sequence comes from Thermobia domestica, assembly GCF_964235325.1. NCBI lineage: Eukaryota > Metazoa > Arthropoda > Insecta > Zygentoma > Lepismatidae > Thermobia > Thermobia domestica. Next base: position 22,062,625 of record NC_137461.1, read on the forward strand.
CCATAATTTATATCGATCTGATGATTTCTCACGACTTAAAAACGTAAGTAAAGATACTTTACGTCCTCAGCTTCAATTGCTTAAGAATTACAACCGAAAACATAGCAGGTGTTAGGCATTTCTACTTCACTTCACAGACACTGCACGCGCTGTACTAACATGTGTTTTCTACTTCACACTAGTGTTTCTTTCAGGAAAAAAATCCGGGGGGGGGGGGAAGGGACACTTAGTATTCGGCGAGGCACATTATTTTTACACAGTACTATTATATTTATTACATTATAGACGTAATAGTTTGGTCTCCTCCGGGGGAATCTCTCAGAGCTCCGGAAGACAGTGCCACCCTAAAAACATGTCTGGAAGAATTACACTGTTTCGCACAACAAACGTAATTACTGCTCTCTCTCTCTCTACTCTTTTTTATACTAATGCTATAGGAAAAACAACTAACAAAAACTTCACTCAAGAATTCAACAAAGCAAGACTGCTAACAAATCCAAAACACAATCTATTAAATCCAATGCACTACTAAAGGTTTATCAGCTGCGTACAAGGGAGTGGTTGCTGACTCTCATTGAGTTTCTCGCGTGTCCCACCAGTGACGTCACTATTTACGATTCATCAAAAACAAATGTCTGTAGAAGCTGAACGAGACGGCCTATCAAGATATAAAAAAAAAATACAGGTCTCTTATTTTTTGCTACTCTTTCTATTGCACCAAACTTGTTTTTAACTCGAACTGCTCCTTTAAGAAATAAACGCTTATACAGGGTGTCTACTAAAATTTCAAAATGAAATTTTGTGACTTTTTCGTGACCCTTTACCAAATCATAAAATTTCCTAACATTTTCAAGAGCGAATTTGGATGCGAATTAGGCCGAATTTTCATATATGCGACAGAAAAGTACTTTGCTTGCGATTTGGTAGCGTCTAAAGCCGTCCATAGACATTTCTGGTGGTGAATTTTGATGTTTTATAAAACAAAAGTTTCCAATTTGCACTTACATTTGTACAGTTCAAAAAAATCGTGACCAAAAGCTAAATTTCGTGACTTTCATTACCGTTTTCTGATTTCGTGACATTCGTTACCGATAGATACCCTGTTATACCTTGTTCATATGTTTAACCCTGTAGCCGTAAGAATTTCTAAAAACAAAATTTTACTGTTCCTGGGTATAACTGGGTAAACTTTACTGTTATGCCTGGGTATAACAAACGGTTCTGGGAACTCGAAATATTTTAACAACCGGTTCTAGCGAATCGGCTGAATAGCACTGCTCAGCATGGACGCATAGAACGAGAAACAGAGATAGGTATTTACCCAGTCTTGGTTTTTGGAAGAAGCTTTACTATTCGATGGATTTTGTCATTCCTCATATAGTTCTAAAAAGCTCGCGTTTATTTGTAATGTCATAAAAAGAATCATAAGGTATTTTAAGACCAACAGGTAGGCTACAGTTGAATTACATAAATTTTTGGGTTAGCCTGATAAGAACTTGACAGAAGCTGCGCACTGACAATTATCTTTACACACAAGTAATGGAATGTACTCCAATCAATCACTGACTAAATTCTGGACTGCACAGCACGTATTTGGAATATACCGGTATTCGATGAAGACAAACAATTCTTTTCATGAAGGCCCGTGGCTAGGGAATGGATCGGATCCTGCGATGACTTCCAGCCCCGTAAACTTTGTCTGTTTGGATAAACATATGTTTAAACAATAAGTCCTTACTCGTTGCAATCGAAGAAAGAAAAAAAAAAAAGTACTGGGGTCTCTTTGTGTGTTGCGGGTAGCCATGCTCTTCACATTCACTTTATAGGATTACATTTTCATTCTGCAATCAATTTATAATTTTCATAAGCCGTTAAAATCAAACGTGCTAATTGTTCGATGTGTCTCAAGTGTTTTTATTTCTACGTACTCATTAAGGAAAACTGCACTTAATATTATCTTTATGCACTAAGAAACTTCAAATGTACAATGAATTCAAGTTGCCTTCCATCAAAATAAATATCTCCCCTCCTCCCGTCTTAAGTCTGGCTATGGGACTGAAAAAACAAGTAATTTAATTAATTATCAGGCATCTTTCTGTGATACTAATAATGATCAATTAATTAGAATTAAGCTTCCATTAACGTTCTCTCCGTTCATAAGTATCCATTATTTGGGATTTATATAACTTTTTGACTACTAATTTAACGATATTTCGAAACTTCCTTCCAAGTTATTATGTAAAGAGCTCCTACCTAAGTTTCCATTAGCCATGCATAGGCCTATTCTATAATGACTTTTAGAAGTCAACGTCGCAACCATCAACATAAAATTAAAAAAAAAAAAAAAAATCATATGTATACGATTACCAGTCTATATGCTTTAACAAATGTGCTTTTGTTCTAAGTGGAAGCAATAAGTCATTCGGTCGTTTCATAATCTACTGAACACCTATTTTTCCGCTTTGATTTCCCGCTCTTTATAATGAGGCTATTCTTTGTATTAGTCCCTTTTGTCTTTACCTACTCGAAGGAGTACACACGCTATTATTATTCAATAGTTCCCACGAAAGTTAGAGAATATACGCCTACGGATTTTTTTTTTTTTTAATGCAAATGAAGAAGCACCTTTCCATGTTGTGGGAACAGTGTTGCTATACTATTCCCTGCTTTCCACCTGAAAAAATTCAATGTGGGAAATCTTTCAACAGCGAATGAAGCAGACCAGGTTTCACAATGGTCTCGCATTTACAAAGTAAAATGGGTCGTCAATATATGTGAACTAGCCTGAAACTATTCAGTTATTTTCTATCCATAAATATTCGAACACAGTATTTCATATAAATTAAACCTTTCAACAGGGCAAAGACGGCGGAGGAAAAGATTATAATAGGGAACTATTTTTCAGTACCTAGATAATGTTATTAGGAATACCTGAATTATGAACGGGAAATTTGTTATTCAGTCCAAACTCTTTTGTCTTCGCGAATTCTCTCGAAGAATCTAAAGCTTAAAATATACAAAACCATAATTACGCCTGTTGTATTGTACGGTTGCAAATCATGGTTACTTCCTTTGATAGAAGAATGCAGATTGAATGTATTTGAAAATAAAATCCTAAGGCATGTATCAAACCCAAGAGGGACGGGAATGGAGAATCGCGGAAATTTCATAATTTATACCGTTTTACATAATACAGTTAGGACATTAAGTCTAGGAGTCTCAGGTAGACAGAAGCTCTGGAAGAATTAGGAGCTCTAAAAATATTAACTGGAAACTCAATCGAAAGAAGACTATTAGGAAGATAGGTACAGGTGGGAGGACAACATTTAGACAGATCTACCAGAAATAGGAACACAAAGCAGAAACTAGGCCAGAAGTCTATGGAGAACTCTATGAATGCAGCACTGAACCTCCAGGTTTCACAGGTCATTATTGTTTTGTGGATTGCTAAGCTCATCAAGTAGTCCTGTATGTGCAATACTGTACTGGATAGAAAGGAGTCATGGACATTAATTTTAAATTTAACGTTCCATGATAACGTCAATTTAACATTAAGAAAACGAATGGAAGTGAATGATTATGAAATAATTGGTAGAATAAAAATGTAGAAGGAAAGAGGAGAGTCTCACTCACGAACACAATGTTGTTCATCGCAAAACTCCTACTGTTCTACCACTGAGCTCCCAAGAAGAATGAAAGAAATTATGAGGGTAAAGTGGAAAACCAACGGGAATATATGATGTAGAGTAAAAGAAAAAATAACAATATTCCAGATAATTAAAAGGGATAAAAATGAATTGCGATACTAAGAAGAAACTACATTGAGAAGGACATGACAAAGATAAGGTAGAAAGGAAAGTGCAACGTGATAGACTGTATTGAGGAAGGAAATACAAGGTAATCAAAAAAGTTCTTGCAGTTTTTCACATCCCATTAATAATGCGCCCACAGAGAAGAAACAAAATAACCTACGTGCCCACCCAGTGATCGCGAGTTACTCCGACCATCGACCTTCAGTAATACAGGCACGTTGCGCACATACAACAGTCATAGCTCGTCCAGTGTCGAAGAAAAATGGAGGTATCGATGCAGCTAGCTCGCGTGTGTTTATGACTTCAAAGTGGGTCAGTCAGCTGTTATATCAAATCCCCGTGTATGCCAGGAATTTGGGGAGAATGCTGTGAACGAATGCACTGCCGGCCATTGGTTCCAGAAATTCCGTTCGGGAGATGTGAGCCTTACGGATGAACCTAGCAATGGACGACGACATGTGTTGGATTACGAGGCCCTGAAAGCAGCTATCAAGGAGGACAGTCGTCTAACGTGTGGTGAACTTACAGAAATGTTCCATGTTTCAGCTAAAACAGTCAGACTGCATCTGCATGAAATAGGGAAGTCGTACAAGTTAAGCCAGTGAGTACCCAACACATTGTCGGAAGCCAATGGGTGACCGACTATTTGTCCTTGCTCACTCGGCACTTAACATACCTATCTTTGATCGCTTGCTCACTGGTGACGAAAAGTGGGTCCTTTCTGACACTCTCAAGTGTACAGATATTGGTTGTCGCCACCTGATCCTGTTCCTCACACCTGAAGACCACCTTTGCATTCACGAAAGTTTATGCTCTCTGTACGGTGGAACTGTCGGCAAATGTTGCATTACGAGCTCCTCTCACCTTGTGAGACCATCATTTCTCAGCAAAGGATGTATTGCATTACGGCAGAAGGAGCCGGCATTGATGAATCGCAAGGATGTGCTGGGAGATACCTGAGTCCTTCAGCAACTTGGCTGGGAGATACTGTGCCATGTATCATATTCACCGCACCATTACTACCTGTTTCATTCCCTTGACAAAAAAGGATGAGAAACGACTGGAAGCTTTCGAAATGTGGGGGTGAAGAAGAATAGAAAGGATTTGCTGAGTCGAGCGAAAAATGAATGAGAGGGTGTTAGAAATGGTGGGGGAGAAAACATTTTACATTTTATTAAGAAGAGGAAGAGAGAGGATAAATGGTTGGGACATTGGGTAAAAAAAGGAACTGTATTGTGACGGAGACGTGCTAGAGGGTATGGTGGCAAGAAAGAGAGGGAGGGTAAGACTACAATTAATGGACAATATCACAACAGAAAGTCGTACGTGAAGACGAAGAGGTTAGCGGAAGACCGTGGAGCATGGAAGCTTCTCAGCCGCAGCAAGTGATCTGCCAATAATGGCAGAATAGTTATGACGATCATGACTTCATCATCATTCAAAATACTTATAGATATGCCGGATTGACTTGATCCCTAGTCTTCCGTTGCAAGCGCTGCTATCGGCTGAAGGTATTCCACTCACTTTCTCTCTTTTAGCAACAGCTGAACCCTTATTGGCTCAACGCGTGGGTGTGTGTTAGTTCGCATTTTTGCCACGGCTCAAGACATTTTGGCAGCACAATAGCACTGTTCTTGCTCCATTTAAAAATTAAATAATAGGGCAAATATATGCACAAGAATTTTGGAAAAAACTGTTTCAAGATACATAGGTATCTGCCTTCTTAGTTTGTACTGTATTTTTCTTAATACTGATTTCAGATTTTATAAGCTACACTATGTATAAGCTATATATATATATATATTAAAGGTTGGCAACGATGAAAGCAACCCAAGTAAAACAGCAGAACACACAGTATGACAAAAGCTATTGACACTTCTTTACTTTTCATTTTTTTAAACCCTACATGTACTTCTGTCAGTCATTTTTAACTTTCACAAATGCACTTTGAAAAGAAATAAGCTCTACTTTCTTTTCAAAGGAAGAATAAAAGCTCTGTAGAACAACAACTTTCACTTCAGTACAACTGCAATGCACTCCCAAGAACATCCATCATTAGCTTTCAGACCTTACGTTACATCATATCCGTCTTTACACCATTAAACGGCCATTTTTTTCTTTTACAAATGATCAAATCTAATTGCAGGAAGCACGAAAAGAAGAGATAAAGATGTAAATAACATCAGCATTCCTTTCGAATTAGAAGCATTACAAAAGAAGCTTCATCCTACAGGGCTTAGTTTTGTCACGGTTCTCTAACCTCAACAAGCTATAATTTCTGCAATCCATTTTAAAGTATTTCTTGAATATATGCAAATACATTTATACACTTTGTGTTCTATATATTAACTTAAAGTAATTCAGACATAGATCTAAATATCTACAGTATTAGCACCGAAATTTTCAACGGGAACCCGCACCTTCGTCAGCAGCTTTATTATTATTTCCATGAACACACTGCTGTGTTGTCTCTTATAATTCTATTAAAAAAGATGTGGGATGTAGTTCACCTGTATATTTGTGATAAAACTATAAATTTATTCAAATTTGTTAAATATGTGGAGTAGTTCCTTGCATCAATAGGATCATGGTTTAAGGAATATACTGAGATCCAGAACCTTCAACTAGCATATATCCGTTATTTCGAACTACCAGAAAAAGTGATAGAATCATTTATGTATTTGAAGTTTCTAAGTTATTATAAATTATTCACTGAGAATTTTTTTCTATTTTTTTTTTTTTCAAAATATTATCGGCAAAGCATAACTGTACCTAAAACAAAAAAAAAAAAAAAAAAAAAAAAAAAAAAGAAAGAAAAAAGGAAAACAAAACTTTCCGCCAACAACGAATAGTATACAAGAACTCCACACTATATTGTTTTGTGTACCTTCTGAACTTGAGCACTTTCTGTACTCTTTGGTGGCATCTTTCCTTTCTGTATATATGCACCTGTAAGGCGCACACAAGTGATAAAAAACCTCGAGTAAAGCATACTTCTTTACAGTGCACTAAGTAGAAAGTTCATTAAATATGAAAGAAACTGGCTGCATAAAATATTAATAAATAGATTAAGATATTTAGAATATTTAATATATAGTAAATATTACACATTATACACGATTAATGTAAAACAATGATTGAGATTAACAATGAAGCATATTTTGGAAAAAATAAAGCATAATTAAACAAAAAATAAAGCATAATGTGGGTTGCTTTAACAATAAGTGTTTGGAACATGATCATAAGTAAACTATTATATTTGTTACAAACTACTCAATATAACATTATTTATGTATTTTGTTTTCAGGACGTTGCAGGCAAGCTTAACAATAATAGCGAGGGTCTTTTTCTTTCATTATGATGGACGCAGTTAGGTGTTATTAAAACAGCAGTGTGTGTTTATGTAAAAATGAGATGCTGATGAAGGCACGGGTTTCCATTGAAAATTTCGGTATAAATAAATATTTAGAAACCATACCTGAACTTAAGTTAATAATGAGTCAGTTTCGTTACTTTAGTAGCCACACTATATGGTTGAGTTGATTTTAACGTCCCTTTGGGCAGCGAGGTTATATGAGACGGGACCCACTGATTAACGTGGAATCCGAACCACATGAGCTTCCGCCAGGAATCGAACCCGGGTCTCCCACACCAAAGACGCCTACGCTAACCGCTTAGCCACAAATGAGCTATCACACTATATGATAGGCTAATCGACACTACCAGGTTTAAATTGAATCTCTCGACCCCAAGCCACCCAAATGGCACTAATATATACTATGTGGGAATAACATATGTTTTAAGAAAAGCCTACTGAAAACTAGTAAGCGCTAAGCCGGACTCCCCCTTATTTGATCCTATTTAGAGGAAATTAACAATTTTTTGCTTAACTCCAAACTATTCTTTCGAAGTTGCGTATCTGCGCAGGGTTGCCAACATTAGCGGTTTCTGCCAAATGCCTACTACTTTTATCATAATTGAGTCAAAAATTTCTTAAATCATTTAATATTATTATTATTATTATTATTATTATTCTGCCTTTTGGCAGGTCCTGGGACTGAGTTTTTATTTTTCTGAATATTCAATTTGGGCCTGGAAATGCTTCTTCCATGTTTCTCGATTTTCAGCTTCCTCTTTTAACTCTCAATATTTTCTTTTATTTTCAAATTCATCGAATACTTGTATTCTTCTGCCTACTCGCCGCTTTCCTTCCACCTTTCCTTCTATGGCCGTATGAAGAAGACAATTTCTTCGCAAAATGTGTCCAATCCAATTGGCCTTTCTATGAAGGATGGTGGCTATAGAACGAATAATAAAACTATTTACTCTTAATCGATGTTCTATAGCCCTGATCCTTGGATATATTTTGAGCCACACAAATAAACAAAATTAATATGGTATCAAAATGTCGTTTATTATACCTTTTATGTTCGTTGTGATCTCTCTCATGTTATTTATATTATATCTTATAGTAACTCAGTTTCTATGTCGCCACTCAACATGGTTATCAAAACAAACAAAATACATTCACAAAAACATTGATTTTTAAAATATAATTATTTTTGTGTCTTCTTCTTCTTCTACCATAGAAATAACTGACTAGTACATATTTAAAGAAATATCACATATTGTCCAGAAAAAGTTTAAAAGAATACAACATATCGTTGTAGCTAGAAGCATTATCTTCTCTCCTATCCGTTTTAAAAGTCTTCATTTGTTACTCTTTCTGTCCAACATCACATTTCGAAGCTCTCTAAATATTTGTTCTTCCGTAATATCCAAGTTTCTGAACCATAAAGTCCAATGCTCCATATATAATACCTGACCAATTTCTTCCTTAGTCCAATATTAAGGCTATCATTCAATAAGAAACTTTTATTAAAATATTTTAATATGACCGATAAAGATTTTGTAAAACCTTAACTTACGTAAGGGCCAAGGAATCTAAAACTAGCAAGGTCATCTTTCAAGATCTAGAACGGGACTCAAGTTAGTTAGTTTACAATCACCAATTGAATGCAGACCAGTGTCTAACAGGTCCAACTGAACAGAAATGTGAGCCAGGGGAAATCCTAATTCAAAGCTTACAACACTGTTACGTATTAGACATTTTTGTTCACCATTATGCAATAGTCTCACACACATAACACAGCGTACTGCTATTTAAAATGAAAACTGAAATCTCAGTTTTATATTCCAGAGTTATGCCGGGTAGGCTAAAAGAGACGGGATGATGAGAATGAATGAAATGATGGAAAGAAGAAATCGGAAGAATTCAGAAAACCTACGCACACACTGTCCACCACAAAGCCTACTTTATACTGAGTACTGAATTGCTTACAGCATTGACAATAATGCTTTTGGATGGTATCTATAGTGTTACTAAAATTTATTATCGACTGCTTAAATATATTTGCAATCATTTTAATTTACCTTAAGATTCTACCACTGTCTGTGTATACTTTTCTCAAATTATTGTGCTACACCTTCATTACGCATGCCCATTAGCAACTATAACTTTGGAATATGTCAAACCTTCGGATAGACTGCCTAAATCTGTATTCAGATTATTCAAAAACCCATTTTTATAGTTTGGGAGCATTCCTGGTTAGTGAGTGACTCAAAAAACAATCTTTGGGGAAAATGAAGTTTCTCAGTCACTTTTCAAAGTTAGTCTCAAACTGGTACCAATACGGATAAACAGCATTGAATAGTTTCGATTTCAGAATGTTCACAATTTCAGAGAAAAAGGGTATAGACTTTCCCATGTTTCCAGATCGCTATAACGTGTTACACACTTTAGTGGAAATAAACGTTTCTCATTCATTACCAATTCCCTGACTTTTATTTGCAAAATAGTATTGCGGTATCTTTGACGCGGTGGATGTTAAAAATATTTCAACGTTACTGAAGGTAAGAAGAAAATATGTTAACTAAAAATTATTTTCCGTTTCCTTCTCTGTGATGTCCTCCTTTCAGTCGGAAAGACTCAGCTGTCTCCTTATATTCAGTGGGGTGACAGCATTATTACAAGCGAACGTTTCACTTACATTGGTCGTGATGGGCACTACATACACACACATACAAAAGGGAAGTCTAGTCTTGATATTCCTTAAAACAGAGTCGTGAAGATTTTCTCACCACTATTTTGCAATTCTCAATTCATTTTGCTTCACTGAAAATGAAACCCTGAGGAAATTTTGGATATATATATTAAAAGGGGAGAAGAAAGAAAAACTGGGTCAATGCTACGTGCTGAATCAACTTTCAATCAATTTACAAAAAGTAAAGAAAGAAAATTAATAGATTTTGAGTTTTCTTTAAACGTACTACACATTTTATTTATTTATCTTTTAAATTACGTATCCACTTCATGATCGTTGTAAAACATTTAGCTGAACATACAAAAAATATGGAATACTTTGTTCTGAAAGGTTAAGTGAATATATATAGGGTGAGGCAAAAGCCTGGATACACCCCTATAGTGAGGAATCAATGTCGTTTGGTATGGGGTGTCTATAGATGGGGGCGCAACTTATACAAGCTATGGCGACAGTGGCGGCCATCTTGAAATCCGCTATCTTGGATTTGGGTTACGTTTTCCAAACGGGAAGGGGGTCATATTGCATATCATTACACTGCTTTTTTCTGAAGAATACACCTTGTAATCCGTTTTGCGATATCTTTATTTGTGTAGGAGTTATGATTTGTTAAATTTTGGACCTTTATCAGAGTCGGCATTACAGCATATGCGACATAACCCAAATCCAAGATGGTGGACTTCAAGATGGCCGCCGCTGTCGCCATACCTCCTGTAAGTTGCGCCCCCATCTAAAGACACCCCATTCCGAAGGACATTATTATTCCTCACACCGTTCGACTTTTATAGGGGTGTATCCAGACTTTTGCCTCACCCTGTATATGTATTAGCTAACACTCTTTGACAAAAATTGAGAATTTTCGGATTAACCCTTTTTTGCACATCAACTTGCGCTCAGGCGTTAATAATATTGTAGGTCAGTAACAAATTCATGCAATACGATTTGGTCTTTTTTACCATTTAAGTAAACAAAGGATAAAAGTAAAAATTGAATTTCGTGTTTTAGATGCTGTTCACGCAGTTTCAATTTGGATATTAACAAAAATATTCATATTTTAAACTGGAAATCAGAAACCACAAACTCAAAGATTCTTTCGAACAGTCTTCTGCTGTAGTGTAACGTTTGTTTGATTCTCCTCTTACGTTCAAACTTCTAGAATATACACAAAAATCCATGACTTTTCCAGAAATTAACAAATTTCTTGCCTTTTCTAGTTTCCCTGACTAGCAGAAATTCTCGAACTGTTCAAGAAACATTTCGATCGAAAAAAAGAAACTGATCGAAAAAAATCTTAACACTAATAATTATGCTGACAAAACAGCATCAGTGTAAGAGTGTAAACGCAAGTAGTGTAATGCTTCGAATCAAAACAACTATAATCACATGTGCCGGTACTTTATGGTAAAAATGAAATTGTATTTTACCTCATACATTACTTTTGACATATCACTTATTTCATAGCCATAAACATCGATAAACAAAACGAAAATTGCAATTTTCACCAATGACTCAATTTTTTTCATGTTGGCAGAAATTGGGCATCCAATGCTTAAAATGATAGCCAATCATTATGCTCTGCGGTCGGACTCCTCATCTATAGAAATACAAGTTACGAATGGGGCGAAAAATTTTACACACGCTTAAGTGGTTCATATTAGCTTTGGTATCCTAAATAATTCAAACTAGAAAACAAATCACTAATGAAAGCAACGTTTATATATATATATATATATATAAAAGCTGTGTAACAGTTTCGCCAACTAACAATATTTTGCCTTCATCAGACACTCTGATGAAGCTAGTATGTTGTTAGTTGGCGAAACTGTCACACAGCTATTTTTTTTTTTTTTTTTTTAAATAAACGTTGCTTTCATTGGTGATTTGTTTTCTAGTTTGAACTGCACACTTAAATCATAGCTGAGTTCTTCAGGAATATAAACTGGAATGATCAGGAATAAAAATCAACAGTGAGTACCGGTATCTTCAGCACCTTAGTAGATTCGCTAATTATACAATCCTTTTCGCTTCTAGCCCAAAAAAAAAAACTATATATCAAAATACAATTCTGAGATTTACGTGTAAAATGAATTGAAATATAATAAAAGGTAATGGTGCTGTACAACCAATAAGTAGTGAAGATTTTTTTTAATGTACGAAGAGAATGAAACAGTAGATGAATATCTATACCTAAAAAAGGAAACAACTACAACATGTAAAATGGTATGGAACTCGTTCGGGAGATTGAAATATATCTATAAGCAAGTTGCCAATAAGTGTTATGTTTATAATCAGTGCATCTTGCCACTATTTCTGTATGAATATGTGCAAACAGACTGTGCATGAACAAATAAACCAAAGAGCAATGGAAAGATGTATTATGCTGGGAATATCTAGAAGAAACACAGACTAAGTAACGGATTCGCTCGATCAAGGCTGCAAACAAGCAGAAAAGGAGACCAGAGGGTCACAAATGGAAGAGGAACAACATATGTTCTCACGTAGGAGACAACTACATCGAAAATGGATAGCCTAGATCAGTTTTACACGAACTTCATGGATGGAAAAAGCAAGAGATAGAAATCCAGTCGTGGATTGAAAACAGCTGAGTATTATGACGATGACTGAAATCGTAAAAAATGCTCATTATTTACCTCCTTTTTCAATGAGTTAATTAAGGTTTGCGACAGCAATAATTACCGACACAATGTTATTCTCATCTTCTGACACCAAAATTGATGGCACACACCGCAAGTGCTTTTCTTTCTCACACTGACGTTAATTACAGGTAAATTATTACGCTGTGAAATTTGCAGGTGAACTATTTAAAAGAACTTTTTACTAGGCTACAAATTCAAACAAGAAATGTGTTACTAGCACATTCTTATGTTGATATGCAGTAAAAATCTTTCTGTTGATATGTACGTTAAGTCGTTAAGATAAGCATTTCACAATTGATCTTATGATTGGAATGAGATTTCGGGATAATAAAGTGAGTAAGTGTAATTCTCGTTTCATTATATTCCTTTCTATAATTATGTAACAATAAATTCTGAAAGCAGATTGTGTGGGAAACCTGTCTTCTTAGTCGAACTGAAATATAACTGGAGCATTTCAGTTTACTGTCCGTGTTGATGACACAGCGATATGGATATGCACCTGGAAGCAGGCTTATTATATTGTATATTATTTGCCTGCTATAAAATTTCAACTTTCGGTATGACACAAAAGAGCACTCATAATAAAGATTATCCATCTCTGTTCTGTCAAGAAATATTCATATTTATGTAAGCCTATCTCGTTCCTTAGTCAAACAATATTTCTGCTTACACAATCCAAATAACAAAACTTTACTTTCGCTAACGTCGCTTTCGCAGAGGAAAGGTGGCAATATAAGCTGAAACTATGACAAAAACAGGGATGGACTGGATCCTTGAAAATGGCGCTGGTATAGATATTGAGAGAACTCGAACCGTTCGCTAATCTTATACACGTCTTGAAAGGTACCCACAAAGGTTCAAGATAAGCGAATTATCTTCTGAATTATTCCAGAAAAATAATTAAATATTTCAGAAAAAAAAAGTTGCTCCTTTTTAATTTATTTTATATAATGACTTAACGCCCACGATTACGCTCCAATGAAAAAGAAAACTACTATGATGATGAATGAAATAGTGGAATACAGAAAGTGGGAAGAATAGGGAGAGCCCCGAGAAACTCAAGTATATTATGTTTGTCCACCACCAAGCCTTCTTAGCGCGAGCTGGAATCGAACCAGGGACCCACACACCAGATTTGAGAGCTCTACTACCACTGAGCCACTGCGCCTCTTATTTTCATTATTAAATACACTCTTGGATGGGGGTGGGACTAAAAAGAGGAGGGTGCACCGGGCATTACCGGCGGGCTAGTATATTCGTGTCCAAGAACCCAAAACAGTAAGAAGGCTGTTTACTTAAACGACAAACCATAAGTCTTTCTACTTTAATTACAATGTATGATGCCATACTTAAGAGATACATACTGTACGATGTTAAGTAACTGTGTTGCTAATAATACGACCACAATGCTCTTCGAAAGTTTTAAATACAACTAAATTTCCTACTATATATATATATATATATATATATATATATTCAAAATGGTTAGGAGTATTTACTAAGCCTATCAATCACTATTTGTCTGTCTTTCTCTAAGGTTAATCTAATGAAAGAATAAAAACAAAGAATGAGCTCTGTAGTATTTACAAAATGATTTTTTTTCTTTAAGAAATGCTGGAGGGAAGTTGATATCAAATTTTCACACTGAGTCACATCATAACCCAAATGCAATTCATTAAATGGCTTTTCTTTTTTTAATATTAAGTAGCCTCCTTTTCAAACTGTAATGTCGTTTATTAAGCACAGTGAACACCATTAACAGTAACAGGATTCCTACTTATTTGGCGAGCACGAATTCCCTGACTTTTTCAGGTTTTCCACGTCACGATTAACAAATTTCCAGATCTATATTTTTCCCTACCAGAGGGTTTCTTATCTACTATGTATGCAGGGTGCGAAATCCCGGGGGGGATGGGAGGGATTTCCCCCCACCAAAAATTTTACACTTGCTTTTCCCCCCTCACCAAAATCTGAAGGGGGGACACCTTAATAGCAAAATATAAGTAGGTCTATAAAGAAAATTTTCAGACAAACAATAATTTTAAATGCATGCTGTTTTAAAAAACGTAGTTTATTTGTAAAAGGATCAGGTGTTTAACTTTTTCGGTTGTTCGGTTGTTGACGAGATGAAGGCCTTTATTCTCTAGCATACCAGTTGCATGCAAAATTGGCAAAATTTTTCAAACAAACAGATTGTTTTTCAATTTCAGTGGACGAACCTACAAACAGGTTTGCGGATAAGCACTTGCTGTTATATGAACATATGTGGACGAAGAAAATAAACCTTGTTGTCGTTTTTATAAATTAGTGCCTGTAGAAAATGCCGATGCAAAATCCCTTGAAGAGAAAATTATTCAAGCATTTTCCGAAGATGGCATAGATATTTTTAATCTTAAAGAAAAACTGGTTGGATTTAGTTCGGATGGGGATGGGAGAAACGAAGGTGTTGCTGCTCAAATTAGAAGAAATGTCAACTCGTGCCTAATTAGCGTACACTGCATGGCACATCGAATTGATCTTGTTTCTGAAAGAGTTTTTGGTGTTGTGAATGCTGTTCACAACTTTGCATGTTTGTTAGGCGATCTTTACCAGGTGTTCAGTAAGTCATCTACAGCTGCAACACTTAAAAGTATCGCGACAGTCACAGATGCCGCAGGACAAAAATTTGAACGATTACAGTGGTTCGGATTTCACCTTAAACTGTAAATCGTATTATAGTGTTTGTGCTTTTATTTTCTAAAGTTTGACGTCCTATGAATATTCACCACGGCTAAGGAAGACGGTCATGATGAGGATAGTGGAAGGAAGCGAGAGGACCCCGAGAAAACCCCCACACAATTGTTTGTATACCACAAGCAGAATTTGGCGCGAGCTAGGATCCAGCCGATGATTCCACGCACCTGAGGTGACCGCTCTACCACTGAGGCAACACGGCTTTTTGTTGTCTATCAAGTATTTGTATTGAAATCATTATTTACAATAATATATTCTTGCTAATTATACAATATAGATACATAGTATTATTTAGACTTACAAAGGTGACCGTATATCTGAACGACCAAACTGAAACACTACGTACGTAGCAAAGAAACGAGAATTTCATAAATAATAATAAAAACTATACTCTGACTCTACAGCTCATGAGGATCTATGGCTTGCCAGGTGGAGCGCTTCAAGTTAGTAGTTCTAATGCTTGGTTAGGACATCGGTTCTCAGGGACTATTATTTCTGACTTATATATCTCTACTGTTATTTTCGCGAATGTAATCTTCAATATAATGGTAAACACAAAGGTACTGTGCTCCCACTAGAGTCTAACCCTGGACCATACGCACCGAAGTGTATATTAAATGCATTAGATAAGTTGCAATTTTGGTTAAATGAATAAATAACATTAAAGTATTTTTAAATAACAATTACGACTAGTTTGAACATTTATTATTATTATTATTATTATTATTATTATTATTAATCCATTAATATTTCAATTTTTTGGAGGCTCCACGAAGCATTAGTGTGGATCGCTGAACTTCTTCCCCCCCACCATTTTCAAATGATTTCGCACCCTGTATGTATGCATATGTATACATTGAGTGTGTAGGTAGGAAAGTTCTCTGATGAATAACTCGTTTCTTGTTCAAACTTAAAATTTAATTTCTTCCAACAACACACATAAAACTGTTCTTTGATACGGAAAGATATTATTCTTTCGAAGTTCGAATAGTACTTCATTCGAAGTAAAGCTTCTACCTTCACTGAAATAATCATAAACTTTGTGCCTAATAATATCATAAATGAAATTGATTTTAGACACTTTTCTTCTTTTATTACCCAATTTCTGTCGAGTTCTGGGATCTCGATGCAGTATCATTCGCACTGTGTGACGGAGAAGGTCTAGAGTTTTTGCGCTTTCAGTGACTGCTCCCTCCCCTCTAATTTATATCTGTTACACAACTAAAAATATTACACACAAGTTTTTGTAATTGTTTGCAAAGAATTTTGTTTTTTTCTTTTCATTTTCCTCAGAGCATATTGGACATCACTTAGTTCCGAATTGGTTTCGAGGCTGTTAACACTACTCTACTTAAATTTCACTGACACTAGAATTATAATCACAATCTCCAACACAAACGCTACGGTTCTAATCTCTATTAGTTAATTATCTAACGTAATTTAAAAAGTACCATCTTCAGAATGTTGTCGCAATTGTCATATTTCCACGGTCTCCACATGCTGAAGATCACAGGAAAGTTTGATCAGATAAAAGCAGTGCTCGACTTTTAAAAACCTTGCTAAAAATTAACAGTCCGATCTAACACTATGGCTTACCAAAACTGAATGACTAACCTAAAATTTACTCTGCAGGTATAGACAGACAAGTTTCTGCCGGTCGTGTGTGGGAATGTATATATGTGTGTGGTGGTCGTGTATTTTTGTGAATTTTTTAGTGAGCGAATTTTTTTTAAATTAATAATTTACTAAAAATGAAAGAAAAGAAATTTCTTAATTTTACAACCGTAACGAGTTAGCAAGTTAAAAGATGGCCTTTTTTCCGTCTAGTTAGGTCGAATGAGTTTTCTAAAATATGTGACTTCTAGGTATAAAATGGATTCGACATGGGGTTTATACACACCGTTAACCAGTGGTGTTATTCAGCCGGTTCGCTAGAACTGGTTCTTAAAATATTTCGAATTCGCAGAACCGTTTGTTACACCCATACATAACAGTACATTTTACCCAGTTGTACCCAAGAACAGCAAATTTTAGTTGAACTATCTTTGTATTTAGAAATTCTTGCAGATACAGGGTTAAACATATAGGGTCTTATGCAGAGTCGTTTTCTGACCATGATTAGTGCCATACTAAAGAGTTCGACTAACATGTTTCCCTACAGTAGTCAGGCCTTTAATATGACGCTAATCATACGTCAAAACGACTCTGCCTAAGGCGGATAATCTTTCAGAACAAGGTATAAGCGTTTATTTCTTAATCTCAAATGTTTATAGATTAAGAATGAGAACTGAATCACATGAGTGTAGTGTTGAGGGTTATTTATATCGGAAACGCATATATACCATTATCAACAATTGTCGATCCATTGTTGGATTAAGATCTTCCCAGTACCTTTGACAACCGTCTATCTTAGATAATTCGTCCCCAAGATTTTCGCTATGCTACCTAATTTAGTCTCTCTCTCTCTCTCTCTCTCTCTCTCTCTCTCTCTCTCTCTCTCTATATATATATATATATATATATATATATATATATATATATATATATATATATATATATATATATATATATATATATATATATATATATATATATATATATGTATAATTTCGTTTTTTCTTTTTATTTTCCTCGGAGCATATTGGACATCACTTGGTTCCGAATTGTTAAAATTAGATTTAATGACAGTTTGTTAAAAAATTAGAATAACTCCACTGCCGTTAACCAAGGATTGCCTCCGGAAGGTTTTCGATGCATATTCGAGAAAGTATTTTTTTTTTTTTTAATTGACAAAAGACAGGAAAACAGCCACTAATTATCAGATCCATTTCTAGGCAATATACCCAGCTTGACAATTTCGAATGACATAAGGTAACGTCGTAGAACGCAGATGATTGATGTGTTTTGCCAGTAGGAGGATTGTCTGTAGGCTTTGAGTACTGTTTTGCGGTTCTAGGAGGGGAGGAAGAGCAAGGAACCAAGCCTATGAGATTCTAAAACTGTACACGAGGAAAACGAACAAAGTATACACACCCTGTATGCTATTTGTCAATAACTTCGTTAACAAGTCGCCCACCCCACTAAGTGTTTCTGATTGTTGTAAAACTTAACTCTCCGTATACCTAAAGTTTTATTCCAATTCGTTACAAGGTTCTTGATAAAACGTGCATACTGTAAACACATACTTTTGTTGGTAACTGTACCATGTGGTGTATCAGGATAAGAAATTTGGCATCTTTTTGAAGTTACTCGATCGTATTCAACATTCTTGGGGAACTTTGTACATCTCAACAAATGAATCTTACCACCTACGCGAAGCAATACGCTAACAGCAATTCCCTAAGGTATATATATATATATAACCGGGAAGGTTACTCAATGCCATTCTCAATAGGCACGGCCGATCTTTTATATTTTTATGCAATATCTGTAATGAATAGAACTTACAAGTCTCGATTTAATGCTCCACTGTAGGCACACAAACCAGTTTCGTGAGTCGCCTTACCTTTCTGATTTAATGACGGACATTCGATGGAAAATATGAATTTGAACACTCTTGCTCTGCTCTGCTCTTGCTCTGTCACTTAATATTTTTGAATTGAATACTTATGAAATACTGTCCTTTTTTTTCGAAAGTCAAACATTAGCTCACAAACGGTGGTACATAAAGGTTAGGAATTGGTTTTCAACTTCAACAGTACAAATATTGATAAATTACATACTTCACTCATTAGTTCATAACACCACAACGAATGTGACAAAATCTTGAATTAGTAAAAAGCACATTTAAACGTCAAGTACGAGACCTAACAAAGCTCGCGATCTTATCCTAGAAAAAGCGCTACATACCTTATTGCTGAAAATCACTACGATCATCTTCAATGTATTCTTCTGGGGAAGACATGCACTGACGTCAAAAACTAGCACACCCCTCGAAGTAATTTTAGATCTCTCTTTCTGTAATACTCATCATAGCTATCATCGTATTACCCTTCATGTGTTGAAGGTTTTCTTTTCAATACTTAATTTATCATCGAGTAATGGAAAATGCTGTGAGGGGCAGAACAGAAGAGTAAGGAGGGTGTTCTAATTAGTAACTTGTTCACTGGCTAAAACTTTGTCGCTGAGTGTCGTGTGACAATACACCGTTCTTCTTGGCACAATCTTTCTTAAGCCAAAATTCCTACTAGAGATTTTTTGTTTATCGATGTTTAGTTTATCTATGGCTGTCACAGCCAGTCGATGATTTTGACATACAATTCACAATTTTTTGCGTTTGTCAGAACTTCTCGTTACTGGTAATCGTGATCCCCTTCATCAGTCATATTTTCTTTCTTCCTCATAAGAACGTTTAACCATTTGTACGTGTATTACTATTATCTTTATAGCACAAACTCCATGAACTTGAAACAGCATGCCCCGTGATTTCACTTTACAAGCTGGTCCGATGTACACGCACGGTACCAAGTTCACAAACTTAATTGTCAGGTCTGATATAGGGGTACTTTGGCCACCATTCAACAGTGGCGCGGTAAACAGAAAAATCTCGGTGTTGAGAACATACCCAATTTGGTCAACAGTGCTAGAAAGTTTTGTTTTGGAAGAGAAAATTGCAAAAGTAGCCACAAAAACTTTACTTGCTCTTCTTAAGCAGCTCAAGTAAATATGTGACTACAAAAAAAAAAAAAAAAAAAAAAAAAATATATATATATATATATATATATATATATATATATATATATATATATATATATATATATATATATATATATATATATATATATATATATATATTCATTCTACACCTGGCACAATGCCTGGCATTACTGTCTTCCGCTTTATTCCTAGTTTTCACATAGAAGCTACGCAGACCGAATACAGTTTACCAATTGTAGTATTTCTCTTTCTTTTACGTTACTTACAATAAGTATCTTCACAAACAATCTCCTTACGACGGTTTTCTTTTTCTCTTCATTTCCTCTCAACACAACAATTTATTCTTCTCCATATCAACATTTCGAGTGCTTCTGGCAGTTTTTAACCGCTTTAATACCCACGTTTCTGCTCCAGTAGTACGTATTCCACTAATAACTCATTTTCTCATAATCCACTTATTAACTAAATCATGCATCCACATCATTCATATACATATTTTAAACAACACAATTTAATTAATTTCTTAATTTATTTAACAATCACCAGATACAGCTCAGAAGCATTTTATATCGGATATCTAACAACAACAACAATAACAATGGAAAGGATTTGGGAAGATATCAGTCAGGGTTTGTTTAGTAGGTATCATCCCGGCATTTGCCTGGTAGGACTAAGAAAAATCCTGAAAACCCTCAGTCAGGATGATCGGCAGAGATCGAACCCACGACCTCCCGAATGCGAAGCCAATGCTTTACCACTTGAGCTACTTTGCTCGGTATCATCGAATATTCTAAGAAAGGGCGCTATACTGAATATATGATAGTGTAATCTTCTACTTCGAATAATCCTTCAACTGTAATATTGTCCTTCAGGCTTTCCCCCTTCTCGAATATAGAGAAGTAGAGGTAGTATCCACATATAATCTTTAATTAGACAGAATTTCAGACGAAATTGTTGTTTCGTGTTTTGCTTTTAGGCAGCATGGAAATATAATAAAAAGGTGCTTTATACATCATGCCTAATGTGGGAGAATCAACTAACGCAAGTTAACTGTCATGACAACTTCTATGGATGAAACTTTTCTTTATATCTTCAAGGTTTGAACACTAACGCATCAAAATAGAGACAGACGTCTGCGCAGTGAATGCCCGTGATTGAGAAAAATTTTTATATTTTGATTGTATTTTTACATTCCATCGTGATGGCAGTTAACTCGAAAAACAAGATTGTGACACTAGCAACACAATCCCTTAAGGGTATCGTGAAAGTAAGATTTAACCTTGAAGGCGTTTTGCATTACTTGCAAAAACTAAAACAGAAGTTTTACAATTGTCTTAGGAAAGTATTAACAATTCGAATTGTTATTGCGGTTTTTCGTATAGACACCAAGAAATACTGTTCATATCTTATAAAGCTGTTCAGCATTACTGACAACTAAATCACGAATTATTTGTTTATAATAAAGTTTCACGTACACTGGAGGAGTCGATCACAGCGGAAATAGAAAAGAAAAAAAATAAAAAAAACATTTTAGATTAGTGATTAAGGCCTATAATTAAAGATACGTTTCCATTATTCGCCTGGTGGGAATGAAAAAAAAATTGAGGAAAACTACAGAATGACTGGCCAACGGAATTGCAACCCAGAACCTTCAAATTGTGAAGAAAGAGAGTTAAAGCTATTTACCTTCACCTGCTAGGGGATTTTGTTTTACTACAAAGAAGATTCAGTGCATTTATAAAGTTCAACATCTCTTCTACTATCGACATTATGTATGAGACGTGAACATGCTGTTTACA
Organism: Thermobia domestica; assembly: GCF_964235325.1. Lineage (NCBI taxonomy): Eukaryota > Metazoa > Arthropoda > Insecta > Zygentoma > Lepismatidae > Thermobia > Thermobia domestica. The sequence goes on from NC_137461.1 coordinate 22,084,383, forward strand.
ATGAGATCCAAAGACGACAGCCCACTGCTGTAACAAGCACAATGGGCCACGATGACTCAGTGGTAAAGTGCTCATCTCTGGTGCGTAGGTCCCTTGTTCGACTCCAGAACACACAAAATGGTCTTTGTGGTTGACAAACACAGTGTGCGTGGGTTTTCTCGGGGTTCTCCCATTTCCTCTTACGTTTTTTATTCATATCATCACTGTCAATCTCTTAACTTCGGTTCATAAACGTGGGACGTTAAACTAAGAGAAGGAAGATGGAACTGTGAGAGACATGGTCACTGCTTTAGTTCCAAATGCTGTAATTTCTGATTTTTTCCGACTACGTTCACTAAATCTTATTTTAAGTAGCTCCTCAATTACATCACAACCTTGGTCAACTTTAAAAATTCTATCTCTCGGAATCGAACCCTCAACCATGTGAACCACAGGCAAGTGTGTCAACCAATAAATTTCGTCGACGTTTTTCAAGGCTTCTTATTGTAATATATCAGCATGTACTACACACAGTTGTTCTCACACAGGATTTTGTTTGAAACCTTCAAGCGACAGCCAAAGAGAAAACTAGAGATATGCGTGACAAAACTTGATCTTAAAAAGGAAATTCCGTCCAATGCGTGTATGCATCAAAACACTATGAACACGTACGTACAACATTCGTGCATACATACATTATACGAATATATGTAAACAAAATGCTTTCGAAACACCAACCAAATCACATACTACTACTTTCCACTTATTTCAGTTTGCTTTAATATTTCAAGTTTGTTTATTTCAATGTATTTGCAGTACGACTAGCATATCAAAAATAGAAATTTCTCCTTTTACTGAAGAAAAGCTTATTTTAACGTCTCTTGGTTATCAGCGTGTCTACTAAAATTCCAAAATGAAATTTCGTGACCTTTTCTTTCCCAAACCATAAAATTTAATAATATTCTCAAGAGCAAATTTGGGTGCGAATAGGGCCGAATTTTCAAGCATAGGATACAAACGTGCTCTGTTTACGATTTGGTAGAGTCTAAAGCCCGACCATAGACATTTTTGGTGGTGAATTTTGACGTTTTATAGAAAAAAATCCAGTCTATACTTATATTTGTACAGATAAAAAAAAATCTGACCCAAAAACTAAATTTCGTGACTTTTTCTTGACTTTCCTGATCGTTTTCTGATTTCGTGACTTTTTACGACTTTTCTGGCCGATAGGCACCCTGGTTATGCAATGTAGATTAAAACTGACAATACCAGATATAAAACAACGAAATAACTGACGGAATAGGAATGTCTAGAAAATTCACGCAATGTTGCTCCTAAATCACAATACTCATCTAGAATTGGAGCCTGCATCCTGATCATCATACTGCTATCTTCCCGTGGTCTCCTTTTATTTATGCCAGGAAACTATATACAGGGAGGAAAATTTATCTTAAGACACTCTTGCAACTGTTAAACTTATATACAAAAACCGCAGCTGGAACCCTATCCGTTTATTTTTAACGAGTTTATACGCAGAATTGTATCTTCCCAACTTGGCGGGCTTGTGACATACTGTATTTTTTGCATAAATTTTGAACCCCTTCTACCACCCCTTCTAGAATGCGCCCTTCAATCAAACATATATGATTAAAAAAGCAACAGTCCAAGGTAGGCAGGTACTAGTTATATTCAAAAATTAATTTCAAACTGTTCGACCGTTTCCCCGTGATGCGATCACAAACAACAGGCAACATTGTTTTCAATGTAAAGAAAGAAATTATAGAAAATGCTCCCTTTCCCCGTTTACTTTTATTTTTACGTGTCCATTTACTTTTACTGAGGATTTTATATACCAAGTTTTATCTTCCTATTCTAACTCGGCATGATCATGAGACACACAATTTTTCGCATAGATTTTGACCCTCCTTAGAATACGGATTTTAAACAAAGTAACATGATTAAACCCCAGTTCAAGGTAAGTGATAATTACATCCAAAAATTCATTTCAAATGGTTTAGCCGTTCCCCCGTCATGCGATCACACAAAATACTACTCATTTTTATATAATAAGTAACATTTGAAAATCATCACAGTGATAAGCGCAAACAAAATTAGTTGTACATGATTCCCAAACATTTTTTTTTATTTTTCTTTAAATTGGTGATGAAAGGGGCACGGTTGCTCAGTCAGAGCGCTTACCAATGGTGCGTGGGTCCCTAGTTCGATCCCCGGCCAAGTTAGGTTTCTGGTGGACAACACCGTGTTTTCTCGAAGTACTCCCATTTCGTTCCACACTCTCATTCCACCAATTCTTCCACCATCATTCACTTGCGTTAAGAGTCTTCATCCCGGCGAAATTAAAATACCGCTAATTTTACAGTAATTACGTGATATCTTCAAAGAGATAAAAGATAATCGAAATGTGGAACAAGAGCGCCCTAGACAATATTTTACATGAGAAACCGTTATCACGACTCACTTATCTGCTTTCGATTTCGAGCCATTTTGAAAGTCGGCATTTATTTTCGCGTTTCTAAACGGCTGAAAACGGAAAGCCACTAGGTGACTTGTGGTAACGATACCTCATGCAAAAAAATATTGTCTAGGGCGCTCTTGTTCCATATTTCAATTATCTTTTATCTATTTGAAGATATCACAAAATTACTGTAAAATTAGCAGTATTTTAATTTCGCCGGGATGAAGACTCTTTAATCATCCGTCTTCCTTAGCGTAACGGGCATAATCGTGAGACGTTAAAATGAAAGATTTCATTTCGTTTTATTCCAGTGATGATCACTAGACAAAAGCACATTTTAAGGCAATTTCGAAACTAGGCTTGTGCTAAGAAATCGATTAAAGAAAGTAATTGTAATTATAAATTACATTAAGGTTGTTATTTCATTCAAGTTTAGAAATATATTTTCGGAGGTGTTTTGGAGGTAGGGTTGTTGTGGATTTTTTTTTTTTTTTTTGTGAGTTTTACCCAAAATAAAACCACTGTGGGGCTAGGAAAAATTCCCACAACTCTGTGCAGAACCTTCCAAAATTTGGTTGTTTCTCGATCTTTGTAATACTGAATCGCCTTTAGTTTGGAATACCGCATGACAAGTGCAGTACTGTGAATTTTAAGTTTATGTCTATATTCGACGGTGTTAAGGTAAAACGTTGTAAGCCTCATTTTCAACTGTTTTTCAGGAGAGCAAAGCAAGAACCTCTAACTTCCATTTACATCCTTTCAAGACACAAGTATAAAAAGTGGTTTATCTGCCTTAATACACACAAGCTTACAATATTTTTCTCGCCTATGGTTTGACCTATAGTGAGCTGAATAAGATAAAAATCCACATTTCCAATTTTTTGAGGGTTACGACCTTTTACCTTAACACCGTCGATATGAAATATGTAATAACCTGACGTAGTGCTATATTTTTTTTAAAAAAATAGAACTTTATGTTGGGTTGGGAAAATTTTTAACCTTGTGATATATCAGAATATGGAAAACAATGGCCCCTACCAATATTTGCATGGTAAAAAAAAAAAATAAAATAAAATACAATAAAAAATAAGCGTGTTTTGTCCAATAGCTCAAAAGTTACAAGAGCGTACCAAAACAAATGGTCCATCCTATACAGTGTGTTTCAAAACAACACCCATAGCATTTGGGAGGTGATTCCTCACACCAAGACAAAGTATAAAACAACATAGGTGCACAAATGCTTCCTTTCGGAGTTATACGCTGCCGAAAACTCGAAAACATGAAAAGATGAAGTTTAAAGGTTCCATAACACCAAAACTATGGAACGTACCGTAGTCGGGTCAAGACTTCACTTAGAAACTAATATGTGCGCTATTCAAAAGTACATGTTTTAGAATCCTGTGGCGGTATTCACGCAACAATTTTTATAAAGGGAGTTTGGCTACGGGAATATAATTTGAAGTACTCACCAACTATCTCTATAAAAATTGTTGCGGTTTTTTTATTATTATTTTTTTTATGTTTTCGCCAGCCTGTAACTCCGAAATGACGGACTTCTGCATCCAGGTTGGTCTATACTTTTTGTCTTATCTTGGTATCAGGAATCACCTTCCAAACGTTGTCGGTGTTGTTTTGAAACACCCTGCATATGTATGTAAAACTATTTTAAAGGATTAACAGCGTTTTAGAAGCTGAAGAAAAAAAAGTACAGATATTATCTTGCGGATTAATAAAGACCATGACGCGTGAATAAAATGGAGATGTCCTAGCTGCTAGATTAAAAAAGTAAAAAGTCTTAATTGGCAAGAGAAATCTGTAACAGCCTCCACTATCACGGTATTGTTACTAATTGTATGTCTAAGGTTGTCCTTCTTCCACTTTCTCGACATGTCTTTTAAATCTAATTAGCTCCTAAGCACCGACAGCTTTGGAAATTACAGTACACATGATTCAGCATTAAACTACAACTAACAGATCATTTCAAGCTTTCTCTAGCAATGCACGGGCTCTAATCTAATACGAATTGAGAGACCTCATATCCTATTTTGCAAATATCTTAGTAGTTTCACTTTGCAATATCTTTTGACTGGAATACAGGATGTCCCCAAAAGACTGGAATATAATGTGCTTCAAAATATAAAAGGTGGAATCATATGAACAACTTTATCATAATTCTGTCATTGTTTTGTGCAAGAATATCTGCAAGAAGTGAAATGATAAAAACCATCGCAGGCCCGAACCTCATCTATGTTAATTTGATCGAGATCGGTGGGCTGGTTCAAGAGTTAAGTCACAAATATAGTCATTTTCATTTTTATTTATACAGATAGATAGATAGATATCTGCTGTTGAAGATAGAGCAAATGTATGCAGAGGCAAGGAAACCAACAGCACAGTTACTCTAACTTACAAGACCACATCAATGTATATAATACATGATATCGGTGTATATTTTATAAAAATATATTTATTGTAATACAATATGTGTGCGTTTATGCTTTCTTTTTCTGATTTGCTTATTATTTTAAAATGTTAATGCTTTACAATGTTAAAGTTTACGTAGTAGAGTTTCTTATAGTCTTTTACCCCCGACATACAATTTCTAATACGTAAATTTTTTAGAACACGGCACGAAATTTCAGGTCTGAATTCAGTAACCAGATCAGGGAGTACAGCCACTATTATTCGAAATATCTTATCAAACTAAAATATTACTCGCTAATGGCAACTCGAAATTTCGCGCCCTGATTTTTAGAGAATCTTTTGTAATATCACTGCACTAGTCTTGATCATGATAACTTGAACACTCATTGAGACAAAGAAAACAATAGTAAACATAAAACATACTGAGTGAGATGTTTTTATCTTGATGACTAAGTTATAATTTGGAAGATTACAATTCGGCGTTCTATCTTGATATTGCATTTAAAACAGATAACTTACACAAATTAATTAATACTGCAGTTAGAAATAACACCAAAGAGAAAGAGCATTTCAACATGACTGAAAAATATTGAGTGTGTTGAAGAGTGTACTTTAAATTCATTGTAATTTCCCATGTGAAACATTACACAACATCGTAACTTCATAAAACTTACAGAAATTCAGAACATAAATTTCTACATAAAAGTGTTAATTATATATATATATATACCTTATATTACTGGCGAAAAGAAAGTGACTACTACCAACTGCGAAAAAAATTCTCATCATGGGAAAATCCACTGAACTAATACATCTACTTGAATATCGACGAATTACAACTTCGATACGCTGCCATTTATAACAACATACATTTGTCAATATAGCTTAACATTAAGAGACTTACACGAATTCTGATTCCCATTTTTCCACTAATACAAAAAATGCTAAATATAAATGCAACAAACTTTTCGTTCTCTTGTATTGTTGAGTCGAAAGTATAAAATATACTATAATAAATCTATTTACAGAGTTTTCTTACAATGATGAGATGCAGAAATAAACTAAAAGTGTCAAGAAATTAGGCACACCAATTGACTTTCATAGTTTCAGTAATGGAAAATTCTGTAATTTCTTAAGTTTTCTTCATTTAAGGGGGCAGACGACTAAAAATGGTACAAAAGCTAACCATTCTTCTTTTGTCCGTTTTTCCTAAGTGAAAAGAGATGTATGTATGTATGTATGTATGTAAGTGAAATGTAACTTACTACAACAATAGATAGTTATTTTACATCCGAAGATATGAATCAAAAGAAATGTCAATGTTGCCATCCATAGAAATTACAGTATGGCCAGATTATGAATTACCCAAAAATCTAGGTTAAGACAGTGACTAGGAAAATGAACTTAACGGTAATTGATGACTTATATTGTCTTGGTTCCATGTTAACTACTTTTTAAATAATATTTATTTTGTAATAAACAGATACCAAATAAATAATTTTGTAATAAAAAGTGTGATTCGCTTGGAAATCCAAAAGAACAGGTTTCAGTTTCTTTTTAATTTTTCCGCTAATTGTCTGCTTATTGGAAACATCTATAAAATAATACATAATTATACAGATTAGCTGCACATGCACTGTGGAAAAGACTTATATGGACAATTACTTAACGGGAAAGAGCATTCGAGCATAGTGTTTCTACGAATTAACTCTGACTTTAGCTTTAAAATAATTATTTCAAGAAAGATAACTTGCGATTATATTTATCCGTTATTTCTTTCCCAAAGTTTGTATGGGGTCCCTGGTTCAATCCCCGGGAAAGTAAGTTTATGGTGAACAACAGTGTTTGTGGGGTTTCTCGGGTACTCTCGTTTCTTCCCACTTTGTCATTTCACCAATTCTTTCATCAGCATTCATTTGCTTGAATCATCGTCTCCTTTAGCCTACGGGACATGACCGTGGGACGTTAAACTGAAAGATTTCATTTTCTTAAAAGTTTTTTTTTTTTTTTTTTTTTTTTTTTAATACACAATGAATTATTTCGTTCTTTCAATGTGTAGAGAATCTATATATCTCCTCATGGTAAATAATGCTCGTCTGTAACATTTAGCTGTCTTTCTTCCGAAGCTTATAGGAGAGTAATTCGCCTAACTAATGAGAAATTGTATTCAAGTTAGGACATATAAATTACGAATGATATCACCATACTGGTTGCATGCTTGAATAAAAAGAAATAAAAAAAAGTTACGAGATAAAACAGTACGAACTCTCCGTGTTGACAATTATTTGAAATAACACAACGTAAAAACACTCGGTACCATTTTACTGTTGCCTGTCGACTAACACATGTTCACTGTCATTCTCAACAATACGAAAGAACTGTTCTGGAATGATTGAAGGACTAGACAAGACAAACTCCGATTTCCCGTTTTGCTGGAGAACATTCTACTAATGGAACAGCCAGCGAAATACCCTCTAGGGCGACCGTAAATCAAGATGGCACGAAACGAAGAAAAGAGAGTCTTTTGTATTTTCGAATTTCATGTAAAACAGTCTGTAGTTAAAGAGTGTAACTAGGTTTCAGGACAAAGTTCGGGTTAGACCACCAAGGGGGCACTCAACTCGGAAGTCGTACAGACCATTTGGAGAAAGTGGGTGTACCCGCAAGAGGGACAGACTACCCAGGAGTTGATGTGATAACAGTTAAGTGTGTGGATGCGACTTTTGCCAGAAGTCCACAAAAATCAATGGTTAGGGCAGGAAACGCACGGAAATTGAAGTAAATTACAGTGTGGAAGATTCTGCAAAAACGTTTGAGACTTTAACCATCTGATTGAAATTGTTGCAGGTGCTCAAACCTATTTGCGAAAGAAATTTGAGTTTTGTGTTGCCATGCAAAACCTTATGGAAAAAGATGGTTCACTGTGTCGGTTATGTTTAGTGATGGCGCTATCTTCTACCTCTCGGAGAAAATAAACTAAATATGAAGATTTGGGCCTTGTAAAATCTCCATGGTTGTGAACAACGTATTAGTTACTCGCCGAAGGTGAACGTATTTTGTGCAGTTACCCGTAAAGAGTTCTAGGGTTCTTCAAGGAGGACACGGTAAATGGACTTTCCTACCTTCACATACTGCAGAGATGCCTTTTTCCGCAGCTGGAAGATATGAAAAATGTTCTTTTCCAGCAGGATGGAGCACCCTTACACTAGCACCGGGATGTCACGAAGAAAATCAACAGAAGGTTACCAACACCTTGGATAGGACTAGCTAGTCGTGAGGATTAGGTTCTGCTTCCTTACCTTTCCCCTGATCTCCAGATATCACCTCGCGCTTTTTTTTTTTGGAGGGGGAAGGGGGGAACTGTTAAAAAATAAGTGTATGAGCCACTCCTATCTAACAATTTACCTTAACTTCGAGTGCGCATTCAAGAAGCAGTTCTATCTACTAACTCTGAGATGTTGGAAAGAATGTGGCAAGAATTACACTTTTTTTTTTTTTTATTTATTGATGTGTGACGAATTAAAAAAGGGACTTAAACTGAGCATTATGGACGTGGAACATTATAACACGTACAAATTAAAACAAAAAACACTTTTGAGTTTTTATTTCATTTCACGTAAGATGTTTATCATTTTGAATAAACGTGAGTTCCTAAACTCTGAAATCGGAAGATCATTTACAATTGCCTTGCATTTAAAAACGAAACCATAGGTACGTGACGCAAGGTGATAGGCCTATATCTTTTAATTAATGTGAAAAATGTTGAGAATGGGTTTTCTCAAGTACAAAGAAGGAAGTAAAACATCTATCGCATGTATTGAAACCTTAAAATAATTTTTAAAAGAATTAAATAAACTACAAAAGAATTGACCTCTTTATTTGATACCATAGCTAATGTGGATTGACTTGGTTACTCAAGGGCATCAACCACGGAACGTTTAACCCGTTTCTTGCTCTCACTTCTTCCTTTCTCAAATTTTATCGAAATTGTAACGTTCTACATTTACGAACTGAATGAGCAAATGTATGTGTTCTTATATTTACGGTTATTATTCACAAAAAGCATTAAACCAAATAGTCTTAAAAGATTAAAGATTGTGGCGAAACTTTTCTTCAACAGCTATACATGTAGTACGTTCCGTAACCATGTAATATCTTTCCTATTTTGGAGTAAAAGAAATAATTGATTTTCGAAACTTTTTTTCTTTTTTTTTTTTTCAGATACGTAAAGATGTGCAAGAACTGAAAAGGCAATTACAATAACAATAAAAATAAATAAATAAAAGTTTACAACACTTCATCACCTTCCACACTGAAAACTGCGAAATGATTCTCTTATCATAGGAAAGCAATTGCTGGAAGCAATCTTTTATCAGGTTTTCAACCCCAGTATTAACTATCTCGACACAATCATAGACCATACTCTAATGCATTATAGGGCACTTTTCAATCCTACGTGAATACGCCACTGTTCATTTCTGCCGATATGCATAACAATGAACCTATTTGAGCTAAGAATATTGGACCCTTACGTACTATTTATACAATGAAGTACAATTCTTAATTCATCAAGTTTGCTTCTCGGTGGACAAAAACCGTGTACGTGGGGTTTTCTCGAGATTCTCCTATTTCCTTCCACTTTCTTCATTCTACCATTTCAATCATTATCACTGTCTCCTTTAACCTTGAAGCATAATCGCAGGATTTAAACTAAGAACTTAATTTATTTGGTCACAATGTCAACAAAAAATCTACAATACGGTCTGCATTTAAAATGCTCTCATTTATTGAAATTAAGATAAGCAGACTCTACATGATTTGCAGAAATCATTACTATGATGAATTAATACTCACGGATAGAATAAGTTTGCTGTTATGCGATGTGGAACATTGAAAACAAACATTAGAATATCTGCTGAGAGATGAGAAACGTAGCCTTGTTAGTAAGTTTGACCAAACGCAATAAAGAATATTTTTCACAGTTTCAGTAATATGTACGTTTCTGAATGTTCTTAACGCAAACAGACTACGTATTTAATACAAATCGTATTCAAGTAAAGCTGAGGAGCATCATATAGTGTGTCAGAGTGGTTAACGATCGCCAGACATCCACCTCTTCAAGAATGGAGAGTACTGAGATATCTCTTTCAAAATTTACTGTATCTATAGTTTCCTACCTGTATGAGTGTATTTTCATATTGTTTTCAGCTATGGAATACGATTCAATTTATTTATTTCTCTTATGTGCGTAGAAAATTCACTGAAATGCATGGCTACCTTAAAATTGGAAAGTAGTAGTAGTATTGAGTTATAATGGAATTACATGAGATTAGTTAACCAACTTTACTTTATTTCTCTTATTATTATGGTTCCATAAGTGTAGAAACATTCGATCTGGGTTTGTAATTACTCAGAAAAAAAGTCAAACTATTAGGAACTTCCAAAACCATCTCATTTACAAGAAATAAGACCTCTAAAAACGTTTATCTATTGCTGTATAGGACCATGTAACCAACGAAAATATCAGTGCTATGTAATATTCCTGTTATTTTTTATTTAAAAAATCTAAAATAATGAACTACTTGATATATTTTTAAAAATAACTTTAAAACTCGTATTTCGTAATAATGAAGTGACATTAGAGTTCATTATTGGCATACTGTATAAGCAACCGCTTTCACCTTTTTGACATACTGAAATGAAAAACCGGTGTGTCTTATATTGGAGGAATATTAAGTGATTGGTGCAGGTGATTTGAATACCATGTAATGAAGCTTGCTACATTACATGGCATTCAGTAGCTACAGTTATTCTGTTTTTCGTATATAGGTATCTAATGTGAATTCTCTATTCCTTCAATCCAACTGGCTGTATCGTGTTTTTATTTTGTGAGTTCTTTTATCAGGAGAATATGTCGACCATCAGCCTTTTCGTGACGGGGATAAATAACATCGGCGCTTTGATTTCATTTCTTAATTTTCAGTTGTCCAATACTTTTCAGAACCACTAGGGAAATAAACTGGTTCATCTATCCTTAGAGAACTTTTGTGGGTAACGTAACTTCTTAACACTGAAAAAAAAAGTCTTGAGTGCCTTATATTGGAATACAGAGGTATATGCAATTAAATATTTGGATAGTAAAGCGGGGCACAGTAGTTTAGTTGTAATGTGCTTACCCCAAGGGGGAAGTATTCTTGTTCAATCCTAGAAAAACCCACAGTGTCCGTGAGTTTGTTCAGAATTCTACAGTATCTTCTCACACCATCATTCCACCGATTGTGTGTGTGTTCAGGAGTCTACAGTTTCTTTTCACACTATCATTTCAATTATTATTCACTTTCAACAATCACGTGCTCCTTTAATACAATGGCATGAGCACGGTACACTAAAATCACAAATTAAACTTCATTTGTATAATAAAATCATAATATTCAGCTATTGTATAACTGGGAGTCTTGATTCTCCATTTTAATTTCGAGTTTTCCCCAAAGAATCGATAACGATTCCATCCTGTCGGATAATAGCCTCATCTAGTAAATTAGCTAGAACTTACCTTTTAAAATGTAATCAGTAAAAGACAGACATATTCATTAAAAATATAGATATCACACGCGAAGGAGTGCATACCTTTATTATTAGTTATTATTATCATTACTACATCTTAGTTGAAACCTGTTTTAGCTTAATAATATGATGACCGTAAGAACTTCCTGCCCGTATAACATGTCCAGAATTACTGATTTGTATAGATCTGTTACAAAGGATTTTGCGCTTATCTGTTTCAAGTGAATCACAGAGCCTTTAGGGACAACTATAGCTGACATGCTTGGTCTTACTCTAATTATCTGATATTTCCATTTTTATTATATTATTATTATTATTATTATTATTATTATTATTATTATTATTATTATTATTATTATTATGGAGCTGTACTTGTCACCCAAGTATTCCTTTTAAAATGTTTGTACGCCCTCCGCTCCGACACTCCTACTACGCAAAATTTTGGATCAGACAATATAAAGGATCCAAATTTATTTGAAACAGGAGTTAACATAGCAACACTATATAAAACTACGTCTCTTCAATTGAACGAATAACAGGAAACCCTAACATCTCATTAAATTTATTTTTTCAGTAGCTAAAAACATCAATTATATTTCAAGTTTGTTAACACTGTTAATGGATCCGAATAAAATGTGTGGTCTTATAAATTACAATATTGCTTTCCTTGTTCAATTCCCCTGGCACTTTTCAACTCGTCTATTGGTTTGTAATTATTATTAGTAGTAGTGGAAACAATTTCTTGCTGTCGTACACAAGCTCCACAATAATCAATTCTATTTATAATACTGATCGGAAACTTATAAAATATTGTGCTGTAGAAATGTAGCAACTGATATACATCAGACATACTTATGAATACTTAAATAGCTTAAGTTTGTGCGACATAATAACTACTACAGACAATAAAGGAAGATTTCAACCTCTCCACCATAATGTACAACATATTTATACACTGTAATTAATACAAATGTAAATGATAGACGCGACTGGGACATAAAGTCTGCGCCTGGCACAACAGTTCAATAAAGTGGTTTAAATGGAGTGATATCCTACACAGGGACATCTCTAATTTCATACGTTATAAAGAAGAAATTACTACATTGAATTACTTGCAGAAAGTAAAAATGATGATTTTCTGTAAATTATTGCATCCAATTAGTAATTAGTGCAGCCAAGTATTGGTTACACGACAGAGAAATATTTCGTAACAGTCACTCAATAACTTACATAGGAGACAACGAACACTGCACTAAAGACAAGGATATCAAAATTAATGAATGCGACCAAATATAGACCTATTTGGTTTCAAGTATACTAATAATCATCTTATGAAATACTAGGTTTTCAATTATTTAACGCTATATATGCCTGATAAAACTTTTTTTCGTTTGGTTGGTAAAAGTATTTATGTTTCCATATGTGCTATTTCATCCAACTTACAATCTTTATTATTTATATGACTGACTATATACGAGGGGTACAGAAGAATGAACTTTTAAACTGAATCTTGTTAGAACCCAATACCTGCATTATAATATCAATTCTTAAGAAGAAACAAAATCTAAAAATTGAATAGTATGAAACAAAAAGCTACTGGTTTTAAGGCACTTTCATTCGTAATATACAGCAACAAAAACTGCTATGACACGACAGAACTACATCTCTGTAACTACTCATAACAGTTATTTATGTACATTAGCCTTGTAAGGTATGTTCCAAAGACTATGTTTTAACTATGTACTTGGTTTGATTAACCCCTAGACTGGAAACATGCACACATAATGCACATAGGCGAAGTAGTCTGTGCAGCGGGAAAAAACATTCTTCTTATTTTTTACCTAGTAAGTTTATCTTGCCTTTTTTCCCTTAACATCTGCTGGAGGAGCTAGTGTAAATAAATTGAATGGTAAGTTCGAAACTTTTTATTTTTATTATTAACAGCCATTATTTCGATCAACTTCCAGTACGTTTATCAAACTAGCGCTACAATTCTAACAGCACGTTACATCTTGAGTCGAAATTCCTTCATTTTAGATTATTCATCATGTACACTCATGTCCCAAATTATTGTCGCATGTCTATAAATGTGTTGTTCTAGGAATATAACTTGATAACGAATTCGCCCGGTATTTCTTATAACGTTAGTATGTGTATAATCGGAAAAGACATGTATGTGACAAATTTCACGTCTAAAGAGCAGTAAATAAGAACAATAAATCGAAAATAAAATTTTCTTGTCCATTTAGCAACAATTTGTTTTACTCATTCTAATTTTCGTATTTATAATTCTTTTCCTATGAAATTTACCTTAAATATACATTTCCCGATTATACACATAGTAACAGTATTAAAAGTACCCTGCAAAATCATTATCAAATTATATTCTTACAAGAAGACAGTTATAGATATGCTATAATCATTTTGGACATGAGTGTATATTAAATGGCAGGAGCCATACGCTTAAAAAGCCAGAAATGACAATGAAATCTTTGTGCTCGTCGTATATCACTAGCCTAATAAATCACTTGAGCGATCACGACGCTTGAAGAACTATAGAACTAGGAATTTGACATTAAATTTCTTTTTTAACTTGTAAAGTAACTAAATAGACAATTGTTGTGAAACAAACTTCTGTTACTGGAAAATATCAAAGGTCTTTTAATATTCTGTGATAACTTCACAAATGTTTAAGGTTCTTCACTAACCACTTATTAAAAAAAAAAAAAAAAAAAAAAGTGAAAACTTAAAGACAGTGAAGAAATATTAAAAATGTAAAAACCAAGTTAGATATTATCTATAAAACCCTATTATATGATTGTTCTTCAAACCTCCACATAGTGTGTAAATGTGGGTGTCCAACATGACTCATGAACTACGCACCCAAATTTCTGGTTTAGAGGCAAATATTTGGAAGAATTTATTAGATTATTTAATAGGGTCTTGTAGATACTACCTGGCTTACTTTCTACATATTTTCTTCTTTAAGATATTGACTAAAATTCATAAAAGCAGGATGAGTTTAGTAAAGAGTTTTAAATAATAATCAGTATGCTGCCATTATTTGGCAGGTCACTTGCTGTAACTGAGAAGCTTCCATGCTCCACGGTCTTTCGCTAACCTCTTTGTCTTCATGTACGATTTTTCTGTTACGATATCTTCCATTAATTGTAGTCTCCTTCACCCATCCTCTCTTTCATGCCACTATACTCTCTAGACGGCCACTATACTCAACCAACATCCCAGTTTCTCTTCCTCCTAATAATACCTAAAATTGTTCTTTTCTCCCCTACCATTTCTAACACACTCTCATTCGTTCTCCGCTCAACCTAGCAAATTCTTTCCCTTCTTCTTCACATCCACATTTCGAAAGCTTCCAGTCGTTTTTATTCACTTCTGAATAATATTTGTTTCTGCCTCGTACAGTACAATACTCCACATACAGCATTTTATGAATTTTACTCAATTCTTTACTCAAGGTTCCATAAAATAGAATTTTCTTCCTCCTAAAGGCTTATTTCGCCATTCCTATTCTTGCTTTTATTTCACGTTCGCATTTCGTATCATTACTAATAATACTACATAGGTATCAAAAACTAGTCGCCTATTTTATTTTCTCCCCTCCTACTTCTATATTTGACACCGACCCCTTCGTTCCCCCACCGTAGCTTTTGTCTAACATTTAATGAAATACCAGTACGCCCTGAGCTCAAAGATTAAAAAAAAAAAAAAAAAAAAATCACAGCTGCAATGATCTCTTGCGGTTAATGAGAAGAAACCACGCGATAGACATTTTTTTAAGAAATTAAAATAGAAAATAAAATAAAATAAAAACACTTACCTAAAGCTGCCATATACTATTAATAGTATTGAGATAAGGAATGTCGAAACTCTAGATGAGTCCATAATGGAATATGCCCTAGAGAGCGAGCGCGCTATCTCGGGATCCATAATGTCAATTATTTTTTTAGAGGTCACCGTCACATACACACAACAATCACACACGCACACCTTTTCTGGATATATAAAAAAAAGCACTTTACAGCATGTTCCACATGAATACAATAGCGGCTACCACAACACTGGATTACAACCCATTTTTTTATTCGTATCAATGGACGTTCTTCTCACACCATTAAACACAGTATTCCACATCACATGGCACTGACAATCAATCTCAAAGAGAGAGACAAGATTTTCAACAAACTCTTGACTATGTGGTGAAACTTCAGCTTCGTACCAAGGAACCAGCTGAGTAGCTTTTACACTTAACTGAACACAAGCTGCGGTTTCAAGATGAAGACGCTTGACTCAAAGCTCTCTTTCCAGGTAATCACTTCATGGATAGAGAAAGAAAAAAAAAATCTCCAGGTTGCAGCAAGTAGGCTCTCTCTGCTGAGTGGAGGCCAACACAGCCTAGCAAGCATCCACCGGAACCAATGCCCTCTTCGTCTCACTGAACAACAGGTCTGCACAGAATCTGGGTCAGCAGCCACTCACAACTCCGAGCTGCCCCACATTGTCACAACACCTTCTGTGAAACAAGAAGAGATAAAACAACTTAATGATGGCTTAGAACATTAAATGAAGTCGGTCTATTCAAGTAACATACAACAAAAAACAAAGATACGTATGGTGTTTTTAAATGACTTTTTAAGAAACACTTAATACATTTTTTGTCTGCAAAAGGAAACTGGTTAGACCATGAAACAATTATATTTGTATTGTTTGAAGCTTTATTTTTCGTTTTATTTTTTCGCAACCAACAGGTGTGCTCCAGGAAGTAAAAAGATGTTATTTTGTAATGGGAAGTTATTCCCTCCTCCTCCAAACTACAAACTTACAATTATCAGTTTACTTTTTTTTTTCTAAATTAAACGCCCAGACAACAAAAGCATATATATTATTATAATATTTTCCACCTTTTCTTCAGTTCCGGTACCTTTGAAAACCGCACGCACACATCAAATACATAATCATACATAGAGAAACATCCTACCCAAGATAAGTAAGAAAACTCACTGACATAAAATTAATTTTATTTTCATTTTATAAGGAAGTTAAACTTATTACTTATCATAGGAGTGATACTAGAAAGCTGATAATCTATATATTAAAATGCTAGGTTTATATGTTTGTGGCCAATCCTTTCTACAGTGAGTTCTCGAGAACCATAGGCTCTAGAAAGATGCTGTTTTCACTAATCGATTGCAAATTTTGTGTAGATTGTTCAGTTCTAATCGAATATTTAAAATATGGCCGTTATTTCTTTATTGCATTTTTTAGGGGTACATTGGAAGTATTGATTTTTTAAAAAAATTATCATATCCTACAAGTTATACATTCCAGCACCACACATTTGCACACGGGTTAGTATCTCTCTCTGAAGTTTGTTTCATGGCCAAATGATAATGAAAAACCAGACAACCATTTTTCCAGTCTAAGATGAAGCTTTATTGTCTGGACTGTTTTGCCCAATGAACACCATATATCATTGACATTATAATTACTTGTGTGTGTAATGTATCTGCTTATTATATAACTGCTTGCAAGAAGAAAAAAAACTGGTCATAAATGAATTAGAAACTCCAACCGGAAGTAGGCTCGAATCTTGCAAACGGTGCGAGGTATTGAAAAATCTTTCCTTTATGGTGTCCCTTGCCGATTTTTTATATAAAGGGTATGTACATATGTTGTGAGGAACGGCAAGGAGATTTATGCTCATACGTGAAAGACGTGGTATAGAGAGCGCAAGTTCAGCTAGCCACAATAAAATAATCTTACATTATAAAATTATACTAGAAGTCAATATATTCAGGACAAGACAGAAAAAAAAGTGTCATATTGGAACAAAAAGGAAAAATTATTAAAATTTATACGAACTCAAAATTGTAGCAATTTCTTGTAGTGTCTTTCTTGTTTTCACTACACGTAAAATCGAATAAAATAAGACGTAACTATAATTTTAAGTTCGTGTAATTCTTCCTTTATATTCTCATAACATCATCCAACATTATTTAACTTTATTTTTCTGAAAACAGGGACAACTTTGTCCGAAATATATTGGTTATCAGGGTTCCTATTTATCTGGCGAGCATGAATTCCCTGACTTCCCCAGATTTTCCAGGTCATGATTTACAACTTTTCAAGTCTATATAATATAAAAGGTAAGTATATTTTTCCCGATCAGAAGGTTTTTCATCTACTATGCATATTATATATATATACAGTATAATGCGTGTGTGTTCGTAGGTAGAGAAGTTTTGCAAAACAAATTATTTTATAAAATATCCCCTACTAAACAGCCGAATAAAGCAAAGTTAGAAATGGGTTCTGAAAAGTAAAAATCCATAATTAAAATTCCCTGAGTTTTACAGATTTGTCAGGCTGGGCATTTATTTTTCAGATTTTAAAATAAAGCAGAAAGCATTAAAGCAATCTAGTCTTTACGAGATCTAGTGTAGACAAAGTTTCTAATAAACCTTTCCGAAATTTTCCGAAGACAAAAACAAATATTTTAATACAAACACTATAAGTAAAATGAGTTACTGATTACTATATTAATACTACTATTTAAAAAAAACGTTTCGTAGCGATCACCAGCCTCTTTCTTTGACATGATGTGTTCGTAGATACTTCATATTTTAATATACTAGTAACACTTTTTCTATGTCATGTTTAACGATTACAAAGTTTGATTATGCGTAGAATTATTAACACTCCTGCGCTATATAAAATTACTTTTAGGATTAGTATCGTTACCTTTTACTCACGTGATTCCGACATACACGAACAATAAATAATAATAAACTGTGGTGGCTACAAGATTGTTTCATCTATGTCCATTAAAACGCGTATCTACTTTTACTTTTATATATGTCCAGTATTTATAATTATACGTAGAAAATTCGCGACGGATGTGATTACAATCAATTTTCTTTAGAATGTATTTACTTTATGTGCTTACAAGCTCATGCGAGCAGTCATGATTTGATGGAAAAGTCCTGAATATTTATCGTTTCATATAAATATCCAGGATCCGGGACGAAAGAACACAAATCCCGGACTGTTCCGATTAATCTTCGACGAGTAGCAAGCCTATTTAGAATATGTCAAGTAAAGCCGTTTTCCAAAGTCCCAATCAGCTATGGAAAGAGAAATTTAATCTAAACCTGACAGATCATCTATCATAATTAGATGACATCAATATTTAACCCTATGCTATTCTCTGTAGCTATCCTTGGTATTAGCTGCCACCGGTAAAAGTAACTTGACTGCCAATGCGCCGATAAGAAGTATTAAGGCAGCTTGTTTCATCACTTACTACTGCTACTTTTGCTTGTTATTCGCTTAACAATGCAATTTCGTTTGGCATAACAATTACACATATTTCCGAAACAGAAAAATGGAATTAATTATGAAATGCAAGGGTCCTGGGATTCCCCTCTCCCCCACAGGTTTCTTGACTAGTAAATATTGGAACTTAAAAAAAAAAATTAAACGAAAAAAATATACAAAATAAAACATCAAATTACTGTATTCTTAAGTCATGAAAAGTTTTCGAAAATCTAAGAAACGTGGTCATTCCATAAGTAAAACAAAAGTACAAATAGTGGATGCAGTGGGTACTCTAGTTCCAATGACGGATATTCAACGGTAAAAATACTTCAGTAAAAATATGAAGATTAAACTGTTCATTTTGTTGCACAGAAGTATCATTTACAATTTAGAGTATGAGCTGTCTCGTGGCTAGGCGGTTAGCGTACGGGCCTTTGGCGTGGGGGATCCGGATTCGATTCCCGAAGAGAGCTCATGTAGTTTGGACCCCACGTTAAGCGGTAGGTCCACGTCTCATATAGCCTTGCTACTGAATAGGACTCTGCACTGAAAATCAAATCAAAATTAGAAACAATTTTTGAGTATAAACAACTTCAGTTAGTCATTAATGCCATATTTTATGCAGAGAAACAGACCAAACAAATATTTATATTATATTATAGATCTTTCAAATTTGAGGAGGAAGAATTATCATGGTAGAGCCTTTCATGTGTGCCCCTTCTGGCGCTGCTGTCGATGTGTGTTTTTCCGTACCTCCCTCGAAAGAGGGCGGCCAAGATCTTTCAATTGCTGGATGCGGAAGTGTTGCAACAATAAATTATTTCGCGGACTTCGCTGTGCTTTGTCTTGTTAACCATTCTAAGTAGCATACGATCTTTAATCGTCAACGATTGAATGACAAATTGGCAACACAGCTGAAGTCATTCACTTCTTTTCGTTAAGCAAAGAGAGGGTTTCATCCGTCAGAGGGTAGCACGGATGGGACGGAAGTATGTTTCACATATTTTCTGAAGGCAAACTTGAAATAGACAGGCTCAAGGCTTACAAAATATTCGAAATGATAGGTTTATTTCTTTAATTTCGGAAACAGGATTAATTTGGGCTATTCATATGCAATATGTGAAATGCATAGAAAATATTACTTGAGTTGAAAAGATTATATGCCCGTATTTTTTTCTTCAACTGTATGTCTAATCTGAATAAAAGATAAGACACTGATAAGATGGTTAGACAAATATAACTACATTTATGATTATTTGAATTGCACAACTTAAAACCTGTCGATTCCCATGTAGCGTATTTATACAACGTACACAAAGATCCCACGTTAAGCTGTAGGTCCACATGTCATATAGCGTCAATGATAAAAGGGACAATTAACCACTATACAGTATTGATGAATCGTAGCTTCAATCCGAAGCTATCTTTGTTATCTTACAAGCTGGCAATACTTTCTTTGCCTGCAAAATTAATTAGAAGACATGTACGAACTACAGTCTTCTTTTCAGTTCCTTAAGGTATATTTAAAATTGACTTAATTTTTTTTTTTTTTAATTCATAACTTGCCTTTTCAGAAAGATTTCAGTCAGTTCATTTACACCGTCAACGGTATTAAACAAGCACAAAAAGGAAAGAAGACGACAATGGCGTTCACCCAATAGTGGAGGAAAACTGCTGACAATTAATTAATTCAGTTTCACTGAAATGAACAGCGCAGCATTTCCTCAATAGGACACTATACGGTTAAAGTATGCTATCATGTTTAACTTGTTAACATATTCTTTTAATAGTTACTGTGATAAGCAAATAACTCTTTTCATTCGTATAATTCGGAAGATACTGTAGTAATGATACGTTTCCAAGACAGAAAGGGAAATAGTCTTGATTCGCCAAGAAAGTAAGTAAATGTTCCCTCCTCCTTTTACAGTATTCGAAGACTTAAAACCGTTCTTTACCTACTTTCCCTTTACTGGAAGTTATAATTAGCGTATTTATAAAAAAATGAAATGTTTAAGTTTTACGTTCCACGGTTTTGCCGGTTAGGCTAAAGGAGACGGTGATGAGTAGAGACCGGATGTTAGGCAAAATGCCTATTCTTTAATATTAAAGATATGATCAAAAATAACGTTTTAAAGTTTATATGGGGGGTTATAGTTTCGATTTAAGCCAATTTTATTTTGCCTATTTCGACCTTTACTGCCTAAATAATTGCTTTAGTGCCTAATATTGCCTATTCTATGCATTTTCTTCAAAATAAGCCTTCATTGGGAAAATATATAATTTACGTAACATAATACACACATATTTATTTATATTATGTGTTTGTAAACACAAGCTCGTGGTACGTTACAATATATATACAGGATGAACTTCAAAGATGTTCACATACTTCGTGACATGAAAAGAAGATAAAACTCCTCTTGAATTTTACGAATCATCATCTGAAATATGTGCGCACCTTTATGTCCCGTTCTAATTGTCAGGATTCGATTTCGATTCCAATTTGGCACCCCTGTCACTCGAACACGACGAATTCGACAACATGCAACAGCACTTTTTGTCTTCTTTTCATGTCACGAATCACCTCCCGAAGTATGTGCACAACTTTCAGATTCACCCAGTATGTGCAATGCATAACATGCCTCGTTTTTGTATATACAGTAAAAGAAGATATTATTTAACAAACAAGTATGTTTCTATATTCTTTGAACATTATCTATGACTTGAATCTATTTTTTAATGGTATTGAGTATTTATCTTCATTATTTCGAGTTACATTTTGGTGCCTATTTTACTCCCTATTTTTTAAATTTTAAGTGCCTATTTGCCTGCCTATTTTCCAGATTTTTAGTGCCTAAACATCCGGTCTCTAGTGATGAGAGATGAATGAAAGGGTGGAATAAAGAAAGTGGGAGGAAACGTGAGAACCCCTGCACGAGCACGGTGTTTGTCCACCACAAACACCTACGAGCACAGTGTGTGTCCACCACAAAGTCCACACGGCGCGAGCTGGGATCGAACCAGGGACTCCATGCACCAGAGGTGAACGCTCTACCACTGGGCCACGGCGGTCCCAGGATGAGGACAGAATTTGTCAAGTTACCTATTTTTTTCATTATACATTTAACTTACGCAATACTATCATTGTTTCTTTACAAGGGCATTAGAATATGAGGCTACTTTTCGCCCCTTCAGCGTCTATTTTCTAAAAAAAACTGACAAGTTCGGATTCGGTTGGGGTAGTGAGGAAATGCTGAAAAACGACGAAGGTAGATAACCACGCCCTTACCTACAGAATAATGAAGTTGAATCACTGATACCTACTAGATTTCGCAAACGAACAAAATCGTAGAGCGATTAGGACAAATAAGATCTCGAAAGTCTTTAAAAAGACACTTTTCCCTGACAGTGCTGAGTAAATAAAGCAAGCGTACTGCATGTTGCTGTCCTTCACAAGACTGAATATTCATTAAGGACAGTAGTACATGTTTCGTTACTGAACGTTAGCATGGGAATACTGAACTCTTATAAGAAGAGGGCGTTTTCTTGTAAAGGAGAAAAAAATGACCACAAGTGTAAGTACAGTCATGCTCTAAAAAAAGTAATGCATTATAATCAAGGCTTTGAAAAGAGACTATTGAATTTACTATATCCTATACAGGTATATATACACTGGACAGGAATTTACTACATACAGGTATATATAATTGTATACCTTTCGGGTCCTCGTCTGGAGACGTGAATTGCACTATGTGGCAACGTCACAGATAAAGAACCATACAATAGCTCTACCAATCCATCAAATAGTTACATCAATTCTTTCCAGATGGCAGTTAAAGTCGATATAGATTGACACTAGCATTACTCATTAGTGTCACAATCGATGTAACTTCCTTGATGGATTCGTAGAGCAATACTAATGGTTCCAAATTAATCTGCGACGTTGCCACATAGTGAAATTTTGATTCCACATAGCGGCTGAGGCAGGCTCCGAAGAGTATATATCACCATATAACATTTTTGCTGTATTTTAACCTGTAGAATAGTGCTCTATGGTCGGTGGGCGCCATTTGTAGAACACCCGATATATGTTAACTGGATAGCGTTACATGAAGTGCATTCCATTTATTCAGTAAATGTTAAGTTTTTCATCAGCAGTGACTAAGATTCGAAAGTAAAAATTTCCACATTTGGTTACAAAAGTTTTAATGTAAAGATGAGAGAAAGAGTACTCTGTCTCCGTGTATTCGATGCCTGACGCGCATACGGGAGGTTTCAGGTTCAATTTACCAATCATCGTACGGAAAAGTTACTAAAGTTGAAAGTTAGCGAGCTGTAGTCAAAACCAAAAATAACATACTCCATCTCTCCTCTAACCATGATACTCTAACCAACTTCATATTGTTGATGCTCTATGTACTACTCAATGCACGCATTATTTTATTTAATGTACTAAAAACTGTACAATTAATTATTAATATTATTAGCAAACACGATTGAGCATTAAGTATACTTAACATAAAAACTAATCAATTGGCCGATTGTTAGCCAATCTCCGTTGCCCTCAATTGCATACTTAGGTCGTTCCACTTACTCGGAAGTCCACATGGGATTGGCGTGCCTGCAACATTCTCCTTCTAACATGAAATACACAATCAATACGAAGCCGAAAGGCCTTGGGTATTTATGTTCGTGAATTTGACTATTCTTCCCAAAGTTTGCTTTCCGGTTGACATTGATGCACTTAAGAGATGCGGAAATCATACTCCATGATCACAAATTAAGATGTTGAAAAATTCTGCTTTTTTTTTTTCTTTCTTTCTTTCTTCACAACGACACATAGTTCTTTAAATACATATCGCGTGTTATATTTAAACTCTGAACCTTCCCTAACATACAAGATTCGATCACGAAGTAAATAAAATGCGTCGTTAACGCAATTTACGTTAATAATCACGAAGCAGGGAACTGATAAACAGATTTGACAGATTGCAGCAATTTCAAATCTACTGAGACATTTTTATTTATAGCTTGTGTCCTTGTATTCAAAAAAGATGGATTATCGAGATGGCTTCCTTGTTACACGTTTCTTGCTATCTCATTTTCCTCTTGCTACATAGTCGGTTGCTCCTCCTTTATTACAATGTTTCTTAGAAAAACTTAAGTCCCAGTTTTGATTACTGTTTCATTTTGTTTTACATCCTCTTGCACCACCAAGTTACCGAAAACTGGACATTTCTCTTACGTATATGGACTCTATCACACTGAGACAAATCCACTACAGGTGGGCAGACTATCATATAAGATTAACTAGCACAGAACAGGCTCTTTCTCACCAGATTATTTCGCCTTTTAAAGAGCTTGAATATAGAATCACGCCTACAATTCTTATTAATGTACAGCCATGTCCCTTTATTGCCACCAGCAGAGATTACATCTCTTGATTGAAATTGCGAGGAAGGCTCGAAGGTAATAATTAGAGACCGGATATTTAGGCATTAAAAACCTGGAAAATAGGCAGCAAATAAGCACTTAAAATTTTAAAAATAGGCAATTAAATAGGTACTAAAATGTAACTCGAAATAATGAAGATAAGCACTCAATACAATTAAAAAATAAATTGAAGTCACAAATAATGATCAAAGAATAAAGAAACATGCCTGTTTGTTAATATTTTCTTTTACTATATATAAAGGAAGCTTTACATGTATTCCATGTATATTTGGTAAGTACATTCTCTACAGCACTATATCATTACACATAACAGTCCAAATTTTATACACTTTATCAGTGCGCACAGCAGTCCAAAGTTTTACAGCACTATCAGAACAATTAGTAGTCCAAAATTTTACATCACTACAAATAGTACTTATCTCGAAAGAGGCGGTATCCCTTCTAAATTATATATTTTTCTCCAATAAAGTCTTAGTTTGAATAAAATGCATAGAATAGGCAATATTAGGCACTAAAGTAATTTTTAAGCAGGTATTGGGGAAATAGACAAAATAAAATTAGTCATATTCCCAACCCCACTGCATACGAAATTACACAGATTATCAAGTTAAAATATGGGTTCCTGTCACCACGGCATGGCGTGTCCTCATGTTGCGGATAAGTCTCTAGATATAGAGGTTAGATGACAATATATTGAATAAGCAGTCAGAGGCAGATAAGGGGTGGCCCTTCAGCTTTAGGATTTAGCGTGAGGTTAAAAACCTCATCTTGTAAAAAAAACCTCATTCAGAAACATTTGCTTAAGTCTCAGACCAAAATTTGGCACGACCTCAGCAAAGTAAAGTGGGTATGAGATTTGGAATACGAATATAAGTCTCTATAGAACAGGCGCATCAAAATCTGTACGTAACAAGTCCTCCTATAACCGAATTAGAATACCGAATTTGGAATACGAAGAAAGCTAGTTAGATTAAGATATGTTTTAAATGAATCCTAAAATAAAGTCCCAGAAGGAAAATACTTGTCAACGAGCTTTCCCGTCAAGAATGGTCTGAAACAACGAGTTGCATTATTATTAATTTTGTTCTAGAATATGTTATCCGAAAGCCAAAGATAGCAACTAGGATTTAGAGCTCAATGGCATTCACCAACTAGGTTGTATGCTTTGGTGTATACCTGAAAAGGATCATACGAGGATGATAGAAAGAAACGCAGAGCCTTATTAAACGACATGGGTTTAAAAGTAAATGCAGAGAAAGCTAAATACATGGAAGTTCGCTGTGAAATTATGGATACGTTAAAATATCAACAAAGTGGATAATTTCAAATATCTAGGATCTACATTTAAAAAAACCAAAACCATATTCACGAAGAAATTTAGTGTCAACTGAAAGCAGGGAATTCGTGTTGTTATTCAGTCCAAACTTTTGCTTTCGCAAATCCTATCAAAGAATTTGAACCTTAAAATTAATAAAACGATAATTATGCTTGTTATACTGAACGGTTGCGAAACATGGTCGCTTACTTTAAGATAGGAACGCAAATTGAAAGTATATGAAAAAATCCTCAGGCGAATACTCGAACTCAAAATGAATGGGAATATGGAAATTTCATATCGAGGAACTGCATAATTAATACGGTTAACCTAACATTGTCTGGGTCATGAAGTCTAGGAGGCTCAGGTAACAGGTTGTGTAGCCAGAATGGAAGAAACTAGAAACGCATACAAAATTTTAACTGGAAATCCAATCGGAAAACGACCATTAGAAAGACCTAGGCATAGATGGGATGACGATATCAAGATGGATCTCGCAGAAATAGGAATACACAAGCCAATGGCGAGCTGCAAATGCGGTATTGAACCTCCGACATAAGATAGAGTTATTTATAAAGTTAAACTTGGAAAAATACGTAACTATCCTACTACGAGACCTTGAGGAAGCACTATTCGTCAAAGCTTATCAACAAAATGATGAAATATGAATATATCTATGACAATTTCCTCTAAATCATTTCCTGCCACATATCAGTCATAATTAAAGAAAAAAACAAAACCACAAACTCTTAAGTTGATAAGTCCCCTATGAAACCTGTGCAAAGGCTGGGCCACAACGAATCGAAATTTTTCGGTAGTAATTTCAAATTCTAAATTTTGTCACGAAACGGCCGGAATCTTCCCGTTCAAGTCCCTTTTCTGCTATTAACAGACTTCAAAAAAAGAATGAAATAATCAATTTGACCTGCTTATACATATACAATGTTGTGTGTATGTTCACTTATAACTTTGAGAACTGCTTTTGTTGTTGAAAGAGCATACCTTCCCAATAGTCTTGCATAAAATTTTCATCCGAATGTAATGCTAGTCTTTGGACTTACACCACGAAATTCCTTAACGGCTGACAGTGTTAATATCGTAATTAACAGACTTCATTGTGTGACTGTCCACGCATAACAATATAAAGGTATTGATTTTGATTATTCTTTTTTAGTTTCAAAGGGTACAAATTCTCGAAAGCTTCACATAAATTTTATCAGCATCTGATCATATTCTTTAGAGTTAGACCATGAAAGCCCTCAACAGATGGTCAGCGTATGTTTTGCAGGTCGACCAATTACGAGGGGCAGTCAAAAAAAAAAGTTCCCGGAATTTTGTGGCAGCTTTTTATTGTCACAATATAAGCACATGTTTATTTAATAACCTTCAAAGTAGGCACATTCGGAACACACACACACACATATATATATATATATATATATATATATATATATATATATATATATATATATATATATATATATATATATATATATATATATATATATATATATATATATATATATATATATATATATATATATATATATATGCGCTTCACCGCTCCTGTCATTGCTGGAAAGACCAACGAAATCATCTTTTGGTATATTCCGAAGTTTAGCCGTCGCGTTAGTTTCGATTTCTTCTACGGCGGTGAAACTAGTATCTTTGAGACTGATTTTTAACTTAGGGAAAGAGCCACAAATCCGACGGTGCTAAACTGTTTTTACGGCTATCAAAATCTCTGAAACAGATTTCCTCAATTCGTACATTGTTAGTGCGTTGCTCGAACTGTGACATTGCGCCAACTGATCACACTCTTCCGTTCACCTACACTATTCCAGGGCTCATAGAGACATTCATGTATACGTATGAATTTTTGCTCATTCACACAAAGCGTCAGTCGTTGAGTGCAGACGTATAGTGAGAGCTGGTCGGATTTATAATTTCTGTGAAATAACGGAACGACTTAGCGCATGTGCATCAAGTTTTGCCAAAAATTAGCGATACCCAAATGTTCGGAGACGATAATGCTTCGCACCTCATTCAGACTTGGCAAAAGAGAGCATATTCCTGAGGCCAGTCAGGATCCCTGCTCCTCAGACATGGCGCTACGTGACTTTTAGCTCAACACCATTCCAAAAGATGCGTTCCAGAAGTGTTTTCAACAATCGTAGGATCGCTGGGATAAGTATGTGCATTTCCAGAGAGACTACTTTGAAGAGGATTGTTGTCACTGTCTTATCTGAATAAATTTAATTTTTGCTGACCAAACAAGGTCGATAGTTTTTTGAACACACCCCGTATATTATATATATATATATATATATATATATATATATCTTTGAAACAACCACTATGTGAGCAGAATAAAGTCCGATAATGTCTTTGTGGAATTACTGTCTTGCTGTGAAGTGGCAGCTTCATACACAAAAGCATATATATGGCGCAAAATTTCATTCAGACGCACTAGCCAATCCAAAAATGATGGTCGCCAGTATCTCTCACGTACAAATTATGAGAGGTCCCCCCCCCCCACACGGCCTTTTTTGATAAAGAGACTTCACATTCCTTGTTTTCTCTCACTCAGCGACAATTACTTTTGTGCGAAACAGAAACTGCGCAGCCCTGTGAGTTTAGCCAGAAACCATTCCTACTGAACACTGGTCGCCAGCTCTAAATTTCTAGTCGCCAATGGTGACCTGAAAATTGTTGTTAAGAAAAATTTCACTGTAATAAATTTTGAAGAAGTTGCTAGGTTCTTCTGACTATACAATTAATGATTATATGAAGGCCAAAGCGTACAAAAACAATTTCCACAGTTGAAGCTTACTTTACGGTGGGAACTGAAGTTGAAATATTGATGATATGCGACATGCTAGACTGATTTTCTATGTTGGCCCAGTGAGGTTATTATTTGTGAGGAGTCTCACTGATGATCTTCACATATACTTTCGTTGGTTAATTGTCACTTCTTTTTATTACCTCCATTGTTAAGCAGTTTAATTTACAAAACTGCCTTTCATAGTTACTCTGTCTATCCATCCCGAAAACAGAATCTTAAGAACTATTTGGTGGATCACCATCAATTTTGGTCAGGGCGTAGAGAACCAAAAGTCAGTTCGAGTTGGTTGATAGAGGTGATACATCCAGCTGATCAAGATATGGCTCCCATACATCCGTAGGGGTTTAACACAGATGAACTGCTCCTTGCTAATATGCAATCCAACTGTACTTAGATATAAGATTGGTTGCATACTATTCAGTAACTTTCCATATTCTACTGTAAGTGCGTTTGCACACGGCAACGATAATATCGGTGGGACCACCGATAATGTCGGCGGTGAAATCGACTTCAATGTATTCAAATCGTAGCTTGCACACGCCACCGATATTATCGGCCGATCCTCCGACACGCAGATGCTGTCGGCCAAGCCCCCGATACTGTCGGCGGTATCGCCGACACCGATTTTGTCGGGGGCAATGTTTTCTTATGATTGGATGCACACGCCACCGATAATGTCGGCCGGCCAGCGGGTTAGATGAAGAGAGTGAGTGACAAGGTGCTGTGTATTTTTGTTTCGTTTCTTGTCTTTGGAATTTTGTTGTTTCCATTTTTTCTATTACAATTGTATAATAATATTATTATTATCTTGTCCTATAAACAACTTCGGAACAGCTTATTATTTTTTTAGTCTCTGTTTTGGAGTAGCTAATTCCCTTTATTAAATAAATATAAAATGTGGGAAGTCTGAAGAGTACTGGTTTCCCTCTAAATAGCTATTACCAAATATAATATAGGAAATTTAGATAACCAATTTCTTGATTATTTTCCACTCCTTTTTTATTTTTGTTCTTTCTCTCTCACACACAGACACACTCTTTGATGGTATATTTTTCATCCTATTAATGCTTTTAAATTTTAATACATTCTGGAAATTAATTTAAGCGTAATTTTCAAAGTTGAACATAAGCATATGGAAAAAATCCTGATTATTATTACTTTCTTTTATTTTCATCAGAATTGTGTGCAGATCACTTTTCCCTGTTCCACTCAATAAGCAATGATTGAATAGAATATTTGTTGACAAGTCAAAGTAGAATTATTATTATTTTGAAACGAAACCAGCACAATCAAACACTCTTTCCAAAGCTCCAAGGACAAGTTACTCATTTGGCATTTTCTTGATTGTGATCTCAACAATAGGGATGTGACTTCATGCTTCACTTGTTGCAGACTTTTTCTCTCATTTCCAAAACTATCCCAAAACTCCCCCTTTTAAAAAATAATTTGTGGAATAGCAATTGAAAACAAAGACCAAAGCTATGTATCCAAGTTTTCCCTCTCCCCTTTGTACCGGGATCGACCCCCTGATAGAGTTCTGCAGTTTAGCTACAGTGAGTGAATGAAAAGGTTGTGTATTATTGCATTCGTATCTTTCTAGTTTTGCTTAGATTTTTAGAGATGGCAAGAATTTTTCCATTCGATATTTTAACCCTTATTGAACTTGTGGAATGTAGACCTTGCATATGGGATAAGATAACAGACTCTTTCAAGGACAGAATTGAAAAGCAAAAACCATGGCGAAAAGTTTATGCAAGCCTTGCCCAGGATTTTGAGTTCATGGACAAAAAGAAACGAGAAACGACAGGTATGTATGCAACAGCGCAAATCTGTCTTCAACATTGGAGGGGAGGGTAAGATCGTTCCCATATTATATATATAGCGATGTTCAAACTATTTCTGTAGTCGAGAAACAATGCTCTGGAGGATCAGGGGAGCAGAGTTGTCTTCAACATTGGGAGGCGGGCAGATTTGAGGTTTATTCTGAATGGACATTAATTTCATCTCACTTTCCTTTCTGGCAATCGGACACAATCAAATTTCTCTCCCAAAAAACACATTTCAAATCGGATTATTGGGGGGGGGGACAATCTCCCCAGTTCCAAGATTGGAGGGGACATGTTCCCTTCATTTCCCCGGGATTTGCGCCAGTGTATGTATGGAGCAATATAAAACAGAATTACTAATTCGAATCTTATCATTTAATCTACTATGACATTAATGTTAATTGCATGGAAAACAAAATAATATACATACAATATGTAACAGTGTTCCAACAAAAATTAAAACTAATGTAGTTTGCAATGTACAGCAGCATTAATTCTCGTCGAAACGAAAATAATATGTTTACAGCATCTATTTAAAACGGCACTGTTAAATCTAAACATGTTTAGGCATAGGGCTATTTTTTCTAAGTTTTGTACCGTCCTCCACACCTCTTCAGAACAGTTTTTGTAGTCCTTGTTTTAAAAAATAATTTTCCCAATTATTATTTTTTTTATTTGTTTTCATATATGGAGAAGATTTTTTTGTGTGTGTCGCTTACTTCGCTCATCACCGGCAACGATATTGTCGGCGACGTGTGCAAAGTACGCCGACACCGACACCGATATTATCGGGGCTTCCACCGATATTATCGTTGCCGTGTGCAAACGCACTAATGCCGAACTGCTTTACAGTATTTGCATTTGACACTACGTACTACTCGTTTACAACATGTTAACTGGTTAATATTACGTAAGATAAGTAGAATGGCATATTACCTTCAGAATTAGCACGAACAAGTATTTTCCAAGTATGTGTTACTAAATTTATTAAATGATCAAGTTAGAAAAGCACGGCATTTCCTGTAGTAATCCCAGCTTCCACCGAAAATGTATGAATAACTCGGGTAAGACTGAAAAAACTGGAATATTGGTTAAATGTGTAACTGAACCGAAGTATGATTAATCTATTTTTTCTTCTTCTCCCTACTATTGAAAGGATCAGGAATTCTATACAACTATCGTGATAGAAGTGTTCACTTCATACATAAACAAGCAACCAGAAATGTAAGCTTCCTCAATAGATAACTAGAAAGATAACACTTCTTCAGATACATCTTTTCAGCTAAGATTAATTTCCTGTAGATGCTCTAAAACACTGTGGCTCTATTCCAACCAACGACGGGAAACCTGCTTGAAGGACGAAAGCTGTATTAAGCAGATGAGTCTCGTCACTACGAAACGGAAAATTTTGTCACACTGCATTACTGTTAAAAGGCTACAGTACACAGAAAAACAGGTCCTTCTACAGGCAGAATCCCACAAACAAAATTGCTTGTTTCTTTTCTACAATTCTTGTTTAAGAAAAAATAAATCAATAACAGGAAAAATGAGCTACGTGAACTGGGAGACTCTCAGAAATGAATCTCAAATACGGCAGCGAAGCACATAACTTAAACGTAAATGAAAGCTTCTGAAACACCTACCAGAGTGCGAAGAAAGGTCAGAGATAACGGAACATTTTACGAACCCCTTCAAGTTACAGGTCACGAAGGGCTATTGTCAGTCAGTTTGTAAATGGATAAAGTGTGGTTAACATACCGACTATTATCGTAGTTATATACAGCTTTCTAGACCGGAGCTCAATACCCTGTAATTCAAACAATCCCCTTACAAGGCTAGGTCCACAATGAAAAGTCCATACCATCGACCTTATTTTCCATATGATATTCGGTAATCTACAGGTGCAGTAAACTCTCAACTACCAGACTCCGGATTTAACTGACACAATTTGACTAATGTAGCAAATATAGTTGAGATGCGGCAGCAGATTAGATCGATTTGACTGAAACTTGAGGCATTTTTCAGTTCCTAATATGCAGCTGCAACGAGTTTTTATTACTGTTAATTGGTATATGCATTAAATATTTTGAATTTACATTATATAGTTCAATTTCAAATGAAATATATTTTAGGTATTTTTCATAAACGTTTCGAAAGTTAACAGACTTCATAGACTCTCGCCTCAATTAATTCGTTATATCGGTGGTTTACTGTATTGCTGCAATAGAAAACCCCGCCAAGTGCTTAGTACGAGCTGTTATAAGTATTCTTACGGCAAAACAATATTCGGCAGCAACTTTGTGCCGTGTATGGACCAAGTGTGATGAGTAAAGAATTGTTCGTTTCTTCTTTCATTTAAAAGTGGACGAACAAGCATTCATGAAGAGAGGACTGGCAGACCATTAGTGGTCACTAAACTCGCCCAGAAAATTGATGGAAAAGTTCGTGAAAATCGATGTTTCAAAACCTCGGAGCTTACCGTTGAATTTCCACAAATTTCCAGAACTGTGTTATATGACGTGCAATCACAGACTGGCTCACGCTGTGATGATGCGAGAGATTTTTACGCTGATAGAATTTTTAAGCTAGTGCAGAGATGTGTAAGTGCTTGAATGTTTGTGGAAACTATGTTGAAAAATAGAGCAAAGAAATCGTTTTCAGATGCATATAATAAATTATTCTAATTTACTTTGGTGTTTGTTTTTTAACCAATCGGAAGTTACTTTCAGAACGGCCCTCGCAGTAATGATTTCATTTACGTAGAACAATGCAACACCTTTGAGCCACAAGCAATAAAACTTTAGTTTCCTTTTAAATAAGATAAGCTGTCAGCATTAAACACCTTTGTAATAATTGTAATAATTATTTTACGTGATTAATTGTGTATCATCAATTCATATTACGGAACGACAAAGCAATAACTAACTAGTTTTATAGGATAAATTCTTTCTTGCATGCTTTGCAAATGATGTTACTCCTCATATTTATCGTAGATTTACTGCATATAGACTTCTTGACGTCTTGGTTTTATGATACAGTTTATGTTCGTCTGCTGCATGTCTCAAACCGTAATAACGCTACTTATCTTAATACGTCGCGTAATTCTCCGTACTCTTACAGGATAAACAATTGGTCATTCAAGGCATGGATGACTTTGGAAGCTCAAAGATCACCAATTCATGCAGAACAAAATTCATGGTAGAGTGCTCCTTTCGTGAAGGACTGAAATCAACTCTAAGAGAGTATATACCTTCTTTAAGAGCCGGCGGGAGTGAAGTGACCTTGACAAATCGGGGATAGAGTTTCTCCTTGCAGTTCAAAGTGTTTCCTTATTTTGGCAACAGATGGGGTTGTCGCTGAAATGCCGTCAAAGCAAATGCACACGTCCTTTTCCTTTGTTTTCCCCTGCATGTGGTCAAAGTTGGACAGCGTAGGAGGGGGATGGTTACGGCTGTAAATGGGACAGAAGAGTGAAATTCTTTTCTTTTGGCTAAAAGAGAAAAAGAACTGAAGAAACAAATAAATAAGAGGGACCAACATGATATCAGCCGTCAGCTCCCTGTCAGAGAGCCACTCAAATATCTACAACGGTCACAAACATACCATAGAGAACTAAAGCACTTGTCGCCTGTCTCTTTCTCAAAGGATTCTACCTATGGTAAATAACAGAATAGTGCGGGAAGAATCTGATATAAAAGAAGAACCATGCCAATATTAAAAACACACACACGGGAGAGTCGATATTCTAATTTATTTAGGGCCTTCGTGGTTTAAAAAAAAAAAAAAAAAAAAAACTTGGAATTGAAAGGCAAAAAACCCAGACAAAGATTTGAAATGTATTGACAATGTGAATCATTTTTTTTAGTGGAATCCATTTCCTTATTTTCTTTTCAAAATATGACCACCAGATTTACCCTCTCTCTCGCCTTCACTTTCGAATAGTCCTGGGTTCGATACCAGTTGCTGACCATCCTGAGTTTTTCCTATTATAACAGCCTTGGGGGCCGGCTTAGAAGGACAGGAGGGAGCACATGCCCTGCTTGATGTTGGTTTTTATTGGGGGAAATAGACCACTTCATTAACAATAGAATTAAAAGATGTGTCACTCATGTCCAAAATTATTGTCGCATGTCTATAAATATGTTATTGTAGGAATATAATTTGATAACGAATTCACCCGGTATTTCTTATAATGTTAGTATGTGTACAATCGGCAAAGACATGTATGTGGCAAATTTCATGTCAAAAGAGCAGTAAATAAGAACAATAAAACGAAAACAAAACTTTCGTGTCCATTTAGCAACATTTTATTTTACTCATTCTAATCTTCGTATTTATAATTACTGTATTTTCCTATGAAATTTACCACATATATTTCCCGATTGTACACATAGTATCAGTAATAAAAGTCTCCTGCAAAATCATTATTACATGATATTTTTACAAGAAAACAGTTATAGAAATGCGACAATCATTTTGGACATGAGTGTACAAGGATGTAACAGGTGTTTGTTTCAAACATTAAATAAGTGTTCGTATAAATTGAACTTATTTCCTGACGTCATAGAACTAAGAACTGTTGCAGAGCGATGTAAGTCCGGTGACTATACAATATTCCATTCTTACTTTCATACTTTGCAATATATCTATTTATTTTAAAAGCAAATTTTAATATGTTTTTATTTTCAACTTCCTTATCTTAAAATAAATACTAGCCTTTAACCAGCCCTGGTATCCCTGGTTGCATATCACTTTAGGATTTGGAAAAGGTGTCCAACGAATTAAAAAAAAAAAATGATAAGACACCTTTTAAAGACATTCTTTTGTTAATAAATTCCCACTAAAAAGTTAAAAATAATTTTGTTTATGCAAGACTAAATAAAAAGAATGGAGTGCGTTATTTTAAGAATTTATAAAGTAACTGTAAGCCTATATGAGAGCGCATCCCTTTTTTTAGTCACGCATAAACATTTTTTTAAAACTTTTAAGTGCGACTTGATTAATGAAAGAATATCTTTAAAATGTTTATTATTATCTTTTTTTATTATTGTTAATGTTTGCGTCCTTGGCATAGGGTGTTTATTTTGGTAAGGTACCGTATGGTACGTTTCTATACTACTAGGGTATATTAAAATTTAGTTTCCTATGCGTTACTACATACATTAAAAAACATTTTTTTAAAGAATTACTACCGCTCCGCTAATAAGAGGGAGACAGATTGAGGATACCAAACACCCCTACCGTTGATTGAGAAATATTTAGGTGTCGACACTGATGAGCAACATCTACATATGAATTTGAATGTTTTATGGGCTTTAGACAATTGATTCAGACCGGGAAACATGGGGGACAGAATGTTGGAAGCAAGTAGTCCAGTCCCTAGTTTGAATGCCTGGAATGAGTAAGGACTCTTCCCCCCTTGGTAAAACCTGCCGAAATTGGAAGTAATATCAAAGAAGCACTGCTTCGAAAAAAGAGGGAGCAAACATGCATAAATAGTCAGAGTCGGATTTAGGTTTAGTGGGGCCCCAAGCTGTTGAAGGTAACAGATGAACATACGCACCCTACATACAGCAATGAAGAAACTAGAGATAATTTAGGAAGCAGACTGGTAGAAGGAGCCCTATTAATTACACGAACGTAGGCTACACAGCAGGAAGCACTGTTGCTACGTATATATAAATTTTACTTTATTTTTTTAAATTTTCTTATATTTTAGAAATCCAATTTTTCTTTAGATTTTGGGGTCCCCAAGAGAGCGGGGCCCTAAACTATAGCTTGTTTCGCTTACACGTAACTCTGGCACTGTAAATAGTATACATATACAGGCGCGGATCCAAGGGTGGCTATAGAGGCTATAGCCCTCCCCTTGACGCTCAGGTATACACTGGATAAAATGGGCTTCAATCCTGTTTACTCTGGATAAAGAGGCAAACTATGGTTTACCTCCTCCCTTGATCATATCCTGGATCCGCCACTATATATATATATACGTATATATATATGTACATGTATGTATGTATATAAATGTGTGTGTCTAGTATGTTGTACGATGGAAGCTGATGAAAGAGCTTTATACCATATTATTCTTGATTTTTTGACAGGTAAACAAAGAATATTTCGGGAATTAATCTATCCTAAAGATTATAATAATGTATCTTATTTTTTCTCTTGCATGTATATACTTAGTCCTGCAGGAAGTTTTAATTTCTTTCTTGGAATAGATAAACGAAGACTTTGGTTCGGCTTCTCCTTCACAAATTTTTGTCGAAAGGTTGACTTTATCGCTACAAACACAAATTATTACTTCTCACAGAAACCATCTACAAACACACTGTACTGCTGAAACAGAAACCATCAACCAAAGAGGTCATAAATTTTGCCATTCCTCGTGTTTGAAGTTCCCGTCCTTCACAATGATTTCCTTCCTCCCGCCCCTGTTAAGAAGTTCAAAGTAGATTTTCAAAAGGACTGGCTCCCGCTGAGAAGGAAAGGGGGATGAGGAATGACTATAGTGCCATCTAGCAGTTATACGGCCAAGTACGTGAACACGAAAAAATCTGATTTCTGATTTCTGTAGATTCAATTATGAAGGATATAATTTCTCATCGATTGTGAAATGGATGTCTTTGGAAACAGCGAAAAAATAGTACAGTAGCGCACAAATACAAAGATTCTACTCCATTCTCAAAAAAGTTCGGAGTTTTTAGCTCTTTTCCTTACTGTAAAAAAACAGAAGATTTTTCCGTCTGATTTTGATCATTTTCTTATGGGAATTTGGATTATAATTATCTGTATTTATAAGAAGAAAATATCACGCACAGCGTTCAAATTGCACCTTTAAAATGAGATGCATCATATTTAGTGCGCTACTGAGACATTTTTGCGAAAGAACGAAATGAAACTGTGATTTGCCTAAAAAAATGGTTGAGATCCCATGTTAAATTGAACACCAATATTCCGGCCGCTGTGGCGCACTCCTTCTCCCTCTTAAGCGTTTGAAATTGCATTCATGTCATAATTAAAATCTTTGAAATATCTCAGTTTTATGTCCCACGGATATACAGGGTGGCCCAAAAATAGGTATGCACCCGTGCATTGAACAAGTATAACATTCTAGCTTATAGGTTTATTTGCTTCCGGTGTTCCTAGCTTAAGATATAAGTAAAAATACATTAAGAACATATAATAAAGAAACTAAGTCTATCTGATGGATGACAATAAGAAATTATATAAAAAAACAATGATTTTATCAGTACGGGATTGTATACCCACTTTTGGGACACCCTGTATACCCTGTGGGCTAAAGGAGACAGATGATTAATAAAAGTATCTGCTTATGAAATAATTGGTGGAATAAGAATGTAGGAGGGAAAGGGAGAATCTTGTGAAAACCCACGGACACTATGTTGTAAATATTCTCATGGAATGGGATCGAACCAGTGACCCCATGCACCAAAGGTAAGTGCTTTACCACTGACTCGTCGCACACCATGTTGAAATGAAATCCTTACAGGACCATGGCTATATAAAAACCACTTGGCGCAACAGTCCTTTTAGTAAGCCTGAGCAGCTCCAACGACATCTGTTAGCGACCAGCTGAACTACTTCCAGCCTAGCAACGAACACGTGGTCAGCGCGCTGCGTTGCCTTCTATCTAACAGGAGCATCAGGACCTTTCTAGACTGTCACGCCTTTTATTCACGAGACTCCCCAGTTTGCCTCACGATGGTGGGTGGACGCCGGAAATTGGGAAGCACCACCCCAGAACACGCGGGCATGAGTCCAACGCTCCAACCGATGACTGCAGTGTCCTATCACGGCTATATAGGTTAAAGCAGACATACAATAAAGAATTAAACGGCGTGACAAACATCTTGGCATTTGAAGGCGGCGATCCAAGTTCCCTTTAAATGCTGCTAGCAAATGAGAGGCCAGCGGTATTGCCACGTTTATTTTGTACACATCCACCTCTATCCCCTGTCACCTGATCGTGCTGTGGTTTGTTTAGCCATAGCCACATCCCTTTACCACTTGACAACGTCGCGCCAGAGCTTGCGTTTTATTCGTTCAGCTGAAATGCCAAGATGTTCGTCACAAACTTTAGTTAAGAGTGATTAGATCTTTATATATAAGAAAAAGCATATTATGTCAACATATGAACATATTAAACACTGAAAGTTGTGCTGCATTATAGACTTGAAGACTGTAAATCGAGACAATGGGAAAATTTTAACATGAAATCAAAATACCTTTAAATGTACGTAACTGGTAAAGATAACCAATCATTTAAAAATCTGATAACGAAAATTACACTAGAGAGTGACCACGAATGAAGCCCTTTGGTCACCCTGTACCTTTCGTATTAACTAGCTAATAAGGTTTTCTTTATTGTCTTTCATTCCAGCTACGTAAAATTTAACAGATATCGCTGAGGAAGTGAAAGGCGTTTAGAATGGCACCAAACTGCCCGTTAAGAAGTGTACATTTATTATCTATCTCTAATAATGTGACAATAGTGCAGCGACGAATGCTGCAGGAATATGGACCTCTAGCACCAAAACATAACATTGTCGTAAAAATGAATAAGTTATTTGATGCAACCGGAAGTATTTTAGACCTTAAAAATCTGGAGGCCACGAACAGTTAGAACGAAAGCGAATGAAAACTGTCTGAAAGAAGAGTTGCCAAATTCTCCCATTGAAAAACTGAACAACAACCCGACTTAGCCAAACACGTGATTTGGACTGACGAAACTAACTTTCGATTACTTTATTTGGTATACTTAAAGGATAAACTCTAGTCATACAATTCAAAATGTTGAACATCTTTGAGTCGTTATTATTGAGGAATTCAATAGAGATTTCTACTGAAATGAGTCATAAAACATGTGAAAATGTTAAATTACGCCTTATCGTTATGTGGAAGACAGATAAAACTGACATCAATCATAATTTCCCACCGTCTCCCAGTAATAACGATGTGCCAATCTTATAAATATGTCAAAATTGTTAAATGTAACTCATGATAAAAAGTATCCCCTTAATTTGTGGACACACTACATAGCTATTCACAAGCATTGTCATCAACTTGTGTGTTTTCAAAATGCAATTATCACTCGATATTACTCATTTGTCATTTCATTCTCTCGTCTGAATTTTTACGATTACTCTTTCTAAGCCAGTGGAATATACTCTATATGCTTCAAGTATTTTTGTTCGTTTGGAATAATTAGCTGAAAATATATACACTTCGTATTCTGAAAGTTCTGTTTCGTCAGCTCATATATTTATTGTGTCAATATGATATTGTCGGAACTGCTTTCATCGAACAGTTTTCATTTATTTGACATCTATGGGCTATACTTTGATGTGTGATCCATTGCGTTTTTCTCAAAGTATGCATTACTGCAGTGTGTTACTCGCTGTTATGCACGTATTCTGAACACTGATAACTTGATATAATGCTATTTGAAACACACAAAATTAGCACTGTTTTTACTTATGATATTGATGATAATCTAAATGATTGGCATAGCAAATATTGTACAGTACCACGTTTCATTGGTTACATGGGTCTTTATCACAATGTTGTTGCGGGATCTCAATGGTAGACCGCTCACCTCCGGCACATGGGATTCCTAGTTCGATCTCACCAAATCAAACAACCTGTGGTGTTAAGCAATACAGTCGGTGCATCAGGGAGATATTCTGTTTTAAAGTGTATATACATTAATTTCAAGCACCCTGTATATACAAAACGATTCCGCGCATTTAGATTGTCGCCTACAAATGCATAATATTAATTTGAATTGCTATCAAGAAGAACTTTAAAATATACATGTAACATAGTTCAATGGAATTTCTAAGACTTTACAGCTCATGAAATATTGCTCTGTATGGTGGAGGGCAACTGGCCGGCATAGAATTATTCGTCGTTCCTCCAACCTCTTTAGCTATGCCACAAGGGAAATCTCGAGAAAACTCATGGATATGGTCCGCCATGATCTGGAAGTTAACACATTTATTGGATTATCGGAAAATTAACAGTTCCCCAACATATGGCGCTAGTTGGAGAAATATTAAGAGTCAATCACATCTATGTTACTGCAATGTAATTTGAAACCTGACAGTTGTAACTTCAATCTTTATTTCTAACGATTTGGCTTGAGTTTTTCAGTTTTACAAGCTGACGATGGAAGACCAAAAATATTTTCGCCAATACTTGACTTCCGCGAAGAACAAAATTTGCGTCGAGCTTGTGAAAAGTTGTGTAAAATGATTTTACGGAGATAATGCTCTACGAAAACGTTAGCGCCAACGATAGTTAATCAAATTTTATGCTTAAGAATTTGATTTGAACGTTTCTCAGAGGTCAGAGAAGCCCATACACGTTGATGACAAAATGAAAGTGCCCATCGATCGAGCCAAACCTATGTTACACGACACGATAGATTGCAGACATTTTGAATATTACTCTCTTCCAAGCGTTCAAGTTTCAATTACTCAAGCGTTCACGACCACCTCGTTTGTAAGCAAGTTCGATGTTTGGGTTCCTCATGAATTTAAAGTTCATTCCACGACACGTATACACATGTGGAATATGATCATTAGAAGTAAGGAAAATTATTCTTTTTTGAAGCGACTGATAACTGGTGGTGAGAAGTGGATTGTTTACAAAACAATGCGGTGAACCATGATCTTGGTCCCGACATGATTCTTCGCCATAAATGGCATCAAAAGCAGACATTTATCAGAGGAGGTTATGCTCTCAGCAAAGTTATGTTTTTCGTTCTACTACTACAGAACCAAAATGTACTACGGCAACTGGACAATTTGAACGAATACATCATTCAGAAACACCCAGAGATTGTTAATCGTCAAGGAGTGAATTTCATCACGAGAACAAAAAACCACCGACCATATTCTCCTAACCTTGCGCCGTCAGACTTCAACTTGTTTCGCTCCTTACGCGTTATACCATTCAATTCAGATAAAGCTGTAAATCAGGTTCTCATCCAGTTTTTCACCGATAAAAAGATGGGTTTGTCTATGAACAAAGAACTATGAAACTCACTGGAAGATGGCAAACTGTGATCGAACAAAACAGGCAATGTATCATTGATTGATAGTTGTTCTATATACAAGGTGTTTCAAAACAACACAGACAACGTTTGGGAGGTGATTCCTCACAAGATAAGACAAAAAGTATATAGACCAACCTGGGTGCACAGATGCTTCCTTTCGGAGTTATAGGCTGCCGAAAACATGAAAAAATGAACTTTAAAGCTCCATAGCTCAAATACTATGCTACCTACCGTAGTCGCGCAAAGACTTTACTTAGGAACTAGCATGCACCTTATCATAAAATGCACGTTTCAGAATCCTGCAGTACTTCCGCAACAATTTTTATAGAAGTAGTTAGTGAGTACTTTAAATTATATGCCTGTGGCCAGACTCCCTCTTTAAAAATTGTTGCGTGAGTATCGCAGGATTCTGAAACTTGTATTTTTAGATAGCGCACATATTAGTTCCTAAATGAAGTCTTGACCCGACTACGGTTGAACCCATCGTTTAGGAGCTATGGACCTTTAAAGTTCTTTTTTTTTTTTTTTTTTAATGTTTTCGGCAGCCTATAACTCCGAAAAGAAGCATTTGTGCACCCAGGATAGTCTATACTTTTTGTCTTATCTTGGTGTCAGGAATTACTTTCCAAACGTTGTCGGTGTTGTTTTGAAACACCCTGAATAATAAAGACACTTCATAGCATCGAGGGAGTTCCCTTAAGTTTTGGAATAACGACTTAACACAAAAATCCAGCTACAGCTCCGTCATTTGTGAATAACTCAGCCATCTATCATCCAATGTGCAGGCATTTTCAGTTTTAAAATGAAACTTATTAGAAGCATTTAATACCTTTAAAAAAAATAAAATTAGTATTTTCCTTTGAAATTTTTATACGTGCGAAGAGCCATCACATTTGGCAACACTTTTTCTCTCGGACTATGTTTCAAGTATAATGTCTCCCATCTTGGCATGTCCTGCTTCTCTGTCATTCTTGCAAAACGCTCGGACAAGTCTCGGATGACTCTAGTAGAAATACGGGCGTAGTCCGACACTCTGACAGGCAAATGGATGGATTAATATGAAAAGGCCATTCCTTGCAATGGATTTTCATCGTCTGATTTGATTTTGGGTTTAGCGTCCCTTTCAGCAGCGAGACTATATGAAATGTGGACCTACAAGCTAACATGAGATCCAAACTACATGAACTCTCGCCGAGAATCGAACTTGGATCTCCCACGCCAAAGGCACATATGCGAACTCTTAGCCATGAAGAAGCATAGTATTTTATCACGTGGTCGGTTACGGCTAATTTCTGTTTGCGAGACAAGTAGGCCCTACTCTGTAGTATCTGACTATTAAACAATCCTATTTAGAACTAGTACAAGTATTTTATCACGAATAATATTCTAAATCTAATATCATGATGAACAAAATCAGTCGCACGAAACAAACGCCAATCTGATAAATTAAGGCCAGGGATGCTTCCTTCCGCTGTCCTTAGTTCATGGACAAAGGAAAGAGACATGCAAAAAGATATGGATTACAGCTTAAAGCCCACAAAATGTTTATCAGACGCACCAAACGTTAATGAAAGTCCTAAATTATCATTACACAAGAATTACTTATTGC
The DNA here is from genome assembly GCF_964235325.1 of Thermobia domestica. Lineage (NCBI taxonomy): Eukaryota > Metazoa > Arthropoda > Insecta > Zygentoma > Lepismatidae > Thermobia > Thermobia domestica. The sequence continues at coordinate 22,127,299 of NC_137461.1, forward strand.
TTTCCTTGAACAATACCTCTCGCTTCTCTGAAGTTAAAATCACCACTAATTGGCACAAGAAATTAAAAGATTTCGCTCCATATTACTCTCTCTAAATGAGGGAAAAGAAGACGACCTAAGAGAAGACTGTCGTTAACGTCATTTAAAACATACACCATGGAAGAAGGAAAGCGCCGACAGCACCTTGGCCTCCCAACAGAGCATAAAGCACGCAGTCCTTCAAACATGCAACTGAAATAGGGAAGGCGCAAGTTTTCAAGAATACAGCAGAAGATACAAATCAAATAATGAACTTCTTACTTCAACGAATTGAATAAAGAAAAAAAAAAAACTTAAAATAAAACATGTTTGCAATATACTGCATTTGCTGCTTTAATTACTTCTATAATAATATTTACGCTTCGTGTCTTAACTCAGGCATGTGTGATAAATATGAAACGCAACGAAAGCTCTAGCTCTCAACCTCTGCAGCCTAAGGAAACGGATAATATTTGCAAGTTAATGATAATGGACGAATTAGTGGAAGAAAGAGAGCGGTTACGGGCCGAACTAGCAGTAAAGCTAAGCATTCCACCATTGAGCAACTGTGTTCCTTCTGAATATTGTGAGCACTAGAAAAAAAATAAAATGAAATATTTAAGTTTTACGTCCCACGGTTATGCCGGCTAGGCTAAAGGAGACTCATGATTAACAATGGATAAAATGGTGGAATGAAGAAAGTGGGAGGAAACGGGAGAACCCCGAGAAACCCCACGCACATGGTGTTTGTCCACTATAAAGTTCACTTGGCGGGTGCAGGGTTTGAACCCGGGACCCCCTGCACCAGAGGTGAACGCTCTACCACTGAGCCACCGCGGCCTCATTGTGGCACTAGAGTCTGTACTGGTAGGTGGTGTTCGAGATAATCCTTACAAAGAAAGAAACTGAACTAAGAGTGTCACATGGGACGGGCAGGGGCCATTTACTATACTCCCCCTCAATTTTATATATCAATTATTGAAAAACATGAAACTACTCATGTCGGTGAAGAGTCTCCCACCACCACCATTCGCAAAGCAAAACCTAAAATAACAAAACTGAATTGAACTTCCATACGCATAGGATTGCGAGCTATGCACGTAAGCGTACATAAAAGATTCAGTATAAATACCGTGACTGTCATCCCTCAATGCCTGTTTATCGGAGACGCAAAGGCTGAGAGAAAAAAAAGTCTAAAGTGTTCATGCTAACAATGATTGGAAGACTTTCATTCTATTATTTCCACAGTTTAATGGAAATGAAACCTTTCTATACAGATGGTACAATCCAGTTTATTTCCATGTGGACACAATATCTCGCGACCACTAAATACCCATACGCTCGATAAATCGCATTACGCTTCGTCCAGCTTTAGCTTTGCCTTCATTGCGTAGCAATTACAGTATGTCTACTGCATGCTTTTAAATTCTACTTTTCCCCAGGCTTTTCCAGGTCTATTTATATTATTTTTCAGGTCCATATATATTTTTTTATAAAGAAAAGTTGTTATTGTCAAGTCCTACCCGAAGACGAGCTGAGAAAAATGTCCAGTAATTAACACAGAAATGGAATCAAATATTTCACTTTAACGTCCCACGACTATCCCCTTTAGACCAAATGGAATCAAATATTTCAGTTTAACGTCCCACGCCTATGCCCTTTAGACCAAATGGAATCAAATATTTCAGTTTAACGTCCCACGCCTATGCCCTTTAGACCAAATGGAATAAAATATTTTAGTTTAACGTCCCACGCCTATGCCCTTTAGACCAAATGGAATCAAATATTTCAGTTTAACGTCCCACGCCTATGCCCTTTAGACCAAATGGAATCAAATATTTTAGTTTAACGTCCCACGCCTATGCCCTTTAGACCAAATGGAATCAAATATTTCAGTTTAACGTCCCACGCCTATGCCCTTTAGACCAAATGGAATCAAATATTTCAGTTTAACGTCCCACGCCTATGCCCTTTAGACCAAATGGAATCAAATATTTCAGTTTAACGTCCCACGCCTATGCCCTTTAGACCAAATGGAATCAAATATTTCAGTTTAACGTCCCACGCCTATGCCCTTTAGACCAAATGGAATCAAATATTTCAGTTTAACGTCCCACGCCTATGCCCTTTAGACCAAGGGAGACGGATGATTAAGGCAAGTGACTGATGAAAAAATTGGTGAAATGAGAATGTGGGAGTACCTGAGCAAATCCACGGAGATGATGCTGTCCACTACACTCTTACTTGGCCACGGATCGAACCAGGGACCCCAGGCATCAGAAGTAAGCGCTCTACCACTGAGCTAACCCAAATTAACACAAACAAGCAGTTATCATCTTACCTCCGTGTAATTCATATCCCTTGGCAGTAGTAAATTTACATTTTGTTTTTACTACACTGAAAAGTTCTAAAAATTATTAATTTAAATCATATGTTAATTTATACGATTACATGTTACCATACCACTCATACAATGGATTATCAATTCACTGAAAGCAGGAGAATTCACATACGAAGTAATTATATACTACAAAGGAAGACTGACTAGCAAAATAGAAATAGACGAGTTACGAATTATATTAATAGAATAAAAATATTACAGATTCACAACTTTTTCTCCACACAACCAAGTTAGGCGTGATAAAACGGTCATGTTCAGAAGTCTATGAACTGAAACAAACAATCCTAGCTACCCAGGTTACTTTTGTACTTTGTATTTGTACGATAATGCTGTAAGTAACAAAAATAATGTGTTAATATTTTTTTAAGTACTCGTATAACATTTTCTATGTTTCTTATTGTTTTAAAATTAATTTTCTTCGTATAACTACTTTATTCAAATTTACCAGAAGTCGAAGAATGGCAACTTTGAGAAAAATCCAGTTTCCGATTAAATTTCAGGTTTTCCAGACACAAAAATGCACTCCAGGCTAGTTCCAAGGTTTCCAGGTCAATAGACACCCTGAACTACAATTGAAAGAAAGTTCAAATACGATACTTATATACTTTTTACCATGCTTCTGTATAATCGACTACTTGAAGTGTGCAGTCCCGGATTCCATTACCTATGGGGTATATAACTTTTTCGGTATTGGCATTTGATAAAATTGTATCTACTCAACGGGAGAAATCCATTCTAGAAAACCTAAAATAATGGTTTCTATTAACGAAGCCTACACACTGACCACGTATTATCTAGTAAACGTTCGGCAGAAGATTTTGTCACATGTAACGCCAATAGTTGCTGCACTGTAGATAATTATAGCAGTTAAACCATTCGATAGATATTTTCTAGTCTTGAAAACAAAATATTTGCAAAATGTGTAATACAAACGAATCAACTAAAATGTATCGACAATTCGAGAACACAATTAGATGGATATATATAAATACATCCTTGACTGAGGCGAACTGGAATAAAATTGCATGGAATTTCACATTTAATGCCTATCGGCTAAAAGAGATGATAATTTAACCTATGTGATTAATAGCACGGATAAAATACCTATTTCAGTGTTGAAATGAATAGAAACACTCGAAAAAACTGAAGCATATGACATTCAGACGAAACAGAATCAAACTCTACAAGTTATTTTACCAATAGCTTTGGATTGGCAAAATAGTAAATCTATTCAACAGCAAATTTTGAATAGATTGTCCAGTTCTAATTGAATATTTAAAAAACATGGCCATTATTTCTTTATTACATTTTTATGGGTAGACTGGAATTGTTGAATTTAAAATTTAAAAAACTAAAGCATCATATCCTACGCATTATACATTCCAACACCACATTGTTGTATATACGGGTTGAATATGTCTCAGGCGTTTGTTTCCTGGCCAAATAATACTGAAAAAGGAAGAATAACCATTTCTCCAGTCTAAGATGAATTTTATTGTTTGGAGTGTTTTGTCCAATGAACACCATATATCACTGACATTATGATTAATTGTGTATGTAATGTATTTGCTTATTACATACTACATACAAGAAAGAAAAAACTGATCAGACATGAATTAAGAACTCCAATCGGAACCAGGCTCAAATCTTGCAAATGGTGCGGGATATTGAAAAAGTAATCCCAAAAAATCTCCCCTTTACGGTATCTTTTGCCGATTTTTATCACGACGTCTTTCACTTGTGTCTGTAAAGGGACATATGCAGATGTGAGGAATGACAAGGAGATTCATGCTCATATGTGAATGATGCGCTGTGTAGAGAGTGCAGGTTCAGCTAGTCTATCTATCAAAATGCTACAATAGCAATTAAAAGCGACTGAGCTCCAACCTATAACTTTGACTTTCAAATATTTCATTTACGGTTGTGTGATTTCACGTTTAACAGAGACAAACATTTTCATTATGTGTACTTTAAATAAATTAGTTAATTAGATCTTTTTCATAAAGTTTATGTTTTAAAATCATTGTTCAAAGCCTTTGTATTTTAATAAGCCTTCTCTAAAATCAATGCATGTGAATTGTGCTTCCACCTTCCGAGTTCTTTCAAACTACATGTTGTGGACGTTTATATGTTTGCGGTCAATCCTTTCGACAATGAGATCTCGGAAACTACAGGCTCTAGAAACATGATGTTTTCACTGATCGATTGAAAATTTTGCGTAGATTGTCCAGTTCTAATTGAATATTTAAAAAAAGACATGGCCATTATTTCTTTATTACATTTTTAAGGGTACACTGGAAGCGTTGAAATTTAAAAAAAGTAAAGCATCATATCCTACCCATTATACATTCCAACACCACACTGTTATATGTACGGGTTGCATATGTCTCAGGCGTTTGTTTAATGTTAAATAATGAAAAAGGAAGAATAATCATTTCTCCAGTGTAAGATGAATCTTTATTTTTTGAGTGTTTTGCCCAATGAACACAATATATAACTGCCATTATAATTAATTGTGTATGTAATGTATTTGCTTATTACATACTGCATACAAGAAGAAAGAAAACACTGGTCATGCACGAATTACAAACTCCAACTGGAATTAGGCTCAAATCTTGCAAATGGTGCGAGATATTGAAAAAAAATAATCGATAAAATCTCCCCTTTATGATACGCTTTGCCAACTTTATTTTATTTTTTTTAATCAAGACGTCTTTCACTTGTGTTTGTAAAGGGACATGTACAGATGTGATGAATGAAAAGGAGATTTATGCTTATATGCGAATGATGCGCTGTGTAGAGAGCGCAGGTTCAGCTGGTCTATATATTAAAATGTTAGAAAAGTTTATATGTTTGTGGCCAATCCTTTCGACAATGAGATCTCGGAAACTACAAATGCTAGAAACGTGCCGTTTTCGCTGGTCGATCCCAAATTTTGTGTACATTTGCCAGTTCTCATTCAAATTTTCAAAAAAAAACTTCTCTTTATTTTTCTATTCTACATATTAGGCGTTGTTTTGCAGTTTAATATTGCATCTATCATACGTTCATTCCTTTGTGAAAGGGGGCCGCGGTGGTTCAGTGGTAGAGCGTTCACCTCTGGTGCTTGGGGTGCTGGGTTCGATCCCAGCCCCCGCCAAGTGAACTTTGTGGTAGACAAACACCGTATGCGTGGGTTTCCTCGGGGTTCTCCCGTTTCCTCCCACTTTCTTCATTCATTACTCATCATCACCGTCTCCTTTAGCCTAACCGGCATAACCGTGGGACGTAAAACTCAAAGATTTCATTTCATTTTCCTTTGTGAAAGGCAACCAGCACAGGAGCTATGTACAGCGGGTTGATGGACATTTCAGTCGCTTTGCTTTGATCTGAATGACAAAACCTATTATAAACTGGCAATGTCGAAGGCTTGTGGACTCTCAATGAGGCGTACTCGGATATGAATTACAAGAAAAAAATATCTGCATTTGGTACCATATATTAGTTATCAAAGTTTGCCACAAACTTCCCCCAAGATTCTATATATTAAAATACTACAATCTTATGTTTTACTATAGCAATTCACTCCCTTTGAGAGTCTTCCTGTACTTTACTTGTGTTCGTAAAGAAACTTGCACAGATATTGTGAGAAGTGGGAAGGGGATTCACGCTCATATTAAAACTGTGTGCTGTGTAAATAGCGCAGGTTCAGCTAGTTCTTAGTGGAGACAAATGCAAGGATGGTACTTAACATACAGGTTCCAGGCCACTCCTTCCTGGATAGTGCACGTACCGAGGAACGTCATCTCTCACATGTGACGGGCTTAAGGCTATAAATGCCACTAATGCCCAGAAATATGTATATATATAAAATAAATCAAATCAATAACTTTTGAAAGTTAGATTAATTTGAATATGCATTTCTTGACACAGGAGGAATTACATTTTCTGTATACATCCGAGAATGTAATGTAAACTACTTCCGAAGTCGCTGGCAAAATAAGATCTCAGGATGGACAAGTAGCCTCGTAAGCCACTATACGACTAAGCCACCTTGTTCTTTCCCCGCTACAAAGAACAGCTGTGATTATTTTATTAATTTAAACAGAAGCACACGATATTTCCATTGTCTGTGCATGCCCGGGGCATCTTTTAAAAACACAAAGCATTTATATACGATATTCCCTAGACATAAAAAAAATAACAAAAGATGTTCCCACTTTATATAAACGATCTGAAATAAGAGCCCCAAAGAATAATGAGAACAGAGTAACACCTGATTTCAATATTTTCACAACGAAACAAAATATTGGTCGTAATGATTATTATCGTTTTGTTTTAGTGCTAATGGCAAAGTATCTGCCATGTGTATACTTTCACGTGATGAAAGAGCAGTGTATATATATATATATACACGAAGTTTTCAAAAGCAGGAAAACAAATGGGAAATGGAATGTACAGAATAACGGAAGAACAACAGGAAATGAACACATACTACGTAACGAAACGCATGTGGAAGAGAAATCAGGCAAGCAGGCGGTGTTCACGAACTCGTTTCTCATTTGCAGCTGCTGCCATAGAAAGAAATCAATGTTGGTGTAATAATGATGAAGACATGGTTCCTCCATTCCACGCAGTGATTGAATAAAGCTTCCTACAAGAGACATGTGTTTTAAATTAGCTCGGAAGATACAATATTCAACATCATCTCCACGGCTAGGAAACATGGACAACCAATAAAATCTCGCGTTCAAATATTCAGGTAAAATGTTTACAGCTTCTATTCCACTATCAAATTGTCCATAAATCCTAAAATGAGAATATACACCATTACATTCGATGGTGCTCGCCTTATTTCCTGTCATAATTAATGATTGCCCCATCAGTTTACAATGCGCCAGATGGTAATCGTCAGACTACCTGCTTTCAAATGATCTCTTCCCAATGTTGGAAACTTTTCGAAGGGTGAGTGCGTCTAAAGGGACGGGTACTCACAATTCCTCTTAGTGCATTCAATCTTACAGTTACTAAATACTCATGGACTTGAAAATTCATCCATGAATGGTTAAACTGTATGAAAAAGTATTGTAAAGCTCCGAAAGATTTTTATTTTAATTCTCGTGCGACATATATATATATATATATATATATATATATATATATATATATATATATATATATATATATATATATCCCTGAAACTATTAATCCATAATTTCCAGATACGCAATATCTGGATTCCAGGGCTCATAGTGGTCTGGTCTCCTATAAATAGTTGAAAAGTGACCAAAAGCACACGAAAAAGTGACCAAAATCTCATCGTGCCCCTTTTTCCTTTTGTCAATTTCTCCATCACCTCTCTCATTGTTGTTTTGTTTCATCTTTTCTTCTTTCTTTTTCTTTTTGAGCTTCCTCCTTTCTTAGGTTTTTCTAAGTATGCTTTGTAGTTACAGTAAGCAAACTTAGCAGATGTAAGAAGTTTCTGAGTAAGTGGAACCAGTTCTGGCCTATTTCCGAATTTCTTCATCCCAGACATTATATTTAACTTAGCATTGAGAGTTCTCAAAGCCATGAAATATTCAAATTCATCACCTACTCTTAAGAAGAACATATAAGAAGCATAACACAAGACGAACATGATGAACCACACAACGCTGAGCGGAGCGTTAATAATACGAGAGAAAACTAAAAGATTATGATAGAAGAAAGAATAGACACAGAAGGCTTCTCAACCCCACCTTGAGAGCTTAAGCATCCAACAACCATCCACTGTGCTTTAGAAAGAATTAAAGCTGAAGTGAGCTGACTGTTCCACATGTGGCAGCAAGTACTGAAGCTTTCAGAAGAGTAATGAATAACAAGTTTCTGCCTTTTTCCTTCAGAAGAGAAATGAGTAACAAGTTTCTGCCTTTTTCCACTTATTTTTAAAATATTTTTCTTAGAAAACTGTCAAGACAAAACATAAATCACACGAAAAAGTCACTTTACCTCCCAATGTTAAAAAAAGTAACTTTTAGTTAAAGTGACTCGCTATGAGCCCTGGGGTTCGATTCTCGGTGGGAGTACATGTTTTCACAAGGTATCGGGTTTATTACATCTCCGAAAAGGACGATAATTTACCCAATTTTCGGAAAAATCGCCAAGATGGATGATTATTCAAAAACTAAAGAGAAAATCCACAAACGAGAATTCAACTGGAAAGAGGTGCTAAAGTGCAATGGGAAATAAATCTTTCGACCTTAAAAATGGAAACTACAGGTAACTTACAGTATCTATATAGCACATACTTCGCGAATTAATACTTAGTTTAATGATAAACACCTATTCCTACCTGACAATAACTTTTAGTAAATACCTCAAATACTGCGCATTCTAGCATAGAACCACGAATTCCTGGACTTCTCGAAGTTTTCCGGGTTACGATTTACAAATTTCCAGGTCTACATATGATTTATTATATATATATATATATATATATATATATATATATATATATATATATATATATATATATATATATATATATATATATATCCCCAACAACGGGTTTCTCATCTATTATACATGTACATATATATATATATATATATATATATATAGTGTAAGTGAAAGTAAAGAATTTCTGCAAAGCAAACTAATTTATTTTATTAAATATCCCTACCAAACAGTCTGTAAGGCAAAAAGATAAATCAATTCTGGAAAATTAAAATTCATACTTAAAATAGCCAAAGTTTTACAGATTTTTTACAGCTTTTCAAGAAATTCCCCAACTCTTCCAGAACTATTTATGAGTAACCAGAATTCCCTGACTTTCCCAGGTTCTCCAGGTTTTCCACGTCGGTGGTAACCCTAATGAATAAATGAATGAACGAATAAATATAGTGTGCGGCAGCTATTTAAGAACACATAGTATAAGTGACACAGTATCCTGTATGTCATAGTAACACATCCCTTTTTGTTGCAGGTAAACATGGCAAACCCAGAAAATGAAGAGGCATGCAGCCATCGTCTCCTTGACTGCAGGATACACTGATTCAAACATCGTTGCCTTCCTGAAAGTCATCCGGTCATTCGTTTTCAAAGTTCGGAGAGAACTGGAGGCTGCAAGTGGTGATGTGGAAACAGTTTCCCCACACGAAACGACATTGGCAGCGCTCGGACAGGACCAGAACGCCCGAATTAATAGATTCCGTCCAAGTTGTTGTCGAAGCGGACCCAGGGAAGTTTATGAGCGCACTCGCAAGGGAGAAGCAGGTTGACGAGGTCACCATTCGACGTGTGGTGCATGAAGACCTCCGTTACAAGTCGCATGTGATGCGGAGAGGCCAGTTCATATCCGCGAGAACCAAGGAGAATAGAGTGACCTGCGCCAAGCGCCTTTTGAACAAGCTGAAACATCCGGAGCAGTCAGAAATGCTCTGGTTCTTCTCGGATGAGAAAATCTTCGACCAGGACCAGAAGACGAACCGCAGAAATGATCGGTGGCTGTGTAAAAGACCCGAGTAGGTTCCGACCGTCAAGCACACCAAGTTCCCCGCCTCTGTGATAGTTCTGGGGATTGTGAGCAGTGGGGGCGACGTGATGCCCCCCACATTTCTTTAGTCAAGGTGCCAGAGGCAATGCCGTATCTTACACCGATGTGTTGAAGACGGTTGTGCAGACCTGGATTTCTGTTATAGCATGTGGCAGGCCATATGGTTTTCTGGTAAGCTTATGGGACACAGATTCCAACGAGGTAACCTTCGTGCCCCCTGTACCCAACCCGTAAAAGAACAACATCAAAAAATTTGGGAAAAAATATTTTTTTGACTATGGTAACACTGTTATTTGTCGTACGCAAGATAAAAAAAAAGTCCTCGCATTACTAGTTAGTATGTTCATTTATCTATATTGATTCCACTTTTTATGCTTGTAGCTCTTTTGGAGGGAGGGTTTACCCTCAGCATTTAGGAATTAAAAACACCCATCTTTTCCCTTTACCCTTCCGCTGATGGATTCCCGATGTGGATGAAATGCTGAACACCGTTGGAAATTTTCATCTTTCCTGAAGAGATAGACACCTAAATCATCTCCCTAGGTTAATTAGGAGCCGAGCTACGGAAGTGTAAACTGCTGGCTCAGCCCGTAACACGTTGGTCCTGAAAAGGTTAACATATGGATCAGACATGAACTCTAATGAAACCATGACATGCACTATGTGCTTGCATAACAAAGCATGGAAAGATATGCAAAGAATCAACAAAAATAAAAGAATAACATGGATCAGAAAGGTGATAGGAGTAATGGATTTATCACGAAAATAAAGGCATTGACGTGGTAGTGGGCTGAACATATTGCAAACAGAAATTAATTTTAAAAAAAAAATCTTGACTGAATATCTCGAGATAAGATGCAACGTAGGAAACGTCCTCATAAAAACTGTAGTGTTACAAAGTCATGAGAGTCTATGGAATTAAAATGAAAGAACTGTTCTGGAAAAGATGGCTGTGGAGAAATTGGAAAATGTTCATCCAGCAGTGGATTGACTGTATTGATGAACAACAGGATTTTGGCCATTCTCTTAAAGAAGGAAAAAGTTACAAACATTTTAGATGTGATATCCATTAATAAACTGACATGAAAACATTTCAAAATACAATGAAAAGAAATTTAATGTACAACAGAGAAAAAATACATTAACGACAATGCAAAACGGTGAAATAGCAAAGAATGAATACGAAATGAGTTTTTAAAGAAATCGACGGGTGGTACGCTTGTGCACACGTAATGAGCCACACACAATGGGTGCACAAAGACATTCGTTACAAAGAGAACAAAAGGGCATCTGCTCTTAGTGTTTATGGCTAGAGGTGGACGCCAGAATATTCACACAACTTCCTACGAAACACTTTCACGTGTCTGTAATGAATGCGCTTTGAAAACGTAAGTAACGACCTACTCAATTATACCAGTTCAACAAAAGAAAAACTGCATAGCATTTCAAGTAGTATATTACGGTTAAAAAGAAAAATAATCTGAACTCAATCGTTGTGACAAATGAAAGGAGCATAATACACAATGTCTTATGCGCTGTTAGCACAAACAATGCAGCTCTCGAATACAAAACTAAGGGAATCTCCAACTTTTTGCAAACAACGATGTACTGAGAACGAGAAAGCTTCAATGTTTGAAAAACTGGTGTTAAGTTTAGTAAGAAAAAATATTTCAAATTCTATAGAGTGACTAGTTCGATCGCCACGGTATTGTCGCTTGCAGCATGACGAAGCGGAATACACACACACACACCCTATCCTTTACTATGTAATAAACACCCACTTCAGAAACTGCATACATCTCCTCGACTACAATCTTGTTTAGTCTATAGGCTCAAAAATTTCGAAACGCAATGCTGTTCCCCATCTTGTTGGCACAAGTGACAACACTATGTGCAATCAGTAGGAAGAAACAAAATCGTTACCCCTGCCCACTCCAGCTTTACTTATTGGTCTTCAGTAATTGTGTAAATTTTAAGAACGCAATGACTATCAATCTATGAATAAAAATAATAACCAAATGTTCCATATGTTTATGAGAGTAAAGTGAATCAACTGAGATGTTTCACAAATAAAAAGATTCTTGTTCATCAAGTACCAATCTGACAATCACCACATTCTACACTTTCTACTGGGTGCCAACTACACATTTTTTTGAAAGTTCTGATTTCAATTAACATTGGAATACGGTTACCTTTTTATAAAAATAAAATAAATTGAAAGCAAAGTGAGAGACAATGTCTTAGATCAGTATGAATAAAGAACAGGATAGATAAACCCGTGAAAAGCCTTTATTCAATATACCGAGATCAGTTCGAAGGAACTGTACTGCACACACTGTAAGACCTTAAGAAAATTCTTCTTAGCTATTGACCAAACCAGGCAAAATCCCTTTACTCACATTTTCATTATAAATACCTTTCGACGTACGTCGAGTTCTTATGCCAGGATAATTTTCTATCAGCTATACCAAATTATCATCATACCAATTGTTTGTCCCTAATAAGCTTTATCCAGGAAAGTCAGTCTTTCACTCATTTCACATTTATAGTTGTCTTTGAAGACATAATCGATCATATTCTTTTACCTCACCCCCTACTAGCAATACCTATTTGTCTAAAGGCTTTGATGCAACACGAGGTCCCCGATTAGAGTTCCCGTAGAACAGCCTTGGGTTCACCAGGTCCACATTTCATACAGGCTTGTTGCTGAAAAGGGCCAATAAACTCCAACCAACCACGTCCTTTGTTTCAATTTGATATCTTTCTTCACATGTAGTTTTAATATCTTCACCATACCATCTCCTCTTGCTTTTCCTTTTGGTTTGATATTTCTACTGTATCCCTGTATCAGTTATTTATTCATTCTCAAGTCTGTTCTTTTTTCATTGTTTCACTCACACATCTTAGCATTCCGTCGAATTCAATACATTCCGATTCACTGTATTGAGGAATATTAAGTCTATAGTCACCATCACTGCAGGTCTCTCTCACTCTTATACACTCTTATTCGCAATCTAACTGGGCTCATCTTACTACAAATTTGATTCCAATTTTTCCAATTTCTCTTCTTCACTAGTTTAGTGCATTCCTCTTCGAACTATGGTTTGTTCCTGTATAATTCAGCATGCCCTAATTTTTCTTTTGCTGAAAATGTAATGCTATCTCTAATTTCAACCCAAGCATCTTCCGAATTCCGAACCTAAAACCGAGAATTGATTCGACACTTCAATCTAGAATTCCCCTCTCACCTGGCTCTCCTCTAATTTCTTTACATTAAACCTCTCTGTTTTCAGATGTTGAATGTTTTCTTTATTCAATAATAATCTCGGTTTTATTATTGCTGTTACTAGCAGTAGCGTACGCAGAATTTATTTCGGGGGGTCCAAACTCAATATGAGGGTATTTTATATTAAAATTCCTAAAATTGTCCCTAAAATTAGGCTAAATTTACACAAAAGTCGAAATTTCGGGGGGGGGTCCGGACCCCCAGGACCCACCCCCTGCGTACGTACCTGGTTACTAGGTAGTGATCAGTGTCACAGTCAGCTCCTCTAAACGACAGAAGATGAATTATGCTAGAATGTCTTCTTCTATCTACCAAAATGTGATCAATCTAATGTACTTTTCCACCTTGTGACATTCAAGTATATTGAAAAATTAACGAGTCTAAGGCCGTTTCATTACTTTCCTTATGCAATTAGGTTTGAAAATATATTCTTGTCCTACCTTCCCATTAAAATCAAGGAATGGAATTCCCATATGGTATCGCGGGAGTTGATCAAATACCCGTTCTAATTTTACGTAAAAACTGTCTTTTATATCGTCCTCCTTATCTTCTGTTGGGGCACGTACACTCATGTCCAAAATGACCGTCGCATATCTATAAATGTCTTCTTGTAAGAATATAATTTGAAAATGATTTTGCAGGGTACTTTTAATACTGGTACTATGTGTATAATCAGGAGATGTATATTTGTAGTAAAGTTCATAAGAAAACAATTATAAATACGAAAATTAGAATGAGTAAAACAAAATGTTGCTGAATGGACAATAAAGTTTTATTTTCGTTTTATTGTTCTAATGGAACACTGCTCTTTTGACATGAAATTTCCCCACATACATGTCTTTGCCGATTATACACATACTAACATTATAAGAAATACCGGGCGAATTCGTTATCAAATTATATTCCTACAACAACATATTTATAGACATGTGACAATAGTTTTGGACATGAGTGTACATTTAGAACACTAATATCACACTATCGACCCTTAAGAACAATAAAAGAAAGTCTATCATTAACAAAGTCAACCCGTTTAATTGTTGATATTATTCGTTTGTGAACGAAAAACTTTCTAGATGGTGATTTTTATTTTTCTTCCTATAAAAGAACGTCAAGTTTCTGGACTGCACTGCTCCCTTTCCTTCCCACCTAACTTCATGAACTCTTACTAGGTTCATCCTCTATTTCTCTAACTCACTCGTTACAGATTTTAACATGCCTGTCTGCCCTATAAGGCATTTCATGTTCCAAATCTCAATTCAATCTTCCAATGAGAATGCTGAGATTTTTTTTGAGACATTTTACACCTCATAGCCTTGTAAATATCCAGCATGTGTTCCATCAGTCTCCTGTAATTGTTAGCTCTAGCGTTTCCGAAGAAATTATTGCAGAATCTTTGAAGGACATCCAAGCTGCATCTAAGAATGTCAGCAACTCAAGTATTCTTTGATCAAGTCTCGAATCTGAAACCGAATGAAAATACCTTCGTTAATATTTTTACAGTACTAATCGCAGGAAATTTTAACAGTAAGAATTGTAAACCCTGCCATCTCTGTCCACTGCTTTCACGAAATTCTTCATGAAACCCAATTTCAGACGGAGCGGTGGTAACAGTATAAGGTCTTGGTCAACATGGGATTCCTGTTTTTTTTTTTTTTTTTTTTTTTTTTTTAATTTATTTATTTATTTATCAGGATTGAAGCTTTTCCTCGAAGGCTCTACTTTACAATATATTATGGTCTCTCTTTCCTCCACCCAATGACAAAAACAACAACAATACCTTGCCTAACAAATCTGCATTCCCAGCAGATGCCCCTGGATGTTATTATCCATTTTCTATTTGTGGTTCGAATAGCCAATAGATAAGTACCCAGAGACAGACTCATGTTCTTATAGGTTTCTTTAACCTGAACAGAATGGAAATGAAATCTTCCACGTCCCACGGTTATGCCGGTTAGGCTAAAGGAGACGGTGGTGATGAATAATGAATGAAATGGTGGAATGAAGAAAGTGCGAGGAAACGAGAGAACCCCAAGAAAACCCACGCCACGGTTTGTCCACTACAATGTTCACTTGGTGGGGGCTGGGATCGAACCCGGGACCCTAAGCACCAGAAGTGAACGCTCTACCACTGAGCCACCGCGGCCTCTCCTGAACAGAATGGATCATTGATATGAAAGGTTTCTCGTTGCCTGTATGCAAAAGAACATCTTTAAGACCAGTTTTTGATAAATCTATAAATAGGCACCATTCTTCATTGTGAATCATTCCAAACTCTGTGGCAGCCTATTTATGTCATTAAAATATATCAGACTACTTGCCTTTAAAGAAAATGTGGAAAGACCAAGCTGGTGTTTACGGAATATTATATTAGTAATTCGTTGTTTTTTTTTTTTTTTTTTTTTTTTTCAAGTAAATCTCTTAGAAGATGCTTAGAAATTCTGCCTAAGACAGTGGTTGTGGTGTAGATGGTGTGTAACTGAGATCTGTTGTATTTTCATTCCATCTTCTGTCTCATCTTCCAGTGTGTATTCCATTGGTGGTTTTAGAAGTGAGCGCACTGTGGATTCCGCTGTAGATCTGTTGAATATAAAGGCGTATTGTTTGATTTATTTGAGATTTCTGTCACTTTCGTTAAACAAAAGTAGCAGTCTGTTATGTAGTCTCTAGGTTCCCCCCACAACTCTGGTACGGTAAATGGCATAGATGGAATGGGTTCCATGCAACGAATTTCTTGAACAGCGGATGTAGCGTGAATAACGGTTCTGTGGTGGACTACACTTATCCTCATCTACTTTTGATTCAAAATATAACTCTTACTCCTTTTTGACGACCGGGAAATGTTTAGGACTCATACGTAAACTTTGGTGAATTAACATACTTCCTAGACACAAAAAACACGCACAAACATTATTTTTTATGAAAGAGGATTTGCAATACACACACTGCAGAAACGCACACTGTGATCACACTAGCAACTATCTATTGCAAATACGATAACCAACTCTACTGCACCTCCACCAAGTAGATATCTATTCCCTCCGGCCACCCCCATCCCACCACCGGTATAAAATGTCGGTAACAGCCCTAACAAAAGGTTGTAATAAGCACTGAGCATTCGTTTGCTCCTAAAATTAAGTTTCCAGAGAGTTTTCACTATCGTCATTAGGGCAATAAAATCCATAGGAATCACATGTTCCACGAGCTTAAAAGATTCGTCACTGAATTCTCTGTCTGTGTCTGTTATTTGAGACTTTTCCAATTTTGAGCCCTCCATTCGATAAAGCATCAAAAACTATGTGAGAAAGTGATGGAACTTCTTGCGTCACTCTTAGCGTTCCCGAGATATTGGCCAAAAAATGACCGATTTCCGGAGATTTAAGGAGAAATAACTCGGGAACCGTAAGTCATAGAGATATTACATTGGTGTTGATCAATACCTAAGAGGATGGTGAACATTTCGATACCAAAAAGTAACCGGTGGCCACTTTCAATACTGAATACCATTTCAAATATTGGCCAAAAAATTTCGAATTTCGGGAGATCTAAGAAGCCATATCTCGAGAACCGTAAGTCATAGAGAGACGACATTTTGTGAATTTTTGCGAGAAACGAAAGAAAGTGCGAATAAGATTATTTACTTTTACATGTAGGAACATTCACAGTTATCCTTCCCGGCCACCTCTCCATTCCTTTTAAGTCCGTTCTGGCAATACTCTTCGAGCATTCTTAACTGGTTTTGTTCTGCAGCAATTGTCATTGTTGCTCAACGTATGAAGTTAAAAAAATAAAAGATCAAAATAATCAAGAATGCGAATAGACAGCTTTCTCAGAAGGAACGAATCGTCTTTATTTAAGAATCACACTTACATGGTTCTACAGGGGGAAAAAATCTGCAGGCTCTTTCTATCAGCACGACTGTTGTCCAATAGAAAGAATATTAAAAAGTACAGAAGTCAATGTTTTGTTCTTATCCTGTCTCACGTGTGATACTAATGCTCCTTACACTTCCATGTCCATTTCCGCGAACAACCCATTGTTCTTTGTATACATACAAAAATATGCAAGTCATTGTCTCATTACACAGAGAAAATGTTACGCCGCCAGAGACCAAAACATCGGCTGCAATAAGAAAACGAACTGCTTTTCAGTGTTCCACATATGGAAATAATTAAATACATCAGAAGATATTTATCTAACACTTAAAGTGAATTAGACCCGAAACGCATACATCACTGTCATGGAGAAACGTTAGTATGATATATGGCCACCAGAGTAAACACTAAACCATATCTTCAACATCAATTCATATAACAACACACTTCACTCGTGTTCAGTCAGAACAATGATAATTTTCCAGAAAGGAAAATAATAATAATACAACTGGGTTAATCTAGTGACAAGAAAATAATACAGAAAAAAAAATGATGAAATGTGTAAGCATAATGTTACATATAGATCAGATTGCACATTTCACACTGATTGCTGAGAAACCACGAGTTCGTTAAATTGGCATTTAGCATTCCACTGAAGTAAATATTTCCGGAGGTGATTGTTACGGAATTTCCAATCGCTAAACGAGTTTTATCAATGCTTAGCTGCCCTAGCCTTCTTACGTTTTCCAAAACATTAGAACAAAGAAGTAAAAATAGAAAGTAACTACAAAGTTGCCTATTTTTCAGTATTAATAAAATATTACTGAGTGAAACAGTGTTTGCGAAGTGTTCATTTTCAAGAAATCTAATCAAATCAATTATGTTGTCACCTGCAACGAACTGCTCAAGAATAAATGCATAACGTGAAAACGAGTCTATGAGTTAAGGAACCGCAGCTGAGGAAGATGAGAGTTTTCATAGAAAATTTCGGCAACTACTAAATTTCAGACATACTAACGTTAATATTTAATTTAATACAGCATTTTAAAAATACTGGAAAAGTTCGCTTACACAAATTAAAACAGTACTTTATTCTTTTATTACTAAAATTATAATACTGAACTCTGTTTTAACTAGATCAAAGTCAATTATCATCGGCTTCATCTTTTCATTAAATAAACACTAAATGAATTCTCTAATTCTGATACTATACGCTTATTTAGAAAAAAACATCTAGGTACACATTTTATGACAATTGTTGGTCACTCATTCTCAGAATTCTGTCCTCTACGAAAGCTTTGAAAACAATTATTACCTTATTCAATAGCACCTTCTAAAATTAAAACACCTTACTTTTCATAAGTGGTACATTGCCTATTGTTATTAAGTACCATATTGTCGGTATAAGGCGAACCTTTTTCTTTAAGTCCAAAAATGGAAAGCGCCTTACATGTCGATACAGGGATTTTGATTATTTTATTTTCAATATGTATTTCCGATTGATTGACATCTTCCCTGTTTCTTTATGATGTACAACAGCATTTAGTTCAGTGACTCAACAATTAAATGTAGTTTGGATACAATTGCTTATTTACCGGTTCATAGTACGCATGCTTTTCTCTGGACGCACATGCGCAATAGACACTCCCAGACGCGCGTGCAATCCTGTTAAGCATTGTTAGCTACACTAGTTTCTTTCTGAAACATCACTTCGTACTTTAAAAAAAAAAATCCTTATAATATGCAATGATTTTTTTTTCTCCTTAAAACTGAATACAGAAAATGGGGTTCGTCTTATTTGCCGCAAAACAGAGTAATACAAAGAGATCAGTAAAAGTAGTGAGAAGACCAGTGAAGATCTGTAATTAAAGACTTCGATTTAAAAAAAAAAAAAAAAAAGAAGAAGAAACAATGAAGGAGAATGAAACAAAAACTAAAAGGGAATTCCGCTGCGAGTTTTATGAAGTCCACAAAATACTTTGAATTGAGATAACGTATTTTAAATTTTCATATTTCATAATATTTTCACAGTATTTTCATATTTCTTCATTTTTTGTGTATGTCAAATGCCTAAACTGATCTCTCAACTTCGTTGAATCCAGTGACTTTGCACCACCTTTCAAGGACAAGCTCACTTCCTCTCTCACATGTACAATAGGGTCCGTTTCTTATCAGATCAACAGCGATGGACCGAAGCCAACATTATAGGCCATCTACTAGTGAAGGGAAATCTAGCAAGCAAGAGTCTACCAACATCCCAAATGTTGGGGCCGGAGTCTTTCAAGGCAAGTTTTATCATCCCCTTAGGTACAAGGAGGTGTCCCGACATCGAGGCACCAAATTCCATGGTACCACCACAACTTGGCAAAACCAAAGCCACGATCTAAGAACCCTTCCAAACCACGAAGTGGCTACAATTCCAGACCTACCTACCACAGATTAGGGATGCAGTACCACTGCACTATTGGAGAAGCAATGCCTTGTACAATCCGCCCATTTGGGAGTTGGATGAACCTCTTCTCCCACGGCACGATCTCTTCACATTTGACTCAACTTACTATATGCGAAAGAAAGACAATGGGATATACTTTTACCTATGAAAAAAAAAAAAAAAAAAAGTACTATATCCTACGGAGCTCTCTGACGATAACCGAAATTAGGGTAACTGCGATAGTGGTAGTTGAATATAATAGCAACCTTGAATCTAGTTATTTTATTCTTATGGCTAAGTTACTGAAATGAAATTAAATCTCTAGTTTTCCATTCTACGAATATGGCCTCTAGGTTAACGGAGAAAGCTAATTAATGAAAATGAATGACTACAATGGGAGGAAACAAGAAAAGCCACGCACACGATGTTCTTCACCACCAACTCACATGGCCTGATATCGACTCAGGGACCCCTCGCACCAGAAGTGAGTGCTATACCACTTTGTGTCTCCATTGTTATGTTATTGCATTCTTTTAAGGCATGGTTTCTCAACCTGCAGTACACGAACCGCTACTGGGTGGAACGCACGACTTACGGTAGTACATCAATGAAAATGGTTGAGAACCTTTTAAGGTATAGTACATATTAACAAAGCCAATAATGTAAGCTTGTATTGGTGAAATGAGCAGAAGTTCGCTTTTCTTCATTCAGCAAAAATAAGATTAATAATCATAAAACCAAAATTTTGCATATTGTAGAAACTGCTCCCCTTTCCCTCTTCGGAAGCGAAATTCTCGAAAACGCTGAAACATGTGTTTGGACAATTCTAACAAAGAGACCAGATACCAAATTTTATACCTTCGATTTAAGCGAATTCCTACAGTGGGTACTTTTTGAATCGAGAAAAAGAAATATAACTGTTACGGTAATTTAGTCAATTTTCACCTTGGGAATAAAATTTTCGAAAACGCTTAAACGTACATTCCATTAGTTACTAGACTATGCTCTTGGATACAAAGATTTAAAATTCAAAATCTTATATTGTACCCCTAGCTTCCACTTGTGTTGACATCATTATTTTCACATTTCGATATTCTCTAAAATCATCATCAAACGCAGACCTGATGCTAGCCGAAATAAATTTATTACTACTTATTATATCGGCACCAAGTGTACATTTATTTCAATAATTTCAAGCCCGTAAACAGGTTTAAGTAACAGCAGCAACGGATACTAAGAAGCTACAGATGTTTTAGACAACAGTTTTATTGCACAAAAACTCAAGAGTGTACCGCGAAACACTTAGTGCCGATTTTCCTATTTGTATGTTTTGAAGTAAAGTAATAATGTAATTTGAGAAAGAAAGAAAAAAATAGATTTCGGCTAGCATCGTCTATGGCTGAGGATGATTCCAGAGAGAATCGAAATATTGTGATGATAATGACTTGTTAAACGCGATGGAAGTTAGAAGTACAAGATAAAATTTTCAGTTTTATGTATTACATTATTTTCAATTAAGAGTTTATATATCAAATTTCACACCTGCAACTTAAGTGAATCCTTACATTGGTCACTTACTGAATAGGAAACAGTTAAACTCATTATTAAAATTTCCTTGGGTTCATATATCGAATTTTGCATCTCCAATTTAACAAAATCCTCATTCGCTACTTTCTAAATAAAGATAGTAAACTTTGAAGATTGTAGGATTGACCTCTCAATTTTTTCCTTCAGGGGAAATTTTTGAAAACTCTATACTATGTATTCTTTTATTTTTAAATAAGGGCTTACACACTCTAATCTGAGCAAATTCTCATATTGAGTACTTTGTGAATACAGAATGGGAAATATGCACATTATAGAAATGATCTCCCTTATTCCACTAACAGGGAGTTTTCGAAACCGCTGAAATACGTATTCCCTATTTTTATAAAGAGTCCATATCCCTCTAATTTAAGCATATCTTCATATTCAGCACTTTTCAAATAAGGAGAAGGGTGGCTATTACAGAAATGACCACCTTCACTCGTTTAAGAGAGAGTTTTCGAAACACACATTCCCTTACTTTTAATTAAGTTTATATGCCAAATTTCTTCCTCTAACTCCAGGAACCCGTAAGGTACTCAATTCCTTGCAGAAAATTTGAATTTCCATTTACTCCACTTTCGATACGTATTTCAAAAATGCTTTCTCATCTCTTGCCTCCGTAACAAAACAAAATAAAAAGCGGGCAATCCATATTTCAACGTTTATATCTATAGTAGTACGGTCTGGACGATGATAGCCAGGACACACAATAGCATACTAATAGATATAGATAATGGTGCAAGCATATGTTTGGTATGTTTTAAAAAGTTTAATGGATCGTAACCTATATCTTTTAGAAATTACATAATTAAAGTTTTATATCTCTTCGTATTATGGACTTTTGATTATCACATTTATTTATATTCATTTTCACTGTTTGACACTTTTTAATTATCAGGATTACTTGTTAATTTGTACACTGAACATGAAATAATAATAGTGTGAAGTTAACTTTGTACTTTAGGCATAGTAATTAGAGAAAAGAACCTCAAGAATGTCATTGCTCTATCAAAGCTATCGAACGTCAGATTTCAGAACAGAATGCATTCTGTCTATTGCACAACACACCAATTGATGCAGATCAGTGGTCGAAGTGAGACGGTATGCGGTGGTATGCCATACCGCCTCTGGTTTTACTGTGATGAAAGCATACCACCTCTGTTTTTTCAGTGATCAAGACATACCGTCATTGAAGAGTAGATGCTAAATATCTTCATACATCCACTTTTATGCATAATTGACGAATAGCTATGTACTTAAAAAGATTTTATTTCCTACATAGAAATAATTTCTAAGTTGACAACACGACATTTTAGTTATTTTTCCTATCTTTTGTTTTTAAAATAAGATGTCATAAAAGAAGTATATCTAGTTTATATTTTGATGTTCCATATCGAATTCTTTCTTTCCTGTGTATGTGTGTGTCTTCTTGCCTTTATGCATGTAAATATCGTGTTTAGAATATGGGCGAATTTAGAAATTACTACTGTGAAGTGGATCCTCAGGAGATTGGAATACCCGTCAGTCGAATAGGGGGTCCGGGAGTTTTCCCCACAGGAAATTGTTAATATAAAAACCCTGTTTTTGAGCATTTACGTTTATAGTTCTCTGTAATACAACATAAGGGGGCATTTAAAAAAAAAAAAAAAATCCAGGAAAGTGTTGGCGGGGGATTAAGGTCTCTTCATGTCCCCCCCTCCAATAACTACAGAGAAGCTCTTCAATGGTTTTCAGTCATTATGTAAATAGAAATGCAATCTTTTAGACAACATACCTTATTGTATTTCAACATTTAGATAGCCGGTATGTCGAGTCAATATCGTAACAAAGCATACTGCTTCTGTTTTTTTCCGTGACCAAGATGTACCGTCACTGGAAAGTGGATGCTAATATACCTTTAATAAATCAATTTTTATACAGTGCAACTGACGACTTGTTTTGCACGTCAAAGATTTTATTTATGTAAAAATAATTTCTACGTTGGCAACACCCAACATTTTTGTTACCGGCATATTTTTCCTATCTTTTGTTTTTAAAAAGAGTTGTCAACAAAGAAGTTCACTTCTTGCTCCTCCGCAAGAACTCATGTTCATAGTGTTGGTTGCATATAAGAATCACAGGACAGAAAAAAATCACTCCTGGGCCCAACCCAAACAAAAGGCAATGTATGAGGCGACTAGTTTAAACTGAAATCTTAAAGTATTATTATAAGTTCGCCTGGACTTCTTTTGTCTACAATGGTAAAGAAATAGGTCTACATAACTGAATTAGGTATTTACGAGAAAAAAAATAGTTTATACAAGTATTTACGAGAAAAAAAATAGTTTATACAAGTATTTACGAGAAAAAAAATAGTTTATACAAGTATTTACGAGAAAAAATAGTTTATACAGGTATCTACGAGAAAAAATAGTTTATACAGGTTTTTACGAGAAAAAAATAGTTTATATAGGTATTTACGAGAAAAAAATAGTTTATACAGTCAAAAAAATCTGTTATTTTACTTAAGCATTCGGTTATTGTTTGGTGTATGAAGAATATTAAATTGATGCTTAAGTTACTTTCATTAAAACGTATTTTTAGCGTCTTTTTAATAATTGGGTAACAACCTTCCGGAGCTCTGGAATACCTCAGTCGAGCGGAAAGTCCAGAGTTCACTCGCAGGAAACTGTTTAAAAACTGCTAATACAAAAAATCCGTATTAGAGCATTTTCGTTTATAGTCCTCTATAATACAACATATGACGATATCTTTTTTTTATCATTATTAACAGAAAGTTGCGAGCGAGGGCAAAGCCTTTCTATACCCAACCCGTAACTACGAAAAGGTTTTCCTATGGTTTTGATTCATTATGGAAATATAAATGCAATCTTTTAGGCAACATACCATCACGGCATTTCAACATTTAGATAGCCGGTAAGTCGAGTCAAAATCATAAAACATACAGTCTAATTTTTTTGCACATCGAACACTGGATATAATATTTTGTTACGTAATACGGCGCTATCAAACGAAAATCAATCCTACAATAATACACAATTCTGGGTTTTTCTCATTTTTTACGATCAGGTAAATATACATATAAAAATGAAACTATAACTTGCATAATTTTCTTTTGATGCTTTTAATCCACCATAAGACAATTCCAAAATTTTCTTTAGTGATGTTGGAAGAAGACATTTTGTCTAACTTTAAAAAAAAAAAAAAAAAAAAAAAAAAAAAAAAAAAAAAAAAAAAAAACTCACTGTTAGTCTTTTCATTACTTAAATACTCCAGCACGCAACACGCAACTTAAATATAGTTTATCTTATTGTGTCTGAATATTTCGTTTTAAGTATTTTTAAGAGCTGTCCTAACTCCCCTTCTTCAGTCACTCGATGAACGAAGACACCGAAACTCACGAACTCACATTCATTTGTTCTTTAAACTATATTATGTTCATCGAATAATTACAGAAGAGGGTACGAGCGGATCTTGAAAATTTTCACATGAAATACTCAAGCAAAATAAGCTCAGTTACATCTTTAAGTTAAGAATAATGCACCTATCCAAACTCATAGTTTATAGAAGACAATATACTCAATGAAGCGCCAATATTTTCGCCGCTTACATTTTTAAAATTCTGATACAACCCAATGGAATGAGAAAATATTTAACCACCAGCAGAAAAAATATATATCATGTTAAAAAAATCAATTTCTCCCCCAATCCTGCACATATAAGATCTCCAGTGTTACTTCACAAAATACAGCTGAGCGAGCGAAGGGGGTTAGAAACCCCGTAGGACTCGTTGTTTTCTATCTTTATAACAGTTTAGACAAAACCAAGGTATTCGGTTTTGGAGCCATGAAACGAGTTAGGGGAGATTCAAAATACCATCCACAAAAAGTGATGTTGATCCTAAAACTACTACGAATTTATAAAAAGACAACACTGATAAAATGACAATAAAAGCACAGGAAATTTACCGAACATCGTTTCGATAGAAGCCCATGGCAAAGAAAAATTTACGAACCAATAATAATGGTCCATGAGTCAAAAATTGAGACCCTTACCTGAGCTAAAATACTTCAAAAGCTAAATACGCTTTATTCTTCAGAGTCGAAGCTGAACAGCTCAATCACTCAGTACTCATTTTTGGGGTTCCAAGAAAGTAATTGAGACGCAAAAGCCATAATCATGCTTCTTATTAAATGGTTAGCTATACGACGACAGCAGAAATGCCGAGAGGGGGAAGAGGAAGAAGAAAAGGCAGTCTCGATTTAATTTGCGTATTTGAGCCATACGAAGTGTGTTAATTATTCTTAAGTACTTAACATCAACTAACATATTACAGAAAACGATATATTACAATAAATAAATAAAACTGCAAATACACGTTTGTTGAGTGTAGCCAGAAGTCTTAGCATATTCTGGAACGACTCTTACCTTGTAATTTCCAAACCTCAATAATAAACTGTATCTCATCAAATAGTGGTAATAGTCAGTCCAACCACTTACTAAGTTACAGTTTCATATAAAAATCAATTCGGCTTTGTGTTTATTATATGTACTCGTATTTGTAGCCACAAAAATGATTATTACACAGTGTTCCAAGTGGAAGAAAAGCACAGGCGGTGTTTTTATTACGATTTTGCCTAGACACACCAGCTTTCTAAACGTTGAAATACACTGGGAGTAAGTTGCCTAAAAGATAGTAATTCTATTTATATAATGACTTAAAACCATGTGAGAGCTTCCCTGCAGTTACGGGTGGAGGACAAGGAGAGGGCGCCCCAAACAAATGTCCCCTTATATTGTATTATAGAGAATTATGCAGAAAACATTCAAAAACAGAGTTTTTATATTAACAATTTTTAAATAATTTCTCGCGGAAAAACCCCCAGACACTCTACTCGGTTGAGGAGCATTCTAGATTCCGGAAGGTCCACCTCACTCTATAGGAGACAACCTCTCTAAATCCGCCCATGCTGAAATTCTCAGATTTGAATGCACCCAAAGTTCCCTTCGCACTTGTGGAACCTGACGGCAGAACTCTGTCTTTCTGCGATGAGCTCTTAAGTCAATAATTTTATGCAGGAATTCTGCAAAAATTTTCTGCAGAAGAAACACTTATGATTGTTAAAAATAACGCTTTACGCGACATAAAAAACATACTATATTCATGAGAGTGGTTCGTGCATAAGACCTCTACACATACCGTAGTAGGCATGTTTTTATACTTTTCTGGTGACTACTTTTTTCCTCTGGCAATTTTTCTGCACAGGCGTGGCAAATGTTCTGCGATCACATCGCAGATCGCGGCATGTTCTGCTATGGGGTTGTGCATATAGAGCAACCAAACCCACCATAATTGCATATAACAAGAATTTTAAGAAAAAAATAGATCAAAAGATTTCGATCTTGGCCAATAATTAGTTTTTAGATCAGAGACCACAAAATTTCTGAATAGGCCCTAAATCGAGTTCACGTATTTTCTACGGAGTAAGCAAATCATACTGAGTTAAGTGATGGTTTGGGTCTGGCTACACTATATGTAGTTCTCCAGATATAAAGATTATACGAAAATTTTGATTAGAATATACTGGATTTTTTGATCCAATAAAAATATAATGGAAACAATAGGAAAATATAAAAATAATATAATATACCGGTATAGGAAAATATAACAAAAATGTTGGTGTTAGCAACTTAGAAATTATTTCTACAAAAGAAATAAAATCTTTGACGTGCAAAACTATTTATCAATTACTATGTATAAAAATAGATTCATGAAATGTATAGTAGCATCCACTTTCCAGTGACAGTATGTTGTGATCACTGAAAAAACAGAGGCGGAATGTTATACCACCGCATACCGTCTCAATTCAACCTCTGATATTACATCTAAACGACGTAGTTTAAGTTGAGTCTTAACAGCATGAATGAAATAGACCTTGTACTATTTCAAGAAACAATCTAACGAAATCACTCTTTTTGAAAAGTACCTGTACTGCTCATGCGAAAGCAACGGTTTTCATGAAATCGTAAACTGATGCCAACTACGGTGCAAATTAATGTAAGAGAATAAACAATCTCCTACGGCTAGGGATGGCATTTATGCTCACGAAAAAGAAATAATGAAAAAGATTACGTAACGCATTGAAGGGTGCTTTGTCAGACTACTCTGTCTTCCTGATTATAAGGATGCTCGGTGTTACTTTATCACTTTACACTGAAACTAGCAAACTTGTTTTGCATAATCGTAGAGGTCGCTGACTCGTTCTTGATAAGACGAAGGTTACCGGACCTTGGACATTAAAAGTGATAAAAGGAAACCGTAGCACTACACAAAATACAAATAATATTGCAAAAATTCTTTATCTGAACAAACAAAACATGTATAACACTCGCGTATTGATCAAAATATATTCAAAGCCAGTGGATCAACATCAAGCATAAGACAGTGACGTATTTACGATTTTGATTCGGGGGGGGGGGCTTTGCTAACTTTATTCCTGGAAATGTGAAAATTCTGCAAGATATTTCACTTACTTTAATATAGTAAATAAAATTGGGGGCTTAAGCCCGGAAGGCCCCCCTTAAATACGCCACTGAGCATAGATATAATTATTTTAATGTTCCTTACTAGAATAACTAATATATGAAAACTGTCCACTTTTTAAAGAATTTTATCCAATTATTAACCCAACAACGTTACTATATTTCAATAAATCAATCATAAATGGTGTTTATAGTGATCTGATGCATCTCATCGGATCAAGTCTTTTATTTCAAAATACAACCTTATAGATGTGTTTTAGTGAGAATATAGAAATCATAATAAAGTTTTCACGTCTGTCCTTCGCTTCCTGGCTTTACTTCCCTTTCTATTCCCAGGTTTTCACCACAGCGCGATCGTCGATTGTTTCAGACCCAGATGTTAAAGCTATGGAAAATCGATCTCTTGTGACTGCCTTATTCTGCAACAATCCTCCCATTATTTTTACAGTAATAATCGTAATTTAAAATATTCATATTAAAAGCACACATAACATCCACAACATACTTAGCTAGGAATTAAAGGAAACTGCGTTTTGTATGTATTCCATCTTTCTGCCATTTAAGTGTTGGGTTACATTCGCACAACACTCGCTCACTTTCACACACTCGTCACAGTAAACATGTTTCCCTACCTTGTTTTAAGTCTATTTTTCATGTAGGTAATACAGGGATAACACTTATGCTTCCAACTAAACGTCCCCATGAACTATTATACAAAACACTCACTTCAGTCAATACAACACAACATTACTACACAACCTTTCTGCTTGTCCTCTCTCAAACTCCTCCGACCGCAGCCGCACTACTCGATCCTGCCGACCGTGGAACCATTGTGCGGTGTATTCACTTAACATTATCACGTGACAAATAGTCCTTCATATTTTAAAATATATCTTCGGTGATTCGGATCACATATCTTTTATGAAATACATATGATATGGTACGTTGACTGTTATTAAAGAAGAATCTATTTCATGAATCAGAAATTACAATAAATATGTACCTAAAATGTATCCATCCGCACCCGGGAGAAGGAAATTTACCTTTAGGCTGTGATGCTAATGGAAGAGAAGGGAAAGCCTACAAGTAGGTTAATATAGTACTGGGTCAAGAGGTCTTAAGTTACTTAATTTTTTTGAGTTTGTATGTGTTTTTGACCTTTCTATGTGACAAAACAGTACAAAAATTAACAGACGTAAAAACTACTCAATGTCAATCCAGGATTTCCGAGATTGTTACCATGACACAGTAGGCCCTACCACTCCTTGAAACGATAAAGTTTCTGTGAAAAAATAAATAAGAAAAAGTTAATTTAAAATTACCAACAATATAGCGAATATAATATTTCCGACTTCAATTAATCACTATTCGAAATTGTTAATCCTGTTAACTATTCGTGTTAGTATTGCGTACTTCCATCAAGTTTTAGTTAGTGAACATAATGTGAAATTGGGGCGTAACTACAGAGTGGCTGGATTGGCAAAAGGGCAGGGACCCGATACATTTATTTATTTATTTATTCAAGAAAGCGTTCTTAATATTAAATAAAGCAATAACATGGTGTTCATATTTATAATTATTATAACGCCATTCATTAATCTTAAGTTATTACCGAACTGAATATCATAACGAACATGAAAGATTTCAGTGTTTTGTATAGATAATATAATGAAATAATAGTAATAATAGTATAGATAATGAAATAATAATGTCTAGGATCAATATTAACAGAGGAAAATCATATTCACGAAGAAATTAAAAGCAAGGAATTCGTGTTACTATTCGGTTCAAAATCTCTTGTCGTCGCGAATTCTGTCGAGGAATCTGAAGCTTAAAATT
Organism: Thermobia domestica; assembly: GCF_964235325.1. Taxonomy (NCBI): domain Eukaryota; kingdom Metazoa; phylum Arthropoda; class Insecta; order Zygentoma; family Lepismatidae; genus Thermobia; species Thermobia domestica. The sequence goes on from NC_137461.1 coordinate 22,156,792, forward strand.
TACAAAACGATAATTATGCCTGTTGTTCTGTATGGTTGAGGGAAGAACATAGACTAAAAGTATTTAAGAACAAAATCCTGAGACGAATATTCGGGCCCAAGAGGAACGGGAATGGGGAATGCAGAAACTTCATAGCGAGGAACTAATTTATACGGTTTGCCCAACATTGTTAGGGTCGTCAAGTCTAGGAGGCTCAGGTGGGCGGGTCATGTAGCTAGAATGGAAGAAAGTAGAAACGCTTTCTAAGTCTTGACTGGAAGACCAATCGGAAAACGACCATTAGGAAGACCTAGGCGCAGATGGGAGAACAATATTAAGATGGATCTCGCAGAGATTGGAATACAAAGTAGAAACTGGATGCAGTTAGCTAAGGATAGAAGTCAGTGGAGAGCTTTTGTGAACGCGGCATTGAACCTCCGGTTCCATAGGCCATATAGTTTGTTAGTGGGAATGCGGCGTAGGATCGAAACTGCGTAGCATCGAAACTGCGTACGATCGAAAAATTCAGCTCAAAACCTGTTTCGATCCTACGCAGTTTCGATCGTACGCAGTTTCGACGCTACGCAGTTTCGACGCTACGCAGTTTCGACCGTACGCAGTTTCGATCCTACGCAGTTGCCCTGAAATAATTTAAGTTTTAATCATGCGCTCAAAAAATATATATTTTTTTCTCTCTCTTTAATTTGTTTAACCTGTGCAGCTATAAATTAGGGTTATATTCATGGACTCCACACGACCTAAACTGCGTAGGATCGAAACTGCGTACGGTCGAAACTGCGTAGCGTCGAAACTGCGTAGGATCGAAACTGCGTACGGTCGAAACTGCGTAGCGTCGAAACTGCGTACGATCGAAACTGCGTACGGTCGAAACTGCGTAGCGTCGAAACTGCGTAGGATCGAAACTGCGTAGGATCCACACTGCAGGTAGGATGGACAAGTTACAGGCGTATGGATTGAGAATCAATTATGATTTGTAATGATGACTATGTCAGAAGTGTAATACTAACTTTGAAACAGCTTCGACGGAATATAATGTAAAATAGTTATGTAATATGAAGAATTTAAAGTAATGAAGAATATGATGTATAATGAATATTGAAGGATAATAATAATAATAATGTTTAACGAATATTTCGATTGTAAAGATATTATTTCTAAAGGCTATCAGAAAGTTAGAGAAACAGAAGTCAGATAAAGATTCATATGCTGTTCTGTGTGTACTTGTCTGCGTAATATGAATGAAAATTTATATGATTTTATGTACAGCTTAACGACCTAATCACCAGTTATTCATATGTATGTCAACAACGTTACAATATTGTACTTCGCTTTGGGAGTTTCTCATTTGTACGCTGAACCTCAAATCGATTTATAATTGGAACACGTACCCGTGGGGGTAGGAGCATTTCAATGTATTCCGTTACATTTCACAAAAATATTTTTAACCGTAAAAGATTCGAAATTAAACTACTATTCAAATAGAGAATAAAATTACGAAAGTTTACAACTATTACTGGAAATCAATGCTGTCATCCATTTTGAACATTTTAAAAGAACATAGTTTCTAATGTATTGAAATTTCATTTCTTATGAATAGTTTGAAACGTTGTAAATAGTTGTAAAGAACCTGCAGAAAATTCGCCAAAATCCTCCTACAATGGGGAAGCCGTGTTAGACATGGAGTTAGTGGATGCAGATGGTGGCATTGGAAAAGTCCGGGTCTCCCGAGCACAGTGGTGATATCAGAAACCGGGCCCCAGCCATGAGGCTCCAGAAAAATGGGGTCCCGAAGTTTTGGGCGCGGGTTCTTTCTATACGCCTATTAAACATGGAATTGTATGTGGGTGGGTGGTGAAGTTTTTAAATGTTCGGGTCGTCTGAGCACAGTGTTAACGTCAGAAATTGGGCCCTTGTCTCAAAGGTCCAAAAATGGTGTCCCGAAATTTTGAGCTTGGCTTCATTATATTTTTCTTTTAAGCATGGAGTTATTGGATACATATTGTGGTGTTGGAAAGCTCCGGGACCTGAGACTCCAGAAATGAGATCCCAAAAGTTTGGGTTCAGGTCTCTTTTATTTGCCTATTTAACATGGTGTTGTACTATAGTGTTAGCGTTTGAAAGGTCGGGGTCGATTAACGAAAGCGGTAATGTCAGAAATTGGGCCCTGGCCTCGAAGCTCCAGAAAATGTGGTTCCGAAATGTTGGGCTTGAGTCCACTCTATTTCTCGTTTCAGCATGGAGTTGTTGCATACAGATGGTGACGTTGGAAAGATCCGATTCCCCTCAGCACAGTGGTGGTCAGGAACCGGGCCCCCAACATGGGGCCCCAGAAATGGAGTCCCAATGTTTTGGGCATGAGCCCCTTCTATACGCCTATTAAACATGAATTGTTGTACGAAGGTGAAAAACTTGTATCTTCGTAAAAAAAAAAAAAAAAACTTGTATCTTCCTTATAATTATTAGATAATAATCTCAGCTCCTAAACACGTATAAAAGATACCGAAGTTATATTTCAGCAAAAAACAATTACCATAAAACATCTCTTTGCATGTGTAATGACTGAAATGTATTATACTTTGCTTCCCTCCCAAATAAATAAATAAACGATTACAGTCGATAAGCGTTAATCTGGCAGAACCTATTTTCCGAAATCTAAAACAAATCACGCAGATTGTTTATTGCTTGTTCGCGATTGTCCACATCACATTTTCGGTTTTTCATTGTATGTAATTAACTATACCATAACAGAAATTCCCGCTACGAACAAATTACACGTTAGGTATACGCCTATGTGTCTCGTCTCGAGGACTTCCGGGCCGCAGTGGCTTAGTGGCAGAGGGTTCACACATGCTGCGGGGCCCTGGTTCTATACCAACTTGCGCAAAGTGGGGTTTGTGGTGAACAAACACCGTGTGTGAGGGTTTTCTTGGAGTTTCCCTTTCCCACAACTCTTTCATTTCACCATTCCATTTATTCTCATCATCTGCGTCTCCTTTAGTCTACCCAGGATGACAGTCGGACATAAAACTTAAAGATTGCATTTTCATTTTCACATTTGGAGACCCTGTATCTGTGTTCCTTGAGTGCCCCAAATGCTAAATAATAATGGGTTGGAAGGCCCATGAAGTTTAGTACCTGGTACACTCATTATCTCAACTTGCCCAAAAAGTTAAGGGCTCACGTTAAGTTAACGCCCCAAAACTTTGATTTTCACACCTTATTAACTATATTGGCCCAAAAGATGAAATTTGTTAGCCCATCGATCTTTATCTCGACTAGCCCAGAAAGTTGGGAGGCTCTGGTGAAGTTAGCCCCCAAATTTTCGGCGCCTATATCACATTAACTATGGGAGAACGAAAGCTGAAATTTGGTAGCCTATCCAGCCCGTAGACAGTACTATGTAGGCCATTCATTCTCTGGACCAGCCCAGAAACTTTGGGGGGGGGGGGGGCTCACGTTAAATTAGAGCCCGAAATCTTTGGCGCGCATATCTCATTAACCCTTTCGGGACAAAATCGATTTTGGGGTTTTTGGTAGACTTTCAGTTAATGATTTATTGCCCAAACACTGTTATCCCGATTGATATCGTTTACGTCTTGTATTTTAGAAGAGGGACATGGCTATTTTTTGGTTAAGTTAGATTGCAGTGTTGCTAACGGGAGGGATTATTGAAAAAATGTAGGAGTGAAATTTAAAAAAAAAAAATCCCTAGCCGAATTTCATAATTTTTTCTAGCTGGGAACACCGAAGCCACAGGGGTTCAAGTCACCTAAAAAGAATTTTCTGGTATGTTGACAAGGTACAGTAAAAACCTGAAGTCGCTGGCTGCTATACAAAGAGAGAAAGAAAAAAACTCTCTCATAATACACATCAAATTTTGGCACTTACGCGTCAGAAGCAAAAATCAGCATACATGGTGGTTCACCGTCTTCCCTAATTATTCAATCGTGCTCCTCTATGGTGCGTTTTGTAGGCCAAGAATGATTCCAGACAGTTGTACGTTGGTTTGAATATAGCCAAGGACACTGAAATAATAGGGGGGAAAGGATAAACTTCCCAAATTTTTTACAAACAATTACAATTAACATTTTCTGTAGCTGGCAACATTGCTACCACTCAGAAGCAAACAATTTTAAAGTAATCTTTGGCCCACCAATAATATATTCAGCTAGTATCATGATGATATCTCTCAAATTAAGCATGTAATTTTAAAAAGTATATCATTTTTCCTAGAAAGTCACTATTATCCTTAAAATTATGTAATATGGTATACTGTAAGACCGGAATTGTAGTGTCCCCAATTATCCAAGTGAAACTTTTTATAGTGCGTTGTGTAAGTCAAGGATGAGGCTTCCAGAATCTGGTATGTTCGTTCCAATGTAGCCAATAGAAGAGAAGGAAATAAGAGGCAAATTTTAGAAGGGAAAAAAGGAAATTTTTACCAAAAAAAGTCTGGAAATAAATAGTTCTATGGCTGGAAATACTGCTAAGAGACAGATGCAACTATCTTCAAATAAACCTTAGCCCACCACTAATATATCCTGAAAGTATCATGTCGATATTGAATAAACGAAGCTAGTAATTAAAAATTAATAGATTATGGTAAATATAAAAGTGAGAAAAATCAAGGATTAGAACCTTAATACGAAAATGAAATGAAATGAAATCTTTTAGTTTCACGTCCTACGGTTATGCCGGTTAGGCTAAAGTAGACGCTGATGATGAGAAATGAATGAAATGGTGGAATGAAAAAAGTGGAAAGAAACGGGAGAACCCCGATAAAACCCACACACACGATGTTTAGAACCTAAATACGAATTTATGGTGCGCCTCCTAATTACGCAATTGCAACGATCTGTGCCCAAGTTTGTTCAGTAAGGACCGATGTTTGACTGACGTAGTTCACTTGCGCTCGGACGTATAGGTACGGAATTATAAACATAAACTTCGAAAATTGACAAATCTGAAAATACTTTATCTTCGCATTGAATTTGGACCCCTCCTCCAAAGTAAGTTCATGCGTATGGTACGTACCACCATACTACGATTTTTAATTTCAGTAAAAATCCCTTTGTTTTCTTGCCCCCAGGATAACTATATACTCTGCCAGTTAATATGTTTAAAACATTTGGAGTGATGTATCGTCATGTGTATAGATTAACCTCTTGCACACAGAGAATGTTTCTTTTCCAAGATTTAAATAAAACTGAAATGTTTTCCATTTCCATACAGAATTCAATTCACCTAAGATGTCCAAAGTTCACCTAAGATGTCCAAAATTCAATTCACCTAAGATGTCCACAACAATTTTTATGGAGGTAGTTGGAGAATACTTTATATCATAGGCCCGTAGTTAAACTCCCTCTATAAAAATTGTTGTGGAAGCACCTCAGGATTCTGACATACGCATTTTTGGATAGGGCACATACTAGTTCCTAAGTTAAGTCTTGACCCGACTGCGGTAGGTCCCATAGTTTTGGAGCTATGGACCTTTAAAATTCCTTTTTTCATGTTTTTGGCAGCCTATAACACGTAAACCGTCGCTTGTAGAGGGATAAATTCTTAAGGTCTTTTGAATTTGGCTAATCAGAGTGCTCCTTTAACCCGCGTATATTCGACGATAACCGTTCGGGATAAAATCTGCTCGCCATGTAGACCTAATTTTATTACAAAATGACGACTGTCTATTTACTTTATTTTGTAGTTCTTCCATATTCACTTTCAAATGATCGGCGCCAGTTGCCATCTAATAAAGTTGATGCGTTTGTTGCTTCTAGTACACAACCGCTTTGAAAAAGAAGCAATAAATGCATCAAATGTGGGAGATGAATTTAGAACACCAAAATGGTACATGCCTAGCACATCTTGTGCTGTTAGGGTTTCTTCAGAAACATTTTGTAAAACAATTGAAAACACATCGCGCGGTTTGTATTTTGAAATTTTGCGTATACTTGGATTTGTTTAAGTACTTCTTTCTACTGTGTTTGCCTGTAGCTTCAGTTCATAAGCCTTTTTAATTAGATACCCAACATATATGGCAATCACGCAGAAAACAACACCGAAGATTCTACACTTGTGTTAACACACAGGCTGTGTGTCATTTCAACTAGCGGCATTTGACACACAACTCCAAACGGAGAGTGAGTTGTTCTAACCACTTGTTTGTGTTATATTTTAACACAATCGTGCTAACACATAGGCATGTCGTTGAAATAATACAACGATTTTTTACAGTATAGGCACTTCCAGTAGAACTACAAGGATTAAATTTGGCAAAGTTTTTAGCCTCCTGGGACTATATAGAAAATTTCCAAAAGTGAATATTTTCCATTTTTAGCAGCTTTAAAGAGACAAAAAACTGTGTAATTTAAATAGACTTTTTGGATGTACAAAATCTCATATTTTAGGTACCGTAATTGAAATCGGAATAAAAACTAGGAATTTTGGTATGTTAGTAGGTTTATGAGGCGCGAGGCCGTAGGATGAGAAATTTTGTATCTGGCGACAAATTCCCACCTACTTAAAACTAAACTGATTATATAAACATTCAATTTTGCCAATTGCCAAGTTCATAAAGAAATTGAAAATCACAGCAACTGGGTAAGTAAGAAAATGCTAATCCAAATGTCAATTGAAAGAAACGGAAGTCTTTTAAGTAAATATTGGCAGCAACGCATTCTAATTTTCCTACTTGGTCAAAAGTTAGCAGGGTTGGAAAAAATACAGTTTTTTTTTAAAAAAAAAAAAAAAAGAACAAAACGCGTGTTTAAAACATGAAAAAAGTGTTTAAAATGTTTTAAAGATGTTTTAAAAAACACACAAAAAAGTAAAAGTACATGTTTTAAACATTTTGAACAGTTTAAAATATTATTTTAAACATATTTCAAAATCGTGTAATCACGTATTTATTAAGACTTTTTGCTCTTTCAACCGATCTTTTCATTTATTTTATTCTCTTTAAGACTACACAGTGTTGGGTACAGAACATTTCCGTATAGATTAGTAATTTTCAACTTATTTCATATAACGACCCCTTTTATTACACCCTCTTGCCAGTGACTCTCATACAGTAAGTATTTTCTTGGATATAGTAAGCTTTTAAGGTAGATTTTAAAATTTACCAACTATAGAGGTTTCACACAATCTATCAATATACATGGCAAAACAAAAGTCCTCACCATCCTTGTGCGTTGACAACGGGTTGAGGGAGAATGATGAATCTTGGAAGTGGTCTGACACATCAGATAGTGCTATCAAGCATCGTGGCGAACATCTGTGCTTAGTATTCGAAATTTCAAATACAAATGGTGTCATGTTACATGAGGGCTAGAATTTTACCAGAAATGCTGTTGTGCGGTTATTTTAACCATAAAGAAAATCATTTCGAGTTACCGCTCCTAAAAGTTTTGTAGTTATGCCTTTAGGGGCTAAGCTAGCGTTTCGTGGAGGCGGGTGAGATTTTTGTTGCAAAATTTGATTACTACTTCATAACACTGGTGCTAATAAAATTATTTTATAATAATAGGGCTACGTTTTCGAAAAGTAATGTTTGAAGCACACTTCATATTGTGCTAATTTTATATTTTCTGCAAGTCTATGTAATTAGTTGTTTTTTGAGTCAAAAATTTATTGACGAAAGGTAATATTTGGGGCGTTCAGAGTACAATAGATCCAAATCCATTTTCAATAAACTTCAGTTTTCCTCAGCAAATGAATTCTATTTCAAAAAATAATACTTCGCAGTCAAGAATCCAAAACAAATGTAACTAAAACCATGCTAAAAGGCGTGGGATAGTTTCATATGACAGCCGCTAGTAAGGGCGTCAGTGGAACAGGAGGGCAACCACCCTCATCCGCACCCTGCATTTCAGATTTTGGGGACGGTAAGACAGTTTTAGAAATCTTTTGATAAGCAAAGTCCAACAGAATAAGCCTGAGGTAATTACACCGAATAAATACGAAGAACATACAGATGATTAAAACTGGGAAGTTGCTTAGGTCCAATTTCCTGAATTTTAAGCAGGCCCGAAACTCGAAAGTAGAGCCACCTTTGAAATCCTTGGGTAAAAAAATTATACAAGAAAGCAATATAGGCCTATAGCTCCTTACGGCCAATGATCAAAATCCGTATTTATTCGGTGCAAGGACTTCAATTTTTAAATGTTGGACTTTGCTAAGCAAAATGTTTCTAAATCTGCATTACTGCCCCAAAAATCTGAAATTCAGGGTAGAAGACGGATGATTTCTAAACGAACGCCCCTATCTAGCGGCAATCATACAAAATTCTAGATTCCTTTTTTTCAGGTAGTTTTTCTTTCTTTCATCTCGGATTCGTGGTTGTGAAAATATGACATTTTACGTCGATGTATTCTTTTGGACACATTCTGCATTTATGTAACGTAATTATGCATCATTGACTATGACATTCGGAGCTTGACTTGTTAATCATTCCAACGCTGCAACATACACAATACAAGTATAATGTTAATATCTTAAATGTATGAGCAAGGAGGGGGAAGGGAAAATTAGCTCTCCTCCCCATTCCGTCAACGCCCTTGTCTAGCGGTTGTCCTATGAAACTCTAGTCCACACGCTTTCCCGTGGTTTTTGTTTCATTTATTTCATACCCTATGCTACGAAGATATTACGTTTGCTGAGCAAAAGTGAACCTTTCTGAAAATGAACTTGGGTCCCTTGTGCTCTAAATGTTGAGTTGAAGCCAAATTTATCCTGCAACCCAAGTTTGTTCGAAACATATAAAATTAGTTTGTTTAGTTTGATTGATTACATCTTGCATCAGTAGCAAGGCTATATTAGACAGGGCTTTTTGTTTAAAGTGGGATCTGACCCACTAATTTTGAAATTTTACGTGGGATCGCAGTCAAAATCTATACAGCAAATTCCGACGCCTCGTGTCTCTATCCTCAAAAATTAATGTTAAAAGACTGAATATTGCACCCTGTAGCGTGGTACATACATACAAACAAACAAATTGAGATCAAATTGTCCCAGACCTTGACGTTCAGCACTAACGTTATAATAAGTATCACACTTGGTTAGTTACGTGATCGACTGCCATACCTTGCGTTTCTCACCTGGTCTCTTCATACAAGCTATGCCAAGTTGTAAAGTTTCAAAGAAAATTTAGAACTGTGGTGGGGGAGAGGTACGAAATAAAATTTTCATAATATAATGAAAAAGATATTGTTGATACAAAATTAGTTGTTACCTGAAGTTTCCAGTTGCATCTCAGCCACACCACTGACGTTAGATTCATCAGAAGCAATTTTCGGATCAACATTTTTACCATTTGTTTGGGTTTCCATTTTTACCAAGCATTGCATTTTTTATAATGATTTTCGTTCTTGGAACTAAACCACCCATTTCTTTCTTACACGTTTTGTGACAAACTCGTTTGATTGTTTACTTACCTGATTGAGTTTGAGTTACTCTAATAAATTTGTATCAAATCATGTCCTTCTTTTCTTCACGCATAATCCATGTTAAACGATTCCATGCTGTACGGAGACAGAACTAACATGTACTGTACAAACGAATGCTTGCGATATTTTAATTTCAGAACCTCAACGTCGCAATGAATACAACACAACAGTTTGTTTCCGTGATAATTATTTTATTTATTTTTTAATATCAGTTCTATAAGTAGTCCAACCTTCGACTACGACACTTTCTCGCAAGTTAACTGAGAAGCATTTAAACAATACAATATACGTTAAAAATAAGGGGGAAAAGAGACAAAATAAATTGTAGATCACCACATTGACCTGCTGTAGCCACGAGAAATCAAACCATTCACATGGGAAGAAAATAGTCTTCTGATTGGGGAGCACTTTTGGACAGTTCTCTTGCTCTGGAAGATTTCTTTTTTTACGAACATAAAATAAAATGCAAATAAACATATGTTTAAGACAAGTCTTCAAAATAAACGTGTTTAAAACAAAATGTTTAAAACATAAACAAAATTTGTTTTAAACAAAATCAATTGTTAAAAAAAAGTTTTAATCATTTGTTTTAAATATTTTGTTTTAAACAAAACAACCCTGGAAGTTAGTAAATTTGGGACGAAGCCCAAACTAGCAAAAACTTGAACTAATTACATGAACCTTCGATTGTGCCACCTGCAAAGTCTATAAAAGAAGTGACAATTCACAGCAACTAGGTAACTAAGAAAATGTTAAGCTAAGTCAATTGAACTTAACGGCAATCTTCTGAACAAGGAATTTGCCAACTTGATCAGAAGTAGTGGCTTTTGGGGGGAGGATTCTCCTTTCTCCCTGCTGAGACAAGACTTAGCTTTTTTGGTCCTCCTGAATAAGTCATAGTCCCCCAAGAAAAACTTCCTGGGTACACCCCTGTATGATTATTTAATTATATTTGTCACTATTTTATTTCTCAGTTTCGTATCTATGCACTTTCGATCGTACGCAGTTTCGACCGTACGCAGTTTCGATCGTACGCAGTTTCGATCCTACGCAGTTTCGACGCTACGCAGTTTCGATCGTACGCAGTTTCGATCGTACGCAGTTTCGACCGTACGCAGTTTCGATCCTACGCAGTTTCGACGCTACGCAGTTTCGGTCGTATACAGTTTTGATCCTACTCCGATTTTTCCCTATATAACTTCAAAAAAATACTATTACTTAATATTCTGTGATTATAAAATAATTGTTTTTTTATTGTTCGATCATAAGACCTTATCTGTTTTCGATCCTACGCCGGTTTTAGTTTCGATCGTACGCAGTTTCGATCGTACGCAGTTTCGATCGTACGCAGTTTCGGTCGTACGCAGTTTCGGTCGTACGCAGTTTCGATCGTACGCAGTTTCGATCCTACGCATGTAACCCTTGTTAGTTAGTTAATAGTAACTGTTATTTTGGAAACAATATCAAGAGATAGAATATAGGCATCAGTCTTTTGCCCAGAAAAGATGACCAAAATGTAACTTTGAAGAAAGTCAATCCAATAGGATGGACCGGAAGGTAGGAAGCAATTTTTGCCTTAAGAGGCCTCATCCCGGCGAAATTAAAATACCGCTAATTTGACAGTAATTATGTGGTATCTTCAAATAAATAAAAGGTAATTGAAATGTGGAACAAGAGCGCCCTAAACAATGTTATTTTGCATGAGGTACCATTATCACAAGTCACCTAGTGGCTTTCCGTTTTCAGCCGTTTACAAACGCGAAAATAAATGCCGATTTTCAAAATGGATCGAAATCGAAAGCAGATAAGTGAGTTGTGATAACTGTATCGCATGTAAAATGATATTGTCTAGGGTGCTCTTGTTCCACATTTCGATTATCTTTTATCTATTGGAAGATATCACTTAATTACTGTCAAATTAGCGGTATTTTAATTTCGCCGGGATGAGGCCTCTTAAAAGTGAAACTTCAGGACCCCTCGTAAGGTAATTCTGTTGAGTTCCAAGGCTGACTAAAAAGTAGGGTTACCAACTTTTGAAAATGGAAATACCGGACACCCTCCTGGAGTACGTATACTCTTAAGATTGTGATATCATCGCTCGTGAAAAATGTGAACATCCTGAAAGTGGTTACTTCACATAAAATTGAGCGATTCGGATTTCGAATTTAATAACTTTAGTTGCTTTTGAAGCATTTATTGACCTTACTCCGCCTTATGCAGAGTCGTTTTGACGTATGATTAGTGTCATACTAAAAGCCTGACTACTGCAGGAAACATATGTTAGTCGAACTCTTTAGTATGGCACTAATCACGTGACAAAACGACTCTGCATAAGGCCAACTTATTCTAGTCTTGGTTGAGTCGAAAAGCCTATCATCAATAATACATTGTAATTTAAAACAGAAATGAGCAAATATAATTGACAATTATGGAAGGCATAAAATATGCTTAAAAATAACTCCTACCAGCTTTGCTGGAGCTGGTAATGTCTCATAATGCCTAGGCCTACATACTTTTACTGAATCTGGGTGCATTATTTAATTGGGAGATGTAGCTGAGGACGAAGCAGTGTACTCGTCCTCATTACGCTCTTGAAAATGTACTTTTGTTGACTTTTAGCAATTTTGATAAGTTCAGTAAACCTGTCTTCAACTCTTCAACAAATTCCGCGCACGATATCAAAACAAATTTTAGCTCTGTTTTAACCATGTTCAACGAAAAAATGATTCGTTTCGTCATTCCAAAATAATTTGGATAGAACAGAGGATAGGACTAGTAAGAGGAAAAATTAACGGACATTTAACGTCCAGTTTTGAGGTCGTACCGGATCCCGGGTAAGGTCGAAAACGGGACTGTCCGGTAAAATACCGGACGATTGGCAACCCTACCAAAAAGTGAAGTTGAAGCACTGATAAAGCATATTGAGAATTGTAACTTTGTTCACATAATAATGGTTTTCCAATGCACAATGTTGTAATAATCGTTCCAACGCACTTTAATTGAAAAACATGAATTTATCAATTTTCACCGATTCCATGAAGATCTGAAAAAATATCGAAATAGATTTGAAGAACTAAAGGAAGGGATAAATATAATAGCAAACAGCTGTTCCATTCAGCCTGAACTTCTTTATGCTTGACCAGGGCCGTGCCGTGTAAAATTAGTGCCCGGGGCGAGAATATACGACGGCGCCCCCATACATATATTCCAAGCAATTTTTCCTATCTTTTTTCCCTTTTTCTCCCGAAATTTTCGCCCCCCTTACTTCGGCGCCCGGGGCCGTCGCCCCGTTCGCCCTACCTCCCTAGGGCACGGCTCTGTGCTTGACATAAGAAAGTGTGTCGTCACTACCACGAAATGTGTTGTCACTACGACAAAATTTCTCAAAGCTTCTTCTTCTTCTTTTTTAGGTGCTAGATGTGATAACTCAAATACAATGCCACTTCAATAGTTTGAATGTAGTGATATCAAAATTTAGGGCCCACACTGAGGCACTACAAAATTCAAGTAACACTGATCTTCTGCATAAAGCTTGAGTTCTCGAAAACAAGATTCGCGAGAAATTTTAACTATACGGTTAGCACTTGGTAACAGTGGTGTAACTGACGGGCTCGCAGTGTAGCGGGCCCATTTGAATTTCGAAGATTAACTTTACGAAGTTAGGAATGTTACATTATACATTCATATAGGTATAATATATAATGGTCTGAGACCTTTTGGACAACCTGTGCATATAATATATTCATATTTAGTTGTGATTAGAAGAAAATTGAAGAAACATGTAGAAATTTATTATTATACTTTAGGACTAATTGCACAACTTATATAGAATAAAATAAAATAAGAATATAATTGAGTATAAAATAACTCAAATATTATTTTATCAAAAGAATAATGTTTGAGAAGTGATTCTATAAAAATGCATGTAATACTAATTTTATAATTTTGCTTATTTAACCAATAATATTGAGTTATTTTAGTTAAGAGTGTATTTCGTAGTTTTCAATAGTTTTCGTGCTGTTTTCAAGGGAATTTTGATGTAGGGAATCTTCCTAAAGAAACTCTAAAATTAAATTTAATAATTTCTTCAAAATTCTTAATTTCGAAATTCAGCCATGATGTCTTCTTGGCACATCCCTTTGTTTAGGTAGAAATTATTTTTCATTGAAGCGTAAAAATCTCAGTTTAGGTTGAGATTCGCTCCAGATCTTATCATTGGAGGGGTATCCTTTGATCCGTAGAGATTTAACTTTCTTCTGCGTCACTAGAGAAACCAATTAGCATTCTTCTCCTTGGTATTGTTTGTCTTTTGCTTGTAACTAGGAATGGGCAAAACTGGTATTTATTAAAACCGGAAACTGGTTTCTAGAAAAAACCGAAATCCGAAAATCCCAATATTTCGGTTTTCTCTAAACCGGTTCGGTTTTTCATCGAAACCAGTTTCGGTTTTCTCCAATAACCGGTTTCGGTTTTCTCCAAAACCCGGTTCGGTTTCTCACCAAAGTAGAGTTTCGTTGTTCTCGAAAAAACTGGATCCATTAACAAGAAAAGCAGTTTTGTTTTTAGACATATTAGTTTTTAAGTTAAATATATTGGTTCAAACACCTTCTTCTTCTTGTTGTTCGCCTAATCTGTTCTGTACTTCGCTTCTTATTTGCACGTACCATCACTTGTTATTTGACTCCATAAGTAACAGAATTCCTGCACCTCTTCCACCAGGTAGTCTATTTAAATCCTTAGTTTAATTGTATATTTTTTTTTCTTGTACATCTCATAACTTTGTTTTGCTTTTGCTGATTATAATGGAATGTGTTGCTGAAAGTAGTAATGGGGTGACTTGGCCTCACTTTTTGGCCCCTGGGTCCCTGCCTTAGGACCCATGGTCCCTGGCCGGGGTCAATGACCTAGGGGTACATAGGACCACCCACTCTAAATTTTGGCAGGGGTACCTTGGCCCACCCTCTAAATTTTGGCAGGGGTACATAGGACCACCCCCCTTAAATTTTGGAAATTGCCAAATCTAAAAATTTGGTATGGTAGCCTAGGACCATAGTATGTACCTCTATTAGTATTGGGTGTCTATGTCGTTCCCTTTCATGGGTAAAAAATTGCCAAAAATTCAAATTTCGGAGGTTTTTGACCTAATTTATCCCCTTTGATGAGGTGTTATTACCCTATATAGTTATATGGGCGTATACAGGGGTCCATTACCTTTCATAAGACATGGGTATATTAATGCACCCCTTTAAATTTTTGGGAGGGGTACCTTGGCCCACCCCTTCAATTTTGGAAATTGCCCAATTTCAACATTGGGTATTATAGTATAGGACCCTAATATGTACTATGATAAATTTGGGTGGTCCACCTCATTCCCTTTTAGGGGTACATAGGACCACCCCCCTTAAATTTTGGAAATTGCCAAATCTAAAAATTTGGTGTGGTAGCCTAGGACCATAGTATGTACCTCTATCAGTATTGCGTGTCTATGTCGTTCCCTTTCATGGGTAAAAAATTGCCAAAAATTTAAATTTCGGGGTTTTTTGACCTAATTTATCCCCTTTGATGAGGTATTATTACCCTATATAGTGTTATGGACGTATACAGGGGTCCATTACTTTTCATAACATATGGGTATATTAATGCACCCCTTTAAATTTTTGGGAGGGGTACCTTGGCCCACCCCTTCAATTTTGGAAATTGCCCAATTTCAACATTGGGTATTATAGTACAGGACCCTAATATGTACTATGATAAATTTGGGTGGTCCACCTCATTCCCTTTTAGGGGTACATAGGACCACCCCCCTTAAATTTTGGAAATTGCCAAATCTAAAAATTTGGTGTGGTAGCCTAGGACCATAGTATGTACCTCTATCAGTATTGGGTGTCTATGTCGTTCCCTTTCATGAGTAAAAAAATTGCCAAAAATTCAAATTTCGGAGGTTTTTGACCTAATTTATCCCCTTGGATGAGGTGTTATTACCCTATATAGTTATATGGACGTATACAGGGGTCCATTACTTTTCATAACATATGGGTATATTAATGCACCCCTTGAAAAATTTGGGAGGGGTACTTTGGCCCGCCCCTTAAATTTTGGAAATTGCCCAATTTAAACATTGGGTATTATAGCACAGGACCCTAATATGTATCATGATAAATTTGGGCGGTCCACCTCGTTTCCTTCCAGGGGCACAAAATTGCCAAAATATAAACGTAAGCAATACGTTATACCACGTGTTTGGTTTTTGGTCGATTTTATCCCCTTTGATGAGGTGTTATTATCCTATATAGTTATATGGTCATGTATAGGGGTCCATTACCTTTCATAAGATATCGGTATATTTGTACACTCCGGGAGGGGTACTTTGGCCCACCCCTTAAATTTTGGAAATTGCCCAATTTAAACATTTGGTATTATAGTACCGGATCCTAACATGCATTATGATAAATTTGGATGGTCCACCTCGTTTCCTTCTAGGGGTACAAAATTGTCAAAATATAAACGTAAGCAATACGTTGTACCACGTGTTTGGTCTTTTGGCCCAATTTATCCTCTTGGATGAGGTTCTATTACCTTATATGGTTATATGGTTATGTATAGGGGTCTATTCCCTATCATAAGACATAGGTACATTTGTGCACTCCTTTAAAAATTTGGGAGGGGTACTTTGGCCCACCCCTTAAATTTTAGAAATTGCTCATTTTATATATTTGGTATTATAGTATAGAACCCTAACATGTATTATGATAAATTTGGGTGGTCCACCTCGTTCCCTTTTAGGGGTACAAATTGCCAAAATATAAACGTAAGCAATACGTTGTACCACGTGTTTGGTTTGACCTAAGTTATCCCCTTGGATGAGGTTCTATTACCTTATATGGTTATATGGTTATGTATAGGGGTCTATTCCCTATCATAAGACATAGGTACATTTGTGCACTCCTTTAAAAATTTGGGAGGGGTACAATGGCCCACCTCTTTAATTTTGGAAATTGCCCCTTTTTACATGTTTGGTATTATAGTATAGAACCCTAATATATATTACTATAAATTTGGGTGGTTCACCACGTTTCCTTTGATGGGTACGAAATTGCCAAATTTTAGTACAACCACGTGTTTGGTTTTGGCTCAATTTATCCCCTTGGATGAGGTCCTATTACCTTATATGGTTATATGATCATGTATAGGGGTCCATTCCATATCCCCTTAAATTTTGGAAATTTTCCAATGTAAGCATTCGGTATCATAGTACATGACCTCAACATGTATCATGATAAATTTGGGTGGTCCATCTTGTTCCCTTTCATGGGTAAAAATTACTAAAATATAAACATAAGCAATATGTTGTACCATGCGTTTGGTTTTTGGCCCAATTTCTTCCCTTTGATGGGGTTCTATTACCTTATATGGTTATATGGTCATGTATATGGGTTCATTTCCTATCATTAGACATGGGTACATTGACGCACCCCTTGAAAAATTTGGGAGGGGTATCTTGGCTCATCCACTCGGTTTTAGAAATTGTTTTAATATAAGCATTTGGTATCATAGTACAGGACTTCAATATGTACCACTATAAATTTGGATGGTCCACATCGTTCCCTTTCATGGGTAAAGAACTACCAAAAATCGAATTTCGGAGGTTATTGACACCTATTTAGCACGTTATATGGTTTATTACCTTTATATGTTTATGTTCCCTTTTAAATTTGGGAATTATCAAATAACAAAATTCGGTAAACGTTTTCTAGGACCCATTGGTGTTCCTCTTATGGCCAAATATTCAAAATTTAAATGTTATTGACCGGCTTTATTATTGAATAAGTACAGGATTTATTACTTTTTTCATAAGACACAGGTGTATTTGTGTACCAATCTTAAATTTTGGGAGGGGGTACATTTCTTATTGTCATATCAATAATTGGTAAATGTTCTTTGGGTAAATCATTGTGATCACGTGATCAGTTATTGACCTATGATGGGATTAGGAGTCCAGGACATTGGTACATTGAAACTTTGTAGGATAATTTGAGAATGCGTCATTGGTATTGATTATTACAGCCAAATATAAACGTAAGCAAGACGTTGTACCACGTGATTGACCTTGAGTTTTAGAAATTTGATAGCTAACCTTATTGAATCTTATGACTCATAGTCTTAAGGGAATACATGCTACAACACTGGCAAAGTTATTGTTGATGCAATTTGATTGGCTGATCACTATCTTTCCTGCAATCTGATTGGTTGATTACTATCTTTCGTGCAATTTGTTTGGTTGATGAGTTTTAAATCTTTGCTGTATTCAGTTTTTAGGTTTTGTTTTACATTTAAAAATCTTGTTTTCGTTCAACATTTTGCACTCAATGATAAATATGATTAAAACCGTTTATTTGTTAATCGAATAGTTAAAAACCGGATAAAGTTTGACGGTTAACCGTGAAACGTAAAAATTTTTTAGTTTGAAATTTTTTTTTGCTTGAAACATTTTGTTTGAAAATTCTTGCTTTCAAATTTTTTGTTTGAATTTTTTGTTTCAGAATTTTGTTTGAAATTTTTTTTGACAACTTTTGTTTCAAAATTTTTTGTTTAAAATTTTTTGTTTGAAATTTTTTTCGTTTCAAATTTTTGTTTAAAGTTTTTGTTTGAAATTTTTCGTTTCCAAATTTTTTGTTTGAAAAAATTTTTGTTTGAAATTTTTTTTTGTTTCAAAATTTTGTTTGAATTTCTTTCGTTTGAAATTTTTTTGTTTGAATGTTTTTCGTTTCAAAATTTTGTTTCAAAGTTTGGTTTGACATTTTTAAAAGTTTGTGCACTCATTAGTAAAGAACCGGAACTGTTTAGAACTAAAACCTCTGGCAACATTGTGGTGCAATAGTACACGTCAGAACATGGTGCAATAGTACACGTCAGAACATGATAATGAAACGTCATCAGTTTTGCATCATATATAAGTATCGTTCGCGTTAGTATTCATGATAACATCATCATGGCTACTTGTCTGCAGTTTCTAAACACACGTGATGTGATGAAATCATTTACCAAGATTACTGATTTACAACAGAATGTACCTTATAGAATTCTTAGCTAGCCAAATGATCCCTACAGAGTTTGGATTAAGAATCGTAGTGAAGCTTGAAAATGATAAGAATATAATTTTACCAGCAAGATATTTACCCATGGAAGCATCAAAACAAGAAGAACTGCTGCGTTTCTTAAATACTGGATCTGTATCTTTATGCTATAAAAGACTCTTGGGTCGAAGTCATCAGTTTGAATTTAGTACACAGCCGGATTCGTCAGCAATTGTGATGAAATCATGAATTCAAACGTCAGCACATCAGACATAGTTGTATTTATGTGGTCAGCATGACGTCAGCAACTGTGATGAAACCATGAATTCAAACGTCAGCACATTCCTTTCCAATGACGTCAGCCGTAGTTCTATAAATCAACCAATACCGTGAAATCATTTGAGCAAGTGCTTTTCAGGAGGAAAGATGTGTACTTCTAACGATAAAGAATTCATCTTCGCAAGCTATTATCCAATAAATATATTTCAAACAAAACATGTGATCAGTGCTAGAACATTTGAACCAGTGATTCGATTGGGCAAAGCAGAACAATTTGGTGTACAACTGACCTGTGAAGAATGGCAAATATTATGTTCACGAATCGACCAAATGAACGATTATTTTCATGATGAGCTAAATGTGACCATAGTCAAATCATTAGGCTCAAATCATGAAGTGGTGCTGCGTACAGTCCTCGAAGAGAAGATGGTGCTGTTACGTAAAAAGAGTACATTTCATGTCCCTCGCAACATGGTGTATCTAACGGAAACAGAATGGAACAAATTCATCAGCGTATTCCAGTGTGTTAAACATGCAGTGGAAGTGTGTAACAAAACAAGTATATTCCTGAAAAAGTACTATTTTGAAAAATGTGTTATGCATATTGTACAACATGTATCTAGATATTGTGATGGTTGTCAACATCGTTCGTGGGTGCATACCTGTATTGATAAGCAGTTTATTTGTGATCAAATGAACATTGAGTTTCCACCAATTGATATCGCAATAGACCTTAAAAGACTTCAATTGGAATTAAAATTATACGCTAAAGACAAACTAGTGCAAGAAGTTCAAAATACATTGTATCGACAATATCCAGAACCACTATCTGGTATGGATGTATGTGGAGTGTAATAAAATGATCCATTTCAATGAATTGTGTTTTTTTTATTTCAAGTACAACCCCATATTCTGACGTGTACTATTGCATCATGAAAAAAATATTGACAAAGGTTTTTGTTCTAAACAGTTCCGGTTCTTTACTAATGAGTGCACAATCTTTAAAAAAAAATGTCAAACCAAACTTTCAAACAAAATTTTTGAAACGAAAAAATTTGGAAACAAAATTTTCAAACGAAAAAAAAATTTCAAACGAAAAATTTTAAACAAAAAAATTGAAACAAAAAATTTACAAAAAAAAAATTTAAACAAACAAAATTTTGAAACAAAAATTTCAAACAAAAAATTTTTTCAAACAAAAATTTCAAACCAAAAGTTTCAAACAAAATTTTGAAACAAAATTTTTAAACAAAACTTTCGAAACAAAAATTTTTAAACTAAAAATATCACACGAAAAAAATGTCAAACCAAAGTTTCAAACAAAAAATTCAAAAACTTTTTAAATGTTAAAACAAAACTGAATTCAGCAAAGATTTGAAACTCATCAACCAATCAGATTGCACGAAAGATAGTGATCAGCCAATCAGATTGCAGGAAAGATAGTGATCAGCCAATCAAATTGCATCAACAATAACTTTGTCAGTGTTGTAGCATGTATTCCCTTAAGACTATGAGTCATAAGTTTCAATAAGGTTAGCTATGTATCCCTGTACACTACCTCATCAAGGTCAATCACGTGGTACAACGTCTTGCTTACGTTTATATTTGGCTGTAATAATCAATACCAATGACGCATTCTCAAATTATCCTACAAAGTTTCAATGTACCAATGTCCTGGACTCCTAATCCCATCATAGGTCAATAACTGATCACGTGATCACAATGATTTACCCAAAGAACATTTACCAATTATTGATATGACAATAAGAAATGTACCCCCTCCCAAAATTTAAGATTGGTACACAAATACACCTGTGTCTTATGAAAAAAGTAATAAATCCTGTACTTATTCAATAATAAAGCCGGTCAATAACATTTAAATTTTGAATATTTGGCCATAAGAGGAACACCAATGGGTCCTAGAAAACGTTTACCGAATTTTGTTATTTGATAATTCCCAAATTTAAAAGGGAACATAAACATATAAAGGTAATAAACCATATAACGTGCTAAATAGGTGTCAATAACCTCCGAAATTCGATTTTTGGTAGTTCTTTACCCATGAAAGGGAACGATGTGGACCATCCAAATTTATAGTGGTACATATTGAAGTCCTGTACTATGATACCAAATGCTTATATTAAAACAATTTCTAAAACCGAGTGGATGAGCCAAGACACCCCTCCCAAATTTTTCAAGGGGTGCGTCAATGTACCCATGTCTTATGATAGGAAATGAACTCATATACATGACCATATAACCATATAAGGTAATAGAACCCCATCAAAGGGAAGAAATTGGGCCAAAAACCAAACGCATGGTACAACATATTGCTTATGTTTATATTTTAGTAATTTTTACCCATGAAAGGGAACAAGATGGACCACCCAAATTTATCATGATACATGTTGAGGTCATGTACTATGATACCGAATGCTTACATTGGAAAATTTCCAAAATTTAAGGGGATATGGAATGGACCCCTATACATGATCATATAACCATATAAGGTAATAGGACCTCATCCAAGGGGATAAATTGAGCCAAAACCAAACACGTGGTTGTACTAAAATTTGGCAATTTCGTACCCATCAAAGGAAACGTGGTGAACCACCCAAATTTATAGTAATATATATTAGGGTTCTATACTATAATACCAAACATGTAAAAAGGGGCAATTTCCAAAATTAAAGGGGTGGGCCATTGTACCCCTCCCAAATTTTTAAAGGAGTGCACAAATGTACCTATGTCTTATGATAGGGAATAGACCCCTATACATAACCATATAACCATATAAGGTAATAGAACCTCATCCAAGGGGATAACTTAGGTCAAACCAAACACGTGGTACAACGTATTGCTTACGTTTATATTTTGGCAATTTGTACCCCTAAAAGGGAACGAGGTGGACCACCCAAATTTATCATAATACATGTTAGGGTTCTATACTATAATACCAAATATATAAAATGAGCAATTTCTAAAATTTAAGGGGTGGGCCAAAGTACCCCTCCCAAATTTTTAAAGGAGTGCACAAATGTACCTATGTCTTATGATAGGGAATAGACCCCTATACATAACCATATAACCATATAAGGTAATAGAACCTCATCCAAGAGGATAAATTGGGCCAAAAGACCAAACACGTGGTACAACGTATTGCTTACGTTTATATTTTGACAATTTTGTACCCCTAGAAGGAAACGAGGTGGACCATCCAAATTTATCATAATGCATGTTAGGATCCGGTACTATAATACCAAATGTTTAAATTGGGCAATTTCCAAAATTTAAGGGGTGGGCCAAAGTACCCCTCCCGGAGTGTACAAATATACCGATATCTTATGAAAGGTAATGGACCCCTATACATGACCATATAACTATATAGGATAATAACACCTCATCAAAGGGGATAAAATCGACCAAAAACCAAACACGTGGTATAACGTATTGCTTACGTTTATATTTTGGCAATTTTGTGCCCCTGGAAGGAAACGAGGTGGACCGCCCAAATTTATCATGATACATATTAGGGTCCTGTGCTATAATACCCAATGTTTAAATTGGTCAATTTCCAAAATTTAAGGGGCGGGCCAAAGTACCCCTCCCAAATTTTTCAAGGGGTGCATTAATATACCCATATGTTATGAAAAGTAATGGACCTCTGTATACGTCCATATAACTATATAGGGTAATAACACCTCATCCAAGGGGATAAATTAGGTCAAAAACCTCCGAAATTTGAATTTTTGGCAATTTTTTTACTCATGAAAGGGAACGACATAGACACCCAATACTGATAGAGGTACATACTATGGTCCTAGGCTACCACACCAAATTTTTAGATTTGGCAATTTCCAAAATTTAAGGGGGGTGGTCCTATGTACCCCTAAAAGGGAATGAGGTGGACCACCCAAATTTATCATAGTACATATTAGGGTCCTGTACTATAATACCCAATGTTGAAATTGGGCAATTTCCAAAATTGAAGGGGTGGGCCAAGGTACCCCTCCCAAAAATTTAAAGGGGTGCATTAATATACCCATATGTTATGAAAAGTAATGGACCCCTGTATACGTCCATAACACTATATAGGGTAATAATACCTCATCAAAGGGGATAAATTAGGTCAAAAAACCCCGAAATTTAAATTTTTGGCAATTTTTTACCCATGAAAGGGAACGACATAGACACGCAATACTGATAGAGGTACATACTATGGTCCTAGGCTACCACACCAAATTTTTAGATTTGGCAATTTCCAAAATTTAAGGGGGGTGGTCCTATGTACCCCTAAAAGGGAATGAGGTGGACCACCCAAATTTATCATAGTACATATTAGGGTCCTATACTATAATACCCAATGTTGAAATTGGGCAATTTCCAAAATTGAAGGGGTGGGCCAAGGTACCCCTCCCAAAAATTTAAAGGGGTGCATTAATATACCCATGTCTTATGAAAGGTAATGGACCCCTGTATACGCCCATATAACTATATAGGGTAATAACACCTCATCAAAGGGGATAAATTAGGTCAAAAACCTCCGAAATTTGAATTTTTGGCAATTTTTTACCCATGAAAGGGAACGACATAGACACCCAATACTAATAGAGGTACATACTATGGTCCTAGGCTACCATACCAAATTTTTAGATTTGGCAATTTCCAAAATTTAAGGGGGGTGGTCCTATGTACCCCTGCCAAAATTTAGAGGGTGGGCCAAGGTACACCTGCCAAAATTTAGAGTGGGTGGTCCTATGTACCCCTAGGTCATTGACCCCGGCCAGGGACCATGGGTCCTAAGGCAGGGACCCAGGGGCCAAAAAGTGAGGCCAAGTCACCCCATTACTACTCTGAAGTATCCGTTGCATTCCATTTACACCCGCTTGCAACTTTTTTCTTACTGTTTGCCAAGAGTGCGATATCGTCCACAGATTTAAATCAGGCGCATGTACAGTATTTTCTGTCCATGAACAATTATTTCTCAGCTGATTGTCCTTGATTTCTTTTTTACTGATTCTTCTGTATAAAGATTAAACAAAATGGATGACAACAGAATAAAACTCTCGACATTTTAATATAATTATTTTATTTTGTATCTACTGTACATTCTTTGTTGGCTAAATAAATGAAATATACAGTATTACCACCGATTTACACTTTCCAAGGAACCAGACGGAAAATGATGAAAATCACGAAAACTTTAAATTGTAAGAAATAAGAAGCTCGAAAATCATGTACAATTTTATTCTGCATATTTTTCATTACGTTCTGCATGCAACAATGTTGAACAGGATAATAGGGAATATTTATTTTGGTTTGTTATAAACATATTTACCTTTCTTCATACAACAGTTTATCATGAACTGTTCCCATTGGGATGTTATCCTTGTAAAGATATTCAGTCTGACCAGAGAACTGGCCAACATAGAACAACGAAACTGCAAAGCGAGCAAATCTTTGTGGAGTATGATTAAGAGGCCTTATCACTGCGAAATTAAAATACCGCTAATTTTACAGTAATTCTGTGATATCTTTAAATAGATAAAAGATAATCGAAATGTGGAACAAGGGCGCCCTAGAAAATATTATTTTGCATGAGGTACCATTATCACGATTCACCTAGTGGCTTTCTGTTTAAAGCCATTTAGAAATGCGAAAATAAATGCCGGGTTTCTAAATGACTTGAAATCGAAAGTAGATAAGTGAATGGTGATAATGGTATCTCATGTAAAATAATATTGTCTAGGGAGGTCTTGTTCCACTTTTTAATTATCTTTTATCTATTTGAAGATATCACAGAATTACTGTAGAATTAGCGGTATTTTTAATTTCGCCGTGATGGGGCTTCTTAAGTAATAGACAGATCACTAGCGTTATCGCCTATCACCTTAGCAAAAAGCAGAATTTCATGAATCATTTCGTTGTCATGACCAGTTCTATTATCTTCGTGAAAGCCATAATGCTTTCTTACGCTATACAGATCGACATTTGTGAGAAATTGAAATTTCATAAACATTAAAGAGAAGAATTTAAATACATTTTGAATATAGGGAAACTAAAGGGGCATTTTTAATAAAATGTTGAAAGGTGGAAAAGATTAAACATAAAAAAATAAAAGCTGAGTAATATTTTATATAATAGATTTCATCACTCTTCCTACTGATTGGAGGTGATATTCAACTTTGTTTTGCGGGTAAGCGAGCCTTAGAAATTAGTAGTTAAAAATAATTATTACCAAAGCAAATTAACTTATAGAGACTTCGCGAATTTGTGAACCTGTAGCATTTGCATTACAGTTGGAACGAGTGATCGTAGAGGAATGTTAAATTAGATTGACGAACGGTGGTTAGACATCTATATCAGGAAGTATCAGAAATAATTTGTTGCAGATGCATTTGTTTTTCCTGTTTGTCCATTCATCTTCGTTTTTTTAAATGAAATTTCCCGTTCTCTTTCTTCTTCCGTTCTCTTGTAATTACGGAAGAGGAGGAGAAGAAGAAGAAAGACTGGAATTGGTTTTTCATCTCTTGTCTAGTTATACCCCTTGGTCATCTTCTTGGGCCTGTTGCATTTAACTAGAAGCAAACTATTCGCAAATGGCAATGACCAGATATGATCTTTATTCTGGGAACAGCAAAATAATGTTGTTTCAACATCGGTATTTAAAAAATGCAAAAAAAAAAAAAAAAGTTGAATGTAGAATATCAGTTTTAAGATATGTATTCAGATTTTAATTTAGATCCAGCTTGTATGGTTGTATGTATATAATTATATTGTACGAGGGACAGTCGAAAAGTTCCCGGGATGTTGTAGTTTTGGCATTTGTGATGCAATCAGAATAAATCTTGTACAACACAGTCCTTAAGTTGCCTAATTAAAAAATTTGGTAAGTGTGAACAGGCCATAATAAGCAGAGTATGAATAGTGTAGTTGAACGAAAGAGTGTGTGGTGATCAGTTGCTGTAATGTCGCAGTTCGAGCAACGCGCAAACATTAAATGCAAACTGGGGAAATTTGCGTCTGAGATTTTAATAACCTTTAAAACAGTTTAGCACCATTGGATTTTTGTCTCTTCTCAAAGCTAAGAGTGAGCCTAAAAGATACCGTTTCGCCACCATAGAAGAGATCAAAACGAATGGTTGAAATTCGGAAGAGCTTTCGTCGGTGTTTTCAGCAATGACAGGAACGGTTCAGCACGTGTGTGGAGAACCAGCCCTAGGCAATTTGCCGCCCCGTGCAATGGCAACATTTGCGGTCCCGCTTTTCCAGAAGGAACAAATCTTAAAAGCCACAGTTTTAAGTATACTACTCCACCATGGACAAGAAAGAGGAAGTAAAGTGCACTTGCACTCAGAAAGACCTAAACATTACAAATACAATCTGTACATATGCTACATTGACTTGATCCCTAGTCTTCCGTTGTAAGCGCTGCTATCGGCTGAAGGAATTCCACTCGCTTTCTCTCGCTTAGCAACAGCTGAACCCTTATTGGCTCAACGCGTGGGTGTCTGAGGATGTGAGCGTTAGTTCGCATTTTTGCCACAGCTCAAGACATTTTGGCAGCACAATAGTTGTGTCTGTTTTTTTTTTCTTTAAATAATAATATATTATGTTAGTGAACGATCAAGCAAACACACCTGCAGAGGAAAGGTTGTAATCCTTTGTGTAGAATTCAACATCGAGCTTCAATCTCAATATATCAGTTTGCAATTCCACTGCAGCTAGCTCTTTTATCTTACTTCCTGATTTTCCTTCTAGATGTGTTAAATTATTATTTTTTTAAAAACTTATTTCCATCTACAATGATAAGACCTTGTTTGCGACAAAGACAAGACTAGTTTTCATATCTAAATTGTGATAACTAACTAAATGGAACGGGTGTTCGCTACTGTTCCAGAGAGTTTT
This sequence comes from Thermobia domestica, assembly GCF_964235325.1. Taxonomy (NCBI): domain Eukaryota; kingdom Metazoa; phylum Arthropoda; class Insecta; order Zygentoma; family Lepismatidae; genus Thermobia; species Thermobia domestica. The sequence goes on from NC_137461.1 coordinate 22,183,496, forward strand.
TGTATTCGGCAACAATCAAACAATTCATGTCGGGATTTATTCGACCCTGTTCATGTTACCTTAAAACTAATGGGACCTAAATATGATTTATGAATATAGTATTCAAATAGGTCAGCTTAGGAAATTTAACCACCATCATCATGAAATCTGTTTCCAATAAGAAATATATTTATTTTAAATACTATAGGTATGACAGATTTTGCCGCTCCTCGAAGCTTGCCAACTCATACAAATGTACGTGTTGCACATATGGTAGAGCCAGCCCTGGGTGTGTGTGTGTTCCGAATGTGCTTATTATGAAGACTATTACATAAAATAATGTGTACTTATATTGTGGTAATAGAACTACAACAAAATTCCGTTAACATTTTGATTGCTCCTCGTATATACAAGAACAAAATAAAAAATAAATTACGATCAAATATTGTAATACTTCAAAGGCTGAACTTTGCTCTGTAAAAACAAAGGGAAATTGATCTAACTAAATCATTTCTTCGCTCAATGTCGATTGATTCACATATCATCATGAAAATCGTTTGATCTGTTTCAAAGATAAAATTTATAATAATCTAAGAACTGCTCGCATTAGAGTATTTAATTTTATAGTTCATGAATATCTTTTAAAATCACCGAAATCTATCTGCTTATACATTGAAACAACGAATAGATATACGAGCTCCAAAATTCTACAATATAATTAACGCTTAAATGGAGGTGAGGGGGGAATCCAAAGATGAAACATACAGGTAAAGTTGTTGAATTTCTATTGCAAGATATCTAGTAAGTACAACAAGATCAAATTCAACAATTTGATCAAGAATCTTTTACTACAGCAAAACAGAAGAACCTGGAGCGATATCGTAAGGGATAGTATGGCCAAAGTCAAATGCTACTAGTGAAGCTAATAACAATGTAAAGATACTATCTTTTCCCAGTTCGAAGTCATGTTATAGTACCTAGGTAAAAATACTAGTTCTCAAAAACAAACAAAAAAAAATCTTGCGACCTAATACACAATGCAAGTGCAAGGGCAAATCGCCAATATAGCATCAAAGTTGCCATATCATTTGTTAACCATCTATTCGAACCGGAAGTAGTTGAAATTACCCGTTTGGTATTTCAGTGTTTTTTGTCCTAAAATAATGGTAACTATTTTTTTTAACGATTCAGTGCTTCAAGACAGCTTACCATGAGTACGCATACGCACAATATTCTATGTACACTTAAAGTGGTTGAAATTTACTAGTACTTCCGGTTTCAATATTTATTTTCATAGAATACAGATATTGGGGAGCGGTATTTTGCAATTTATTCATCGTTCAAAAGTGAATTCTATATCGTCCGTTAACCTTCTCTTCAAATCAGAAGCGGTAGAAAATAACCCTTTCTGGTTTCAACGTTTGTCGCCAGAGAACCAAACAAAACCCGTAATAGTTAGCAACAAGCGGTTTTTGGCCAAGAATATTATAAAAATAGAGGATCTGCTCATATGTATCGCAATCCTTTTGACTCAATGAAGCCAAAAAAAAAAACACCTGAACATCGGCACGTCTGATTGGCTAGTCTCGTTTCTGCCATGAATGTCGGTTCAAAACATTACGATCTTACTGGGCGGAGCGGGCAGAGTGGGGGTGGCTAAACTGTGACGTATGGCTTCACGGTTTTGTTATAGAGACAGATTCTCTATTTTATAACATAGTTGTTTTTGGCAATTAATTCAACGTCTCAAGAGAACATACTATCACTACCCGCAATATACTATCAAAACCAGACGTTTTTGAAATTTCCTAGTATTTCCAATTTCAATACTTATTGTTACTAAACAAAAATGATAAGAGTTATGAAAAAGTTATTTTCCTGACACTGATTCTGCATCCCAAGAATAATTTTTGTCTTGAATTTTATCTATTTCTCCAAGCTGTAAGTGCCGAAAATTTGCTATTTCCGGTTACAGCACTTATTGCATCATTGATAAAACGAAACTAAATAGCGATATGAAGTTTTTGGTATGAATTCAGTATCGCAAGAATATATTCCATCTCTGATTTTTTTTTTCTTCCAATAGGAAGTAATAGACATCAGATACCTCTTCTGGTTTCAATATTAATCTCCGTAGACCAGAAACACTAAGACATGGGGAGTAATGGCTTTTTGATATTGATTCAGTGTCCAGGAATAAATTCTATCTTACAAGGAACCCCTTGAGTGCGAGGTCGCAAGTGCAATCTCTAGTAAGGCTCATTTGAAAGTGTAGTGTGAACAATGATGACAGGAAAAAAATTAGCTGCTAATGATTCACCATGTGCATCAGAAGGGCGACAGAAAATACGTGTCCGGGAAGTGCAGAGATCAACCTTCTATGGGATATATGTAACACACTTCATAAAATGGACATCGACATTCACGAAATGTTCAAACAAACCATCAACTTTCATCATGAACACCGAATGAAAAATAACGCACCATAGTGATCACAAATGTGCGCACCATAAAGATCGATGGCGAAGTGCTTGGGAGTTACAAACCGTTCAGGGCGTTCAACTAGGTATCCACTCTTAAAGAATGCATATAGAATCATGTGCCATCCCATTCCATCAGTTCTCATCTCCCCACTATAGCAAAATGATTCTATATGCGTTCTTTAAAAATGGATACCTAGCTGAACATACTGAACGATTTGTAACTCCCGAGGAGTTCGCCTTCGATCTTGATGGCGCGAACATCTCTTATCACTATGGCTTGCCATTTTTCATTCGGTGTTCATGGTGGAAGTTAATGGTCTGTTTTGAACATTTCGTCAATGTCGACGATGTCCATTTTGTGAAGTGTAATACATATATCCCATAGAAGATTGATCTCTGCATCTCCCGGACACGTATTTTTTGTCACCCTCCTGATGCACATGGTGAGTCATTAGCAGCTATAAATATACCACATTGACTTGATCCCTAGTCTTCCGTTGCAAGCGCTGCTATCGGCTGAAGGAATTCCACTCGTTTTCTCTCGCTTAGCAACAGCTGAACCCTTATTGGCTCAACGCGTGGGTGTGTGAGGGTGTGAGCTTTAGTTCGCATTTTTGCCACGGCTCAAGACATTTTGGCAGAACAATAATATTTTTCCTGTTATCATTGTTCATACTACACTTTCAAATGAGACTTACTAGAGATTGCACTTGCGACCTCGCACTCAAGGGGTTCCTTGTAAGACGCTATTATCCTATTGCAACCAGTAGTTATAGATGTACCATTTTAAGTTTGAGTATCGAATTCCATAGTTTCACACTGTGAAACGAAACTTATTTCTTTTTTAAATAATCTTCCATTTTTTAAACACTTTTCAGGACTACCGAATCATGCCACTGAGGACACCTCCTAGTTAGTTTTATTTATTTATTTATTTTAAATTATAAATATAGGCTGTTTCATCAGGTAACGATTCATTGAGCAAAATTGGAATGACCTTGGACTCATCTTGAAAGAGCAGATTAAAATTATATTTAACCTTGATTTGAAAGAACATAAAGAAATGATAAAATATCGATAATTACTATCATTAACCTCCTTGATTTGTTATCTGTTTTTTAACGCTTTGCATGTTTTTTTAAAAGTAAATGTCAATCATAGAGTTTACATATACACCGTTATGTTTATGTAATGATGTAAAATTAATAGCACATTTTGATGCATAAGATTAATGTGCATTGTAGTACCATCTTGATCCAATATAAGTACTTTAACTCAGTTGTTACAAGCTCGAAAAATACTACTCACACAGGCTTACCAGCACAGTTTTTCATTAATTTTGAATAATGCTTCTATTTTCTACTGCTACCGCTCGTTACCGATTGTTTGTTAAGAATGTTCTTATTTTTATATTTCTTGCAAGATTTCTGTTTTGAATACAAATTAACGGTTTAATGAATATGTACAGTATAAATAGCATACTACCAAATACTCCACATAATATTTTGAATATCTCCTACATTTTTCCATACAGCATTCACCTAAACTCCAACACTTCTTGTGGGCATCCTAATAGACCACCCCAACTTTTTTTCCCTTTCTTCTGAGTCAAATATCAAGAAATGCTGAAACACGTGTTTAATTATTTTATATAAAAAAATTAAACTCTAAATTTTATTTCTCTAAACACTAAATTTCATGTCTTTAATATTAATGGATTCGGAGATACGAATATCTTGTTATACGTAATATGGACATCTTATTATAATAATAATAATTGTCAACCCACTTTCTTTCCTGGGGTCCCGGCTTCAATCCCAGCCTCCGCCAAGTGATCTTTGTGGTGGACAAACACCGTGTGCGTGGGTTTTCTCGGGGTTCTCCCGTTTCCTCTCACTTTCTTCATTCCACCATTTCATTCATTACTCATCATCACCGTCTCCTTTAGCCTAACCGGCATAACCGTGAGACGTAAAACTCAAAGATTTCATTTCATTTCATTTGCACTTTCTTTCCTGACCATCGTATTTTATTCCCTTCTCGGTCAAATATAAAACGTTGAAGCACGTGCCTTATTGTTTTATTTCAGAAGCCCAAGTACCAAATTTTATCTCTAATCCGAGATTCCGAGTTATGGACTCGTATTATAATAATTGTAATCTCCGCTTCTTTTTCTTCTTTGCTATAAAGGTAACCAAGAAAGTTCTGTCGCTTCTTCTGGAGATTTGTTGTTCAGTTGGCCCTCACACCGTGAGTTGAATGCGAATGGAGATAAGGCGAAGATCAGTTGTTGGTGTGGGTATATCTAATTTACTACCTGGTTATGGAAGTTCAGTTACGCCAACTTGCATAAGGACAGAATGAACATGGGACCTCCACAGAACGTCATAAGGGAATGTATATTGTACGAGTTCAAGCTGCAATCAAACGCCACTTCAGCGGGGTGGAACATATGCCAGGCCTTTGATGAGGGTGCCGTGACTACGTGGTTTAACAAGTTTAAGGACGATGACGAAACACTCGAAGACGCACCACGTGCCGGAAGACCAACACAGATACGAAATGAAGATCTTCAGGCAGCAATTGATGCGAACAGTGACCAGACATGTGAGGAATTGGAACTACAATTAAGTGTGAGTGGAGAAATCATTTGGCAGCACCTCCATCAACTTAGGAAGCACTACAAGTTGGATCGATGGATCCCACATGATTTGATTCCGGGCCAGAAGGCAACACGAGCAAACACTTGTGTTTCTTTGCTGTCTCTTCTGATGGAGCCATTTCTGGACAGGATGTTGACATGTGATGAGAAGTGGGTCCTGTACGAAGCTCCACGGTGCCGTCATCATTGGTTAGCATTCCATGAACCGGTTCCAAATCAGACGAAACCAGCACTGCAGCAGAAAAAGGTCCTCCTGTGTGTTTGGTGGACTGTTCGCGGCATCGTACATCGGGAACTGCTATCAGCTGACCAGAGCATTAGTGCAACTGTGTACTGCCAGCAGTTGACCTGTGTTCAAGTAAAACTCAAAATTCTGGAGCCAACACTTCTGAATCGCAAAGGGCTCCTTCTGTTACAGGACAACGCTAAGCCCCACGTGGCTAGTATAACCCGGGTACCATTCTACACCTTGGATAGGAAACACTATTGCATCCGCCATACTCCCTGAACATTGCACGGTCCGATGATCACCTGTTCCATTCCTTGGACAATCGCCTTAGAGGAAGCAAGTTCAAATCCCTAGTAGAGGTGCAAAATGCACTTAATATCTTCTTCGCTTCACGGCCCACCAAGTTCTACGGCGATGGAATCCATGGCCTTTCAGAACGTTGGCAGAAGGTTGTGGATGCTGATAGGGGATTATTTTTTATTTTCCAGGCACGTTTTAGGAGAAATATCGATGTTCGAAAGTGGTGGGTGAAAAAGCGACAGAATTGGCTTGGTTATCTTGATAGATGAAATTAAAAAAAAAAAAAAAACACGGAAAAAAGAATGTAATTATTTGAAATGAGAAGTCCAAATGTCAAATTTCACGTACCTAATCTTAAACATTTTCGAGATAGGCCATCTTTTAATAATAATTGTAACATTCGCCCTTTATCCTTCTCACGTCCTTTTCTTCCCTTCTAGATCAACTAAGAAACGCTCAAACAAGTATCTTATTATTTGAAATGAGAAATCCATAAACCAAGTTTCGTGACTCTAACCTTCAGAGATTCTGAAATATGGACATATTGATATAATAAATGTCACTCCATTTTTTCTACTTTCTCATTGGATTTTCAATATATCCTTCCTTAGTGGTATCTTACGTCACAAATCCTATGCACTGTCAAAATTTCAGGTGGCCTAGGCGTCGATCAATCAGTCATTCACTCACTTTTATGCATAGAGATATTTAATATTACTTCAATTATATTTGAATATTAGCAGTAAGTAATACGATCATATACAACAAAATTAATTTCCACGAAATAAGGAACATTTATTTAAGAGATTTGCAGAAAAATCTATAAAATCCACTTATTGAAAATTTAGTTCATTAGTAATAGCAATAATTCCCATATAAATCAAAGTGTTAAGAAACAAAGATGGGGCAGGTATTCATAATTGTTAACGTTGAGAGAATACTCTCGCAATAGACTCATGAATATTATTTTAGCCTATATTTTATAGGTTTTACTCTATAAACCACAATGGAAAAGGCTTAAGTTTAGAGTTGCCCCTCCAGTCTGAAGGTGCCCTTGGACTTTGCAACATACAAAAAACAGTGCTTAAAGTATTAAAAATTGTTACATTTCACTTAACTTTAGTACTCCGTGGACTTCACAAAAATTTAAAAAGGTTTTCTTCATTATTTTTGAGCATCCGTTATACCTGATCGCCATATTCGCCATATTTTACAACTACCATGCTGCTGAAACCTTCCGCGAATGCTTCCGCATCCGGCAAATAGTACTAACTTCCACACATCTTTTCTCGTATTAAAAATAACTCTCCTGCCGAACTTACATTCCTAAACATCAAATAAAAACTTCAAATTATCATTTCTTACCTCATTTCTCCTGTAAATTTTCCTGATTTTTATAAAAAGCGGAGGGGTAACTCTAAACTTAACCCATGTAAAATCATTACCTCTTGTGAAGTTCCGCATTGTGTAAGTGACTCTATTGACGTATTCGTTAATGTGTATAAATGAGTAAAAATTCTTATATTATGCAATGAATGAAATTTAGACAAAGAAGAAATAGTTGATAAACCAGATAGCCATAAGCCATATGTAATAGCCAAACGTACTTGTGGTTGTGTTTGGCTATTGCACATGCAGGTCTACTAAACATATGCCAGTAGTAATTCATTTCATCTTGAGACGTGACAAATAAACTTTGTTTTCGAATTTGAGATTTGTGTGGAGTTGCAGACCTTCTGATTGGATGTATGCAGTTGGGATATAGAGTATTTTATAAACCAAATAATGAAATCACGTTCATAAAAATTGCAATTGCATCAAGAGAGGTTATCAACGTTCGTTTTAAATGACAAATACCATATATTATAAATAGACCGTTAGCATGTATAATAGTCAAGATAATCTGCTCTTTTGTAGTTATAATTAATTAATAATCCAAGTAGATTATGTACATGTAATCATCACATTACTGACCCAAATAATTTCAAGTTACAACTCAGAGACATTTCCCTTCATATATTCCCAACTAGATTACTACCTATGTGCTAGCATAGGTTTTCTCACTATTACACATAATCTTGAAACAATACGAGCCCGATATTCCACTCCTATCCACAATGACTATGGACAACGAAATTCTACCCAATTCTAAATACCACTAAGATCTTATACAGAGTGAACCATTTCCCTTAAAATACTGTTGTAACTTTTAAACTAATAGATTAAACAATACATACACGTTGACTTTGTAACGTGTCGGTAATCTCTACAACACTAAAACGCAGATGAGACTGACAGGCAATACACATTTGAAATACTTTAGTTCAAAATCTACCTTTAATATAACGTAGTCTAGGTAAATTCCAAGTGCCATTAAAATCTTATACAAGCTTGAAACTCCCTTGTATGCAAGCTGGACCAGTAAGTTTGAAACTCCCTTTTAACTTTTAAACTAATAGATTTTTCTTTTAAAACTGAAATTTTGTACGACACAATTTATCGACAAGAGGAAAGACATAAATTCCAATACCAGCACACTAACAATATTGGCAACTCAATATAAAGCTGCATTTTTCAAATGGTATTTTGGATGAAATGTGCAATGATCTCATGTAATGCCATTCGAATGAAATTTACCATTATTGAATATATTTATAAAGAGAGATAAATTCAGTCCTTGTTTTTGCCCAAGCAATGAAGATGACCGAGAAACCTGAAAGTAGTGTTGTAAAAAAACGGTTTTTTTTCTGTGAAGTTTTTTTTTCAATAAAAAACATCGTTCTTTTTCATGTTTTTTTTCAAATGTCTGTTTTTTTTCTGGCAACTATTATTTATTGATTTACGTCGCAGATTATTGAAATAATCAACAGAACTTGAGTCGAAGCCCTCGTAACTTACAAATCTTTTGTTTATTTGCACCTATATACTAGCAAAATTGTGTGATTATTCCTTTCGGCCTCAGGTCATTTTTGACGTTTTCCTACATTTCCAGTTAGTGACTTATTGCTCAAAAACCATTCATTCGTTTGATATGGTTAAGGCCTTGTTTTTTAGAAAATGGATGTGGTTATCTTTTGGTGTAAGTTGCATTGCAGTGTTTCCAATGGGTGGGAAATTATTGAGGGAAATGTAGGGGTAAAAATTTACAAAAAATTCCCTAACCGAATTTCAAAATTTTTTGTATCTAGTACCACTGCTGCTATATGGGTTCAAGTCGCCTAAAAAAATCTTTGGTGTGTTGACAAGGTACGGTGAAATCCTGAAGTCGCTTGCTTCCATTCAAAGAGGGAAAGAAAAAATTCTGTCATACACATGAAATTTTGACACTTTTTACGCCTCACAAGCAAAAATCAAATATGCCGGGGCTAGAGCTTCTCTAATTATCCTATTGAAACTTTTTATGGTGCGTTCTGTAGGGAAAAGAGGAAGCTTTTAGGTAGTGGTACGTTTCTTTCAATGTAGTCAGCAAGAGGGTAATAATAGAGGGGAAAAGGGAAATTTTCCGAATTTTTCACCTAAAAGCGGGAATTAATTGTTTTGGCTGGAAACACTGCCATCAGACAGACGAAAACTATCTGAAAATAGCCCTTAGTACTCCAAGAATATATCCTACAAGTATCATGGCGATATATAACAAAGTAAGCATGAAATTTTTAAAAAAATCTCATTCTACCTCAGAAATTCACCATTTTCTTACCACTTACAGAACATGGTTTATTATAAACCTCAACTGTACTTTCCCTAATTATTCTAGTGAAACTTTTTATGGTGCGCTGTGTAGGCTAAGGATGAGGCTGTTTGACACTGGTACGTTTGTTCGAATGTAGCCAACAAGAAGGAAATAATAGAAATAAAAAAGGTATTTTTTTTTTTAATTTGCCCTAAAATCTGGAATTAAAATTTTCTGTAGCTGGCAACACTACTATCAGACACACACAAACTATCTTAAAATAAGCTTTGGTATCCCTCTAATATATCCTACAAGTATTGTGACGATATCTAATAAAGTAAGCATGTCAATAAAAAATATCTCATTCTACCTTTTAAAAAATCACAGTTATCTTCCCAATTAGAGAACAAGGTCTACTGTACTTCCCCTAATTATCCTATTGAAACTTTCTATAATGCGTTGTGTAGAGCAAAGACGAGACTTCCAGATACTGTTACGTTTGGTCCGATATAGCCAACAAGAGGGAAATAATAGAGACAAAACATATATTTTTTTCAAAATTTCCCCCTAAAATCTGGAATTAAAATTTTCTGTAGCTGGTAACACTGCTACCAGACAGACGCAAACTATCTTAAATTAAATATTGGTACACGACGATATTTAAGGAACAAAATTTCTAATTACCAAAAATATATTACTGTAAACAGAAAAGTAGGGAGAAACTAGAAAAATCAAGGGTTAGAACCTAAATACGAATTTTTCGTGCGTTCCCTAATTACCCCATTGTAAGGATCTGTACTTGCGTTTGTTAAGTAAGGACAAATTTTCGATTGGCGTAAGTTGACTTGCACTCAGACGTATAGGTACGGATTTATAAACAAAAATTTCTAATTTTTTCCCCCAAATTTAGGAAAATTTTAATTTCCCTAATTGGGAACACTGCGCGCAGGCCCGTCTAATTGATGTCAACAGTTAGGTATCCATCCGAGGTATCTACCTGGCAAGTATAAGGAGGTCTTTCTACAACGAAGGAAGCTACAGGGAAAAAAGAATTAAAGGAAATTCGAAATTAGAAAATTCTCGAATTTTTGACTGGGGTGATATTTGAGAAGGAAATTCGACACCAGAAGAAAAAAAAATAATATGATAAACTATAGTCCAACCATATTTTGCAAGAATAATATCCCGATATCTTAATTAGTGTCCACACAGGAGCGGATTAAACAAATGACACACCCGTGTGTGCCACTTTGGCTACCTGGGCCACCGAGTATACATTTGATTACATTTTTTGACTACTAACTCGTGTTGTTGTTGTAGTTATAGTATCGACTAATAATAATATAGTTGTTGTAAACAATACTTTATAAGGAAAATTTTCTCTCCGTTTTACATCTTAGTTCCAACACTGTTGGTGAGAAATGCAGGGTGTTTCAAAATGAATTTTGGGGTTTTAAGTCTTCGTAGTACTTATTACATTTTACGTACAATTATAAGCAATGCATCAAGTAAAAGAGCACCTCAAACAGTCTTTGCTACAAGTGTTCAATGTGAGATTCATTTGTCACACGGCACACATCTAGTCGATAGGCGAGAAAGGCCCATAAACTTTCCACCATATGGCACAAAACACATTCAATTTAGGGGTCTCATTTCAAGTGTACCATCTCCTGAGGATTTGCTGACGGCCAGATACAATCATTATGAGCGTTCACATTAGATCTTAAGTGAAATGTCTATTTATCACTGAAGACTACACGATCCAGAAAATCTTCATTGTTATGCAGCAATATTTCACTTGCGAAATTGGCACGTAAACTGTAATCTGTAGGCTTTAGACCTGTAGCAACTGCAAACAATAAGGACGTAGCTGCAAGCGTCTCCTTAATATTCTTCACACAGACAGTTGCACTGTACAGATTCAGTCTTTATTAAAACACAAAAAAACTTTCTGCTCTCTAGTCTACATCTTTTCTGCTTGCTCTTTCTAACGGCAGACAGAAGAAACAATGCATGTACATGCGTGCGTACAAAACTGTTTGAGTTGCTCTTTCATTTGATATAATATTTATAATTGTAAGTTAATTGTAATAGATACTACAAAATTTCAAAACCCAAATATTAATTTTGAAACACCCTGCATTACTTCAAATTGTGTCATTCTATATTCATGTCTTTTATATACATGTCATCAGGGCCGGTCCTAGTCAATTTGTCGCCCCATGCAATGGATTAATTTGCCGCCTTCCCCTTTCTCCAGAAAGAACAAATCTTAAAAGTCATGATTTTAAGTATGCTACTCCAGCAAGAACAACAAAGGTGAGGGTAAGTGCAGTTGCACTCAGAAAGGCTTAAATACTTACTAAAAATGCATTCCCGTTGTGTCTTTTTTTTCAAAAAAATATTAATCTATTACGTTAGTGAAAGATAAAGCAAACACACCTGCAGAGGAAAAATGGTAATCCTTTTTATAGAATTCACTATCGAGCTTCGATCTCAATGTATCAGTTTGCAATTCCAGTGCAACTAGCTCTTTTATCTTTATTTCTTAATTTCTTAATTTCTTAATTTCTCTTCAATATCTGTTAACATTTTTTAAAAAAAACTTGTTTCTACCTTCAATCATAAGGAACTTGTTTCTGACAAAAACAAGACTAGTTGTCGTATCAAAACTGTGATAACTTACTAACTGGAACAGATATTCACTACTATTCGAGAACTAAATTCTTCCATTTGGCAACAATCAAGCAATTTGTGCTGGGATTTATTTAACCATTTGCTTTAGCATTGTCCATGTGGCCTTGACCAAATGCAAACTAAACGTAATTTATGAATGTAGTATTCAAATAGAAGGTCAGCTTAGTAATTGTAACTACCATCATCATGAAGTCTGTTTCCAACAAGAAATATTTAATTTAAATAATATACTTATGACAGATTTTACCGGACCATCCAAACTTGCCGCTCCACGCAAATGCACATGTTGCATATATGGTAGAGCCGGCATATCATATATATCTAGTCCACAAGTTATTTATATATGACATTTAGAAAAATACTATTAGGCAAATTAGTATTAGTTTTTACCTTTAGACAAGTTATTTGAATTTTATACTGTTCGTGACATTATTTTCGTACTTATTAAAGGCCTGCTTTCACGAAAAAACAAAATTTCATTTCTACTTTTATTTCTTAGTTGATATTGATGAAAACTGCTGAAACCCGAATTGTTAATAGGTATGGCATTCATGTAAATTGTAAAATATTTGTAGCGTATCAGTATCTAGCGTTTAATTTATGTTGCATTTTACGGTGATTATACCTACATAAAAATATTTAATACTTAAACAGACGTAAGATGCATTAGAAATGCCTATTTGAAAAAAAACGAAATTTAGAAAAAAAACGAGAGGCAATGTTTTTTTTCTAAAAAAAACGTACATTTCTGAAAAAATACGAACGGTTTTTTTTCTATTTACAACACTACCTGAAAGAAAATTGTGTGGTATTGAATCAAAATCGAGTAATTTTCCGAAAGTTACCACGAAATATTATTTTGATATCATATTATACAGAAACTATCAAGTTGGGTTTGAATCTATCCCTGTTACCTGTTTTTATTCTTGATCATTTTCATCTCAAAGCAACGGGGGTTGATCGAGAAGTCTTTAAGAAAATACGCCGTATATCACTATAATTGAATATTTTCCCTGAAAGTTGTTGAAAATTATTTTATCACATTACGTGGTGCAAACAGTTGATTCGAAACAGGCTCTGCCTAGCCCTATACAAATTAAAAACAAGCACCTACCGAGTTTCATAACTTGAAGAAGCGCTTGAAGTTTGGGAAATTCCGCGAAATCTATGTGGCCTTTTTCACCACCACTGTGTGCAAACTTTCAACTTCGGATGGGTTTTACATCCTTTATTCCATAATTCTCTTTGTATTTCGACTCCAAACAGGCTTATCTTCTAAGCCTTGATGAGGGTACACCCGCACACGTCAAGTTTTATTAAAATTGGACAGATACACAAGTGCACGTTGAGTCAAATGGTAGAAGCTCCGTTCAATTAAAGATTTACTGACCAATCTCTTATCAAACGCCTAGGTCAAATAATTTAAACTACAAACTTGGCATTTGGACGTGAGTACATATAGCATTTGTGGCACAATGTATCAGTAAAGAAGGATTTTATTTTTAAATTTGACATGGAAGGGAGGCAAGTGAAGGTTGTCATTATTTTATTAAGACGCCCGTATCTGGGAATTCCTTAAGGTTAGAGACATGCAATTTGGTATTTCAACTTCCCTTTAAAATAATTAAAGACGTGTTTCAGTATTTTTAAACATTTTATTTAGAAGGGAAAACAAAGTGGTTAGAAATTCGATGAGGATGGGATGAAATTATTATAATCAGATGTCGATATCTCAGAATTTCTTAGGATTAGGATTGTTAGGAGTTAGATTTCTGTATTTTTGGCATCTATGGCAACGTTAGTCCGTGAAATATGAGGGATGATGTCCTCGGCGATCACACTATCCGAGGAAAGGGAAGGAAAAATGGATGGGAAAACGAAAGAAGCGACTTGGGATCTATATGTTTGGTATCATCCTGGCATTTGCCTAGTGAGAATGAGAAAAGCCTCACTCAGAATGGTTGGACTGAAAAAACTTTTTACACTTTTTAGACCGAATGTCCTCACCGGGAATCAAACTCGGGACCTCTCGCATCAAAGGCGAGAGCATTAGCAACTACGCTACGCGGGGCCACTCGGAATTTCTTAAGAGTCTTCATCCCGGCGAAATTAAAATACCGCTAATTTTACAGTAATTATGTGATATCTTCAAATAGATAAAAGATAATTGAAATATGGAACAAGAACGCCCTAGACAATATTATTTTACATGAGATACCGTTATCACAAGTCACCTAGCGGCTTTCCGTTTTCATCTGTTTAGAAACGCGAAAATAAATGCCGATTTTCAAAATGGCTGGAAATCGAAAGCAGATAAGTGAGTCGTGATAACAGTTTCTCATGTAAAATAATATTGTCTAGGGCGCTCTTGTTCCACATTTCGATTATCTTTTATCTATTTGAAGATATCACATAATTAATGTAAAATTAGCGGTATTTTAATTTCGCCGGAATGAAGACTCTTAAGGTTACAGCCATGAAATTTGATATTTGAGCTTTTGATTTTAAGTAATTGAACGTGTTTCAACGTTTTTTGACACTTGACCTAGAACTGAAAAAATGGGGTGGAGGTATTTCCCTAAGATGCCCATACGAGGTATTCGAATTTGGTGCGAAATTTCGAGTTCACAGAGACACTATACGGAAGACGAAGAAGGAAAAATACAACATATTGTCCATATCTAGAAAATAAAAACTGAGGATGGGGGGGCAACCGGAACCTAAACTATGATAGGTATATCACGAGTTTACTATAAACTTTCAAAACTATGTATATAAATAATAGCTTATATCTTATATTATTTTTGTCACTCAAAAAACTGAGAGGGCCTAGGCCCCCCGGCCCCAGACTAGATCCGCCACTAATATTATTCACAATAACACGTGGAAACATTTGCTAGTACAAAATATTTGTTCAAGAAGAGATCATATAAATCACCTAATGCAAGGATATTTGCAATTACTTGCCGGAAACAGAAACCATTAATAAAATAATATACGTACATTCAAAAGAAACATTTTTTTTTTTCGTTGCGGAATTTATACGAAACTTATGGTAGCTGTTGTCGTATTATGCATGCATGTACAAGTTTCACATATGAGGACAATACAAATCAGCAACGAGAAAGTTTCTTTTGTCTTTGTTTACAAGACTTTCAAGGTTAGAATATTTGCATACGATGTAAAAAAAAAAAAAAAAAAAAAAAAGCTAGAATATCTTTCCTTTTAATGTTCTATTCATGACTAAAGAAAGTGTCTACATACTGCTCGAAAAAGAAAGTAAAAGCAAATAAAGTCTAATTACGCCCAATGTGAAAAGTGACAAATTGTTGTGATAGAAATTAAAGCGAGAAATAAATTATAGAGATTGGATTATTTACAATCAAAAACAAAGTGAAGTCAAATTTAAAGATGGCTGTTAGAAACTTTCTTGCTTTCAGAAAGCAAATTCTGTTTATTTGTTGGTTTTATCTGAAGTGAGAGTATATAACATGAAGTGAAAACAATATAAAATAGCTAATATGAAACGCACTATTTATGATGAATTATTAAATTAAATTCTTAATGTGTTTTTAAAACTACTGATATAAGTACCAATGTAAGAAAACAAAGAAAAAATATCCAGTAATTACTGAATGTTTACAAACAAAACAATATAATTCATTTCATCCTAAGATTAAGCTCAGTATTTCATCCTTGTGTGGTAGCTACCCAGAAAGCACAGTGCAAAAAGTTAAAGCTTATTTTTAATGCTTTTAGGGACTGTTTGACGGAAAGAACGTTTACTAATAATAAAATAAAGAGTTTATTCTTACACTAACATAGCTAGAAGTACTAATTATACTCTTACCCTATTTTTTACCATTACTATTTATTATTTGTTATTATTACTATTATCTATTAACTATATATAGTACTATATATTACTTACCAAAAGTAATATATGTAAGTAAGTATATCTACTTACCAAAATTTATCTACCGGAGACTAGATTATGGCAAAACCATAAAAGAAATTCCTGTAGAATACGTTGTGAAATAGGAACAAAATAAAACAGTTCTGATCTAAGCAATGTACGAAAGTTCAATATACAGTTTGAACCAATTGAGAATGCTCCAAGAGCATTGTAAAAAACTAACTTAAAAATAATTAATTGATTAATTATTTTAAAATGGCTCCTTCGATTTCCCGAAATCGGAAGAAATTTTGGCCAATATCTCCGGAACAGTAAGAGTGACGCGAAAAATTTCATCTCTTCTCTGAGATAGTTTTTGATGCTGTATCGAATAGAGGATTTAAAACTGAAAAATTCCCAAATAACAGACACACACACACACGCACACAAAAAGAGAATTCAATAAAAAAACTTTTTAAGTTCGTTGAAAATAGTAAGCTTACACAAATAAATAAATAAATAGAAGAAATAGTATAACTGTACGTTATGAATTACTCGTAATAATATGTTGTTTTTTAGACTTCCAAACTCGCAATGCGTAAAGTATCGAAAGTATTATTGGATGGCTGCCTGTCGACAGATATTAGAGTAAAAAAGGTAAGGAATACCGTGAGCAGTGATGCCAATCTGAAACATTTCAAGATCCCATCTCGAGAGGCAAAAAATCCCATTTTGTCTCTGAATTTCCCATGTTATACTAATTACAAATATGATATAATATGAGAAACGAAACTTTTGTGTTTTATTATTTACTATATGTGAATATATATATATATATATCTGTATCTGTATCTGTATCTAAATATAAATTTCGATATTCTCTTGTGATTCCGCGTAGCGTAGTCGCTAACGCTCACGCTTTAGGTGCTAGTGGTCCCAGTGGTTCAATTCTCAGGGGGATACTCGGTCGAAAAAGTGTAAATAGCTTTTTCAGACCAACCATCCTGAATGAGGTTTGCCTCATTCACACAAGGAAAATGCCGGCGTGGTACCTAACTTGAAGGCCCCAGGCCGATTTCTTCCTTCTCTTTCCCCGGATAGTATGCTCGCCGAGGAACGTCATCCCTCATGTACGTGACGGGCTAAATGGCCTTAGATGCCAACAGCCCATAAAATCTAATTCCTAATCCTAATCGATATTCTAACTTTGTAAAATAGTTTATGAATAAACGTTTTCCTTAATCGAAAACAAGAAATGTATTTTATTGTAAGAAATGCAGTGTCTATATCAGGACTTTGTATCAACTTCTCCTGAACTTAACGATGATTTTTTTTTTAATTAAAAACTTAGTTCTCCACATAATTTGTGAGGGACGTCTTGAAAGTTGATTGTTTCTTTTTTTTTTATTCATTTGATCATTTGTTATCTTTTCTATTTCATTTCTTAAATACCCGAGCACATATTGTGTGTTTTGGTGTCTGGTTTTTCAGCATCATATGATATGATTATCTAAACTCAGAAAACCACTTCCCACGAAAGCAAAGGAAGAACTTTGAATGTGATGATCAACATTGATTCTACTCTTATTGATAATACATTATGTCTACTTCCGGCCCGTACAGAATTTTCTTCACGTAGATTTTGAATTGTGCATATATGAAATATCCCATATATGTATCCTTTTCTCAAAAAAAAAAAAAAAAAAAAAAAAATAACTTTAAAAAATCTCATGAAATGGGATTTTTTCCCCCACAGATTGGCATCAGTCCGCATCACTGATCGTGAGTAAGCAATAGAGAGCGTTTGTTTGTTTGTTTGTTTGTTTGTTTTGGATCGATTAAGAGTTATCAGAATCAGTGGTGCCCACCCCCCTCATGTCCATGACGCACCCCCCCTCAATTGTCTATCCGTAAGTGTTCTTCCATGAAAAAAAATCTTTTCGATTAATTTTTACACACCCTCAAACATATTTATATAGATTTTTAACCCCCCCAAATATTTCAATGACGCAGTTTGCGTCATAGCCCCCCTTGTGGGCACCCCTGATCAGAATAAGTTACACCGCATCCGTTAACCCTCTATTCACACCAGCAATGGTAGAAATTAACAATAACTCTGTTTCAACGTTGACTATCTTAGAACAACAAAAACGGCAATAGATAATTAGTAGTAGTTTTTTTTTTAAACTATTCAACGTCTTAAGAAAACATACCATCTTCACCCAAATCTATTAATTAAAACCGGAAGCTGTCGAAATTTACTACCAATTCCGGTTTGAATATTAATCATGATGTAAGAAAAACGGTAGGAGATAGCAAGAAATAGGTTTTCGATATTAGGGATGGCCTTTTTCAAAAAATCTGTTTTCGATTTTCGGAAATTTCATTTTTCAATTTTTCGTTTTTAAAAAAATCTGTTTTTCGAAAAAAAAATACTTTTCGTTTTCCGAAAAAATTCGTTTTCCTTTTTCGAAAAATTCATTTTTTGAAAAGGTATTATTCGAAAAAATGTGACCATCCGTATTTGATATTTTTTCAGCGTCCCAGGAATAAATTCCTTCTCTGACCTTATGACCTTATTACAACTGGAAATCATAGATCTACTACGACCAGTTTCAATATTAAGATCTCGTAGTTTGGAAGTCTACTGTAGTCTCACAACGTAGAACGAAACTCGGATGTCATTCTATACTATACAGAAGTTGTATAAATAGAGTTCAATTATATTCAATTAAGAGTTTTGTCGTGTTTTCCGTTTACAGAGGGACATGGTGGCTTAGTGGTAGAGCGCTTACCTCTCGTGCGTGGAGTCCCTCGTTCGATCCGCGGCCAAGTAACTTTGTGACAGACAATATCGCGTCCGTGAGTATTCTCTGGGAGCTCCCGTTTCCTCCTACTTTCTCATTCTACCAATTCTCCCATTGTCATTCACTTGTCTTAAGAGCCTGCCTTACTAAAAATAATACGAAATTTACCATTTTTCTTTTCCTTGATTATTCATCAGTGAAAGGAGATAATGAAGTGCAAGTTACCACAATCATAGATAATGCTATTCTACTACAACAGAAAATATGAATCTGAAAAATGTTCAGTGTTGCCATCCATAGAAATTACAGTGTTGCCAAAAAAACAATTTCCCTAAAATCTAAGTTAAGACAGCAAATAGAGGAATGAACTCAACCGCATTTGATTACTTATCGTGTTGTTTTGGTTTCTTGGGAACTACTTTTTAATTAACATTATTATTTAGTTTTAATAACTGTATGTTAAAACTATTTTGTTTATTACAAACTAAATACAACTATTATTTAAAAAGTAGGCTCCAAATCTAGGCACGTGCCTAGGCGGAAAAGCGGCCTTGATTGTCAAGCTTTTGATCACTAGGTAAAATCAATGTTGCAAGCTGCAGTTTATTCTTACGTGTGCATGATATTTCCTTTTAGTTGTCGCAAAATAACGTTGATTATGATACAAAAATGAAATCTATATAAATAAAATGAAAGTGACTTAATATGTTTATGACTTAATAACTCTTGAACCACCCGACCGATCTTGATTAAATTTTCAATATAGATGAGGTTTAGGCCTGGGTGGTTTTATCATTTCACTGTGACAGTGTAATTTAGAGAAAGGGGAGATACGTAGAAATGATCGAAAATGACCGATATTTTTTTTCGAATTCATAGTTTTCGGGGGGGGTCGCTGAGATGAACAGTGACACTTCCGATGCCGTTTAAATCCAAATTCAGCCACGAAAATTGGGGGAAGGGGAGATATATATATAAAAATGATCGAGACCAATATGAGAGAACACTTCAGTAATAGTAAAAAGTGACTGACTAACGGAACTTAATACTAATTTCTCGTATTTTAAGCCGGTGAAGAGGGTACTCGACGCTAGTATTTAATAAATAATAATATGATTTACTTTCTAATAGTTGTAGTCGTTCGATCTTCTATCATGTTCCCTCAAATTACTCCTATTTATTTTTATTTGGCTTTCAATGTAGTTCATGGCCGCATGCAATTGAGCAGCCCTGGAGACTGCAAGCGGAGAGAGAGAGAGAGAGAGAGAAAATTGTTGACTCGTTTTGACCTACATGGCACGTCATTGGACGTAGCAGTTGTGTGACATTTCACGCAGACGAAATTAACACAGAATTTATTGTAGAGTAGAAGACGTGTCATAGAAGAGAATTTGAATTTCCAGCCTTCCTCCGAACCATTCAAAGTATTCTTATCTAATTTTATTGCTATTTCAAGGCTGTAACTGAGTACAGAATGTCTCTTGTCTATCTGTAATGATGATGCCAGGTTAATTTATTAATAGACGGGACCCAAAGGATCTTTTAGGAGGGATTTTCTTTTTTCATATCGAAACGAACAGCTTCATATTACTTAAACAGTTCTAAAATACTGTGAATTAAAGGAAAACGTAATCGCATTACTTACTTTTTTTGTTTAACTCCACGATTATGCTCCGAAGCTAAGAGAGATGGCAATAATTTGGTGATGTGGGAGGAAAAAAAAGAATGGGAGAGAAAATCCACGCACATGGTGTTTGTCCACCATAAATCCCACAGTTATCAAACCAGGGACTCCACACACGAGAAGTGAACGCTCTATCACTGAACCACGGTGCCTCCTTTTGATATCGAATTACGTGTGTAAGGCAAATTTGTTTTTGGTATGCGAAGTACCGAGTGATCTTACTACAAGTGAAATATTTTCAGATGCAAATATATTTAATGGGATTGGATCAGGGGCTCATCCATGGGAGGGAGGCAGGGCACCAAGGTCGGGTCCGCCAAAAAACTTCCTAACTTAATATACATTTGTGCACTTTCTTAATAAAACGATATTTGTTTAACGGGGGAAATGATTTGATGCAGCATGAACATTTGATCTTGCACTTCATCTGTACTCTTGCTCTTATAAAAACAATCGTTTTATCTTTTTATTTATTTATTTATTTATTTGAAAATACAAGTGGTAGTATTTTACAATTACTTATCGGGTACAGAATAATACCCGTTCAATACTACATATACGTAGGGGCTTGTAGTATTGAACACCCCACCGAAGCTTGGACCCTCCTCAAGAAAAATTTCCCGGTGCGCGGCTAGTTTGGACCAATACGGGGTAGTGGGGATGGTATCGAGATGAGACAATACTTAATACAGTCTCTATCTCTTCTCGATTAACAAATAGCGATCTCGATGAACAAATAGTGGTGTCTCGTCTCGAGTGAAAAATCATCGTCTCGATCTCGATCTCTTCTTGATCAATATATCTTTCTTTTGATCTCGGTCTCGATCTTGTCTCGATACTCTCGAAATAAATTGGGTAAAATAAAAAAAAAAATCTATAAGTAGAGTAACATCATTAAACGTTTCCTCTATTTTTAAAGTTTATTCTTTACTATAGAACTATTGTAGCCCTAATACTCCTTCGTAGCTAAGTTATTAATGGCCGTGCTTTCTCTGCATGTGTTCGTGGGTTCAATTCCTAGTGGCTGTATCAAATCTTGGAGGAAAGTCGAATAATTAATCAGATTTCACTCTAAGTAATAGGTTTTGTATTAAATATCCTTGATACTGAAGAGGGACATTAAATACTACTCAGTGAACTCCAAAACTTCATGATCTACTGGCTAGCGCACACGTCTTTGGTGCATGGGGTTCCGGGGTTCGATTCCCGGTGAGAGCATTGAAAAATTCGAACACATTACGGTGGTCCCGATTTCACCTTAGACTATAGATCTACGTCTTATATAGCCTTAGTGCTGAAAGAAGTGCTACCTTCCAATGCAGTCAATCAACCATTTTATGTTACTTTACATCTTGATATATCTAACGAATTCTTTGGTTTAATTTGATGCTTTTTTTCTTTCTATGATGTTACCCTCTCGCAGCGTTGCCAAATTAAACTACAAGTAGCAGATTGGGCGATTTTCAAGTGGCCTTGCTACCCAAATATCAATTTGAGAACGCGTTACTTTTCGGGCTACTTTTAATTATTTGTGGGTTGTAACTCTTGAGAACATGCGTTTTATTATTATTATTATTATTTCTTGTATAAAGTCGCAAATCACTTTCAGTTTTATATAATACAATAAATGCTTTGTTGTTGAATACTCTAGTCAGAATGAACAATAATTTTACTCAGAGTAACATGTTTATTATTATTATTATTATTATTATTATTATTATTATTATTATTATTATTATTATTATTATTATTATTATTATTATTATTATTATTATTATTATTAACATTATTATTATTATTATTATTATTATTATTATTATTATTATTATTATTATTATTATTATTATTATTATTATTATTATTATTATTATTATTATTATTATTATTATATTCTGCCTGTTGGCGGGGTTTGGGGCTAATGAGTTTCTTCTCCTTATTTTCGGGCCTAAAAATGTTTTTTTCCATATCTCTCACCTTGAGCTCCCTTTTCTAACTTCCAATATTTTCTACACTGAGGAAAAACTGTATGTGGCGTACTTATGTAAAATCGTATGTTCCATTTGTAAATCCTGAAGTTTTTGGACTTAACGTACAGCAAACGTATAACTGAAAACGCGTGTTTTATAATACTTTCTGTATAAGTGTTCCATCTGAACGTACTTTTAGTATGAAACAATATAGGCGGTCAGGATCTCACATACAAATGGACGTATAGAAGATATAGCTGACGTAGGTAATATACATATATGTATGTAATATAAGCCTAAGAAAGACTGTTAGATGTCAGATACCCTGCAACGGCATGATGTAGCATACGGATAACGTATACTCCGTACTGATTTCTGTAGTAAGCAAGAGGATTCCGAATATTTGTACAATATACCGCTGTCCGGAGAACGGATTTTTCTCAATGTGTTTTTCAAATAATCGATCAATTGTGTTCTTCTTCTTCTTCCTACTCGCTTTCCTCCATCTTTCCCTCAATGTATTCTATACTAGTTCAGTTTTTGTTTTAGTACTTTTTAATCTTCAAATCTATCGACATCAGACTTTTCTTAAGATTGCGCTATCCCAGTATCGCTAATCATGTTCCTGTCTCAATTAATGCGTAGGTCTAATAGTTGAATGGTGCTATGTGAACGTCAATATTGGTACTTACTGTGTTATCCGTATTAACATAATGAGTAAATTGAGTAAAGGTAACAAAAATTTCCAAATTAATTGCTCGCAGACAAAGAATTTAGCAAATTGACAAAGTGAAGAATATCAGTAATAAATTTTGGAAAGTGTATCTCAGGGCCCACAAAACTGACTTAGACAAAAATGTATTATCTTGGAAATCAGAAAGGTCGCATCTTTTACATTATCGCGATCTACTCAGTTCACCTCACATTACTGTTTTTCACGTTTTACAGTTTTCGCCCTAACATACCACTGTCAAAAGCCAGGAGCTACGGTCGCCACCTGACCGTTGCTGACCCTGACATCTGACATTTTCAACTCTTAAGTGTTTCCATTAAATTGATATTAACGTTCATATATATCATTAGTATAAGTACAGAGTTATAGAACAATTCATTTTTATCTTTGGACTACAAATACGTAGTTTAAATCCACTACTTTTAGGAAACATTCTTGCTACTATTTAATCTTCAGATCTTGCAATACTGTTCTCTCCTATTCTGGAATTCCTGCTCCTACCTTCTTCCAACTTCAAACATTTTATCCTCAGCTTCAGAATAACGTTGTTATGTGTCATTACTTACACGAGCAGTTGATGTAAAATTAAAAAAAAAAAAAAATTGAGTTTTACGTCCCACGGTTATGCCGGTTAGGCTAAAGGAGACGGTGATGATGGGAGATGAATGAAATGGTGGAATGAAAAAAGTGGGAGGAAACGGGAGAACCCCGAGAAAACCCACGCACACGGTGTTTAAAGAAAGAAAAAAAAAAGAATCAAACATGTCTTTCCTAGGAGAATTCTTAATCTGTGTAGAAACCTTTTGATGGGAAGTTGAAACCTTATACGTATGTTTGATTTACAAAATTAGGTTTCGTTACATTTTAGCAATATGGTCTTTTAGGGATTTAAATAACCACAAAGAGAATAGAATATTTATACTGCATATTGAATCTCAACTCAAAATTAACTCTTTAAAGATTTTTCGATGTACACTCATGTCCAAAATGATTGTCGCATATCTATAACTGTTTTCTTGTAAGAATATAACTTGAAAATGATTTTGCAGGGTACTTTTAATACTGATACCAAGTGTATAATCGGGCAATATATATTTGTTGCAAATTTCATAGGAAAAGAATTATAAATACGAAAATTAGAACGAGTAAAACAAAATGTTGCTAAATGGACAAGAAAGTTTTATTTTCGTTTTATTATTCTTATTTACTGCTCTTTTGACATGAAATTTTCCACATACGTGTCTTTGCCAATTATACACATACTAACATTTTAAGAAATACCGGGCGAATTTGTTATCAAATTATATTCCTACAACAACATATTTACAGATATGCGACAATAGTTTTGGACATGAGTGTACATTGGTACCAAGTGATCAGCTGTGACATTTACCCTCTTTTCCCCGTATATACGACTACACTGCGACCATCCAAAGGCAGTTCTATTATATCTTCCATATAACATAACATACAAAGACTTTTGAGTTTAAAAATGTAATTTCCAAAGTTTCTCGTCTCAATTTACAAAAGCATATCTCAATCTCGGTCTCATCTTGAAATTTCCAGACAAGACGAGGCGATACGCAGACTAGTCCCGATCTCAGTACCATCCCTAGGGAATAGTAATAATATCTTCCCAGCAATAAGCGTTATTTAATAGCTTTTGATGTGAATTTACTGTCCGAAATTTCTTCCATATAGAACCTTATTGCAGTCTGATCAGAAATATTGAAACGAAAAGGCAATTATTATTTTCGGATATATCAAAAGTTTACAAGCCGATTCTTTTGCTCCTTTAGTCGCTCTATGTAAAAGGTTTTTATTTAATAAGTGTTAGTAAATGCTCTGATTCTCTAAAGCAGTGTTTCTCAAACTTTATTAAAGTGGGATCATTTTTATGTGTCATAATAATGTTCTACAAGTTCTTGTCTCCTTCAAAAACAATATTTTTTCATAACATATACTACTTCTTGAAAAATTAAGAAGAGAATTCGGTCAAAATGTGCAGATCATGAAAAATTTTACTTTTAATCAAAATTAATAATTATTTATTTAACGTTTGACCACGTTATTGGTGCTTGGTAGAGAAATCATATATATTAGTCCAGGGGTAATTCCACGGGAATGTACACCAAAAGTGTATTTTCTAAACTTATGTGTTTCGCTTGTTTTTGTCACCCATATCTTCGATTGAAGTCTAAAATTATGAATGCTATATAATTTGCTGCAGTTTGTAAAGTGCTAAACTGACAGCAGTGCTGATCCAATATGGCCGCTCTGTGAGACAAGCTGAAAGGCATATTGACTGACATTTAATTGTCGATCATTCATTTTATTGAGAAGAGAAGAAAAAGGTGTTTACAATTTTGAGTGCAGAGTATCATATTGTGTATCACTACATATGCGAATGTTGTCTACTTTCAGCTGAAAGTTAGTTATTGCATGTAACGGTTTAATACTTTCAATTTTCCTTCTTGATAGATAGAGCAACTATTTGCCGTGATATTGATTTGGAAACTCAAATAAACACAGACTTGCAATTACCGAAGTGTATGTAGTGTGCGTCACGGGTAGTGTGTGTCACGTTCAAGCATGGCGAAAACTACTGCACAACGTAAAGCAGAGCACGGAAAGGCTCCGTACGTCCGGAAATAATGCCGAATTTCGAAGAAAAGAGACTCAAAAACAGAGAATTAGACGTGAAAGGAAAAAGAAGAATATTACAATTGAAGAGAAGGAGCATATGCGAAAGAAGAAGAGGGAAGAAATGAGACGATATCGTCAGAAGAAGAAATTAAGTACAGCTATTGATGCTATGTTAAATAAACAAGTACAAGTGCATCTTCACCTAACAGTGTTTTCATCTCGGTGTTCATATGGGAAAGCTATGGCTAAAGTTAAAAGAAGCGTACCTCATAGTTCCCATAAACGTAAGGTTGTTGTTAAACAATTGTTTGAACAGTTTGCACCCGACAATAAAAAGCCAGCCAAGACACTAGATCAAAGTTAATCAAAAACGGCAACTGAAGAAGCAGTTATTCAGTTTTATTTAAGCGATGCAATATCTTACCAGGCACTAGGACTTACAGATTGTTTAATCGTCAGAGATTCATTCAGCAAACAAAAATTTCAAAAACGGTACTCGTTCCTAACACTCGGTGAAACAGTTCAAGAAACAGAATCCTGATATAGAGATTGGAAGATGTAAATTCTGTGAACTTCGGCCGAAACACGTCTGCTGAACGCGAACACCACCAAATCTTTCTGTGCATCAATCACGAGAATGTTAGATGACTGTTAAATTCATGTGCATTTCTGTCAAACAGCACAAATTATCTGATTTCGTCTCGTAGTGTGCGACGATGAATCTGAGACCTGTATGTTTCATACTTGACAAGAATGTGGTGAATTACCAAAGTTCGTTTCGCTTCTCAACTCTACTCAACCAATGGACACGAATATGGAAATACTATCAACAATAGACCACTGATGAGACTGGCAAAGCGCCGAAAGAGAAAATGTCGGGAACATTAAAGGAAGTGATGAAAAAACTATTGAATAAACTACCCGTTTTTTAGAGCATGCATTTATACTGCGTCACCAGGCAAATTATTTTAAAATCCTGAAAAAAAATTGGGTTGATTTAGTTTGTCCCACGGTTATGCCTGCTAGGCTAAAGACGACGTGCACCTACTAATTATAGTGGAATTCTAACCACTTTGGTCCTTCAACTGTACCCTCACCGGGAATCGAACCCGGGACCACGCTATCCGAAATCAAGCGTGCTAGCCACTAGGCCAAGCAGGGGTTCCCTGAAAGAAAATGTACCGGAAAACACAGTAATAATGATGCAAATAAATTTTAGTGAAAACTACACATTTCCGAAACATGCTAAATCCTTTTTTGGTCGTTCAAAGAGTATAATTGAGTTTGCTCTTTCATTTCTCGAATACCTTTCGACATATACCTCAGTTTCCTATTTTTTTAAAGTGCGTTTTGTTTTCTAACAAACATTATTGAAACGAAACTACTGCAGGTATCGATAGGCATTTGAAAAAATAAAGGAAACAATATGCTTATTGAATCACCAAAATGCGTTTATTTATTTAACGAACAACAGATACGGCTCAGAGGCCATTTTACACTAAGGAAAGGATTTGGGAAAGTGTCGGCCAGAGTGGATTTGCTAGGTACCATCCCGGCATTTGCCTGGTAGGACTGAGGGAAAAGCAGAAAAACCCGTCAGAATGGTCGGCAGCGGTATCGAACCCACAACCTCCCGACGGTGAACCAACGCTGTACCAACAGAGCTACCTCAGTAGCATGTTTTGGAAATACATTCCACAGTTGTACGAGGTACGATGAATAACAAATTCAAACAATCAATAAGATTCCAAACAATAAAAAAATTTAAGTGTTGTCATTAAAGGAAGTGTAGTGTGCGTCGCAAGTGAATTGTAGTGTGCGTCACAGAGAAATTCCATTGTCATTTGTTTACTACACTGAAGTGCGAATGAAACGGTGGTTGTGAGAACACTGCATTCCTTCTGGAAAATGTTTATGTACAAAATACATTTTGTAAAGTCATACGGAGGAAGATTTCCTAAATTCAAAATATGAGTAAAATTTTACTTCCCTTCCTGTAGTGTGAGTCACGTTTTAGTGTATAAATAAAACGTGGTATTTTAATAATTAAATACAAAAATATCAATATGTGGAAATTATAATATGTCCTTTCTATAATCATATTTAGTGGTTTGTATTTAAAAAGCATTACATTCATTACCATAGTTAAGGTTTAAAATATACGAGCATGTTCCCTTGTAGAGTGCGTCACGCGTGGAAATAGCCCCAGAAAAATGCATAATAGTTAGCTAAAGTTTACTTATTTAATACTAGTGAAATAATTAGCTTATTCAAAATTATCAATTTATTTAAAATAATTATTTTCTGTCATGATGAATAAGGTTAGCTGGTGGCGTTTGCTAATAAATGTTACTAAACTGCAATTCAGTATTTATCGAGATTTGAAATGAACAAAATTATTTTACATACGCATTTTTAAAAATACATTTCTCATTGTTGTTGGATAATTTATAAAACAATATATCACAATATTTTTTTTTCCTTTTGCTGTTAAGCCAATCTTCTATATATATAAAAGAGAACGCACAAATCCTTTGTTACCTCATCACGCTAATACGGCTGAACCAATTTATTTTATTTTTGGGGGGTTATTAGGATTTGGACCCTAGATGGTTTTTATCATATCACTTTAATTTTTAATTACCAGTGTCTTGAGATAATTGACCATTCAAGTGTCCATAACGTACAAATCCTTTGTTAGTTCATCATAGGTAAAAATAAACGTATTTATATGCAACCCGCATGACCGTGTCACTCGGCGGGTTAACATAAATGACAGGCGATATAATGTTAACATTTACTGCAATCTACTATGGTTTTTATCATATCACTTGAAAGCGAAAACTTCCGGGGTGACCGCAGCGAAGCGGGGCGGGTTAACATAAATGACAGGCGATATAATGTTAACATTTACTGCAATCTTCTATGGTTTTTATCATATCACTTGAAAGCGAAAAAGTAAAAATTATCTAAGTAACAAAGTTTATTGCGTTCCGGGGTGACCGCAGCGAAGCGGGGTGAACGCTGCTAGTCTATATATATAAAAGAGAACGCACAAATCCTTTGTTACCTCATCACGCTAATACGGCTGAACCAATTTATTTCATTTTTGGGGGGTTATTAGGATTTGGACCCTAGATGGTTTTTATCATATCACTTTAATTTTCAATTACCAGTGTCTTGAGATAATTGACCATTCAAGTGTCCATAACGTACAAATCCTTTGTTAGTTCATCATAGGTAAAAATAAACGTATTTATATGCAACCCGCATGACCGTGTAACTCGGCGGGTTAACATAAATGATAGGCGATATAATGTTAACATTTACTGCAATCTACTATGGTTTTTATCATATCACTTGAAAGCGAAAACTTCCGGGGTGACCGCAGCGAAGCGGGGCGGGTTAACATAAATGACAGGCGATATAATGTTAACATTTACTGCAATCTTCTATGGTTTTTATCATATCACTTGAAAGCGAAAAAGTAAAAATTATCTAAGTAACAAAGTTTATTGCGTTCCGGGGTGACCGCAGCGAAGCGGGGTGAACGCTGCTAGTATTGTATAAAATTGCTTTAAAAGTTAACTGCACATATAATCAATACTTATTAACTTCGAAATTTTATGACAAACAGCTGTGTTGGTAAACTTTGCAATGACCATCTTTTTAATAAATAAAATTAGTACACATTTACTTCGAAGAATAAATCGTTACATACTGAATTAAAGCCTAATTCAGTTATTGGACAAATTATCAATGTATTTACGTTCACATCAATCATCAACATTACATTTCGACAAAGAAATTAATCATTCATCTTTTTTTAATATTTTAAATTAACATTTATACGCAAACAAAACAAAATATTGGACAACTTAACTGTAAATTGAAAGTTTATTAGTATTTATCAGAATTGAATTTGTTCTCTTATATTACAAAGAAAAAATAAGATATTCGGATTTAGTTTGCAAATAAACTATTGAATAAATAAGCACATGGATTTGAAATCTCGTTTAGATGTAACTATTCCGTTTTATTTTGCTTCCGTTTCAGCTAATTCAAAATATAAAATCGGATTACAAACATAGTTGTATTCAAAATGCTCTTCTCTGCAGCATACGGTAACGATTAATTTAGGATGTTTCCAAGATCTCTTTGCGTTAAATTTGCATACCGAAACAAATTTATGCAATCGAAGACATGATTTTATAGCAGAATTTCCAATTTTGCATATGTTATATGCTCATTTTAGCTTATTACAGATTCAAATAAACTTTTTGCTTTAGCTACACCTATAGTAAATGAAAAGGCTGCGAAAACAACTTAGCTCTCTGTGAATAGAAGCTTTGAACAAATCATGTAACTGTGAATAGTACTGACAGAAAATCCATAATTCATGAGTAAACCTTGAAATCTGCTCGAAACTACACAATAACTACTGATACGATCCACCGTTTACTCTATCGATCTTCTCTTGCACGAATGGGTGGGAAAAATTAGATGGTCCAAATGTTGAAACATCATGTTGAACCTATTTATTATTATTATTATTATTATTATTATTATTATTATTATTATTATTATTATTATTATTATTATTATTATTATTATTATTATTATTATTACATTTATGCAGTCACTGTAATTCAATAAGCATTTAGAGAGAAATGGATATCATACAAAATAATTCATTACGCTCAATACCCAAACCTGTAAAACCGAGAATGAAAAAAAAAATATCGTAGGTTGTAACTATCTATAACAGTTTATTTACATACGGGTCGAGACCTCCTTCCATGTAATCACATGTGTAATTACTGTTTATACTTTGTGACACCTTGCACGTACACTTCACCTGCAATTACGTTTTCTGTAGTAGGAAGGTCAAAAATTTCATATCCTGTCCTTTAGATCTATCTACAGGGCATTGAAACTGAAGTTCGTGCTGAAATAGTATGGTGACATAGGAGTTGTTGTTTTTAATTTAACCCTCTAATGCATAACCAACTTTTCCTACACAAATGCACAGCATGCGTCCATAAGGCTCGCATTTAAAATCAATGGAAAATACGGTATATAATTATATAGGGCTTTATGCAGTGTCGTTTAGAGTATGATTAGCACCTTACTAAAGGTTTGACTAACGCATGGTTATCAGAAGTGTATTCAGAATCTCATATTAGTACGTAGTAGCTGACTAAGTTAATCACATGTAACTTATCAATTTACATAGATGGTGCCCTGCTTTAGCATAATAAACTTATATTATGGGAATACAAAAGCAATTAATTACCTGCCTTTCTTTTCTTTCACCTCATCGGGTAAACTAACTATGAAGCAGCTATTTAGCCGGGTCCTCTACAACAGCAGAACTGTCTGTTCAAGTAAACAGTGAGGGATGAGTAGAACATTTCCAGTTTTCTGAGGGATACATACAACTGATTGACAAATTATCTTCCTTTATAATTACAACATAATCCTTCTATTGTCGCTAATATTAATTGACTTCTACTTATTCCTGCCATATAGGCTATACAGCCTTCAGAAATGAAGAAGCAAATCACAATCCGATTTCGTAACTATTTATAAATTATTGTGATGTCAAACCACAAAAGAACATTTCGAATTTCCATTTCATATATTTTTATTTTTACATATTATTTATTTATTTGCTTGTTTTGGATACAAATGAGAGTATTCTCGAGTACGCATACAGTTGTCAAAAATTACAGAATAATTACATATATCTTATAAAAAACTTACAAATAGAGTAATACATACAAACCTATGGCTTTTATAAGCTTATACATTCATAATATAATTAACAAAAAACATTTGTACATTGTCTTAAAAAAAACTTATTTACCGAATAGTAACATTTACCTACTAAGAACTTGTGTAGATCAGATTTAAACATAGATTATGATTTGTTTTGCTTTAGAAAGTCAGGTAACTTATTGAAAATTTTTATACAGTTAATATATACGCTTTAAAAAAAAACGAAAAAATTTGGGTGATAACATGCAAATTATTAACGAATCGAGTATTGTATTTATGGATGTTAGTGTTTTTAATAAATAAGTGTTTGTTACTTACGGTAAACAAGATAATTTTATGTAGATACACACAAAGTAATGGTAATATTTTTTGTCCTCGAAAGATGAGCTTGCAAGGAGACTTTGGTGACAATCCAAACACAACCCTTAGTGCTTTCTTTTGTAAGCGAAACGTGTTAATACATTATGTAGAATAACCCCCAAAAATAATACCGTAAGTTATTAAAGAATGGAATTTTGCATAGTACACTGAAACTAAAGCCTGTGTTGTGACATTATCTCTTAGTCTATGGAGGCCAAAACAAATACTACTTAATTTTTTGTTGAGTTGAGAAATATGTTCATTCCAAGTTAGTTTCGAACTAATGGTGATACCAAGAAATTTAGTTGAAATATAAAAGTCGACTTTTTTGTTATTTACCATTATGTAAGGAATAAATTTATTTTGTAGAGGATAATAAAAATTTAGCAAGGAAGTTTTATAATTGTTTAAAACTAATTTCTTGCTGCTTAACCAGTTACTTAATTGTGAAAATGCAGTGTTTAGATTATATTCAATATCATGTCGTGAGTTACCTGTAATAATAGCATTGGTGTCATCAGCAAATAAAACACATTTATTAGGCAACATTTCATGTGTCAAATCATTAATGTATATAAGAAACAGCAATGCACCAAGTATTGATCCTTGAGGTACACCAGTTAGTATTGTACCTTTATAACTACTAAACGTATGCATTTTTCCATTATTTTCGTTCGTAATTTGAACTATCTGATACCTATCCTTCAAGTAAGACTCGATCCATTTATGGGCAGTTTCTCTTATACCATAAAAGCATTTTTTTTTTCAGTAAGAGATCATGATTTAGTGTCAAATGCTTTAGTAGGATCAACAAAGAGCCCAATTGCCCATTTTTTATTATTTATCGCATGCATAACAGTACTAAGAAAATCGAAAATTGCATAATCAGTAGATTGGCTAGTTAAAAACCCATGTTGTGATAATGATATTAGATTATTGGAATGTAAGTAATTTCTTATCCTATTTGACATTACCGTCTCAAAAATTTATGAAAATACAGACAAAACTGAGATAGGGCGATAATTCTTAATATTGTAACGACTACCTTTTTTGATCATGGGAATCACTTTAGCCACTTTTAACCGCTGTGGGAAAATGCCTGATTCAAGAGAAAAATTTATTACATGAGTCAAGTGGGGAGCAATTATCGAAGCAAATTGTTTCATAATAGTGGACGGTACTTCATCAAGACCTGCAGAACTGCTATTTCTCATCTTTCTAATAATAGCTAATATCTCATCAATAGTTACTGGGGTTACAAAAATACATTTTGGACAAGAAGGTATCTACAAAGGGTGAGGTTAGATCTACATCGAAGTTGCATTATCCGAGTGTGACGTAATGTATTATCATAGGGGGGGGGAGGGCAAAGGTAGAATAACGCGAGTCTTGCGGGGCTTCTAAGCCACGTCGCTCGCTCAGCTATGTTTTGAAACGTACGAAAATCACTTTTTATCAATAAAGCTGTGTGTTAAAGTGAACTAATTATCACGTGACATTACGTCACGACTGGATGGTGTAACTTCAATGTAAATTCAACTACAAGTCTAGATTTACGTAGTTGCCACATTTCTCATCCGATCTGTTGGGGTCTAGTTAATCATACCCAAATAAATGTATTAGCTGAACTCCAAGCACTCTCTCTGAATCAGGGGTGTCATTTAGGGAGGGCAGGAGGGGCAATTCCCCCAAGAGTTTGAGGAATATATATATCGTACTTTAATCGATTGTCTACTAATATACTAGCACAAAACATGAAAGTCTTACGTCAGTGGTGCTCTTGCTCCCCTCAAGCGAAGTCTGAAATGACGCCCCTCCTCTGAATACCAAAAACTACACCCTCCTTGGTACAGAACTAATGCGACAGACTAAACCTTGATTAACGAATTCTCTCTGAATACCGCTCATTATCTTTAAAGTCAACAGCATAGATTATTGAAGTAGAAAGCAAAATCAATGTTTTAATTTCTCGCGACACATATCCATATATAGATGCTTATCAATTTAATGGTAAAACATGAAGAAAGTGGAACTTACCAGTTTAATATGACGTTAAACCACATGGACATCGACACTGACCATCTCTTTCGCTCTGAGAACAGCTCTGATGCGACTCAAGTAACACCTTTTACAGGCTCTATCGACAATCACAATCCGCCTTGAGTTACATCAACATACAGGTTGCACAAGCGAAATCACTAAGAGACTATAATGCTTTAGCACGACGCCAATAGTACCATCAACATGCGAAATGGTACGCTGACGACTGCAAATGTGTGATTCCGTTGGATAAGTCATCGTTCACCTTATTTAAGACCACGAGTATGTGTTTATGCGGCAAACGCCCAAAGAAGCATGCTATCTGCAGTGCCTCAGTGATGCAGTGGATCGCAATTCCTTGCTTTCAACGGGTTCTGCGTTCATGCTTATCGGACGCGTCACTGCACGTAATTATATCAATTTTAGGGAACCAGGTGCATGTTATGGTCAAGATGTTTCCAAGAATGACGCCATCCCCATGTCATAAGCGTCAGTGGACTACCGATTGGTAACTAGCGACATCTAGCCAAAAATTGGCAGTTCCGCAGCGACGATCCGCGGTGGCCCCACTCCCGTTTTTAAAATTATACCACTAGCGGCAGAGACGCGACGAAGCGCTAATGAACCACAAAATTACTCCCCCAAAATATGTTAAATCACCTATATGCGTGATTTGGTTACATTAAGGTGAGTCTAAAAAGCACTAAAAGGAAGGTACCACGGGGTGGGCGTGAACACAAACCTATGATTACTAGGCGCGTGTTCTTCCGACTTCGCCACGGAGACGATAAAGAAAACCTTCCTTATAGAGGGATAAATCGTTGAGGTCTTTTTAATTTGGCCAGTCAGAGTGCTCCTTTAACCGTGTATATTCGATGATAACCGTTTGGGATAAGATAAAAATGCGTTCGTCATGTAATGTTATAACAAAATGATGTGCGGTGCGTCTATTTACTTCATTTCATCGTCCTCCCATATTCACTTTCTAATGATCGGTTCATACAATTATACACACTCATCTCAAGTTTTTTTCTCTTTATGATGTAGACGCAGGAGTTATGTTGACCTCTGGAGCTCACTTTAGGAACAACTCGTCAGGAAAAGATAATATATAATAATGACCATGCACACATGACTGGCGATAGTTCGTGTTGGTTCCTTCGCGATTCTCCGCGACAAATCGAAGGAACGGGGACCAAAATGAAGTCATCGCTGCTACGCGATGGTAACTTCAACACACCGACTCTAGATATCTGTTTCGAGTTGACGAAACTCTGCCGCCAATGGAACACTAGCGGTAATTCTTCGACGCGTAGCTATATCGACGATCGACATTTACCAGCAAGTGGGTCACTAGGTGTTGGCGACGTTTACAACATGGGGATATTCAAGGATGATAATGGACCCATTCCCACAGCTAGAGCTGTTACAGTGAGATTTAAAAAGCATAAGAATGAAGCTAATGTTCTCCTGGTCCGCATAATCCCTGAACCTAAAGATAATTGAATATCTGTGGCTCGTTTTGGTGAAGCGAATCCGCACAAATTTCCACCTTCATCATCTTTCACCGAACTGAATAATGCACTGCACGCGAAATAGTGTAATATTCTACTTACTACCATTCAGGGCCTCTATGACATCATTTCCCGTCGCATTAGAGCTGTTCTGAGGGCGAAAGGCAGTCCAAAGCCATATTAATCTGGTGAGTTTCTCTTTTGCAAATGTTTCCATTAAATTGATATGTATTTGTAAGTCTATAAAAATTCAAGGCTGGAAATGAACAATCACAGAAAATATATAGGCTCTAAAAATATATACAGGGTGGATTATTAGTCACTAAAGGATTTCAAAACAGAATAACTTCTTGCGCATATCAGCAATATGTACTGAAGTGCTGGTATAAATACATTACATATGGGATATTTGTGTCATCTATGTGCGAAAAATAACTTCACGTGGTAAATGTCCATTATGATGCAGTTCGCATGCATAAGCTCTTACCACAACATTTGTCATTACACTTCTCAAAGTTGTTGGAGCTATTGCTTAGATTCCAGCGCGGATGTTCTCCTTGAGCTGTATCGTTTGAGATTTATTGACATAGCCTATATCCATTCTTTGAAGTGGCGCCAAATGTAAAAATCTGGTGCCCCCAATTCTGACGATCGTAGAGGCCAAGGAACGTCTACATTTTATGAAATGATTTGATGCCCAAAAATGTTTTGCAGAACTGATTGTATCCTTGAATGTGTGCAGTGTGGCATCATCATGATAGGCCCAAACGTCTGGCCTGTTTTCCACTGCAGAGTGCAAACTTCTTGAATCATCGTCCGGCATCGAACATCAATGACGGTCACTGCATTATCATTGCCATATTCGAAGAAGTAATGCCCATGTCAGAAAATCACACCCACCGTGTACATCAGAGGGTATGATGGACGTTGGTGGATAACCTGTGGATTTTTGGTACCGGCATCCCGAAACCTGCGAACTTATTTGTTTACGTACCAACGGAGATGGAAGTGTGCTTGGTCACTCAATCAAATTGTCAAGAAAATATGAGTTCTCACGAACCAATTCCTGAATGCAGGCAGCAAATGTAAGGCGTAACCCATTGTAAGTCATGTTTCAAAATGCGGCGCAATTTTCAATCTCACGTGGCCAGCCGTGTTCTTGTGGATACCTCCGGTGCTTCTTTGACACTCCTCCGAACCCGTTCAAATTGCTGCACGTGTCCTTGCCGAGCATGGTCTCCTTTATCGTGACAAATCAGCTACCGAACCATGCTCACTAAAACTCGCTAAAACGTCCAACCCATCAACGAATCATTGATAAAGAAAGTGTATTTCTGACACGAACCTGGCGGTGATACACTCTTTGACCTCTGGTTTTTAAAATACTCCATTCAAGAATTCTTGTTCTCTGCACAGCTGTAAATTTTTGGCACTTTCTGTACCTCTACTTCATTCAATCTGTAAAATAGGAGTAAAATGTTGGTTAGAACCTTTTCCCCATACTTCCACTACGGCGATCACAAAAATCATTCACATTAACCTTATTATCATGGGAAATATTACGTTGCGATCCCTTGGTGAATTATGGCCCTCTTGTATAAATCTTCGTAAATAGAAAAACAAACCTTTTGTTCTCTTCTTTTCTATTCATCAACATGATTTAAGCACGTAAAATGAGAAATTATGATAAATCAGAACTACAACACAATAAGATATTGTCACGTTCTTTACCTCTATGAAACATTAAAAATGTGATTAGAGTTTAAGATAACCGACTGACATTTCTTTATATTTTTTACAGATATGCTTCTCAAATGATAATAGTGTCATAGCGATATGAACAAGTAACAAGTAACCAATCCCTAAGTGATTAATTAAAACCAGTGTGAACAAAGAAAGAAAGAAATTAAGAGAGGAAGTTTTTAGAAGTGTGTAATTAACTCGTATCCATAACTACCAAAATGCTTTACTGACTTTCAAACTGGATTACTCATTCAGTTTGGTAATCAGGGCCGACTCTATCACGTGCAACATGGCATACGTGCATTTGTACGAAGCGGCAAGTTTCAACGGGCGGGAAAATCTGTCATAACTATATTGTTTAAAATAAATATTTCTTGTTGGAAGCAGACTTCATGATGATGGTAGTTAAATTTACTAAGCTGATCTTCTATAGATCATGTTTAGGTCGCATTAGTTCAAGATCACATGGTCAATACTAAAGCAGATGGTCAAACGTATCCCAACATGCATTTCTTGATTGTTGTCAAATACAAGAACTCAATTCTCGAAGCAGAGAACACCTGTTCCATTTAATTAGTTGTCACAGCTTTGATATGAAAACTATTATTTTTCAGAAACAAGTTTCTTAGCATTGAAGGTGAAAACAAGTTTTTAAAAAAATAGCAGATGTAGAAGGAAAATCGAGAAATAAAGGTAAAAGAGCTGGTTGCACTGGAATTGCAAAATTATATATTGAAATTGAAGCTCCATATTAAATTGTATAAAAAGGATTGCCATCTTTCCTCTTTAGGTGTATTTGCTTTATCTTTCACTAGCATAATAGATTATTTTTTTTAAACAAAAAATAGACAATGAAATAGTATTTGTAGTGTTCCGGCCTTTCTGAGTGCGAGTGGGCATTTCCCTCTCCTTCGTTGTTCATGATGCGGTATCATACTTAAAATCGTGACTTTTAAGATTTGTTCTTTCTGGAGAAAGGAAGAGGGCGGCAAAAATACCATTGCACGGGGCGGTAAATTGCCTAGAGTCGGCTCTGGGGTCAATTCGTAACTTGCTTTAATGATTTGGAGATTACGAATTTTTTGGTGTTGGGCAAATTAAACTTTCTGAGGGCAAAGAACCATTGAAATTATTCTATCTTGTTATTCACAGGCCGGTAGCCAGCCCAAAAATTTAGGGGGGGCTGAAGTTAGGAGGGGGGGCGATCCAACCATACTATAGTTCATCACCATATTATAGTTCATTTCCAAGCCTACCGTGAACATTTTAGGGGGCCAGCAAAAATTTAGGGGAGCCCGGCCCCCCTAGACCCCACCTGGATAGGGCCTAGTTATTCATAAGTAAGTTCTTTTTAAAATATCATCCCATACAAAGTACGAATCGAATACCATAACAATAAGTCAAGTTTAGTGTTTTCCTTCTGTGTTTATATACTCTGCTGTCTAAAATTTGAACGTAACGTAAGTAGTAGCTACATTGCACAGTCTGCAACTGCACTGAAATATCTTCCACTCGCTCTAATAAATACTGTGAAAGTAGTATTTACGGAGTGTTAATTATATGTGGCTTTGTAAGAACAAAACTAAAACTTTTCCTTGTCCGTTTCGCTTCCTGACAATTACTCCCGACAGAACATCTGTTGTTTCTTGATACGATAATTGTTTTCTGGTTTGGACGTAATTTGCACTGTGATTATTATTTTTTATTATACAACAGAACTAATATCGAGTGAACAAATCGTGACCACTGAAAGGAAATTACTTCAAGTGTGGTTAACTTTTTAAAGTATTAAAAGTTATACTTTGCAGATAAAGATTTATCTACAAAGTGTACACAGATTATCTTATCTGCAAGAGGTTTAGTTCAATATATGAACAAAGAATATCAAGGTTTTCAGTGAAATGGTGAGATACACGTGCCATTCTGACTAATTTCTGTTTTGTTTTTGCTTTAGGATGCTGACACATACTAGTATTATAATGTGGCATAGTGCTCCTGCAAAGGAGGCATATTTTATACGCTAGACCCTAGCCATAGGAACTAAATACATGTTTCTGATTGGTTGCAGTTTGCGATTGTCCAAACTTTCTAGTGCATGTATTGTGTATTATAGTAATAGAAGAAAGTTTGATTTACATTTCGTAGGAACAAGAGGCATAATTTTTTTCAAGCGCTACCCTGAATATATATATATATATATATATATATATATATATATATATATATATATATATATATATATATATATATATATATATATATATATATATATATATATACAGTAGAGCGTCGATTATCCGAAGTAATTGGGGGACATGGGTGTTCGGAAAACTGGTTTGTTCGGATAATCGAACTGTACATGTTTATTTGCCATGCGCGGAGCGGCACGCCTCAACTCTAAGCTGGCGCAGCTGTTGCTGTGAACAGCTTTGATACTGCCGCTACTTCTACAGCCAGTGCCAAACCGACAGAAGTGTGCTGATTGTTGAAACACAGCGACTGGCAGCTTGGCCGGTCAGCAGCGCCTTATGAAGGCCCCATTAGAAGCAATGTTCCGCCAGCGGTGGCTCAGTGCGGCGACTACTGTGGGAAACTTGGTTTGGGAGTGAGGAGGATGATGGACGGTAGGGTGGGAGAGTAATAGGAGCGAGCGAGTACACAGTTCGGTTAAGCGGTCGTTCGGTTGACCGACGTTCGGATAATCGACGCTCTACTATATATATAAGAGCATATATATATATATATATATATATATATATATATATATATATATATATATATATATATATATAAGAGGGTGAAGTTCGAAGTTCGATCACAACGAGTGTGGCGTAATGTCATGGGGTTAAAGGTAGAACAAAACGAGCTCTGCGGGGCTTCTAACCCTCATCGCTCGCTGCAGTTCACTCAGCTGTTTCGTAACGTAAATAAACCACTTTTTATGCATTATATATTACGTGCATGTGCAAATGAATATTAATTTTATCTTATTTTAATGATAAAAGTATTATGTAAATAAAAAAAAAATAAAAATCTTTCTTTGGACCGAGCTTGAACCTACGTCAAAAGTGATTCTCATTACCAGCTTATTGCGCTAGCATGCTCGAGCAGAAGGGCCGATGTCATCAGGTGCTTGATTTCTGTTATATGTACGCTACGTAGCGAGAAACGGGTAACTTCAACCAATTAGAACCACGTATTCACCTGCTGTGGCTAGGGTCAAGCGTGATTTAAAACTATGCGCAAAGGAAGCACAAAGAAGAAAAATGTAATCACTTACCGTAGAATTTATCTAATATCGAGATACACCGCCTTTTGCCTTAATTATTTTTGGCAATGACTCCGTAAGGTGTTGCCGGTTTTCCACATCGAAGTAAATCCTGATCAATGAATCTAGCAAAATATGAAGATGTAGAGTTCTGCATTTCACCTACTACTCCAGAAAAATTCCACAATTTTCAATTAGATTTAAATCTGGAGATTCTGCAGGCCAATCACGTGTGACTGGGCCTGAAAGTTCCTCAAGTCGCACACTTTAATTCTTTGTGAATGCGGCAGTTGTCATTCTGGAAGATGGGGGTGTAAACTTTGTATTCGTCGTAAAGATATAGAAATGGTATCGTCTGATCACTGACAATGTCCAAATAACATTTGGTTCACGTTTACATTCACTCGTATCAGTGAACTCAAGTCATAGTAGGAAAAGTTCTCCACACCATTCAGGAACCCCCATCAGCTTGAACTATCCTCTAAATGCTGGGAGTGAAATGGCTCATTCGGCTTTCGATGCGTCTTTCTCAAACTAAAATAAAATGTAGCGCCATTTTGCGGAAAGTTCACTCATCTTCGTTCACGACGTAATATCTTATGTTTATTTACAAGAATGCCAACGTATCTCCTAGCTTCAACTGACAGTTGTCAAATGATGTTAAGCCTGACCAGCTGCGACTCATTTACCCTGAGATTTGGGACATTAACGCCATCTCGTGTCCAAAGTCTCAATTCGTTTTAGACGAGTCGTCCTCAGGTTTTTACGTGAATCGTTTTCATATATAAAATAATGTATAGGCCTAATACTTTGTACCTTCTTTTAACTGTTTTACTTTGCACGTACAATAGATTAGAGAGCAGCTATCTACATTGAGTTAAACCCATTTAATCGTTGATAAAACAACGATGTAAATCTTAAATAATGTAATGGCATTGGATGGAGGTAAACATTTCATACTGAAAGAAGAACTTATGACTATTGTGAAATCAATAATATTACGTGATAACATTACTAACCTTCGTTCGGTCCCAGGTAATGTAAGTTTATAGTGTTAAAAATGAAATGAAAATGAAATTAAATCTTTGAGTTTTACGTCCCACGGTTATGCCGGTTAGGCTAAAGGAGACGGTGATTATGAGAAATGAATGAAATGGTGGAATGAAGAAAGTGGGAGGAAACGGGAGAACCCCGAGAAAACCCACGCACACGGTGTTTGTCCACAACAAAGTTCACTTGGCGGGAGGAGGGTTTGAAGCCGGGACCCCATGCACCAGAGGTGAACGCTCTACCACTGAGCCACCGCAGCCCCTGGTATTCAAAATGGAGTCCGCATTTTCGTTTTTTTCTTCAACCCATTTCGCTCTTCCCACTCTCTGATCATCTTCCTCTCGAACATATCATCCGTTGGCCCACAGAGCACCTACTTAGACTGAAGACATTATTTCTAGGGTTGTCAGGTCTCCAGGCACCACAAGCAGTTCCCTGGTTCAAAATTTATTTTACGGGTCAATGAACCAAATAATTAAATCTGCGGGTTTAAATATTTAATTATTCATATTAATTGCGTACGGCATTTATGCCTTATAATATGTATATTTTGTACTTAGTTACAAGAATTATACACTCAATGTAACAAAAGACTAGGTTTTACTTCTTTTCATTGTTGTGCTTGTATTATCGTGCGGAATCAACATTGATGTCGGGATGAAATTGAAAACTAGTTTCTACAGAAATGAGACTCTAAAATCTGTAATGCCAACACTTGATAGAAGTGATAATAATACTTTTAAATTACGGAATGCTGTTTTTGTATGAAACGAATATACCAAATCTATTGAAAATAATGCAGTACATTTTCGCTATACTAATCAGTAATCCAGATATCGAACTGATGTTTTAATGCAATAAGAGCTTTATGGGCAGATGATACAAATTGAATGACAACAGAACATGTAATAGCCGAAATATATATTCAGATGAATTTGAAAATGACTTCTCAGAATATCCACAAAATATGACTCTTCTTGACGCAATGAAGACCCCAAAAATATGGGACTAATAAGGTAAGCGTCTATAATCAATAATTTATTTTCATTTAGTTATGTACAGTATAGCCTATGTTTAATAAATAGTTATGGTAGTATTAGTAATTATTA
The DNA here is from genome assembly GCF_964235325.1 of Thermobia domestica. NCBI lineage: Eukaryota > Metazoa > Arthropoda > Insecta > Zygentoma > Lepismatidae > Thermobia > Thermobia domestica. The sequence goes on from NC_137461.1 coordinate 22,226,113, forward strand.
ATTCTGGTTATAAAGTGTTAGAAGTAAAGGTAGATATACAGTAAATAAGCAAAAATCTTTAGTTTCATCTCGGCCCGCGCTGGCTCAGTGGCATAGGCAGAGCTATGGGGGCATAGGGGGCATTGCCCCCAACTTTCTGACAAAAATAAAAATGACACCTATAATATTCTTTAATTCTCATTTGTATTTACCGTGCCCCCCATTACTTCGTTAGTGTTGGTCCCCCATTACTAAACAGTTATCAAATGTTAGGTTTTACAGTTAAAATGAGAGATTACATATTAACGAGGGTTCTGTAGGATATTAAATTCCCGAGGAATTTTTAAGTGTAGGAAACTTCTAATTTATATTTAGAAATGCGAAAATATTACGCACTCTAACCTATTTTGATTTTATGCAACATCAAGTGTTTTTCGCTACCCTCATTTTGGCTCTCACCTTCAGCTATTGATGCCTCTGCCTCTTGCGAACAAAACCCTGTGCTAACTTGTGGGTCCCATGCTGTGCTCCTGCTCTGAATCGGTTAAATATCATCCTCCCTTTTAATGGCCACCTATCGTAAGATGCTTTTCCTGCAGTCTCTTTTTAAATGATATTCATTCGATGCGTAGTTACACCTTAAAGGTCTTCACTACTGCGTAATTAAACTACCGCTAATTTTAGAGTTTTTCTGTAATATCCTCAAAATAAATAAAAAATACCCGAAAAGTAGAAACGTAGTAAACTAAACAATACGATTTTGCGTGTGATACCGTTATCACAACTCATCTATCTGCTTTCGATTTGCAACTGTAGATAGATTTAACAGTTTTTGTGGCTTATGTAAATAGCGGCATACCAAAAACAGATAGTGAATTGTAGTAAAAGTATCACATGCACAATATTGTATTTTCTAGTTCACTACGTTTCTGCTTTTCGAATATTTTTTTTTTTTTTTTTAGTTTTGAAGATATTATAGAAAAACTAAAATTAGCGGTAGTTTAATTTCGCTGAAGTGAAGACCCTTAAAGAAAGTCCTCGTAAAGTGAATCTGCACTCATGAATGCAACTCCTACCCTGAGAAACAATTTTTAAGGCATTACGAATTAATTTCGTGAAGAAATAACTACATATAACAAGATAGCACATGATCGTTCCATACACATCATATACAGGCATATTGTCAATCTGTACGCAATAATCTGAGCATGCGCCAAAGTAATAACAAGCCAGAACGTCTTAAGAAATCTTTTAAAATCAAGAAAAGTGAAAAAAAATGTTTGCTTTTTTTTAAAAAAAAAAAGTCACGGAATATTCTCAATCTACGCCAATTTTGGGAAGTCGCCTGTGGTACTTAGCCCTAATATTCTTTAATTTTATAGTTATACAAAACAGATTACTGCTAGTATGCATCAAAATAATGTCAATTGCTTTCCGTGTCCACATACTCAATTTTAGTGCCACCGCATAGCGATTTTCGTTTGTTTTCTTTGATATAATGTTGGATAGAAATAGAATAAGTTCTAATTTAGAGCAGTTGTGTCAAATGTAACCAACCCAAAAGTTGCATACAACTTGGTATCATAAATGTTCAAATTCTACTTTGATGAAATATTTGATACAATATATGATGGAATATTTGTTCGTCTATAGCGTATTTTAAAAAGTTGAGAATGTTTCCATTTCCCGTTTCTAGCCTATTTTAAAAAAAAATTCCCGCATTCCCGTCAGTGCTCAGAATTTCCCATTTTACGGGAAATTTCCCTCAAACTGGTATCACTGGTCGTTGCACTCTTAGGACTGACTGACGTGAATGAAACTCGAGTACAACATACGCTTTATCTGCGCCTGTCACCATCTTGAATAAATGCTCACTGCTGCGCTCTCGTCACAGAAATCAGAAGCGAACCTGCCACATAAAACAAACTTTTTGAGTGTTTCAATACGTTCCCAAAGTTTTATGACAATATGTAGTTTTATCCAATAATAAAACTACAGTACCGGTAATTTATCAAATCGGATCAATCATTTATAATAATCCTGTAGAATATTAAATGCTTTTAGTACATTTCTAGAGAAAAGTATGCATCTAGCGTATTTGGTTATAGGAGCAAACAATGGTACCGGTACCTAGAGCATCTTAGTAATGTGTTTACGTACGTGTTTGAGATGTTTGGATTATGAACTTTGTTTTATGTAGTTCGGGATTGGCCCAGCAAGTTTTTAGCGTAGGCCAATCCCGAACTACCCAATCCCGATTGGCCCAGTAAGTTGATTAGACAAGGTCTACTTGTAACAGCATCCGGGAATGTTAAAAAAGGTTAGTTTATTTATGGGTTTGTGTGATTGTTTATTATAGTAACATGGTGTTTTTTATTTCACATAAATAAATGGAATGGATGTTGAAGATAGGAATTGGTTCACGGGTTGGCTGCAAATGTTATGATAAATTGGCAGGGACACCAAAAAGAAAAGAATGATATATCCATACTTGATAATCTGTGGTTTTGTGGTTTCAGTTTGTTCGTTGCACTTAGATCAGTTGGGAGTTCGAGGCAATATTTATTTATTTATTTATTTATTTATTTATTTATTTCTAGACACAACAGGCTATATAACCCAATTACAGTGTCCGTTACATGTATTAAGCGACTATAACACATTCATACATTTATATTATAATACAATTATAGTTATAATGTAATTGCAATATCATTGATGTTCTTTCATTTACAATTATTTCTTATTACATTACAAAGAACTTCCTTGAATTGACTTATGCTGTTACTGTTAATATCCAAATCCATTGTGTATTTTGTTAACCTATTATAGGTTGTACTCAATCTCCATACTGGTGACCTCTTGTTTGCGTTGGTGTATAATCTGTCGCAGTAAAAGAAATTGAAATTTTCAAGGCGAGTTACATTTGTAGGAGTGCGTATTTTAAATTCTTGCAGTAAATTGGTGCAGTCGATTTTATTATTAAATAACTTATATAGGAACAACATATCTTGCATTATTCGTCGCTGTTCTAGACTTAATGTATTGAAGTTTAAATTTAAAGATTGACTATTATATGTTTTCGGGTATACTTGTGTCTCCCTATATGTCAAGTACCTTAGATATTTATTCTGAACTTTTTCTATATTATCTAAATTTGTTTTTGTGTAAGGGTTCCATATAGTGGCTGCGTATTCGAGTTTTGTACGTACGTAGTGTTCATATAGCTTTCGGATAGCGGTAATACTAGTAAATTCTTTACTGATCTTGATGATGAGTCCAAGGTTTCTGTACGCCTGGTCAATCATGTGATTTATGTGATTATTAAATGTTAAATTTCTGTCATATACCACCCCTAAGTCCCTGACAGTATCCGAGGTTGGTAAAGTGATGTCATTCATCTTATACGAAAATTTCTGAGGGGTTTTGCGGTTTGTAAAGGACATTACATTGCATTTGCTAGTGTTCACGTTTATGATGTTCTCTTTGGACCATTCCATCAGTTCATTCAAGTCATTTTGAAGCATTTTACAGTCATTTAATGTTTCTATTGCAATGTATATTTTAACATCATCTGCAAATATCAGCGTCTGAGAGTTTTGTATACTTCGCGGTAGATCATTGATAAATAGTAGAAACAACAATGGCCCTAAATTTGACCCCTGTGGCACCCCTGATAGTTGTACATACTCCTGAGACTTACACCCTTTGTACACAACGAATTGTTTTCTGTTTTCCAAGTAAGATTTAAATAGATCAATAAGTTCGCTGCTAACAGGCGTCAGGGTATAAAGAACTGTCTCGAACTCCTGTTTAATACAATGTTTTATTTAATATAAGTGCTGTTTTAGTCTTTTTATTTTGGATATAAACATGGGTGCCCGAAGAAAATTTTCTAGGGGAGGGGGTCTCAAATCCTTTGTTGCTATATTACGTTTGACATTTTTTTTTTATTTGTATTAAGAAAATCTTAAGAAATTCAATACTTTTTCATGAGCCAGGGAGGGGCTCAAGCCCAACCCTGCCCTCTGCTTCGGGCGCCCATTGATATAAAGTTGTGGACATCCCTGATGTCACTAATTTTATTATTTACAATAATTTCACTGTGTAACAACATTGGGCGAATTCGGGTTATGTGCCTGCGCCATTTTGGTTACGTTTCCAGTTGTAACCACGTCTTTTAATGCAAACCATTATTGTTTAATACAATTTCATTATCTTATAATAATTTCCCTCTAATAAGGCTGCAACATACCTTTTAAAGCCACAAATGTGGTTATACGACTAGATAAGACAGATCTGTTTACAAATTATCTAAAAATATAATCATGCGGTTAAACTATGGATCAAGCTTTTATTCGAAATATTTATGCAAATAGGTTTTACAATTAACATTAAAAGGCTACAGATATATTTTTAAAGAACATCTATTAGTGCGAAATTGGTACAGGGCTTTCGCACTAACAGATGTTCTTTAAAAAATTATCTGTAGCCTTCTAATGTTAATTGTAAAACTTATTTGCATAAATATTTCAAATAAAAGCTTGATCCATAGTTTAACCACAGGACTATATTTTTAGGTAATTTGTAAACAGATCTGTCCTGTCTAGCCGTATAACCACATTTGTGGTTTTGAAAGGTATGTTATAAAAGGTGTGGTATAAAAGGTATATATATATATATATATATATATATATATATATATATATATATATATATATATATATATATATATATATGTATTATGAATAGTAAAGCCTGATATTCGGTAAAAATAATTGCTTCATAAATAGACCAAGAACTTTTCAGTCATCCTACTTAAAAGTAAAAGGGAAAATCACATTGGCGACGGGATTATTGGGGACGAATTAACGAGAGAGTAGAGTGTGTATAAACGGCTATTAAATTACCTTGTTTATCCATTCCGTACAACAAGTAAACTTCCTGTCTACAGTCTACTGGAAATGAAAGGAAGTAACGTTTACAAGAATGTCCTGACGATATAAGCAACAATCAAGGAATATCGGTTTCTATAATTGCTGAATGTACCGGTATCTTATAGTATTTAAACAAAACACAAATAGCGGTGGTTATAACGAACCTCTTTGTTACTGGACCATTATTATGCGTAAGTTAAAATGGCAACAAACTGCCATAGGATGGACAGATGCAAGATGGAGAAATTATTATAATAGACATCACTGATGTAGAAAAGATTTCAGTTCTGAACTTCCTCATTGCGAAGTTGGGCGGGGGTGTAGTCCGTTTGGTTACCTCATCCATAGAGCTCCATAGGCCATGATGGTGTTCAGCCTGATGGCGAGCGAACCTCTTGGTCACTCGCACGGAACGAAACCTGCTTTCCCGCTGTTCTTTGTATCGCTCTTACTTCAGCTTCACTGCACATTGAACAGCGTTCTAAGTTTCTCAGGTTTCTGAATCAAAATTCAAGGAGGATGCCACACAACAGAGGGGAAGAAGACGCGTGTATCTTCGTTTTTATCTCACATGTAACGGTGCGTAGGTGTGTCAAATATTGTTCATTGAAACACTTCAAACCACAAATAACAATGGAAAGAAGTCCTTGTACTGAACATTCAAACTTAACACTGTATAAAATCAAAGGTCAGTTGTAAGTTATACATGCTTGCATGTAAACAATAGCAGTGTATACAAAACCTTTTATTATCTATGCGTTTTAAGCATTTTTTTTTTTTTGTAGTAGATTTTTAAAAGAGAAGGAAAGGCCTTTAGGATAAAGTTTCTTTTGTTAAAACATTAACTAAAGAACTAACACAATCTATTAGAAATACAAGACTGGTTAACTGCGTAGACCTATGGATCTACAACACGAATCACCAGCAAAATGTTTGGTGGATTTGATATTTATTTCTGTACATCAAATACACATGTATCGATGATCATGAGATAGGAAATGATCATGAAATGGTACATGAAATGATCATGAGACACAAAAGAATGAGTCCGACTGTGAAATACACAATGAGGCATCCACAACTAATTGACTCTGCTAAACGTCTGTACTTCTATTGCCAAATATCAAGGTTACTAGAAGGAAATATTACATTGAAATTTGCATGAAGATGTCTCATGTCAATGGTACCTGAAAGTAACAGTGCGGTTAGTACGCTTTCTATTGTTGACAAACAAGAATTTTTCGCAATTCACCATTTATAACTTTTGTGAGATTTTATCTAGTATTTTTTCCTTCTTCTTCTTAACGCAACCAAACAAGTTATTTTGTAGTTGAGAATATTGAAATCAGCTATTAAATAAATTAGTACTGTACACAATTTTACTCACTTTTGAATTTTTTCGTTTTTGAATTCTGATAACATAACATTAAATTACGGACTACGATTAATTTATTGACGTTGCAAATCAGATTACCAGATTATTCAGAGAATGAAGTAAGATCTTACGACTTTTAGGCAAAGAAACGGGAGATACCACATATTCAGATTTGGCAACACTAGTTGCGAAATTTTCTCAATATGCAAAACTTTGCTTTCATATAAAGAATTCCACTTCATCTCATAAAATTTCTTAGTTATACCTCTTAATATTTAAGGTTGCTTTTAAGGTTAAGATGACTTTTATGAGTTTTTGATTGTATGTCGCGCTGTTAAATTATTTTTAAAAAACTCGGTTTCAGATTCTTTTAGCACATTTGTTTTTGTCTTTTACGATCCACTTTTCAGAAATTTTCGAGTAAGCAATATTGCTATAGGCCTAAATTGTTTACTAAGAATATCCTTTAAATTTGGAACAATTTTCTTTCCCAATTCTTCAGTAAATATATAACACTCATATGTGAAAATTGTATTTAGTGCTTACTTTGATAATTTATTACTTTAAGATTTATTAAATGGTCTGGAATTCGATAAAATTAAACTGTTTTTTGACCATGACGATTTCAGTTCCTGTCATATTGATACTTTTCGTGCACGCGATAGTTTCACACGAGAAATTCTCATAAAAGGGAAGAATTAAGAGGAGAAGGTCACTATTTTGTAAATGTCTTTGCAATAAATAGAAAAAAAAAAACACATCAAAGAAATCTAATATATATTGGATGTCCTAAAAAATGGCGCCCACAAACTACAAACCACTATTCTTCAGAGAAAACGAAAATCTTATACAATGACATACTCTCCAGGGTCTCCTTCAGCCGCTATAGGAAATCAAAATTTCACCATGTAGCAACGCAGGCACGTAGCCAGGATTTCGTGAAGGGGGGGGGTCCGTGACATGAAATACTGTGGTCATCACAAAAGGTGCTCGATCACTCTAAACTATTTTACTAGAACATATATTGGTTCGTTTAGCCAGGATTTCGTAACGGCAGCGGGGGGGGGGGGGAAGGACATGAAATTCTGAAGGCCCAGGCGCTCGATCAATCTAAACTACTTTACTATCAACATATATTGGTTTGTTAGGACAATAAAATGAGGATATGTTGGCAAGTATTTTAATAACAAACTATGAAGTAATTTCGAGCAAAATAATAATAAAAAAAAAGTATTGAAAAAGATTTTGCAATATTTACGTTCTTCTCCTGTTTATTCAAATATAACAATTTTCCTTTCGTTATGACCTCAATTATTATAAAAAGTACATACTGAATACTGTCTTGTAAACTATCCTTTAATATAAATAAAATGAAGAGTTTGTTTGTGTGTTTCTCTGTCTGTCTGTCTGTGTGCTGCCTGGGGACCAGACGAGTGGACCGGGAGTTACCAAATTTTGGTCAGGGGTTGGCCCAGTCCCCAGATCAAGACGAAGCGTGTTTTTCAAATTTCGAAACAGTGGGGTCTCAGGGGGGCGTTTACCGGAACCGGCTTGGGAACCAGACAAATTGACCTAGAGTTACCAAATTTTAGTCACGAATACCTTGGTCCAGGCTCCAGACCAGAGTTAAACGTTTCTGTGGAAATTCGAACCAGGGGGGTCTCAGGGAGCGTTTACCGGAACATGTAAAAGTAGTAGAAAATGATCAATATTTATTTATTTATTTAACAATCACCAGATACAGCTCAGAGGCCATTTTACATTGGATATCCAACATTAACAATGGAAAGGATTTGGGAAGGTATCGGCCAGGGCCTGTTTAGTAGGTACCATCCCGGCATTTGCCTGGTAGGACTGAGGGAAACCCTGGAAAACCTCAGTCAGAATGCTAGGCAGCGGGATTCGAAACCACGACCTCCCAAATGCGAAGCCAACGCTCTACCACTTGAGCTATTAGTGCCGAATTCATATTTTCGCGGTCGCTGAAATCAATGGTGAAACTCCAGTCGCATTAACTTCCAAATTCACGCTATTCGCCTCCGGGCCGGGGGTCACCGGAAGGGGGTGAGATACCAAGACATATAAAACTAATCCAAAATGACCAATATTAGTGTCAAATCCATAGTTTTCGCGGTCGCTGATATCAATGGTGACACTTCAATTAGCGAGGACTTGCAAGTATACGGGCCGGGAGCCAGCGGGGTGTCGATACCGAGGCATATAAAAAATATCCCAAAATGACCGATATTAGTATCAAATCCATAGTTTTCGCGGTCGCTGAGATCAATGGTGATACTCCCACAGGCGTTGACTTCCAAATACAGCCCCTGTGCGAAGCATATGTATATTCAACTAGTTTTACAATATATGCGTTCCTTTCTCTGTTGAATCAAATGCTAACAGAACTTTCTTTCAACATATTTTTTTTTGTTTTTATTATTCCGTCAACTACTGTCGGTTCCAAATGACAGGTTAAAGGAGCAAAAGAAAATTGTCCTTGAAATAACATGTTTGATACTGCAAGGATGCGATGACGAAAAGTTATGATTAAAAATGCCCACGCTGTTATACAACGGCACTTATGCTTTCGAAAGCTTGAAATCTCCCTGACTAATAGCAGGAATTCTGAGAATTCCATAACTTTTCTTGAAATTTAAAATTCCCTGACTCTTCCAAAATACCTCGCTTACCTCACCACCATATTGCAAGTAATACAAATCTCCTCATAAGAAAAAGTAAACAAAAGCTTCCTGTAGTTTTCTCTTTTAATTTTTAACGCTGATCCTTCTTTTTGTCATTTCATTTTGTTTTATCCTACCTTAATTTTTTCATTTCTGGTCTCGAAGGGGGGGGGGATAGATTGATAGACCTTTATCTGCGACTTTGCCATATAGCGTAATACGCGTCTCCAGAGGATCCACTAGGTATAAGATATATATATATATATATATATATATATATATATATATATATATATATATATATATATATATATATATATATATATATATATATATATATATATATATATATATATATCGATTTGTTTTTACTTGTAGAATAGTGCTTTGTAGACCATGGGCACCATTTCTTGAATATCCTCTATATATATAAGACTGAATATAAAATCCATGTTACGTGCTAAAAATGGAAAAGTTCGATTTAATGTAAAAATGTGGACTATGTGTCTAACAGTACTCAGTGAAAAACTAGCTATCTAGTACTCACTGCGGAAGCACTTCAAATAATCTCCAGAAGAATGCGCGTGCCTGTATGTTCTAGAAGTAACATCTGGGCTGTTTACTCAATATTTTCGTTTTGACACTTAACATGGATTTTAGTCAGTCTATAATTGTACTTGCTATCTTTTAAACAGACAGAGTATGTTTAATGTTGGTACAGATTGCAAAATAAGAATTGGAAATCAAGCTTATATCTTTAATCTTTAATAATAGTAAAATAATATATTTGTGTGTCATCAAATTTTCGTATAGAAAGGAGTCGCCAAATTTTGTACACAAATAAATTTTCACCAGATCTAAGAGCGTAACGAAACTTTTTCAAATTTTTGATTCGGGAGAATGCGAAAATGTATGCAAGTTTCTCGTAGTTTCTTGAAATTCCTTACTTACGTGCAACCCGCATTACATACTGGGTACGAGGGTTTGCATATTTAAACAGGATAAATCGCTGGGCAATGAATGTACTTCTCTTTTTATCCAGGATCTGAATTAAGGTTCTTCACTCAGCTCACTCAAACGCCTTTTTATAATTAATGAATAATTTAAAAACAATGAAGAATATCAAGAATGGAAAAAATAAGCCAGGAAGCATCTATAAAAAGCTACTATATGAAGTATTATTTTCAAGATTTTTCGTGTAGTGCATAAATTTGAGTGGTCAACTATTATGATGTCATGAACTGCACACCCAAATGACTGACCTACAAGAAAAGATCTGGAAACGGTTACTAGAACCTTTCTATATCGAGTGTGCCCTCAGAAAATATGTGAAACGTACTTCGGTCCCACCCCAGCCAACTTCTTACGGAGGAAACCCTCCCTTTTCTTAGAGGAAGAAGTGAATAACCTTGGCTGTGTTGCCAATTTTTCATTCAGTCCTTTGGTCTTCACGAGTGAAGATCGTAGGCTATTTAGAATGTCTAACAAGACAGTGCATAGCGAAATCTGTGACGTACTTCATTGTGACAACGCTTCGGCATGCAACAATTAAAAGATCTCGGCCGCAGCAACTTGTCCCTCCTCTTTGGAGGGAGGTACGGGAAGAGACACATTGACAGCAACGCCGGCAGGGGCACAGTTGAAATGGAAAGGCTTTAAGTTATTTAAAGGTGTTTTTATAGATAGTCTACTACGTGGCTAACTTTTGAATTTCTTATTAATCTTCATTGTCTCTAAGTCAGGGCGCAAAATTTCTGTTCGCCAGGTCGCTACTGGCGACTAGAAATTTAAAACTAGCGACCAATGTTTACTAGGAATGGTTTCTGTCTAAACTCATAAAGCTGTGCAGTTTCTGTTTCCCACGAAAATAATTGTTACTGAGTGAAAGAAAACACGGAATGTGAAGTCTTCACAACGGACATGGAAAATGGTCTTCACAGCGTTGTAATTTGCCCCTCCTTTCCCATCCTCAATCAAAAACTTCATTATGAGATACCCAAATTTGTTTCCAATTGTCATATTTTGTGCAGTTTTACCTGTGAGTACTGCTTTATGTAAGAGAGAGGGTCAGCAGTCTCAACAGACTTAAGACTGCTTAAAGGAATTTACTGAAGACTGGCACTTGGATAATTTATTGACAGTTTCTATCAATGGCCCTTTACTTACAGCCTTTGATCCGAAAACTGTAATCGACAACAGGTACTTCAGTGCAGAGAGAGAGAGTGTGTTACACAACCATGAAGTCTTAAGGTAATAAGATATTTTTTAACATGTATATGAATTGCCCAATTCAAAATTGATTATCCTGAATATAATTGTCTGGTTTTGAAATTTTATGCCCTGATGTAATCTCTTTCTTTGTCAAACCAATGGCCGTGTAGGCGGAGTGGAGATTGGGGGGAGGAAGGAGAGGAATTCTCATAAGTTGTACGTGAGATATACAGGCGACCATCATTTTTGGATTGGCGAGTGCGTCTGACTTTGAAATTTTGAGCCCTGCTCTTAGTTATTCATTAAAACTCGAAGAAGTGGGAATGAGCTTATTAGGGAAGAGTCTTAAGACGAAGGGTGACTACTCTTTTTATCCAGGCACTTGAATTAACACCAAGTCAAGACGGGTGCTTATAATTAATGTTATAATTTCTTCGTAACTTAATTAAGGATTCTTTATGCTCTCCATCGTTTTAAAAATTTTGAAAATCAATAATGCAATCAACAGTATTTATATTATCTGAAATTTAGAATTAATACATATTTTCAATTCTTTCCTAGAAAGCAAACATTTATGTTACAGCTTATGGCACTATGATTATAAGCCCTTAAAGTTTTTGAACTATATACGAAAGTATCAGAGGCACACTTACGGTAATGAAATCTTTAAGTTTTACGTCCCACAGTTATGCCGTGTAAGTTAAAGGAGACGGTGATGATGAAATAATGAATGAAATGGTGGAATGAAGAAAGTGAGAGGAAACTGAAGAACCTTGAGAAAACCTACGCACACGGTGTTTGTCCACCACAAAGTTCACTTGGCGCTAGCTGGGATCGAACCAGGGTGAACGCTCTACTAATGAGACACCGCGGCCCTGGGATGGGGAGATATACTAGGTAAAAAAAATAAATAAATAAAAATTAAAGTGACTTAATACTTAATACTCTTGAACTACACGACCGATCTCGATCTAATTTTCATCATAGATGACGTTCGGACTTGGGATGGTTTTTATCATTTCATTTTTACGGTACAACCTAGATTGGAGGAGAAGAAGAGATATTTAAAAATGATCAAAAATGCCAGATATTAGAGTCGAATCCATAGTTTTCGGGGTCGCTGAGACGAACAGTGACACTTTCGATGCCTTTTAAATCCAAATTCACCCCTTTATGTCCAAAATGAAACGTATTCTCTCGTGGGAAGAACAGGTATTCTGCCAGTTCTTTAGCCTATATAATTTACAATACTCAAAACATTTGTAAGCCTCAATACAGAAATAAAGACCTACTTACTTACACGTATAATAAATTAATAAATAAATAAAGATCTACATTGCAGCTGTTCTGATCTTATAAGTGTAATTGAAACAAAGAGAAAAAGTTTTAAGCATGAGACACATGTAGGTACGATTACGTACGTCGAATACTAGCTTTGAAAAGCATTTATCGTGAGGCTGGTGATCCTTGCTGATTGGCGAAAGTTGAGTTGCTGGCCTTGTGGCACACTACCACTGCACTGCAAAGTAAGTTTAAATAGCACCTCTCGAAGCTGTTCAATGTACGGGTACACCACAAGTGCTTTGGTTACGAAAAAAGAAATTAAAGGTAGAGGATGTAAAGGAGGGGAGGGAATGGAAAAAGGAATTCTGATTTGAATATTGTTCGTGACTTAACTTACTTTGTTTGTGTACCCCCCCTCCCTGTCTCCCGATAAACCCAAAGGCATTTTTAATATCAAAGTGGTTCAGCAAGCGATGGGAAAGACCTCTTGTTAAAGACCTTTTGCCTGTGTTAGCACGAAAACTTGTACCGACTTGGCACGCCTGTAGCTGGTGTTAAGTAGTTGTTTTAAAAGAATCCTTGAGATAGAAAGACACACACACACACACAGAGAGAGAGAGAAGTTGTTGTAAATTACTTTTTAAAATGCCGTACACATAACTAGTTTGAACATTGAATTATTTTACGATAAAATATTAACATCAGTGCAGGTTAAAATCTCTCTCTTATTATCAATGACATTTCTGAGGACAAAATGTATTACTCTTAATAATCTGTTGAGTTTTTAATGTATAGCCTTTTAATGCTCCATTTACAATTTCAGTCATTTCTTTGTTTTCTAGAACAGTGGTTCCCGACCGGTATGTCACGACACACTGGTGTGCCGCGCATTCCAATAGGATGTGTCGGGAAATTTTATGGGTGACAAAATAGGGAACATGTGATACACTATGTATCGAAAAGTGGTTCAACAATATTCGTTGAACAGTATCAGGATCGACTTAAAAGTACCGAGAGAGGCTATCGTATATAAGATACATATAATTTATCAATCGCCAATTTTTACTTTGAGTGTTTGCAAAAATGTGTAGGAAGATTTACCTGTGCTTTCAAGTTAAGATAAACTATTTTCAACATTTACTGTACTGACGTTTCTACGTATTTTTTTGCCGTAAGTCTCTGTGAAGCGACTTCTCGAAAGCACTATATACACTATGTGATTAAAAGTATCCGGACAATCCCCAAAACATAGTTTTTCATATTAGGTGCATTGTGTTGCCACCTACTGCCAGGTACTCATTATCAGCGACCTCAGTAGTCATTAGGCATCGTGAGAAAGCAGAATGGGGCGCTCCGCGGAACTCACGAACTTCGAACGTGGTGAGGTGATTTGGTGTCACTTGTGTCAGAAGTCTGTACGCAAGATTTCCACACTCCTTAACATCCCTAGGTCAACTCTGTCTGATGTGATAGTGAAGTGGAAACGTGAAGGGACACGTACAGCACAAAAGCGTATAGGCCGACCTCGTCTATTGACTGACAGAGACTGCCGACAGTTGAAGAGGGTCGTAAAGTTTAATACGCAGACATCTATCCAAACCATCACACAGGAATTCCAAACTGCACCAGGATCCACTCCAAGTAGTATAACAGTTAGGCGTGAGGTGATAAAACTTGGATTTCATGGTAGAGCGGCTGCTCATAAGCCACACATCACGCAGGTAAATGCCAAACGACGCCTCACTTGGTGTAAAGAGCGTAAACATTGGACGATTGAACAGTGGAAAAACGTTGTGTGGAGTGACGAATCACGGTACACAATGTGGCGATCCGATGACAGGGTGTGGGTGTGGCGAATGCCAGGTGAACGTCATCTGTCAGCATGTGTACTGCAACAGGAGGTTCGGAGGTGGTGTGGTCGTGTTATGGTGTGGTCGTGTTTTTCTTGGAGGGGGCTCCCTTGTTGTTTTGCGTGGCAGTCTCATTGATTGATCAGGGCAGGCCTACATTGATGTTTTAAGCACCTTCTTGCTTCCCACTGTTGAAGAGCAATTCGGGGATGGCGATTGCATCTTTCAACAAGATCGAGCACCTGCACGGCGTGTGTCGAAGTGGTTACTCGACCAAAACATCCCTGTAATGGACTGGCCTGCACAGAGTCCTGACTTGAATCCTATAGAACAGCTTTGGGATGTTTTGGAACGCCGACTTCGTACCAGACCTCACCGACCTACATCGATACCTCTCCTCAGTTCAGCACTCCGTGAAGAATGGGCTGCCATTCCCCAAGAAACTTTCCAGCACCTGATTGAAAGTATGCCTGCGAGAGTGGAAGCTGTTGTCAAGGCTAAGGGTGGGCCAACACCATATTGAATTCTAGCAGTACCGGTGGAGGGCCCCACGAACTTGTAAGTCATTTTCAGCCAGGTGTCCGGATACTTTTGATCACATAGTATATATATATATATATATATATATATATATATATATATATATATATATATATATATATATATATATATATATACTATGTGATCAAAAGTATATATTATGTGATTAGATATGTGATTTATATGAAAAATGGATATATTATGTGATTAGAGGAACTAGTACACTCTCTATCTAAATATCTATGTTGCAGAGTTGGGTCGGACCGGCGTACATGGTTTTAGAGAGAGAGAGGTGGAAGAGCGGAACCTATACCTCAGCCCCCTCTATAAAACCGTTTCACCGATATGTCCCAACTCTAAAACACGATTATTTAGATAGACAGTGTACTAGTTCCTCTAATATTTCTTCAACTGCCTTTTATATCTCTCATAGTTTCCGAGCTAAGCAGCGTCAAAGTTACAATTTTCCCTATTTCGGCATCTCGTAACTTCGAAACAACGCGTTTTTTGCCTTATATTCACATAGACTTTTTTTTATTGTTTAGGTGTGAAGATTTGACCAGTGAATTTTGGCTACGTAATAAATGAACACCCTGTGTATATATATATATATATATATATATATATCGTTTACTCTTATGTGTAGAATATAGTCTCAGGTGGGTCTCAGATACGGGCCCTTGTAGCACATGATTCATGACAGGTGTCAACACACTTTCAGCACGAATATTGTTCTTGAGCTGTTATATTGTTTGCGGTTTGTTCACATATACTTTGTCCTTCAGATAGCTCCAAAGAAAATAATCAAGCTGAGTGAGGTTAGGCGAACATGAGGTGCAGTTTATGTCAGTGTTTCTCAAGATGATGCGATGGCCAAAAATGGTCCTCAGAAGTCCAATTGATGTCCTTGCTATGTGTGCTGTTTCCTTATCATGTTAAAACCATATTTTAAGGCATGTTCCCCACTGCAGGACGCACAATCACGTTTCAAACCCTGTCTTGAATCAAGTGCTACACAGAGCCCGTATCTGTGAGCCCCATAATGACGAACACTTAGAACCCCTACCTGAGATTATATTCCACATATAAGTGTAGACAATTTTCCATTCTTGTTTCTTTTTTTAAAAAATGTCTGAAATATCAATGGAAACTAAAGTTAAATACAAAAGTTATTAACAGTTACAACACCTTCGTGACTTTTGACCCACCCTATATATATATATATATATATATATATATATATATATATATATATATATATATATATATATATCTGTGGTTTGGACCTAAAAGGGCCAATGCCACTTTTTGTCAAAAATGATATATTCTTTAACATCTATAAATGGATGCTTTCTGGTGCAACAAAAGCAAATGTCAACAGGAAATAGTTTGAAATATATACCATTCACATTAGCATTTGCCTTTCTTGCAATATATATATACAGGGTGGGCCATTTTAATTAATCCACGGAAATATCTGAAAAATGATAAAACATAGAAGAAATTTTTGAAGTACACGTTATATATTGCTAAGGGGGAAACCCAATTCCGCCAAAAGTACCCCTCCCCGCCCCCCCTAAATGGGGGTAACGGGGGGTAACTTTGAAATGTCAAATGGGAACATGGGTCGAGTAATACCTCGTTCGAAAGGTCTTGGAAAACTAAGTAACGCTGTACCAAAAGATGTTTCATATTGTGCACCAGTTTTAAAATGGCCGCCATGATATCGTTCGGAAACTCCAGTACTCGTAGTATGAAAACCATGGAAGGTAAATGAATGGAAAAAAATTGAAATACGTAAATATCATAGGGCATCTCGAATGATGTAATCCCTGTGATCCCAGTGGCCTCCCTGAAGGGGTCTTGTGGGCTAACTTCAAAATTTCAATGTCCGACCGGACAACGGTTCGGGCGTACGCTTAACCTACCCAATGCTGTTTGGAAGGCAGACTTCATGCATAGAGAATTGGTGCACTAAGTTAACGCAGATAGCCACAGTTACATTTTGATTAACTATTAGCATTCATGTCATATTGTGAGCTTGAGGGACGAAACGGTGTGTACGTATATCTCCGAAATGCTTTCTGAATAACCAGCACGCATTGCAAGAAAAAGTTTCTCTTTTTTTAGTCACTACAAACAAATGTTTCAACCACACCATACCTATTTGTAAGGTTAGCCTAAATTTACGAATTAGAGTTCTCGTTTGAACTTTCACTTTACTTTCCACCCCACTCACATACAGAGCGCAGGGAGAGATTATTTTGCTGGACTTGGATTTCTCTCTATACATTATGGCAATTTTACTCTAATATTTTTATCTCTGTTGTATTATTCTCGAGCCTTGCAACGCCTCCGTGGTTTTCCTATTTAATTTTCGTTATTTTCATTTATGTCTAACCGTATTCATACTATGGGCACTAGACGTTTTCTTAGACACAGTCACCATGTCTTTGCGATCATTTTGAAAACGGCGTCTCATGTCGAAAATTTTCTTACAGAAGCTGTTTGATATTAATTTGTCTATGTAACGTGATGTTACTCGCTTCAAGCTGCTATTTCAAATTTTCAAGTTGGCCCCGGATACCTTTCAGTTGGCCCTTGGAGTCACCCCGACAACACCTCTCGATGTGCCTTACGTCAGTTAGCTACTCCAGTTTTTATTTTGTTGATTTATCTCCAAACGCTTTCATACTACGGGTACTAAACCTTTTCTCTGACACGGATACTAGGTTTCGGCGGCCTTTTGAGAACACTGCCATTTCACATCAATCGTTTTCTCCTGCAATATGTTAGATTTTGCAAGATTTATCGAACGAGGTACCACTCGACTCATGTTACTATTTGAAATTTTGAAGTTAGCCCCCAAGACCCCTTTAGGGAGGCCACTAGGATCACAGGGACCACACCGTTCGATATGCCCTATGATATTTACGTATTTCAATTTTGTTCCATTCATTTACCTTCCATGGTTTTCACACTACGGGTACTGGAGTTTCCGAACCATATTATGGCGGCCATTTTGAAACCGGTGCACAATATGGAACATCTTTTGGTACAGCGTTACTTAGTTTTCCAAGACCTTTCGAACGAGGTATTACTCGACCCATGTTCCCATTTGACATTTCAAAGTTACCCCCCGTTACCCCCATTTAGGGGGGGGCGTGGAGGGGTACTTTTGGCGGAATTGGGTTTCCCCCTTAGCAATATATAACGTGTACTTGAAACATTTCTTCTATGTTTTATCATTTTTCAGATATTTCCGTGGATTAATTAAAATGGCCCACCCTGTATATATATATATATATATATATATATATATATATATATATATATATATATATATATATATATATATATATATATCATAACTTTAACGGAAGTAACCCTGCATATTTCCTTTATATTAACTCTTTAACTCTGACCATGCATTACAAGCTATAAAAACTGTTCATAAAATGCATGCGTTACGTCGTTAACATAATATTTATCAGCAGTATTACAAAGAACTGATAATATGCATAATATTATTGCATACACATATAGATAGTTCTCTTTGTTATCACATATAACGTTTTAACAAGCGAATATAATTGTTTTACTGTCAGCAATAAATGTTATCATCGATTCATAGATGTAGCAGCTTGTATGGAATTCGAAAAATGTTCATCATGGCGGTCTATACAGGACTGTAATTAAAAGAACATGAAACAAAATGCAAATTAAAGAACAACTCGTATAATTCTGATATAAATGGGCCACAACTAACATTTACGTGAACTCATCTTCCGAGTATTAATTATAGATCATATAACAATAACCATATAATCGATTTTTTTATTATACACTTAAGCTGCCTGACAGTAGCTCATATGGTCAACCACCTTGGTGATATATGGTCAGGACATTCACTCTCATCGTAAATATTTCTGAGTTTCTAGACACGAATTCGATACATTTTGATTCAACTTGCTCTCCAAATTCTATCAATAAAAAAATATTTGATTAGTACCGAACATTTTGTGCTCATCTGGAAATCGAATCCATGATCACGTATACTAAATGCACACACACCGCAATTTGACCAATCTAGAGTTGCTAGACTGTACTGAAGACTACGCCAGAGACCAGAAGCATTTTCATAATTGAGACAAATTTAAAACTGAAGATTTTTGTCTTTTGTGTATATACTGTATTTCCACTATTACTTCAAACACTTATACCCATTGATACTAATTACTGACACTGTTAACCAAATGTATAGCCTACTGCAATGGTTCCCAACCAGTCTGTAACGACACATTGTTGTATCACGCAGTACTATAGGGTATGTGGAGAAATAATAGCATTTAATAATCATCAAGCATTTACTAATTATAGTAATCGCGAGAAGTCGTGAAGCTTGGGTGTGTCCCAGTCGTCAATCCCTATCCATTAAGTTTTGCCAGTGTCGTGTCTCGCGCTATACGGAGAACATCTCCTGAGGGTGCAGTGTTGTCAGATTGCTGCTAAGTCTCGTTTTGTTTTTATTATTGTTGTTATTTTATATTTTTGCTATTATCTCCATCAGGATTCTGCCCCCTACAGTCCATGCTCACCGGATGCCGCGGTCGGTTTGCCGACGCCGGACGCCGGCGTCTTTCAGCGCGATTTTCGATCGAGACGAATAGTTGCCTTACCGAGCAGTCGGCAGACAGTCGGAAATTGGCATTAAATGCGTCAGCGCCGCCGTCGGAAAGTTATCTTACCGAGCAGTCAGCAAACAGCCGTAAAGGCGCAGTAAATGCGCCGGCGCTGCCGTCGAAAAGAGGCCGGCATAAGGAGTCGGGAGAGGGTCGGAAAGAGGCCTTTCCGACTGTTTTGCCGACCCTGACGGTCGGCAACAGTCGCCAAAGGGCATTTTATTTTACGATTTTCGACCGCTTGCCGCCTCGGCAAAAGGTCGGCAACTTTGAACAAGTAGATCATCGTTCCGCAGCGACGGCTGCCGGCTGCCTCCGTCAGCCTGCCACCGTCGATGGCGACAATCCCTCTTCCCGACCGCGACTTCCTGATGGGATTATTGTTGTTATTTTATATTTTTGCTATTATTATTGTTATAATTTAATTCGAATATTTGTTGGTGTTCATGTTATAGCTCTTTAAGTGTTTTTTTTTTTTTCATTCATTTGTCATGCCCTGGAAGTTTGGCAACGTTGTTGGTATAATTCTGCTGTTTCACGTTTTCTTAAAAGTATGCGCTCGGAACGGAAGGCTGCTCCACGAATCGTACCGAATTCTTCCGATGCATCACATGTGAGGGGAAGCAGTTCTATGATTTGTGTTAGAGCTCAGGCTTCACGAGTTGTCGCAGTCACTTAATTTTGCGCGGCAGAAACAATGTTCAGTATTATTACAGTCACTATTTTATATAATATAAATTTATAGGCTTACACTATTATTCCTTAGAGAAAACAAACCAGTGTGTGACGCTGTGGTGAATATTCAGTAAAGTATGTCGTCAGTCAAAGAAGAAGAAGAAGAAGGAGGGGTTTTGAACCACTGTCCTACTGTACCGAACTGTATGAAAATACATTAGTGATTATACATTTGATTGCATTAGTGAAATGGGTTGAACGACTTACCTTGTGCATAACTGGATGGAGGCCACGTAGAGCACCTGCTCCGCCATGCGTGACAGGTAAAATTAGCAATTTGAAGTGCCTGTAACTTTTGAACAAATTAAGATATCAACAAACCGATTTCACCATTGTGTTTGTCTTTCAATTCTAGCCTACAATGATGTGCCGCATGACCATGTTCCCTTTTAAAAATCTTGACGTGAATTCAAGATGGCGGCTTTCAAGATGGCCGCCATCTTGGTCACCATCACAATCCGACTTCCCCCTCGGCCTACTATGTTACTACATGGTTGTTGTTCACTATTTTCCACCAACACGAATTTTATAAGGGGTGGTAAGGGACTTATGGCCCGCCCTGTAGACACCTATCTTATTATTAGCATTTTTAGAACATTCTCGTTGGATCAAGAACAGCCCTAGCTTTCAGAAGTTTTGTGGAAATTTGATAGGTCATTTTTAAAATTTATCTGAGCACGAATTTCGGCCATCACAAGTCCTGCTGACTTTCTGTTGCTATCATCTGATCAGTTTTTCCATTATATACACCAAACACTGTGCATTACTGACTGCTATAGTCAAAATACATTGCATTATTCTGAATAGATTTGGTACATCTACTTTCTCGAAAAGTGCACTCCGTTCAAATGTTGGTAAGACAGACAGTGTTTCCAACAGTAGACGATGTACACTCTCTAGATTGAAACAAGAGAGTTGCTAGTTCGTTGTTAAATAAAATTATAAAACGTTAGATCTGTCGCTGAGGAACAAAATAATAAGCAAACACATGTTAAAAGGTGTATTCACAGTTCGAGAAAACTTCAAGTTCTTCAACATATTTCGCTCTTTGTGGCACTTGAAGTAGAGGATTGAAGTGATTCAATGCCGTATGCAGCCATCGTTCGAATTAATGTAATGGTTTCTTGTTCGCAGTTGGTAGGTGTTACAGTTCTGTCCAAATGATTTTAACGAATGACATACTTTCAAAATAGCGTTTAGCATAGGCCTATCACGCAATTTGGATTTCATTACGTTCATAGTACTATACTTCCGTCGCTGTTACTCTCGACCTGGCCAATCCATTTGTAATAATAATTCTAATATTTTGTCTCTAATCTTTTAGAAGGCCACATTGTAGCAACCGTACATAGAAAATTCTAATGTCTTGTCTCTAATCTTTTAGAAGGCCATATTGTAGCAACCGTACATAGCAAATTCTAATATTTTGTCTCTAATCTTTTAGAAGGCCATTTTATAGCAACCGTACTTAGCAAATTCTAATATTTTGTCTTCAATCTTTTGGAAGGCCATATTGTAGCAACCGTACATAGCAAAATTCTAATATTTTGTCTCTAATCTTTTAGAAGGCCATATTGTAGCAACCTACGTAGCAAATTCTAATATTGTGTCTCTAATCTTTTAGAAGGCCATATTGCAGCAACCGTACATAGGAAATTTTAATATTTTGCCTCTAATCCTTTAGAAGGCCATATTGTAGCAACCGTATGTAGCAAATTCTAATATTTTGTCTCTAGTCTTTTAGAAAACCAAATTTTAGCTACTGTACGTAGGAAATTCTAATATTTTGTCTCTAATCCTTTAGAACGTCATATTGTAGCAACCATACGTAGTAAATTCTAATATTTTCTCTCTAAATATAGATTTCAATTGGGCAGTGGAAATCGACATTTATATGATTTTATTTCAATTCTAGTTAAGAGTACATGTATTTTAAAGAGGGATGTGTGGCTAGATTTTTTTTTTTTTTTTAAACAAGACCATGTACTGTACTTGTTAGCTACTTTCAAGTGAATTGGATTTGATGAATTACCACAGAAGAAATTACCTTATTCTGTGGGAGGTCTACAACAGAAACGACTAAACTGGTTCTATTCCTCGTGCACTCTTAGTATAAAACAACAATGTCAGTTCCATGTGAGTATTTGCAAACAGGTGTAAATACGGAAGTAGATGTTTGTCGATCCTACAACGCATAGAAAAACAACAAAAAGGCTTTTGCGTGCAGATGGTCTGTTGTTTCAACAAATCTGTTCTTATCTACCATCTGCTTGTCACACATTAAAAGCAATTTATATTCATCCAAATGAAATAAATTAATAAACTCTTTGTAATGAACGAGGAGAGGGTGACATTTCTATTCTTTGATAAAAAATGTCACGCACTCAATTTCAAGAATAAATCATCTTCATTGGGTTTCCTTCTGGTTGTGAGATAAACAGAATTTTACGTTGAAAAAACGGAACGCATATGGTTCAGGGAGAGGTAGTAAACCTCTAATTTCTAGATTTTACTTTGGGCACTAGTAGTGCTTTCAGGTTACAAAATACAAGCAGCGTTTCATAACCCATGTAATACCCAACAATTGCCCTTGCACTTTCAACTAGGAATAAACTACTTACTTCATCATTGAATATGTATTCTACAATAAAGAAAAGTAATTGTCACTTGTACTTTTAGGATTAATGAATTTTCTTTCTTTTTTTTTCACTCAATAGTTTATTTTAAAAAATCGTTCAAGAGTGATCAAAATTAATCTTACTGATTAGCACAACTTTCAAAGTTTCTATAGTCAATTGCGTTTTATGACTTATCCATAAAGCATTCATAATTAAATAAAGCATTAATAACATTATTATTTAATTTTAATAACTTTATGTTAAAGCTATTTTGTTTGTTACAAACTAAATACAACTATTATTTAAAAAGTAGTTCACAGAATTCCAAGACAACATGATACGTAATCAAATGCTATTGAGTTCGTTTCTCTAGTCGCTGCCTTAACTTAGATTTTGGGAGATATGTTATTCTGGCAACACTAATTTCTATGGATGGCAACACTGAAAATTCTTCAGATTCATATTTTCTGTTGTAGAATAACATTATCTATGATAGTTGTAAGTTGCATTTCATTATCTCCTTTCACTTATGAAAAACAAACAAAAGAAAAATAAATTTTGTATTATTTTTATAGTATGTCAGGCTCTTAACCTTCCTATTGTAGTTTCACAAAAATGTATTGGGCGAAGTCAGCAGGGGCCACATATTTTGTCTAACCCCGGGCACATATTTTTTGATAATCCGGCCTTCCTGGCAATTGATGGTAAACTACAATTTTATCTTCCTCTATCAGCCAACTACATAGGACTTACTCGTTGGCCTATTTCCCAAGTGAGCTACAGACATAACGTACACTGATGTCCAAAATTATTGTCGCATGTCTGTAAATATGTTGTTGTAGGAATATAATTTGATAACGAATTCGCCTGCTATTTCTTACAGGGTTAGTATGTGGTTTAATCGAAGAAAGTCATGTATGTTGCAAATTTCATGTCAAAAGAGCAGTAAATAAGAACAATAAAACAAAAATAAAACTTTCTTGTCCATTTAGTAACATTTTGATTTACTCATTCTAATTTTCGTATTTATAATTCTTTTCCTATGAAATTTACCACAAATATACATTTCCCAATTATACACATAGTATCAGTATTAAAAGTACCCTGCAAAATCATTATCAAATTACATTCTTACAAGAAGACAGTTACAGGCCGGTAACCAGCCCAAAAATTTAGGGGCGGGGCGGCTGAAGTTAGGGGGGTCGATCCAAAAATATTATAGTTCATCACCATATTATAGTTCATTTGCAAGCCTACCGTGAACATTTTAGGGGGGCCGCAAAAATTTAGGGGGGCGCCCCCCTAGACCCCCCTGGATACGGGCCTGGACAGTTATAGATATGCGACAATTATTTTGAACATGAGTGTACATATAGGCTATCCATACATTGACAATTGTTACTCATTCTTCTACTGAAGTTTACAAATGTCGTTAAAAATCCCATAAAGTTTATTTTTTCAAATAATTACAATGTTTCTCAGAGGGAAATACCATTCTTTACCCCGTTCTGCATATACAATATCACGGGTTGTTCACACATGACTATTGCAGAACAAAAAAGTAGTTCAAATCGCCCATTTAATAACAGCATAGGATCAACCACTGTGTTGATCATAATAGCATTACGTGATAACCAACAGAATACTTTTTAACATGTGTAAAAAATGATGTAAAAAGAAAATTGGTTCAGTATAATTTTATTGCTTTCCTTGTTTCCTTTGTGTCGGGAGGAGACCATTCGTAAAGTAGGTATACAGAGTAAACGTCTAATACCAACAAGAAAGGAATTATGGGAAAGCCCGCCCTTTCTCCTTTTTGTTTGTTTGTGTACTTTGCAGCGAAAAAAAAATCTTTAAAAAATAAACTGTCTCACCGTGACAATTTATGTTAAAAACAAAAACAATGTTAGATTTTTATAGTATAATGGTGGAAAGTCTCTAATCCTTTCATTATCTAAGAGAAAGCTTTCTTTCTTTTCTTTCCTTTTGTGAAAGTGTCTTGACTTTAATTGTTGTGCGGGTGACGTCACTGAATGAAACAACACCATTGTACTGTAAGAGCCGAAATTCTCTGTGTAATGGCCGGTTGGATTGGAAGTCAGTAACTTACCATACGGAAATGCTGTCAACTACACTCTAAGATTTCTTTAAGTAAATTTACACAAAAATTACTGTCAAAAATCGTCGTCAGATCATTGTTACCAATTATAAGAAATTGTAACACGAGCTATATGAGTACTTGGTATTAAAATAATTTTATTAATATAACACCCAATAACAATAACAATAAAACACACATAAATTATTCCCATTATGCAGTGGCGTAGCCGCTGCCCCCGCAACCACCGCAATGCGGTGGGGCCCCGAGGTATAGGGGGCCCCAAAGTCTTGCTATGAATAAAGATTGAAAGAAGTAGAACTTCAATCTTACTTCTATCGGCTTTACAACTAGGGCCCCTTCTCTATACTTTGCGGGTGGGGCCGCAAAAGTGTGCTACGCCACTGCCATTATGCTTCATTATAATTTAACAATGGCAGAAATGTGTCAGTTTTTTTTTTAATTTTACTGTGCAATGTCTTACAATATGTATATTATTATTATTATTATTATTATTATTATTATTATTATTATTATTATTATTATTATTATTATTATTATTATTATTATTATTATTAAATATTCTGCCTGTTGGCGGGGTTTGGGGCATAATATATTTACAAAGTACTAATATTAATACTATCACAACTTACTACTAATCAGAAGACCATTGTTAAATAATCGGAATGACATCATTCAATATACAGAGCAAATTACGAGTAAAATATGTTAATATTATAGTCACTATTGACATTACCATACATGAGTCTTCACTTTTTTTCCATGTGTGTCACACATTTGTGGAACCTATCACATGTGCTCTGCAGAGTCCTAAAGTAAATTTCTAGTATCATCATTGCCATGATGTTTAAATTTCGCTCCCGAGGAGCGCGGATATCGCAGTGCTTGGTAGTAGACACATGTTCTTTGGCCGTTCCTTATAACAAGATAGCAATTATGGTAAAATACCAGTGAATGTGCTGGTGCAGGTGCTGGTCATCTTAGAAACCCTTTGCCAGTCCATCCTTCCTCTAGAAATGTTGTCAAATTGGGTGTAGCCATTCAAAGCGAACTAGAGTGGTGTTATCGTCATGTAGGTAAAGGTATGCAGGCTGCAGAGTTTTTGTGTGGTAGATTTTTTTTCATATACCGTATCCACACATTCTCGGTTTCCCACATGACAGAATTATGTTTATTTATATATCTTCTAATGTACAATGTTACCTCGCCACTGAAATCTATTAGACGAGTAAAGTTACGTTTTTGCCACGAACTCAATCCGATAGCCATTCTTATATGTGTTAAATCACCACCCAATCCTGCAAAAATAAATAAATAAACTAAACTAAAATAAAATATAATAAAATAAAATAGAAAATAAATAAAATAGAAAATAAAATAGAGTTTTTTAACTTTATTACTTTGTATTAAAAGACATCAGATATGATACAGAAGAGTGGCGTCATTTGATGTTTTTGCTTGTCTGAGGGACGAAGACTGCGATATAGGTCACACTAAAAAAAAGTCCGTTATTCGGACAGCGGTATATTGTACAAATATACGGAATCCTTATATTTATTACGGAAATATGTACGAAGCATACTTTACCCATATGCTACATACCCACAGCCCTTTTTCCCGCTTACTGTTAGATGTTACATCTTGCCTTTGCAGGATGTCTGACATCTAACAGTCTTCTGTATAAGCCTATTACATAGGCCTACATATACGTATGTTACTACTTCAGCTATATGTTATATATGTCCATTTATATGTGAGATCCGTACCACTTATATACAGTTCTTTCTTTCGTACGGAAAGTACGTTCATTCGGAACATTTATACGGAAAGTACGTTTATTCGGAACATTTAATACGGAAAGTACGTTTATTCGGAACATTTAATACGGAAAATACGTTTATTCGGAACATTTAATACGGAAAGTACGTTTATTCGGAACATTTATACGGAAAGTACGTTTTTTTTCGGAACATTTATACGGAAAGTACGTTTATTCGGAACATTTAATCGCAAAGTACGTTTTTCGGAACATTTAATCGGAAAGTACGTTTATTCGGAACATTTAATTGGAAAGTACGTTTTTTCGGAACATTTAATCGGAAAGTACGTTTTTTCGGAACATTTAATACGGAAAGTACTTTTATTCGGAACATTTAATACGGAAAGTACGTTTATTTGGAACATTTAATACGGAAAGTACGTTTATTTGGAACATTTAATACGGAAAATACCTTTATTCGGAACATTTAATACGGAAAGTACGTTTATTCGTAACATTTAATACGGAAAGTACGTTTATTCGGAACATTTAATACGGAAAGTACGTTTATTCGGAACATTTATACGGAAAGTACGTTTATTCGAAACATTTAATCGCAAAGTACGTTTTCGCGGAACATTTATACGGAAAGTACGTTTATTTGGAACATTTATACGGAAAGTACGTTTTTTCGGAACATTTATACGGAAAGTACGTTTTTTCGGAACATTTATACGGAAAGTACGTTTATTCGGAACATTTAATCGCAAAGTACGTTTTTTCGGAACATTTATACGGAAAGTACGTTTATTCGGAACATTTATACGGAAAGTACGTTTTTTCGGAACATTTATACGGAAAGTACGTTTATTCGGAACATTTATACGGAAAGTACGTTTATTCGGAACATTTATACGGAAAGTACGTTTATTCGGAACATTTTTACGGAAAGTACGTTTATTCGGAACATTTATACGGAAAGTACGTTTATTCGAAACATTTATACGGAAAGTACGTTTATTCGGAACATTTATACGGAAAGTACGTTTATTCGGAACATTTATACGGAAAGTACGTTTTTTCGGAACATTTATACGGAAAGTACGTTTATTCGGAACATTTAATCGCAAAGTACGTTTTTTCGGAACATTTATACGGAAAGTACGTTTATTCGGAACATTTATACGGAAAGTACGTTTATTCGGAACATTTATACGGAAAGTACGTTTATTCGGAACATTTATACGGAAAGTGCGTTTATTCGGAACATTTAATACGGAAAGTGCGTTTATTCGGAACATTTAATACGGAAAGTACGTTTATTCGGAACATTTATACGGAAAGTACGTTTATTCGGAACATTTATACGGAAAGTACGTTTATTCGGAACATTTATACGGAAAGTACGTTTTTTCGGAACATTTATACGGAAAGTACGTTTTTTCGGAACATTTAATACGGAAAGTACGTTTATTTGGAACATTTATACGGAAAGTACGTTTATTCGTAACATTTAATACGGAAAGTACGTTTATTCGGAACATTTAATACGGAAAGTACGTTTATTCGGAACATTTATACGGAAAGTACGTTTATTCGAAACATTTAATCGCAAAGTACGTTTTCTCGGAACATTTATACGGAAAGTACGTTTATTCGGAACATTTATACGGAAAGTACGTTTTTTCGGAACATTTATACGGAAAGTACGTTTATTCGGAACATTTATACGGAAAGTACGTTTATTCGGAACATTTATACGGAAAGTACGTTTATTCGGAACATTTTTACGGAAAGTACGTTTATTCGGAACATTTATACGGAAAGTACGTTTATTCGAAACATTTATACGGAAAGTACGTTTATTCGGAACATTTATACGGAAAGTACGTTTATTCGGAACATTTATACGGAAAGTACGTTTTTTCGGAACATTTATACGGAAAGTACGTTTATTCGGAACATTTAATCGCAAAGTACGTTTTTTCGGAACATTTATACGGAAAGTACGTTTATTCGGAACATTTAATCGGAAAGTACGTTTATTCGGAACATTTATACGGAAAGTACGTTTATTCGGAACATTTATACGGAAAGTACGTTTATTCGGAACATTTATACGGAAAGTACGTTTATTCGGAACATTTATACGGAAAGTGCGTTTATTCGGCACATTTATACGGAAAGTACGTTTATTCGGAACATTTATACGGAAAGTGCGTTTATTCGGAACATTTATACGGAAAGTACGTTTATTCGGAACATTTATACGGAAAGTACGTTTATTCGGAACATTTATACGGAAAGTACGTTTATTCGGAACATTTATACGGAAAGTACGTTTATTCGGAACATTTATACGGAAAGTGCGTTTATTCGGAACATTTAATACGGAAAGTGCGTTTATTCGGAACATTTAATACGGAAAGTACGTTTATTCGGAACATTTATACGGAAAGTACGTTTATTCGGAACATTTATACGGAAAGTACGTTTATTCGGAACATTTATACGGAAAGTACGTTTTTTGGAACATTTATACGGAAAGTACGTTTTTTCGGAACATTTATACGGAAAGTACGTTTGTTCGGAACATTTAATCGGAAAGTACGTTTATTCGGCACATTTGTACGGAAAGTACGTTTATTCGGAACATTTATACGGAAAGTACGTTTATTCGGAACATTTATACCAGGGGCGTCATTTCAGATTTCGCTTGAGAGGGGCAAGAGCACCATCGACATTAGATTTTCAGGTTTTGTACTAGTATGTTAGTAAACATCGATTAAGGTATATGTATTTTTCAAACCCTTGGGGGGGGCATTTGCCCCCTCCTGCCCTCCCTAAATGACGCCCCTGATTTATACGGAAAGTACATTTGTTCGGAACATTTAATCGGAAAGTACGTTTATTCGGCACATTTGTACTGAAAGTACGTTTATGCGGAACATTTATACGGAAAGTGCGTTTATTCGGCACATTTGTACGGAAAGTACGTTTATTCGGAACATTTATACGGAAAGTACGTTTTTTCGGAACATTTAATCGGAAAGTACGTTTGTTCGGAACATTTAATCGGAAAGTACGTTTATTCGGCACATTTGTACGGAAAGTACGTTTATGCGGAACATTTAATTGGAAAGTGCGTTTATTCGGCACATTTGTACGGAAAGTACGTTTATTCGGAACATTTATACGGAAAGTACGTTTATTCGGAACATTTATACGGAAAGTACGTTTTTTCGGAACATTTATACGGAAAGTACGTTTGTTCGGAACATTTAATCGGAAAGTACGTTTATTCGGCACATTTGTACGGAAAGTACGTTTATTCGGCACATTTGTACGGAAAGTACGTTTATTCGGAACATTTATACGGAAAGTACGTTTATTCGGAACATTTATACTGAAAGTACGTTTATTCGGAACTTTTATACGGAAAGTACGTTTATTCGGAACATTTATACGGAAAGTACGTTTATTCGGAACATTTATACGGAAAGTACGTTTATTCGGCACATTTGTACGGAAAGTACGTTTATTCGGAACATTTATACGGAAAGTACGTTTATTCGGAACATTTATACGGAAAGTACGTTTTTTCGGAACATTTATACGGAAAGTACGTTTATTCGGAACATTTATACGGAAAGTACGTTTATTCGGAACATTTATACGGAAAGTACGTTTATTCGGCACATTTGTACGGAAAGTACGTTTATTCGGAACATTTATACGGAAAGTACGTTTATTCGGCACATTTGTACGGAAAGTACGTTTATTCGGAACATTTAATACGGAAAGTGCGTTTATTCGGCACATTTGTACGGAAAGTACGTTTATTCGGAACATTTATACGGAAAGTACGTTTATTCGGAACATTTATACGGAAAGTACGTTTATTCGGAATATTTATACGGAAAGTACGTTTATTCGGAACATTTATACGGAAAATACGTTTGTTCGGAACATTTAATCGGAAAGTACGTTTATTCGGCACATTTGTACGGAAAGTACGTTTATGCGGAACATTTATACGGAAAGTGCGTTTATTCGGCACATTTGTACGGAAAGTACGTTTATTCGGAACATTTATACGGAAAGTACGTTTATTCGGAACATTTATACGGAAAGTACGTTTTTTCGGAACATTTATACGGAAAGTACGTTTGTTCGGAACATTTAATCGGAAAGTACGTTTATTCGGCACATTTGTACGGAAAGTACGTTTATGCGGAACATTTATACGGAAAGTGCGTTTATTCGGCACATTTGTACGGAAAGTACGTTTATTCGGAACATTTATACGGAAAGTACGTTTATTCGGAACATTTATACGGAAAGTACGTTTATTCGGAACATTTATACGGAAAGTACGTTTTTTCGGAACATTTATACGGAAAGTACGTTTGTTCGGAACATTTAATCGGAAAGTACGTTTATTCGGCACATTTGTACGGAAAGTACGTTTATTCGGAACATTTATACGGAAAGTACGTTTATTCGGAACATTTATACCAGGGGCGTCATTTCAGATTTCGCTTGAGAGGGGCAAGAGCACCATCGACATTAGATTTTCAGGTTTTGTACTAGTATGTTAGTAAACATCGATTAAGGTATATGTATTTTTCAAACCCTTGGGGGGGGGCATTTGCCCCCTCCTGCCCTCCCTAAATGACGCCCCTGATTTATACGGAAAGTACATTTGTTCGGAACATTTAATCGGAAAGTACGTTTATTCGGAACATTTGTACAGAATGTACGTTTATGCGGAACATTTATACGGAAAGTGCGTTTATTCGGCACATTTGTACGGAAAGTACGTTTATTCGGAACATTTATACGGAAAGTACGTTTATTCGGAACATTTATACGGAAAGTACGTTTTTTCGGAACATTTATACGGAAAGTACGTTTGTTCGGAACATTTAATCGGAAAGTACGTTTATTCGGCACATTTGTACGGAAAGTACGTTTATGCGGAACATTTATACGGAAAGTGCGTTTATTCGGCACATTTGTACGGAAAGTACGTTTATTCGGAACATTTATACGGAAAGTACGTTTATTCGGAACATTTATACGGAAAGTACGTTTTTTCGGAACATTTATACGGAAAGTACGTTTGTTCGGAACATTTATACGGAAAGTACGTTTATTTGGCACATTTGTACGGAAAGTACGTTTATGCGGAACATTTATACGGAAAGTGCGTTTATTCGGCACATTTGTACGGAAAGTACGTTTATTCGGAACATTTATACGGAAAGTACGTTTATTCGGAACATTTATACAGAAAGTACGTTTTTTCGGAACATTTATACGGAAAGTACGTTTGTTCGGAACATTTCATCGGAAAGTACGTTTATTCGGCACATTTGTACGGAAAGTACGTTTATGCGGAACATTTATACGGAAAGTGCGTTTATTCGGCACATTTGTACGGAAAGTACGTTTATTCGGAACATTTATACGGAAAGTACGTATAAAACATGTTTTCAGGAAAACGTTTGGTTCAAGATGTTACATAAGGTTGTACATTAAGTCCAAAAACTACAGGATTTACGCATGTAACCTACTTTTTTACGTACGCCACATATTTTTTTCTCAGTATATTGAATTCATGCTTTGGTCGTGGCTCGGAGTTCAGATAGCTTTGAACTAACCAATTTTTGAAATTATATAAACCCTCCAAAACAAGTGTAGATCGTTCCAACGTTTCGAGAGTTCCTTACATTTAAAATGCCCGCTTTTTGAAAGTAGCAAGTTCCGGTGTTGCATAACTCTGTAACCGTCCATAACGTCGACGATTCGTAAGGACAAAAAGCACAAGAACTGAAAAACTTATTTGCATAAATGCCAATATGAAGTGGAAGTTTAGAAAGTAATTGCTATTAATATAAATCACAATTTCCCCCTCTTCCCAGTAACGGAAATGTAAACAATGAGGAGGTATATTCATTAGAGGGGAATGAGTCTGTAATTATTAACATATTGTTAATATTCTATGCGAAATAATTTGTATTCTATTGATAGCATAAGTGAAAGATTATTTACATCGGAAAGTGAAAATTTTAAAATATATATTGTATATGTGTTCATTTCTATTGAAATAGATATTTATAAAGTTAGTATATCCCTTATCTTTATGTATTTGTTATATTGTATATTAAACTTCCGACTTTCTCTTTTGCACTCTGTTCTTCCTGAGATCCTGTGTAACCAGATCATTAGGTGTTTTCGTTTTGTTGATTGTGGTTTCTGGTTCAAATTCCGTAAGCGCAGAGATTTTTCACTGTTGATCTACCATCATGAGACAATTCAGAATTCTGGTATAGAAAACCAGAAACCAAGGGCGTACCTACGGGGAGGAGGTTCACCGGGTCTGGACCAACTCAAAAACTTTGGGACTCAACATACATTTGTACACTTTTTTAAATAAAACTTTACTTGTTTAACAGAGAAATGATTGATATAGCATGAACAGTTGATTTTACGCTTCATCTGTACTCTTATAAAAACAATGAGTTCTATCATTTTTTTCCCCCTGAAAATATAGGTGGAAGTATTTTACAATTACTTACAGAATACAGAATAACAGCCATTCAACACTACGTAGACGTAATAGCTTCTAAGTATTGGATCACTGCCCTCCCCCAAGAAACATTTCTGGGGCACTATACTGACTAATGAAAGGGAGAGGGTGACTGTTCGGACAGTCATTCGCTAAGAGATGTTAATTCTTATATTTTTAGTACTTAAAATTCGTAGTTTTCTTTATTAAAAATATTTTTCAGTATCAATTTATGCTTTATTTTTTGTAAGAAACTTAATCGAAGTATTTATAGCAATAGTTAGCGGAATGACTGTTTTCATCATGGTCAATCGCCAAATAGCATGATTTCGTTCTTCTATTTTTCAGGTTCAATAAAATGATGCTAGTCACCTGCCGAAAGCTGCTAAAGACTGATAAACTATCTCTCAAATCATGGATTAGGGATGTCTTTGAAAATTTAAGAATATTCAAGAAAATTTAAATTTATATTAAATTTAAATTTGAAAATTTAATATATATATATATATATATATATATATATATATATATATATATATATATATATATATATATATAGATATATATAGATATATATAGATATATATATATATATATATATATATATATATATATATATATATATATATATATATATATATATATATATAGATAGATAGATAGATAGATATAGATATAGAAACTAAATTTTCCTAGTTACACTTAGAATTTGAAAGAAAGTAACTAGAGTTTCAAGAAACAACAAGACTGATCTATTTGTTCTAACCCATTTACCGACACCCATTGTTCAGTAATGTTTGCAGATGACTTGTAAAAACATAGAATTGAGTTAACATTCATTAAAACTTATGTTCACGGTGCAGAGCATGGGTTTGAAATACTTAAAATGATGGAGAGATGGTAAATATGGAGAACCGATTTCAAACTCATACTCTGTACAGATATGTATATATATATAACACGGCAAAAAGAAAACGAATTGAATATTATAAGAAGAAGACAAAGAAAAATTCATGTTTAGAAATTACCAATTGAAAAGATTCTTGCGTTATATTCTGTGCTTGCTTGTGCCGCAAACAACAACATGCTGTGAGATAACCGAGCTGATGACCTGCAACAGCAAAGATAACGGTGAAAGGAGCGTTTCAAAGAAAAGGAGTCTGCTGGTGTGATGTTTAAAAAAGTAAACGATGTTCACCCTAGTCTTACAGAAGATAATGCACAGACACCAGGTGGCCTTGAATTTATGCATTCTAAGAGATGTGATGCGGTAGAGACTCGTTCTTCTCTACAATAGCGGTTTCTGTATTTATTTGAAATTTAAACAGTTACTTGAAATTCTGACATGTTTTTTTTTTATTATTATTATTTTGTATGAAAATGTCTACTTCATCAAGCAAAGTAGCTATGAATTCATTTCTGTATTTAATTTATCTACTTATACTTTCATATTATTGAAAAAAAAAACTCCTTTAAATTGTTAAACAGTTGTAGAGTATTTCCGCCATGTTGAAATTCTAATATATTGATTTGAGTGTGTAAACAGTTATCCTTCTTTCCAAAACAGGGAAAAGAAAAGTATGCAATAAACTTAACACGTGAATCAGAAGAACTTTGAAGGTAAACTATCATCTACTGAAAGACCTCCACTGGATGCGAATAACATGCTTCTACCCAGATTCATGGAAAGCTTAAGTTTCTTCCTGGGTCCTGGGAGCTTGGATTACTTATAATCAAATAACAGTTGTTTATCATTGTTGTAATAAATAATAATAATAATAATAATAATAATAATAATAATAATAATAATAATAATAATAATAATAATAATAATAATAATAATAATAATAATAATAATAATGTGCAGGTTTACTTTTGGCACACCACTCGAAATAATTCTTGAAAAATTATAATTCTTTCACTAATTTCCTTCTTGTACTCTAAATGATTTGCGCTGGGCGACATGAAAACATCTCACTTGACAGATAAAATTCAAGGGAACCACCAGAAATAATTCCAGAACCACCAGTCGAAAATTTATAATTCTTTTACGATTTGCGTATAAGTATGACGTCCAGATACATGACTTCGAAACTACCGTGCAAAAACACAAACCAACCAGTGCTAAGTGGCCACTAAAAAGCACAAATGCTATTAAACTAGAGATGCAAGGGCTCGGAAAAAAACCGGCTTTTTTGGAAAAAAACTCGGTTTTTTCTGCTTCGCTTTTTTGCTTGGGAAATTTTGGGCTTTTTTGAAAATTTTGCTTTAAACTGATAAAGCAGACTTTGTTTCGCTTCTCGGCAACAAACAGAACTCATTTAAATAGTGGCTGATGCAGATAATAATATGAAACCTCGAAAATAAACCATGAATTTCAAAAAGATTTATTTAAAATACTTAACATATTTACATTACGAATTCTAAAGGATTAACCAATATATGTAATAATATTTTAACCTCTTATATACAATAAGTACTTTAAAAAACGATACACAAATAACTAGCAAAATTGTATGTAGTATTTTTATCACACACCCTCTTTTTGAAGCAAAGTAAACAAAAACATGAGAGAAATCTGCACATTAAGAGCTTCGTTTCGGGTGTTTCTGTACATTCTTGAAATTTTTCAGTTAAGTTTTAATTTTCATATACATTGTATGAATATTTCGAACAAATTTTTCACTGATTGATCACATACGTAATAATCTGTTACCACCTATCAGGTACTTTTGTATCTGCAAAATCGGTAAAGCTCCCAAATTCTGTAATGCACTGACTGCTAGTTAAGCTTGTTCAGAATCGGGAAAGTATCGAATTTTCTGTTCATGGATCATATACGTAACAGACGATTCATCTGAGCGTATGGTTTCTTAGGCTGTAGAATATATAACCACCATCACGGTTTACCAATGCTGAAGGTTTCTAAATTTTTAACAAGAAAATTCAACATATAGTTAGGAAACTTTTTTTTTTCTACAAAAAAGAACAACTATGGAATACATTTAAAACGAGTGGAAGAATCAATCACTGTTTCAATTCACAAGAAAGACGACAAAATTGATTGTAATAATTATCGAGGCATTTCTCTTAACATTCTATTAATAAGATTGACCCCACACGCAGATGAAATTATTGGAGATTATCAGTGTGAATTCAGTCGAAAACCACCAGATATTTACCATTCGACAAATACTCGAAAAGAAATGGGCATATATTACCCAGTACATCAACTGTTTATTGATTTTAGAAAAGCTTACAACTCGGTAAGGAGGGAAACATTGTACAACATTCTTACAGAATTTGGAATACCGAAAAAGCTAGATTTATTAAGTGTTTAAATGAATTCCAGAGTAAAGTCCAAGTAGAAAAAATCGAGCTTCCACGTCGAGATTGGCCTGAAACAAGGATATGCGTTATGGCCGTTATTATTCAGCTTTGTTCCGGATTACGCTATAAGAAAAATCAAAGATAGGAACCAGGACCTAGAGTTGAATAGTATTCACCAGGTTATGGTGTATGCTGATGATGTAAATCTGATAGAAGAACAAACGAAAGAAATGCAGAGGCCTTATTAAACGCTTGCAGGGACATGAGTAAATGCAAAGAAATCTAAATACAAGAAAGTTCACAAGGATCGTAATACGGCAAATTATGAAATTCTTGTTATTATTCAGTTCAAAATATTTTGTCGCCGCGAATTTTGTCAAGGAATTTAAAGCTTAAAATATATAAAATGATAATCATGCCTGAATGCTTTATGGTTGTGAAACATGGTCGCTTACGCTGAGGGAAGAACGCAGACTGAAATTATTTGAGAATAAAATTCTGAGACGAATATTTGGATCCAAGAGGAAGAGGAATGGGGAATGGCGGAAACTTCATAAGGAGGAACTACATAATTTATACGGTTTATCAAACATCGTTAGAGTCATCAAGTCTAGGAGGCTCAGATGAGCAGGTCATGTAGCCAGAATGGAAGAAAGTAGGAACGGTTTGAGTTTTAACTGGAAATCCAATCGGGAAACGTCCATTAGGAAAATCTAGGCCCAGATGGGAGGACAATATTAAGATGGATCTAGCAGAAATAGGAATACAGAGTAGAAACTGGATTGAATTGGATAAGGACAGAAGTCAATGGAGAGCTTTTGTGGCCATAGAATACATTTAAGTTAAGCACAACTGCACAACAAACAAGAGTGAGTGGTTAGCTTTCGCGCTTCTATCGTGAAGTCCGGGATTCAACTCCGCATTCAACAATTTTGACAAAAGTTTTTCTTAATTCCATCTGTGAATGTAGAGATAGTGCGTGTATTGTGTGTGAGTCCTGGCCGACTTACTTTCTAATCGTTTTTAAATCTTTGTTATTATTAATTACCAGCAGTGATGGATTTGCGAAGAGGGTTAGGGTGGGGATGTCTTCCGGATTGAAGCCTTTACCCCGAAATTTCGGAATTTCTAAAACAAACTAAATATTTGTTTTGCCTTTACTCATAAACTTCAAGCTGTCCTCAAATAAAAAGTTAGGAATTTTTAGAAAAACTAAGCATTAATAAGAAAAGCCCTTCCGAAAATACTTTTCTAAATCCGCCACTGATTATCAGTATAAAATGGTCTTCAAGGTTGTATCTTGAAGATTATAGCTGAATATACAAACGAAACGAAATATTTGTTATGCCTGTACTCATAAACTTAAGCTCCTCTTAAATAAAAGTTAGAAATTTTTAGAAAAACAAACATTATTCAGAAAAAAACCCTCCCAATATTTTTCTAAATCCGATACTGATTATTTCTATCAAATGGTATTCAAGGTTGTGTCTGGAAGATTATTATTAAATCATTGCACAGCTACAGTATAACGGAAATGTGGAAGTACGCTCTGACAGATATATTGAAAAACGTACGCTCTGATGGATATACTGAAAAACATAAGTTTAATTATGTGCTAGAAACTAGAGTACTAAGCTCTAAGAAGTGAAACACGGATGACTAAAAAGAAATGATCTAGAGAAGAAAAAATGTCGATAATTCAGAAGTTAAAATCAAGTTAAATAGCTTCTAAAATTGCCCTCAAATACTACGTACTTTATGTTTACTTTAATTCATAAACCATGTGCTCCCTCCATTATGATGGTGAATTCCAGAGCGAAATATGGCATTCAGGTCATGGAATCTTATTTAACTTTAGAGTATACTATAAGAAAGTTATTTAAACAGAAAAATCATGAAAATGAAAAAAGCCAAAATTTCCAAAATTCTCGTTTTTTTCCCAAAAAAGCCGGCTTTTTATGTGCAAAAAACCATCGATTCAAAAAAGCCGGCTTTTTTGCATCTCTATATTTAACCAAGTCAAGGCAGTGCGAACCCGGCGGGCTCGCACGTTAACGAGGCATGCGTCCCAAGGGAGCGCAATGAGTATACGCCTAAGCTGGAATAGTAAAAAGGAACAGATTTTGGCAATAATACGAGTTTCAATAGCACTCGTCATGGTTTTGTACTAGTAAAGCTCCACTTGTAAACATAAAACACAGCTTCTGTGCACCATACAGAAATACACCTGTGGAAAATAGTATGTAATATAGTCACGTTTCATATACACTCAAGTTGAAATCTATTGTGTAAACTAATTAAGAGTTTAGAATTGAAGAACATAAATTTCAAACGAAAAATTAAAAAATCTAAAAGCCTAAAACTCGTCATCGAGTTTTATTATTTACTTTTGTCCCATTGCATTTTGGAATTCTACTAAATATCAACCTTATGGATATCGACCTTTATCATTAAAATATCCATATCTAGAGACGGTAGCTGTTCTGCACATAGTATATTTGTATGACAACTCGATCTTCAGACACATATATTAAAGAAAATACAAGTACTGTCTTGGGATTATTACTATGCTGTATCTGTATGCTGTCTTTGTAATATATAACCGAGAACATATGCAATGGGTATATCATGTTTGATATTTGGTGTCATTGCACATATAAGTTAATACAATAAATACAGAGTGTTTCAAAATGAATATCGGCGTTTTAAGGCTGTGGTACTTATTACAATTATAAATAATACATAAGATGAAAGAGCAACTCATGTAATTTTGTATGCACGCATGTGCATACACTGTTTCCTCTGTCTGTCGTTAGAAAGCGCTAGTAGGAAAGATGGAGAATTGGGCAGAAAGCTTTTTGTGTTTTACATTTTGCAAAGACTGAATCTGTAGTTACAATGCAACATGTTTTCCGTATTAACTTCAATTGCAATCCACCAAATGGTAACAACTGTAGATGGTATCATCAGTTTGAAAACATCAGCTGTCTGTGCAAAGGGAAGAGTACGGGATGACCAAGAGTGATTGAAGAACGTATTGAACGAGTGAGAAAGTCTTTCACGCGCAGCCACAAGAAATCAATTCAGAAGGATAGTCGTAAATTAGCAATTCCTGTAACGTCTGTGTGGAGAATTTTAAGGAGATTGAGGAATTTAAGAAATAGGATTGTAGCAGTTGTTGCAACAATTACTCCAAATACATTTATCAAGGTTTGGAAAGAACTTGCTTATCGACTCGATGTGTACCGTGTGACAAATGATGCTCACACTGAACACTTGTAAGAAAAGCTGTTTGAATTGGTCTTTCATTTGGTGTGTTATTTATAATTGTAAGTTAATTGTAATAAATACTACAAAGCCCTAAAATTCCGATATTCATTTTGAAACACCCTGTAGAGTTGTTAACGAGATAAAAGCTAAGACTGTCTCGTCTCGAAAGCTGTCGTAAAAGTGATATTTCGTCTCGGAAAGTCTTTGTCTTGTCTCATTTCGTGAACAACTCAAATAATAAACGATGTGTTTTTAGGTGTTTGGAATGATGAAAAAGTGGTTCTTGAAGCTTGTTTTTCTGCAGAGCAAATAATAAAACAAGCACGTTATGTAAGAATGCATTGCGTTAACTTCTGTACAGATTAGACCTATTATTTGTTGTTGCTTTGTAGAGAAAAAAGAAACAAAACATAAAATTTTTGTCTCTGAGCGGATGAAAGCTAAAATTAACAACTGCACGCATGGAGATGTCTACTACGGTCTTCCTGTTGGAAAACACAATGTTGTATAATACTTTCTTTTATTTCAAAATTAGTTCAAGAATTTTCTTTTTCTGTCGCAAAACTTGTTGTATAGTACATCTTAACATAAATATACAACTTGTATCCACCCATGCAAAATGCGAAGACTATGCTAATTTATGCATTTTTATGAAGGCAAATAACCCGGTGCAAGTGCACATTCGTGTGACACTGAAAATATCTGAACTGAGGAACATTAGTTTCGGTTGTTTTATATACACACAATGCTGTCCCACGTACAAATGATACCAAATTAAAGAGCACAGAAAGAAAATAATTAGGGTGGAACGTAGCATAATTTTGTACAAAGAAGGTGTGCCCCTGAATAATACTGAATTATATCTTCAATAATAATCTTTTATATGATGAGTGCTGTAACTGTTTCTTAATTTGCAGGGCTGTGGTCATTCAATGTTGTCCTTCATATTCCTTTGTAACATGCGTATTAAACCAACAGATGACTGGTATTTTATATAGGGTGGATGAGTTATGACTTCCTTCTTGAATCTAGGACTAAATTCCGCAACGATATTTTTAAGAATCTAGAATTGGATGATGAGTTGTAGGTACAAATTTGCAGGCAATAACAAGCCCACATTTTGCTCTAGATTTGAATATCAGAGAGAATGGATTAAATTTATCGAAGTAACGTGGCATTACGTCATATTCGTTGGCGTAGAGTCGGTAGCTATTATCTTATATTAATCATTTTTTTCAAAGCTGTATCGTATCACAGTTTGCTACACAAAATTATAGATTTGCGATGCAAACAAAAAATTGCATCGCATGTTGCGATTCATCTACAGAGTACGGCAGTGGATCAGGCTATTAAAAAGAAAAAAAGATTATTACGAGAAAATGATAAATATTATTTGGGTCAAACAAGTTACAATACAAAATAGACATAAAAGCATTTAGTTATTTGTGAGTGTAAATAACTAAACAGAACAGTGTGGCACACGTAACTGCCCCAAAAATGCCATTTTGCAGATGACCACCATTCAGCTGTACACATTCAGCAACCCTCTTGCTAAGGTCACTAAGAGAATTCTCGGAACCTTCGTGCATGTGACGTTTCAGTTCTGAAATTGACACAAGAAAATTCTTTGTTAAAAAAAAAAAAAAAAAATCCTTGTGATAATTTTCTTTTGTGGCGCAACACTATTATTTTTTTTAATTTTTTTTGTGTAACCTGGTTTCTGTTCGATGATTTAAATTCACAAATAAATAAATAAATATTTTCATGTCTAGTTTGTATTCCAACTTGTTACACCCAAATAAATTTCATCATATCTCGTAATAACGTATTAAAATTGCCAGATCCATTGCTGCGTCCTGTATTATCATCATTTATTACCGAAATAAACTATTTTCACTAAGAAAATAGCATAATATATTTTTTCTTCATAATAGAATGGCTTTCTTTTGATCTTATGTACAGTGCCATGATACAAATCTTTCGCAAACTCGACTTTTCCCTTTAAGTGTTTCGTTGGTTCTCAATAATATGTATCAACATCCTATGGCCTCGGCACCCTAATACTGGAGGACTGGTCGTAAAATGTACGAGAAAGAGACTTTTTTTCTTTTTTATACAGCATACGGAAATAAAACGCCTCAATGAACTTCCCAAATAGAAGAGTTAAGTTTACTTTTCGCTTTGGAGATGACCTGCGAAATCGACCCTTTTAAATCCTGTTGTTTCAAGCTCTGGGGTAAGGAGTTCATAGCTGACATTTGCATAGTTATTTCATAACACTCGCCCAGAAATATTCTTCCACAACTTCCTCTTGTTTTTAACCGAAATGGCGAAAGAAAAATAGTATTCGGTTTACGATTTTTGTAAAAAAAAAAAAAAAAAAAAAAAAAAGAGAAATAAACTTGATCCAGGCATCATTTGGCTAGAATATGACTTAGAAAATTAACATTTGTGTGAAATTAAGTTATCGTAATTTTGTCATAAAAATATACATTCACTTCGTGGACTACGTACGTATATCAATTCTTTCTCTGATGACTGCTTTACGGATTCACCACTTAACCAGTTGAGAATGCTCGAAGAACATTTG
Organism: Thermobia domestica; assembly: GCF_964235325.1. Lineage (NCBI taxonomy): Eukaryota > Metazoa > Arthropoda > Insecta > Zygentoma > Lepismatidae > Thermobia > Thermobia domestica. The sequence goes on from NC_137461.1 coordinate 22,268,647, forward strand.
CCAGAACGATATTAAATATGTTATATATATATATATTAATATATATATATATATATATATATATATATATATATATATATATATATATATATATATATATATATATATATATATATATATTTGGAACCTGTGTATTTTGGGGATCTATTGAATTAGTTATATTGAGCTGTCACTTTTTATCACCGTGTATATATACTGAAAATGCAGATATAATCAGTGGCCACCGGTTACTATTTGGTACCAAAACGTTCACCATTCTCTCAAATATTGATCAAAGCCAATATCATCTCTTTATGAATTACGGTTCCCGAGCTGGTGAATTACGGCTCCTTAAATCTCCCGAAATCAGAACTTTTTTGACCAATATCTCGGGAACGGTAAGAGTGACGCGAAAAATCCATCACTTCTTCAGACAGTGTTTGATTGTCTATCGGATAGAGGGCTTAAAATTAAAAAAAAAAAAAAAAAAACCTGAAATAACAGATATATACACACACACAGACATATAGAATTCAGTAACGAACTTTAAAAAGAATGAAATAAAATATTTGAGTTTTACGCTCCACGGTTATGTCGGTTAAGCTAAAGGAGACGATGATGTTGAGAAATAAATGAAATGTTGGAATGAAGCAAATAATAATAATAAAAAAAAACAGCAGAACTCCGAGAAAACCCACACTTACGGGGTTTGTCCACCACAAAGTTCACTTGGCACTCCAGGGACCCCATGCTCAATGGCTCTGCCACTGAGGCACCGCAGTCCTCATGAACTTTTTAAGTTCGTTGATAAAAAGTTCCATATGGACACATTCAAACCCAGATAACAACTTTGGCAATTAAAGATTACAAAAAAAAAAAAAAAAAAAAAGTTACTTGGCCTTTATTTTCTTTTTATTATCATAACGTGTCCTCCCAGATAAACACCACCTGTACGTAGACACTTATGTCATAAAGTAATAATATAGTATAGGAGGTTTCAGCTGCTCTTCCCGCTGAAACTGTGGAGACTGTAGCGCCGCCACTCAAGGAAGTTAAGTACTACGAACTACTAAAAGCAAGAACGAATCAAATCATTCTGAGCGCGTGAGTCTGATAAAATTAGCCAATGATACACTTAGGTACTGCCAGTAACAGACGATGCAGTTAGTTACAACTCTAGCCGGTAGTGTCGCCCAGTCACTTCTGTTGCATTGTGGGAACAGAATCAGTCAGTGACTTATGTGTCGGGTGGGGAGGATTGCGTGCTACAGTGAAATTTAGAGCTATGTTCACCAACCCTAACGAAATGATCTAAATGGAGTTGCCAAACAAAGAGTGTTCTGAAAGGAGGCAGCAGTTCTCCAGTAGCCAAGTTGGCGGAAATCATAGTGATTTGTACGGCAACTTGGACATTAATCCCAAGCGTGGTCAGAGTGACTTTAACGGCTGGAATACTACGGGCTGGAAGGCAACGGGAAACTACCACTCTATTTTTTCTTATTTTGCTGACAGATGAAAGAGAACATATGTACCGTACAATGGTCTTTCGCATGTCAAAACATAGTTCTGGAGGTAAAATATCCCTCCACTCGGATCTCCTAGAGGGAGATGGCTTGGGATTTTGTAACATTTCAGGTTGGCATCATTGAAATTAATATTTGCTAAAATCAATAAAAGAGGTTTTTTCTTTCCTCGATCGGGACATTCATTTCTTTGCAAATGTATTTTAAAGTTATTTAGCTTTGAAAAATTAAACACGTTTCTCCCTATAACATGCATTCTTTCTTTTGTTTAATGCAAAAGACTGTCTTAATTTAGAAATTGTTATGAAAGGCCAAGAAGAATGAGTTAAAAAAAGTAAAACATATTGTAGGCTGATCAAGACACACTAGCAATGTATACAAAATGTTATTGAGAAAGTTTCTGCTACAACAAATTGATATGCACTCTATAGGAGACTTTCGAATTTAGATGCAGTCAGTGCATGATTTATATTTTGTGTGACTACTTTCGATGACATGACAAATCTCTTACTACAAACTTTCACAACAGGCATTTTCATTTCATTTCTATAAGTGCATTTTATATTATTATTATTATTATTATTATTATTATTATTATTATTATTATTATTATTATTATTATTATTATTATTATTATTATTCGACATTGATTTCTATTCGTTATCCAAAGCAGCAAGAATCGTACAGTTGCTACGTTTGATGAATTGTCTTGTCTCATATAAACTTCCTATGAGATGGATGACCACGAGATATCAAAAGCAACTGTGGTTGGAAGCAGGGCCGGCGCGACGGGGGGTCGAGCCGTGCCACCGCCCAGGGCGGCAAGTCTGGTGGGCGTCAAAATTTGAAAACAAAACAATACAGGGGCGGCAAATTTTAAGAAAGAAAATAATAAAGGGGCGGCATGTAAAAGTACAGCCCAGGGCGGCAAAACTTCTAGCGCCGGCCCTGGTTGGAAGTTAGATATATTTGATAAAATAAGCAAAAAAAACTATTTGTAAATTAGTTTTGTAGGACGAAGAACTTACCAATAAATTATATTTCAACAATATTACAGTTGGACATCGATAACTCGAATTCCTTGTTAACCCGAATATTTTCATATTCCCTTGAACTTGCCATAATATTCAGTTAAAATACTTTGTGGAATAAGTCGATTGTTTAAAAATTACAATCTCGATAAATCGAACTTTAAGGGTTCCATATCCATATTTAAAATCTTCGGTAACTCAAACCGTCATATCTGCGAACCTCTTCAAGTCGAAGTTTACCTGAAGTATAAGTCTGATTTCTCTTGATGTGACCTCGATACCTCGAAGCAATAACTCGATGCTTTTACGTAATTGACATTGTTGCTACTGTTTACTGTAAATTGTGCTTTATTCATGTCTAGACATGAAAATTCCCTCTATGATCAATAACTCTTCTTCCTGGTAACTTTCACAACTTCGAATTATATAGGTTGAACGGATAAAACTTTGAGTTATAGAGAGATTCTACAGTCAATTTTAACAAGGAGAGTGAAACCTCGTTATCTCGAATTTTTGTTGTGGCCACTTTGATAACTCGAACCTTAATTGCTCGAAAAACTCGATAACTCGAATTTTTATGTATTCTATTCAGCTTTCGAATTATCGAAGTCCCACTGTATTTACGTAAAAAAAAATAATAATAAGTTTATGCATATGAACAGCGCTTCTCAACTTTTTTTTTTAACTGATTTACATTAGGCAGACGTTGACTGGTACAGTCTGTCTCATAATTAATGTTGGCTAATTATTAAAGGCTTCAAGGTAAAAGTACAATGTGTCGTAGAAAATCTTGACTTATGAAATAAAATTTTTATTTTTAAATTTTAGAATTTTGCGATACACTTCATGGAGATGGATGACATTCTGGTTGGCAAAGCCTGCTTATGAGGACATCTGCGATTTAATATTCAAAAATTTTGGGCCGGGGTGGGTCAGTGGCAGAGCGTTCACCTTTGGAGCTTGGGGTCCTGGGTTCGGTCCCAGCCTCCGCCAAGTGATCTTTGTGGTGGACAAACGCCGTATGCTTGGGTTTCCTCGGAGTTCTCCCGTTTCCTTTCACTTTCTTCATTCCACCATTTTCATTCATTACTCATCATCACCTTCTCCTTTAGCCTAACCGGCATAACCGTGGGACGTAAAACTCAAAGATTTCATTTTTTCATTTCATATTCAAAAGTATAATCAGGAAATACTTTGTGAGTTAAAAAATGGCATGTTTGTGTAAAAAAAAAAAAGTAAGTATAAGAAGTCCGTCTTGTTTTCTTATTATTCTTACTTAAATTTTCACTTTGCTTTAATTTTTAGCTTTCAGCAAGTTTTATTTTTCTTCGCTCACAAACCCTAAGTTGTTCGTACACAGATAGGTTACCTGAATCTTAATTCCTATAAGCCCTGGAATACTACTTGTCGTAAGATTAGCAAAATTAAGCAGTATGTTGGGCTTGGTTACGGGAAAAGATGGGTGACCATTCGTAGTCACTAGATGATGTTGCCATTGCGGCGTCTACCCAGCTCCGTGAGGACAATTGGGGAACTACTTGAAAGAAAAAGTATCGAACTCCGATCTATAAAGCCAGCATTAGCAGCAAGAGGCGATGTACTGACGATACATCACTCTAAAACAGCGTTTCCCAACCTTTCTCAATTTGCGGCACACTACGGGTGTTACTTGGATTCTCGCGACACCCTTATAGATATTATTATTTGTAAATATAAAACAGAGGTATTTTTTCTGTGATTATTGATCTCCTCCTCACAGAGAAGAAAGCTCTATTACTGGTTTTTCCCCGTGGTAAATCATTATGCTTATTTTTCATAAACAATTGCAATGAAATATTGGACTCAAGTTTTTAAAAATATGTTTTCTTTTTAAAAACTCTATCCAACCTTTTACTAAGAAGGAAGATCACTATATAACGAACGAACAAACAAATCTCTCTTACTTTTAAAACACAAATGTAGGTAACTTGTCGAAAGGATTCAATAATATTTTAACTTTTCAAGCTGCAAAATAGTCTGCAACAACAAAAAAGCAATAATGGTCATAACAATGATAACAAATACTTTTTTCAACATTAGAAATGTACAGAACAGTAACCTGGTATGAAACTTAAAATTGTAGATTCATAGTAGAGGTTCATAGTAATGTGAAATACAAATATACATTTTTCTCTATGTTTTACAATTAGATTGCTATAAAATTAATAATTTTGTTTCGATTCCTCGCGGCACACCAGCGGCCCATTCAAGGCACACCAGTGTGCCGCGGCACACCGGTTGGTAAACGCTGCTCTAAAAGCATGAGTGTCACAAGCTGGCTGGTAACCTCTGGTCTCCTAAGGGCGGCATGGCAGGAGTTTGGTTTTAGTTTTTACCTTGCCTGAACGTTTAGTTTCAACATATATTCACTTCTACTGAACTAAAGTCCAAAAGGTATAACGTCGTTGACTTCCCGCGCTTGGAGCTGTTCGTCACTGGAGGTGTGGTAAGAGGATAGCCAATCACCACCCGACAAACACCGCACTCAGCGAGCCACGAGTAACCAAGCTGGCAAATCCCCAGGCATAAACGTCACTACAACTTTTCGCGGGAAGCCAACGACGTTGTACGGAAGGTACAACGTCGTTGTGCCTTCCGTATCAATTGACATTATAGTACGGAAGGTACTATAATGTCAATTGATTCTATTGTGCTGATGGGGGCACGGTGACTCAGTAGTACAGCAACTTACTTCTAGTGCGTGAGGTCCTTGATTCGATCCCCGGCCAAGTAAGTTTGTGGTAGACAACATCGTGTCCGTGGGTTCTCTCGTGATACTCCCGTTTCCTTCCACATTCTCATTCCACCAATTCTTCCATCATCATTCATCGTCTCCCTAAGCCTGAAGAACATAATCGTGGGACAATAAATTAACAGATTTAAATTGTTTTTCTATTGTGCGAATCGATTTACAAAGCTCGAGGGTTCATTTTTGACCTATCCTCCCTATTTTTAAGAAATTAAATTATTATATGTAGCTAAACCCTTGATATGTATATACAAAATGAAGTCTTTACCCATAAATGTGCTTTTACGTTTATTAAAAATAAAACATTTTTTTTTAAATATATAACTCTACATCTGATGCTCTTTCCATTGAATTGCATTGATTTGAGTTTAATGGTCCTTCTCAGCACCAAGGGTATAAAATACAGAACCTTTTGTTTAAAGTAGAATCTGAACCCCTACTTGGGTTTGTATCCAAGGTAAGAATCCCCAGCGGGAATCGAACCCAGGAATGCGCATATAAACATATTCATTAGCCTATTTGACCATCTCTCTTTAGATCCTTTCTATAGTATCTATAGACATCCAATAAACATCCACTTCACGTCTATGAACATGACACAGAGTATGACATGGGCGGACTTCTGGGGGGGCGATGGGCTCTAATACTGCTATGTAGAGTTACTTTTAAGAGCTCTAAACTCTGGGATGGGTTTTATTTATATATAAAATACGAAAGTTTCCTTTTCTGGGGGAGCAATTGCCCCGATCACCCCCTGGATCCGCCCCTGGAGTGTGACGTACAATGATGGATCTAGCCCGGGACCGGAGAGGGCAAGGTCCCCCAGATTTTGGGATGACAAAAATAATTTAAGCTATTACTTATACATTTTTGAAAGTTTATAATAAACTTTTGATATACCTATCATAGTCTGGGATTTGACTGCCCCTCCCAGTTTTTACCTTCTAGATCCGCCACTGATGACGTACTGTGGACGTCCAACTTTGCTGAAGATGCTTCCTGGCTCCAGGAAATAAACTCATTGTCTGTATCTCCCGATGGGCATCCCTACTTCATGTCTTCCCTAGATGAAGTCGCTTCATTTCTTCTTCTGGTGGCTTTTTCTTTAATTGGTTTCCTGAATACTGTTAATTATTTTCAAATTCGTTACATTTTACGAAGACTCAGTAAACGTGTATTATTATCTTACATGTTAATTTCAAGGTACTGTTTATTCATTAAGACTCCACAGCACGTCAGGAAATATTATTGAGGAAACTGTCCATAAACAAAGAGAAAAAAAATACCAGAATTGATCAAAAGAAGATCTAATGAACAATGATGATAGCTGCAAGAAATATGTTCTCTACAGTGTCCACTTCAAAAAATGCCCCCTGTCTACGTCAAAGGAAGATGTTGCAGAATTACAATACAAGTTTCATTTCCTGTTGTAAATCGTCGTAAACAGGAATTTCTATGCAGTTTTCATACAAAGAACAGGAGCCGCTGTCTATAAAATTTGTTTTAACTTTATAGTATATCCCCAACAATTAAAAATGATTTACTTTAAGATTTTTTTTTTTTTTAATGCCTGTCATATCCAGGAACGTCGCTACAAATTCGCCTTTGAGAAACTTTAAGTTTTACGTCCACAAGGTGTTTGTCAACTACAAAGTTTACTTGGCGCTTGCTGGGATCGAACCAAGGACCTCATGCACCAGAGGTGAACGCTCTACTACTGAGCCACCATGGCCCTTAGGGAAGTTTACAACCAGCTTTCAAAGTTTTATGTATATAGTATACTATGTAATTAAACTATTAGATTTTTAGCTGAGTATCGGGTATTCTAATAGTGAACATAAAATGTCTCAGTCTGTTCGTCACGATAAATTTTAATGCTAATAGATGTCACTACCTGCACCATCACTTGCCCAGTAATAAATAAAATGAAATAAAAGCATTTTTTCAGTTTGACGTCCCACGATTGTGCTCTTCAGGGTAAGGGGAGCGGATGATTAAAGCAAGTGAAATCATGATGGAAGAATTAGTGGAATGTGAAAGTGGGAGGAAACGGAAGTAGCTACTCCGAGTAAAAAACATGGACCCGATGTTGTCCACCACAAATTTACTTGGCCATGGCCAAAACCAGGTACCGCACACACCAGAAGTTAGTGCTCTACCATTGAACTACCATGCCCCCGTCTGCTAATAAAGGCCGTGAATAATTGCATAAAAATGGTATAGAGTTTGGGGTGGTAGTTGGTATATGTTAAATGAAAATAATTAGAGCCTTCAACTAAAAACAATAGTGTATAGTGGGCTGAAGTTTCAAGGGGAATAACTACTAGTAATTACTATATGAGACTCCTAGGATCAAAAGCTGCCAAATCCATTTTTTTTTTTTTTTTTTTTTTTTGTACCGAAATTGAGTTATATAACACTTGTTATATGTTTGATCTAAAGGAATTCCATGAAAACAGAGTTTTGTTTAAAAGTTTAATATTTCATACTAAAGAACTAGTTCAAATATGGGTCTTTGTACACTTGTATATGGAGTTTCACTGCATGTTTTGCGAGATTACTCGAAACTAAACGAAATGAATGTGGCGGATTTTGATACTAGACACCTCATATGAACAGTTTGGTAAATTTGTTTGTTTATTTTATTATAAAAACCCAAACGATACCATAACCCTATTTTTTGTATGAATTTTGAACCCCACTACCCCCTTAGGATAACCTTTTGAATCAGAGTAGCATGATAAAGAAAACGAGTTTGGAATGGATCTAACTGTTACAAAATTCATAAGAAACTCTTCAGCCGACTTAGCGTGATATGGTCACACATAGGGATTGTTTTTGAGACGAGACTTCATACAGTCTGTATCTCGGTTCGGCTGGCAAATAACGGTCTCGATCTTGGTCTCATCCCAAGTCAAAAATCTTTATCTTAATCTCGGTCTTTGGGAGGTACGGTGGCTCAGAAGTAGAGCTCTTACCTCTGGTACATGGGGTCCCTGGATCGATCCTGGTCAAGTAAGTTTGTGGTGGACAACATTGTGTCCGTGGGTTTTCTTTGGGTACTCCTGTTTTCTTCCACATTCTCATTCCACCAATACTTCTATCATCATTCACTTGCTTCAATCGTCCGTCTCCCTTAGCCTAAATTAGGGCTTAAACGTGGGATGTTAAACGGAACGATTTCATTTCATTTCGATCTCGTCTCAGCCTCGAAGGCAAAGTCTCCGTCTTGTCTCGAGAATTTAGAAATAAAGTGTGCGTAATTAAAAATAAGACATATCATTTTTACATTCATTTTTTCACTTCGTTCTTAACTAAAGAATAACTGTAGACTACGTACCCCTTCGTTAGTAAGCGGGTAATGCTCGTGCTTCCTGTTTGTGTATACGGGTTCAATTCTCAGTGGGTGTATCAAGACTTGGATAAAACTCGAATAGTAGTTGAGATCGCACTTCAAAGAACAGATCTTATCCCATTTAGTCTCATTGCTGATAATGTACTTCCATGTTGATAATAACTAACTAAGTCTATGGCCACCGGAGGTTCAATGCCGCTTTCACAAAAGCTCTCCACTGACTTCTATTCTTAACCAACTGGATCCAGTTTCTACTTTGTATTCATATTTCTGCGAAATCCGTCTTAATATTGTTCTCCCATCTACACCCAGGTCTTCCTAATGGTCGTTTTCCAATTGGTCTTCTAGTTAAGACTTTGAAAGTGTTACTGCTTTCTTCCATCCTGGCTACATGACCTGCCCTACTAGACTTGATGACCCTAATAATGTTTGGTAAACCGTATAAATTATGTAGTTCCTCGTTATGAAGTTTCCGCCATTCCCCATTCCCGTTCCTCTTGGGTCCGAATATTCGTCTCAGGATCTCAGGAAAGTTTCAGTCTATGTTCTTCCCTCAGAGTAAGCGACCATGTTTCGCAACCATACAGAACAACAGGCATGATTATCGTTTTATATATTTTAAGCTTCAAATTCCCCGACAGTCCATGTTGCTTGATAATGTCAAATGAAAGGCTTGATGAGTGGCCCCGCGTAGCGTGGTTGCTAACTCTCTTGTCTTTAATGCGAGTAGCCCCGGGTTCGATTCCTGGTGGGGACACTCGGTCGAAAAAGTATTGAAACTTTTTCAGGCCAGTCATCTTGAATGAATGAGGTTTTCCTGAGTTTTCCTCATTTACATCAGGCAAATGAAGGGATGGTACCTAACATGTAGGTCCCAGGCCGTTTCCTTTCTTACCCAATCCTCCTTCCATTTCCTCGGATAGAGTCTGATCATCAAAGAATGTCATCCCTCATACATGACCGGGGCTAACATGGCCACAGAAATCTAATTCTTCGTCCTAATTCTAAAACCCTGATGAGGTTATATTTCCATATCAGTCTAATCTTAATGACTGGCATGAATATGATACAGCATCAATTTGTTAGCTTTATTAAAAAAGAAAAATAATTTTGCTCGACTTTCTCCAAAACTACGCATGAGAATTTATACTCACTAGTATAATTTTGTTCAGCTAATGAAATCAATCAATTGCCACATGTCTCATTTCGGATTTTTTTTTTTTTTCCGGTTAAGGGGATCTTATACCTTTTAACAGTGGTTTCTCATTCACCATATTAATGTAAACTTTATTTCATAAATATCAAACGAAGTATGGTACTCAACAACTTAAAATTATCCATACGAATACCAAGAAGGAATAGAGATTGGATGATTGTTTCAATTTCACGCTTAATTACATAGATCAAGACTAATGATTTTTTTTTTGGGGGGGGGGTAACATTGTAATGGACTATGTGATTGAAGGTTGTCTGCTCCAATTTGGTCTTCGCGAATAGATGTGCTGTTGACAGGCATGTCTTCCCTCCCCTCTGAAGTATTCTAATGGATGTGGTAGAACGTCCCGGGGTGCCACCCTCATCCGATTTGTTTCCTTCGTTTCTGCAGAGCAGATAGAAGATTTTCTGTAAACGCCACAAAAGGACAACACGACAATTTGAACTATTTGCTTTTTGGGATTTTCTGCTGTATGATGTATACTGCAAAAGCAAAGCTCAGATAGAGGACGTCAATTTGTTCATCACTAATAACTCTAGTTAGATAATTATTGCTAGCCTCTAATTTCAAATTAGTAAGTTCCACCTTTTTGTAATACCACTGCCTCAACGGTAAAAAAAAAAAAAAAAAAAAAAAAAAATGGAGAACAGGATCAACAGTTCAATACAGATATGGTTTAAATTTTGCGCCTTTTTGCGCAAAATTATACCGCTTTTGATTGACTGTACATGATAATATTTCCATTCCAGTCAAACCCATCGTCCATCATTCTCTGTGTGGTTTTCTGTCTGGCAGTAGGATATTGTGTATGCTTAGCTCAGTTCATCATGTACGACGAACGTGTTTAGTTTTTGATCAACAACAACACGTGGCTACGTTACACGGTAGCTGGTCTCCGATATCCACGATGCATGTCAAAAAAATATTTGTGCGTTTGTTGAGGAACCTGCGTGAAATTTGTTCCGCCGCCTTTCCTTTTGTTCTTGCGTGGATTTCCTACTTTTGCGATGCAACAACCGGAGTCACGTTCTGAGTACCGTTTCGCTTGTTAACAAGCAAGGTTTCTCGTTTTTCTTTCTCTCTCTCTCTCTCTCTCTTGGATTTTCTGCGCCTTTTCGAGGTCAAAGTACGACCAGCTTCTTCCTAATCCACCCTCGCTTGCCTTCGCCTTATTATGAAGATGGCATTTAATTTCTAATGGAATTTAATGGCAGTGCTGCATTAGAGCCAAGTGTTCCATGAGGAAATCAACAAAAAGATTTTCCGCAACATAACAAGACGAAAGCCTAGTTGCTCTCCACAAAGATCATGATCTTGAGAAATATATAGGCCTAGAAGAGCTTTTTACACCATAACTACCAGTATTTTTCAGTGGCGTATTGAAAGGGGAGTGTGGGGTTGTAAAGCTCCCATCGAGTCTTTCAGGTACTATTCAAATGAGGAGGATATGAGTTTTCTTCAATCTTCGAACTTGTAACATCCCCTTCCATTGAAATGAAAATGAAATGTAATCTTTAATTTTTACGTCCCACGATTACGCCGGCTAGGTTAAAGGAGACGGTGACGATGAGAAATGATTGAAATGGTGGGATGAAGAGATTGGAAAGAAATGGGAGAACCCCGAGAAGACCCACGCACACGGTGTTAGTCCACTACAAAGCTCACTTGGCGCGAGCTGGGATTGAACCAAGGACTTCGTACACAAGGAGTGAACGATCTAGCACTGAGCCACCGCGGTCCTCTCCCCACCCATTGAATAATACTGACTACATCTATAGTACTTTTACAGTTTGAAATCTAAATTTTCGTTACATAACTTAATGTTTTTCTTATTTATTCATTTTTATTTATAATTTTCTTTATTATTATTATTATTATTATTATTATTATTATTATTATTATTATTATTATTATTATTATGTATCTGTATATCAACAGGTTAGTGCTGAATGATAGTATGATTTTCTTTCTGGCACCTAAAAGTGCTTATTCCTGAATCTTTACTTTCATTGGATTGGGTTGAATTTGAAAAAATGAAATGTTTAAGTATAATGTCCAGCGATTATACCCTTTAGGTTGAGAGAGACGATGAGTAAGACAAATGAATGATGATGGTAGAATTGGTGGAATGAGAAAGTGGGAGGAAACGAGAATACGAAGAGAAAACCCATGGGCACGAGGTTGCCCACCACAAACTTACTTCACCGGGGATCGAACTAGAGACCTCACGCACACTACCATTGATTTACCGCATTCCCTAGAATAGATTTCAGTTTAGCATCCCCTTCAGCAGCGAGGCTATATGAGATGTGTGCCTGCAGCGTAACGTGGGATCCAAACCATATGAACTTCTGCCGGGGAACGAAGCTGGGTCTCCCATGCAATCCACATAGTCACGAGGAACTCGAATGAAAACTTAAACAATCCGTACTGAGCTCTAGTCGAGATCCCAATATACAGAAGAGACTTTTGGATGAATCAAGGAAAACATACGACGCGATTTATTTTATTATAGCAATACAGCTATGATGATTTATGTAATTCCAGAAATTGGCGAACATTGTTTTCCACGTTTGGAGCATTTAATTTTTGCTTACATTTTAACTAATATTTGCTTGCTGAGTGAAAATCAAATTATTTTTTCTTAAGTTTAACGTCCCACGATTATGCTCTTTAATCATGGGAGGTAATTAATTGAAAATATTTTTTTGTGCTAACTCACTGAAAATCGAACATATGACCACACGCATCAAAGGGATACGCGCTAGCCATTAGGCCAGTGGGGGAGGGCTAATGCTAATGTGCATATACAGTACCTCCATTTGTTAGTTGTTTTCGCAAAATCAACGGTGATATATATATATATATATATATATATATATATATATATATATATATATATATATATATATATATATATATATATATATATATATATATATATATATATATATGTGAATTTCGGTGTATTGAGAGCTCTAGTGTGCTCAACGCGGTAGTATCTTTGGAAGGAAAGGGGGACATTCAAAAAACAAACAAATAAATAAATAAATAAATAAAAGTAAAAAGGAAATGATTACCGAATTAAATTCTCCTCTTTATTTACTTGATTTACATCTTTTTGGTTTCTGCCTTATTAAAGGGCTTAATATATTTTCTTACATCAATTATATTCAGCATAATGTTATAAAGACACTCAAGAATATTCTAAAGAAAGAATTCCAGACCTTATTCCAGGAATGAAAGTAGCATATAAATTGGTATATAATCGCAAGGAAACTATTTTGAAGAAATAACTAACTCTTGAATGGACTTGAATTTTAATATTTCTTTTCAAGATCGAGATTTATCAGACAAGTTATTGTTTATCAGTCTTAAAGTTGGATCAGAAACAGTACTCTTGTTTGTATCCGAAGCAAGTATTCTCACTAGGAGTCGAACAGAGAATTGTACACACATACAGAAAACACACACATTAGGCATTTGACCACGAAATGAGACAGTAGTTACTAATGTTTAGTTCACTAGCGTTTGACGGTTCGTGAGGGATTCAAAGGATAAGAAAATATCGCTACAAGATGAAAGAAGATAGCTTACATTGTATCATTCTTGAATATAACTATCTGAACCTGTATGAAGCATTCTTCCTTTACGCTTGTAACGATAAAATTTAACCTCCTTATGCAGAGTCGTTTTGATGTATGATTAGCGTCATACTAAAGACCTGACTACTGCAGGAAACATATTTTAGTCGAACTCTTTAGTATGGCACTAATCACGTGTCAGAAGGACTCTGCATAAGGCCCTAAATGAAGGCCCTAAATGTTTACTGAAGTGACTTCCTGTAAGAGCCGCCAGTAGTCTAGTTATAGTTCCATTTTTTCAGAGGTGTATTCCTGTAATTAAGCTGGGATAAGCTAGAACCGAAGAAGGACTACAGGAGACGATTCACACACAGAGAAAACTTGAAGAGATTGATAATTTCAAGTATCAGCGAAGTATTTTGACGAGAAATGCTTACTACACTAAAGAGATCAGGTCAAAAATTGGCATAGCCAAGGAAGCATTCAACAACAATAAATCGCTCTTAATTAGCAGGCTTAATATTGGACTAAGAAAGAAGTAGGTCAAGTGCTATATATGGAGCATTGGACTCTATGGTTCAGAGACTTGGACATTAGAGATGAAATATTTAGAGAACTTCGAAATGTGGTGTTGGAGGAAGATAGAGAAGATAAAATGAACAGAAAGAGTAACAAATAAAAAATGTTTTAAAATGGATAGGAGAGAAGAGGACGCTTTTAACCAGCGTCCTTAGTAGAGAGGCCAATTGGATTCAACACATCTTGCGAAGAAATTGTATTCTTCATACCGTCATAGAAGGAAATGTGGAAGGAAAGTAAGGAATAGGAAGAACACAATTGATCGTTGATTTGAAAAACAGAAGAAAATATTGCGAGTTAAAAGAGGAGGAGAGGAGGAGGATATATATATATACAGTGGCGGATCCAGGATATGATCAAGGGAGGGGCTGAACCATAATTTGTCGTTTTATCCAATGTAAAGCAGAATTGAAGCCCATTTTATCCAGTGTAAACCTGAGCGTAAAGGGGGGCTATAGCCCCTTAGCCCCCCTGGATCCGCCCTTATATATATATATATATATATATATATATATATATATATATATATAATTTATTTTGTCAGAATTTATTTTGTCTTATTTTGTAAGAACACAATGATTGGAATGATTGAATAACAATATAAATATAATATTAATAGCCATCTAAAGAACCAACAGAACATTAAGAATACTGTCCTAGCGTAGTATAGATATCTATTAAATTATAGAAAGCAAATAGGTAAATCTTTATTTTGTTTTATTTTTGAGTTCAACGTCCTAAGATTATGTTCTGATATTAAGGGAGACGGTGATGACGATAATAAAACACAATTTTGGAATGGAAAAAAGTGAGAGGAAACGGGAGAATGATATCTAAGACACATAATGTTTGTCAATTCCATAGTGCACCATGAGCTGGGATCGAACCAGAGATCTTACACACCAAAGACGAGCGCTCTAACGAAAATGAACTTCCTGAATCTTATTTTTGGATCAAAAGATTCAATATATTTCAATCAAAATTATTCTTGTATTCCTTATATCTGGAGAACTACATAGTGTAGCCAAACCAAAACTATCACTTAACTCAGCATGATGTGCTTATTCCGAAAGAAATACTAAACCTTGATTTAGGGACCGTTTAAAAAATTTTTGGCCTCTGATCCACAAAATTCAATAAATTTCATACAATCAAACATTTTCTTGTACGCCCCATATTTTGAGAACTACATATAGTGTAGCCAAACCAAGACTAACAATTTACTGAGTATGGTATGCTTATTCCGTTAAAAAAAAAAAAAAAAAAAAAAAAAAAAAGAGCCGTTCCAAACTTTTGTGACCTCTGATACAAAAACTAATTATTGGCTAAGATCGCAATCTTTTGATCCATTTTTTTGATCGTTTCTAAAATTTTTGTTTTCTTTCTATCATTGTTCAGGACTACTAGACTCAACAGGGATACGAACGCAGAAATATCGAGGACAGTTAAAATTCCAACCATGCTTTACTGAGGTACTACACCCAATGCTTCTTTATCCTAAGCCGAATAAAGAGACCACTCGGCTATTGGTACTGGCTTCACTGAGCCACTGCGACCTCAAACTTTATTTGTTATGAAAACAAGGTAACACTTAAACAATTCACTCTCACCTATAAATTCTGCGATAAAACGCCTTTCACCACTTGTATCCTAAATTGTTGAAGATAGCATTTAAAAGAAAAGAGTTACATGATTATTAGAGGAGTTAATGTATCTGAATATCAAAAGCTTATAATTATAAGCTCATTATCCATGTCACGCGTAGAATCACGATTAAATCTTAAGTATTCACTGCTTATGAATAAATGGGTCGGGTCATGGGCGGTAGCATTTCAGAAGAATCTTTTGTGTACCACGACCACTTAATTACCTCCGTGTCTTATTAAAGATAAAATGGAATTCCGGTTTTTTCAGTTTTCTCTACTGACAGCGTTCTTTACGTCCTCACCTGAGACCTGACCTTCGCCACACTCCCGCCTTCAGGTCAAGGAGACAACAGCCATGACTTTCATTAAACAGATACACACTGGACATAGCAGGGGAGTGCTTACTGTACTTCAAAAAAGCGTTTTAGGATGACTAAGCGAAGATCAGGAAGTGAACCCAGATTTCACTGTATAAGACACTAATTTTCTAAGCTTTATGTAACTCAACAATGCCGTGCCGGGGAAAATCAGCGCCCGGGGCAAGAGTATACGACGGCGCCCCTGTACATGTGAGTTCAACAGATTAGTCTCGAAGTGCCACCTTGATTGGTCCGAAGCGTAAGGAAATTTACAAAAATAAACCCTGCTTTAACTTGATTTTGAGCACTTTTTATTACTTTTTTCCCCTTTCATTTTATACATGTGCACATGCATTTTCCTAACATGAGTAACATACCACTATAAATAGACGGGTAGGGTGCTTTTAGCAAGTGTCTAAGGACGCAAAAAATATAAATCTGATTCTAGTCAAATTAAATATTAGATTGAAAACTACTGCTGTTGATCTAAGATATTCCAAGTAATTTTCTTCTTTCTTTTTTCTTTCCTTTTTTCTTTTTTCCTCCTGAATTTTGCGCCGTCTTACTTCGGCACCCGGGGCCATTGCCCAGCTCGATCCCCCATGGCACGATACCGTAACTAAAATTTCTACAGAAAAACTAGGCATTATACAATTACAAGTATTGTGCTACTATTCGAAGTTCAAGATCATAAATTTGCATGCGTTATATTCCTCCGGATAGGCATTCGTTTTGATTTGATTTTGGGTTTAGCACCCCTTTCAGCAACAAAGCTATGTGAGATGTGGACCTACAGCTTAATGTGGGTTCCGAATCACATGAACTCCCGTTGGGAATCGCAGCTGGGTCTTCCACGCCAAAGGCGCGTACGCTAACCGCTTAGCTATGAGCTCTCACTTCAATACTAACTAGATCTCTGATATTTTGTAAAGATACATAAAGCTGATTACAATACAATATTTTAACATAATTGTTGCTGTAGCTTTACTGTATAATTAATCATTAATTAGCTGAAGCTGCGCTCTCTACATAGCGCATCATTCATATATGAGCATGAATCTCCTTGTCATTTCTCACATCTGTACATGTCCCTTTACAGACACAAGTGAAAGACGTCTTGATAAAATTAGCAAGAGATGCCATAAAAGGGAGATTTTTCGACTATTTTTTAATATCTCGCACCATTTGCAAGATTTGAGCCTACTTCCGGTTGGAGTTTCTAATTCATGTATGATCAGTGTTTTCTTTCTTCTCGCATGCAGCGTGTAATAAGCAAATACATTACATACACAATTATAATGTCAGTGATATATGATATATGGTCCTTCGTTTCATTATCATTTGGCCATGGAACAAACACCTGAGAGATATACAACCCGTGTATACAACTATGTTTTGTTGAAATGTATAACTCATAGCATATTATGCTTTACTTTTTTCAAATTTCAACACTTCCGGTGTACTCGTAAAATGTAATAAGGAAATAAGGATCATGTTTATATATATATATATATATATATATATATATATATATATATATATATATATATATATATATATATATATATATATATATATATATATATATTCAATTACAACTGGATAATCTACACAAAATTTGAAATCGACCAGAGAAAACGACACGATTAAAGCACTTGTGGATTTCAAGATCTCATTGTAGGAAAATTGGAGACAAACATATAAACCCAGCATTTTAATATACAGGGTGTTTCAAAACAACACCGACAACGTTTGAGAGGTGATTCCTGACACCAAGGTAAGACAAAATGTATAGACCAACCTGGGTGCACAAATGCTTCCTTTCGGAGTTATAGGCTGCCGAAAACATGAAAAAATGGACTTTAAAGGTCCAGAGCTCCAACATTATGGACCTACCGTAGTCGGGTCAACACTTTATTAAGCAACTGGTATGTGCCCTATCCAAATATCCATGTTTCAGAATCCTGCGGTACTTTCACAACAATTTTTAGAGAGGTAGTTGGTGAGCACTTCAACATATATGCCCGTAGCCAAACTGCCTCTATAAAAATTGTTGCAGAAGTAGCGCAGGATTCTGGAACATGTATTTTTGGATAGTTCACATATTAGTTCCTCAGTGAACTCATGGCCCGACTACGGTAGGTCCCATAGTTTTAGAGCTATGGACTTTTAAAATTCATTTTTTCATGTTTTCGGCAGCCTATAACTCCGAAAGGAAGTATTAGTGCACTCAGGTTAGTCTATACTTTTTGTCTTATCTTGTGTCAGGAATCACCTTCCAAACGTTGTAGGATTGGTCTGAAACACCCTGTATAGATAGTTCTCACTATAAATACTACCTCGTTATGCAACCACAATCGCTTGCGAGATAGAATGTACAGTATAACAACCAGGAGATATTTCTGCAGTACATTCATTTCACTTTATGAAACTAGGGTTCGAGAACTTATTGAACGTAAAAAACATCTTCAAATAAAAAAAATAAATAAATAAAAAGAATAACCGTAAAAAGCTTTCAAAAACAATGCTTCTATAAATGCATTAAAAAGTACAAAATAATTGTTTTCATGGGATAAAATGAAGAAAGATTAAAAGGATTAGACGCGACTTAGTGTTAGAGTGAATCCCTAATATGCATAAAAGCTTAAGCCTCAACGTAAAAAAAGAAGCTCTCAATGCTTTTAGTTTTACTGCGTTTTTTTTTCATTTTAACCCACTCAAAACAATTCTATTCTTTTTCTTTAAGTACCTTTTATAAAAGCTTTGCAACGATTATTATGATCGCCGTTTCTTCTCCTAATTTCAGAAATTTATATATATATATATATATATATATATATATATATATATATATATATATATATATATATATATATATATATATATATATATATATATATATATATATATATATATATATATATATATTAAGAATTTTAATGAGCTAAGAAAAATCTTACACTGTAAAAAAAATCATAGGTAAATTTACAAAAAGACGGTGGCAATCTGTTTGCTAAGCCTCTATGTAAATCAATTTATACCTATAAAATAAAATTACTAATATGAAATGGTGTAAAATTACATTTTTATCAATAAAAGTACCATATTTACTTATAAATTTACCGTAAACGTGTAAAGAAAAACTAGCAAATTTTGTAATTTAATCTAAGGAAATATATATCAACTTACAAAATGAGGGGTAAATGATTTAACATTGAAATTTGGTGATTTAAACTACAGAATTTTTTTCCAGTGTAGATTTCTGATTTTATATTTTAAATAAATGAATAATTTCTTTTTATAAATTAGACGCAAGCTTTTCTTTTCAGTGTATCAAGTTGATTTTACTACGCGTGAGATACCGGCTTCTCTTTTCTAGTAGGAAGTACAAGTTTTCTAAAATCTTCTACCTTGTAACATAAACGAAATGTAAAATTGTTTGGCGGCTAACTTCTTCTAGATCGTTGGACCGATTTTGATGATTTTTGGAAGATGAGTGGATCATGGCCTAACTTAGATCTTTACCACATTAATTTTTTTTCGAAGGGTGTATGCTAAAGGAGATAGAGGAGGTTCAAATTTTATGTAAAAAAAAAAAAAAAAAAAGTCAATATGGTACGAGTCCTTCAAATTAGAAAGATGAAACTTGGTATAGAAACTCTCATTTAAAATAAGAGACACTTTTCAAGTATTTAAAAAATACGTTTTAAGGGACAAGAGGGACATTTTATGTATAAATAGAAATGAACTTAACAATGTTTGACGGTCAACTTCCCTTCGAATTTAATTATTTTTAGTACATGAATGGACTGGAAAAATTTAGGATTTTATCCCCCATCAATATGAAGAGTGAAGGGTGCAGTGCAGAAATGGCTTGAGTCAATGAAAACTTGACCCATGATTCAATGACTCACTACCCACCGTAACCCACTCTGATTTATGACACACCATGACCCATACCCACTGTGATCTACTCGTAGAATATATATTATAATACACACTATGACCTAGAATATGTATTATAATAAAAGCGATATGATAACATCCCAGTTGGGATTGGAGCCTAACTACAACTATACCAAAAGTCATTTCATTTGGTTTTGACATTTGCCCAGCATGATCCCGCACACGTAGTTACATTCATTTTTTTTTATGTAATAATTCATATATTAGACATGATTCAAAAATATATATTTCCAGTAGTCAGCTCCTCAAAAAAGGCACAAGCTTTATCTCGAAGTCGAAATCCAAGTGCTAAGTCTTATTGCTATTATTAAAATTACAACTATGAATATCCAAAAGTGTCTGAAGTACTTTTTTCACTTAGATATACTCAGGTAGGAAGATAGAAACAAATGAAAATAGGAAGAAAAATGGAAGCCTTGAAAGTAAAACGTAGACAAACTCACCAGTGTTCAGAAGATGCTGTCTACAATCCACTGAGCAGAGTGGGTCAGTGAGGTGTAATGGGTTCGTGAGTCATAGTAGGCCGGTGAGTCAGAGTGGATCAAAGTGAGTGGTAGATCGCAGTGAGCCATGTTCTATTGACCCACGATCTATGAACCTACTCACAAATCTAAAACCCACTTGACCCACGATCCACTCTATCTCTGGTAGAGTGGTAAAAAGTAATATGTAAAGCATCGAAAATGAATTAGTGTCCAAATCATAGTTTCTTGCTCGTTGAGATGAATAGTGGCACTTCCGAGGTCTAAAATCAGCCTGATCGCCATGAGACAGGTGAAAGTGAAAGGTGAGGAGTGGTGGTAGGAAGCGGTGAGATTACAGAATTTAATCCTTATTCTTTCATTGAAATGCGTGTTCAAAGGAGGGTGGGACTTTCAATACTTCTACAAACCTATTTTCTCCACGCGAAGAACTTCAGCTAATTAAACTTTAAAAAACAGATGTTTATAATATGTTAGTAATTCGTTTCTGAACGAATGAAAATTGGAATTCAACTCTTCAACCAGCTGTTCACAGACCTCGTGTTCCTGGAATCCCCCTCCAGAATGTGAGGGTTTCGAGGGAGTAGCTGTTCCGATATTGAACTGAAATTACAAGGTAACCAAGAAAGTTCTATCGCTTTTGTGCAGGTCTGTGTTCAATAACCTCACAAGGTGAGTTGAATGCGAATGGAGATAAGGCGAGGATCAGTTACTGATGTGGGTATATCCAACATGCTACCAATTGTGGGAGTTCAGTTACACCGTGAACTTGCGTAAGAACACAGTGAACATGGGGCCTCCACAGAGCATCATAAGGACGTATATGCTCTACGAGTTCAAACTGGGGTCAAACGAGGTGGAAGATATACCAGGCCTTTAGTGAAGGTGTCGTGACTACGCAGACAGTGTAGTCGTGGTTTAACAAGTTTGAGGACGGTGACGAAACACTCGAAGACGCACCACGTGCCGGAAGATCAACACATGTACAAAATTAAGATCTTCAGGCATCAATTGAGGCGAGCAGTGGCCAGACATGTGAGGAGCTGGGACTATAATTCAGTGTAGTGGAGAATCCATTCGGCAGCACCTCCATCAACTTGGGAAGCACTACAAGTTGGGTCGATGAGTCCCACATGATTTTCTGCAGATACCTGTGTTTCTTTACTGCCTCGTCTGAGGAAGGAGCCATTTCTGGACAGAGTGTTGAGATGTGGTGAGAAATGGGTCCTGTACGAAGCACCACAAGCGGCGCCGTTATCATTGGTTAGCATCCCATGAACCGGTTCCAAAACAACTTAAACCAGCACTGCCCCAGAAGAAGGTCCTCCTATGTGTTTAGTAGACTGCTTGCGTCATCGTACATCGGGAAATGCTAACAGCTAGCCAGAGCATCAATGCAACTGTGTACTGTCAGCAGTTGACCTATGTTCAAGAAAAATTCAAAACTCTGGAGTCAGTACTTCTGTATTGCAAAGGGATCCTTCTATTACAGGACAACGCTAAGCCCCACTTGGCTAGGATGACCCGGACAGCATTCTACATCTTGGATGGGAAACACTATTGGATCTGCCATACTCCCTGGACATTGCATCGTCCGATTACCACCTGTTCAATTCCTTGGACAATCACCTTAGAGGATGCAAGTTCAAATCCCTAGTAGAGGTGCAAAATGCGTTTGATACCTTCTTCGCTTCACGGCCCACCAAGTTCTACTGCGATGGAATCCATAACCTTCCAGAACGTTGGTAGTAGGTTGTGGATGCTGATGGGGATTATTTTTTATCTTCCAGGTACGTCTTAGGTGACATATCGATGTTTGAACGTGGTGGATGAAAACTGACAAAACTTTGTTGGTTACCTTTATAAAACAGGCAAAGCTAACTGTAAGACGAATATTTCTAATACCGTTAATGTATTATTATTATTATTATTATTATTATTATTATTATTATTATTATTATTATTATTATTATTATTATTATTATTATTATTATTATTATTATATCAACTCATTACACTGATATTTTGCTCTGAATGGTGTAATAATTGAGAAAATTGTTACTATATAACATAATTTTGGGGCAGCACGTTTTATTACCGAACTTCAGTATGGGAAAGAACTTAGTAGCTTATGTTGAATCTAACAAAAAGAGAAAAAAGTGATCTTTAACTGTATTGCTGTTGGGAAATGACAATTAAAGAACACATTATCAACTGACTTTGTTTCGATTTTATGCACTAGAATCATAGACTGGCTTTCAGTGCGATATGATCACATGGCTTAGAAAGAAACTTAAACGCCTAAAGGTTTCATTGATGCTTATCAAAACTTTAAAGAAAATGTTTATAGTGGCGTGATTCTTTCGTCAGATGAAGTTGATGTTTATGCGCGTGTGCATATGTTATAACGACACTATAGAAAAGCGTCGTCAACCTGGTTCGTCTTGTAAAATATAAGTTACGAAGCGATATTTACTTTTCTTTATGCAAAAATCAACTCAGATATTCAAAGATTATTAGTCTCACCTTTATTGCTTGATATGTCTTAAATATTCTTTTTAAGACCGTAAAATACATAAATTCACTTGACTAGGTCAACACATAACATATACATAGCCACAACTATCCCATAATAATCTCTTACATATCTTAAAAACATTCTTCTTTTCTGTTAATTTAAAATGAACATTCTACTAAGTATATTACATATTTATGAGCACTTTTTGCCCACGGTACAGGTAAATATTATACTAACTAAAGTATTTCGTTATAGAAAATGTCGCCCGAAAAAGGGACGGAATATAAAAGTCATGAGTGGGCTTGGCTTTTATATTCAAGAACCACTGGTCTGATTAGATTAATGTTCGTACATTACATATGTTCTTTATATTTTGATCACACCTCGTATATATCTTCATTACATTTTGGTTAACCCTCATATATATATAAAATATTTATTATCATTCACATAAGTACATTCACAATAAATCTTTGATTTCATTAATATTTATCTTTTATCACATTATTATTTATTCTTTATTATTAAAAACATCGTCGCTTATAAATATAATTAATGAGGGTGAAACACAAATTATCAAGATTACTAGTTTCGATCATTATTACAAACGATGATGTGACAAATAATATTTGTTCTTTTCGGGCGCATTGTATAACAAATAAGTTAGATGTTGCAATTGTAATGTATACATAGTAGCACTAAGATGTCCAAAATAAAGAAGAATTTCACTCAAGGTAGTCATTGAATAATTGATTTTATAGAATGGATCTTATTCTTAACATAATCTTTGATAATTAAACACAAATCAATCTGATATAAAATAATTTTTGCCTTTAACTAATTATAAATTGAATTATGATTCTTCACATTAATAAGAAAGAATAAAAATTAAACATAACCTACGTTTGAATAATCAAATGGAAGTAAATAAATTTATTTTACAGAAACAAAAGACACCTTTTTGTTATTAAATAAACACATTTTTCATTATTATGGTTATTTTTCATTCTTATTTATTTGATCAAGAATGTTGGGTGCTACTAACTCTTTAACTAGATGCATTTCAAATATTTATAACCATCGTTTTCATTATTAATATTAACACAAACTTTAAAACGAAAATTCACAAGAATCTATAACCAACATGGGTTTAACCTAATTTCGTTAACGGTAATCATGTTACATTCGCACTGGCATATGAATCTAATAAAGTGCATTGTACCGCACAATCGTGGTTAGGTTCTACATTAGGTTGTACATGTCTTTCATCGTGATTTGAATTTGGATACGAAGTACCATCTCGTGAACAATGATTATGTCTATACATAGGATTGGTAGCATCTCTAGGATTTCGACATGTATTTCTATTATTTTTGTGTCTACTTCGGTTGATTAGGTTAGGCGGATTCCCTACATAGCCTTGTCTATTTTGTTCATTTTGATTGCTAGAGTATATTCGTCTTAGGTTCGGTTCAGTATTATTCACACTTCGGATATCCAAATTCCGAACAGGGACCGAATGATCTGAAGTATTCTTATTTTTACCCATTCCTGATGGTGTTAGATTCATAGCATGGTATTGAGTTTCGTAGCATTGTACAAGCATTAATAAATGACTAAAACTCATACACTGTGTGGAAAATAAGATCTGCTGTAATTTAAATGGAAGCAAATTGCGAATCGATGCAATTATTCTTGATTCCGATTGCAAGGGATTAACAACCTTTAATTCATTATAGACATTTATAACAAACTCTACAATAGATTTGTGCAATCGAGGATTGAAATGTTGATTTCTAAGAGTGGCATCTCTGTTTGCCAGCAAAAAGTCATTTTCGTAATTCGCGATCAATGCCGCTTTAAATTCCTCATATGTACTAATGTGATCACGTATTGCCTTAAACCATAAGGAACAAGGTGGGAGTAATACATGGGGTATTAATTTCATGTATTGTGATCGGTCGATAGACATTATACTGCATTCGTCTTGGAACTTCTCTAAGAAAGAACTAGCATTTTCATTGCACTTACCACTAAATTTACTCATGGCTTTGATTTCGCTCATCTTGACACTTAACTTTACCTTTCTTTTCTCACTCCTTGTTCTTGTGGTGTGATTGTTCCGGTCCGTAGCGTGCTGTGTCATGATACCATTTATATTTCGTTCATCAGTGATCTTCGGACAATTTTCCTCTAATATAATATCCTCCTCAGATTCCGGCGAAGGCGTATTTATATCCGGTGATTGGGGAAACTCGAAGCGATCACTGCCCAGATTATTGCGATAAATGTTATCTCTAGCCTGTAACGTTTTGATTTCTTCCTGCATAGTAGCCAACTGGATCTTTTGATGTTTAACGGAAGATTCTATTAACGTTAAATCCTTTTTTACAGCACAGATTTCATGATTTTGATGATCGTGCTTTTCTTGACACTCATCGGCTAACCTTTTTAACTTCTCTTCAAACTGCGAGGATATGTCGTTCATCACCTGGACGATTGTTTTTTTCGTATCGTCTGATTTCAGTTCTATTCGTTCTATTCGTTTACTTAATTCTTCATACTGCTTGCTAGCTTCGTTAAATTTCAATTCTATCTTCTGTTCCATGGTCTGGTTAGCTTCATAGAACTTCTGTTCCATGGTCTTGTTAGCTTCGTTGAATTTCAATTCTATCTTCTGTTCCATGGTCTGGTTAGCTTCATAGAACTTCTGTTCCATGTTTGTGTTAGATTCATTGAGCTTCTGTTCCATGGTTTGTTTTATCTCAGTCGTCATTTGCATAATTTGTCGCTGCACAGCTAACAAAAGTCGATCCTCAGATGACAAACTTGGTGTTGCACTAATTTCACCTGGATTACTGGTATTAGATTCCTGTTGCACTATTTCACTATCCATTTTTCTTTTGATGACCTTACCGCTTCGTAATACGGTTAAGTTCGTATTCATAAATGGTAATATCCAAGTAAATTCAGCCCTACTTTCCTTCTTCGGGAACTGAATTTTCAAAAGTCCCGGGTTTGGTAAACCAAAATTTTTATAACGACACTATAGAAAAGCGTCGTCAACCTGGTTCGTCTTGTAAAATATAAGTTACGAAGCGATATTTACTTTTCTTTATGCAAAAATCAACTCAGATATTCAAAGATTATTAGTCTCACCTTTATTGCTTGATATGTCTTAAATATTCTTTTTAAGACCGTAAAATACATAAATTCACTTGACTAGGTCAACACATAACATATACATAGCCACAACTATCCCATAATAATCTCTTACATATCTTAAAAACATTCTTCTTTTCTGTTAATTTAAAATGAACATTCTACTAAGTATATTACATATTTATGAGCACTTTTTGCCCACGGTACAGGTAAATATTATACTAACTAAAGTATTTCGTTATAATGTGTGCTCTGCGCTTAGAAAACGTGGGAAACTCTTTTCCTATGTGTTGAAGCCAGCATTCCATTCGTTTGCCTGCAGATGGCGTGGCATATCACAGAATGAGTACATGTCGTTAATACCTCCGCATTGAGTGCAAGACATGCATTTCGAGTTCAGCATGCATAACTTAATGAAATGTACGAGTTACTTGGACATGCTACAGTAGGTTGAAAGCAGTCAGCAGCTTCTCATAACTATTCTGTTTTGGACTGAATAATCACGGTTAAAATTTCTTAGAGGTTATGCATTGAATTTCCGTATACGTAACCTCAAGAAACTTTCCAACGTAATTGTAGCCCTACATGTGTTGAGTGACCCAGTGGTTTTTTCACGCAGATGTGATCTTTACTATTCGTAGTCAGATCTCTTCAGAGATCATTAAGAGATAATCAAGTTCACAATGTTCTCAACATCAAGAAGAAAAGCCCTCCCCGCTTGTTTAGTTGCTTCAGTGTGGTATCGGTTTCGATTTCCAGTGGGAAAGCATTAAAAATTTGAACATATTACGATAATTCGAATTCCACCTTAACCTTGAAACGCTCATTGGCTCAACTGCTGCGCCCAAGGTTTTAAACCTCAATAGCTCAGGCCCTAATTAAATTAGGAAAATAATTTTAGTATCAAGGTATTCCTGAAGGAAGAAGCTTTCCGGCGGTATGCATTTTATGTACGAAGGGGGTACCACGATAGGGAGAGGGGATAAAGTTCGTCTCTTTTTGCATCAAGATTTTTTTAGGGAGCCTTTTTCCCTTGAAGATACGCTCATAAAATTGGTATATAAAGCAATAAAGTAGCCCACTACATGGTAATACCCTCTATGTGTATTTTTTCCTTATATGGAGGAGGGGCCAAAGTTGGCCAATTTTTTTGTCTCAGTTTTTTTTAACGTAAATTACATTTATTTTCAGGACCGTTCATATAGACTGACAAGATATCTTTTCATTAAATTGGTCTAGAAGCATAATTCTTGTTGCTGTACATAATGTGTGCATCAAAAATGATGTGCATATAACGTGGTATTATGGTGGTGTTGGGGTGAGGGACAAATGTCAAATTCAATGAATTTTTCTTCTACGTATAACATTTCTTTGTATTTTCTACGTAAAACGAATTATTACACTATTCTTTTTAGGAAAGCACAAAAATTTTATTTTTTGACAGAATAATTTGTTGTAGGAAGAAAACAGTAACTAAGATAAGGTGACTGCATGGGTTACAGGGCCCCTCAAATTCTATTTTTTTTGGGGGGGGGCGCTGTGGCTCAGTGGTAGAGCGTTCACCTCCGGTGCTTGGGGTCCCTGGTTCGATTCCAGCTCGCGCCGTGTGGACTTTGTGATGGACAAACACCGTGCTCGTGGGTTTTCTCGGGGTTCTCCCATTTCCTCCCACTTTGTTCATTCCACCATTACACTCATTTCTCATCATCACCGTCTCCTTTAGCCTAACCGGCATAACCGTGGGACGTAAAACTTAAAGATTTCATTTCATTTTTCTATTTTTTTTTCATATTTTTAGGATTTTTTGTTTCTTCTACTATTACTTCTTCTTCTTTTTCTTCTACGAATAGGGCGGAAATTGCACAAATGTTACTGAGTTGGAATCTGTGTTCCATAAGCTTTCCAACGATGTATCAACCATGACTCTATGATAATTAGGGAGGTCACCATGGCTCCCAACATGAGAGTTTACGATTTCGTTCAAGTCCCTGGCGGGCTTAGAAAGGTTAAAGGAAACAAACTCGGGTTCGATTCCCAGCGGGAACTCACATGTTTTGGATCCCACGTTAAGCTATAGGTCCATGTCTCATACAGCCTCGATTTTGAAAAGGGACGCTAAACTCCAACGAACCAAATAATCATAATAGAAAAATAAATCTCTCAACTTGGAAGAATTTTGTAGTAACTTACTAGTTTAGTAAAAACAAACAAACAAAGGAAAAACGTTACGTTGAAAGGATAGAAAAAAGTCCAAAGATTTACATTCTGATATAGTATAAGAATCCTTAATCTACTTCTGGTTAAAGTAACAAACTATCTCAGGTCTCTCGTCCCACAACTCGTTAATCTAAATCGACACTTGGAAAAAAAGAAAATCTGGAATAATGCCGGGGTAATAATGATCTACGACAAGCTTATAAGCATCAAATCGTAAAAAAAAAAAAAAATAAAAAAAAAAAAAAAAACTGCATCGAAGTTGAAGTCCAAATTGACGTGTTTTAATTTTTTAAAGAAAGTATCAACTGCTACGTGTGCTTATTTATTAATTGCACTTTATAAATTGATTGATTTTTGCCAAAGGTGAATCGATGTACACATTTCATCCTCGAATTATGCCACTTGCAAAATATAACAACTTTTACACACAAAATCAAGTAAAAGAGTTTTGGTGAGTTGAGTTTGTTAAATAGGCTAATCATTCCAAAGCTCATTGGATTCAACATAAAAACATGTTCTAAAGCCACATAATTCAAGCAGAATAAAAATAATTTATTGCTATAATTTTGCTCTGGAAGTAAAACACGAAATTCCCATGTTTTGCTGTGGTGTAAAATTTTTCAGGAATCTTTTGAAATAGTTTTTAAGTGACAAGACAAGTGTCTTGCCCTCGAGACATTTCTCCAGTCTCGTGGCTAACATTACTGTTACATGATTCATAGTACACTACCCTACCAGCCGCCACTATAGCTCTTTGTGAGCCTTGGCCTCTTCTACAATCAGCCTCCATTCTCTCATTCTCTCCGGTTATTCATCTTCCCTTTCCATCCTTTTATCTTGAGTTTCCTCACATCGTCTTCTCCATCTGCACTCAAGGTACCGGACTATTAAAAATATATACAAACGTTATCATTGCAATATGACGTGGCATCTATCTTATAGATATACCACATTGACTTGACTCCTAGTCTTCCGTTGCAGGCGCTGCTATCGGCTGAAGGAATTCCACTCTTTTTCGCTAAGGCTTTCTCGCTTAGCAACTGCTGAACCCTTATTGGCTCAACGCGTGGTTGTGTCGGGGTGTGAGCTTTAGTTCGCATTTTTACCACGGCTCAAGCCATTTTGGCAGCGCAATAGGTATTTATGGAGATAATCATCAATTATCGCAACTGATGCACTTGAACAGAAATTTTCTCCGTGGCCGCAAACGACGTGAGCCCAAATGACGCTGAATAAGTTTCTAATGAGGGTATCTCGAAGTTCTCGCATTTCCTCCCACATTTACATTTCATAAATTCATTCATTACCTTTCACTTTCTTAATCGTCCTTTAGCCTGACCAGAATAATTGTGGGACGTTAAATACTGACTACATCGAACTATTCTATCTATGTGGCTAGGTTATATCAAGAGAATCTCACCCTATTCTTAGAATCAATTAATAACGTTACTACGCTGGTGGTTGTACAAAGCCTAATAGCTTCATGACATCTGCAACCACATTTGATATTGGTATTCATGTTCCAGTCTCTGTAATCCTTATAGGGGGTTCCACGCAAACACCAAACAACAGGAGTCAATCGATGACACCAACCGTAAATGAAAAGGTTATAATTGCTGCTGATTATGATAGCACATCATTCTCAATTGCAGTGCACGTTTTCGAACATTGTCCTTTGAAACGTGTCTTGAATACAATACATTACGTGGTTTAGCTTAGTGTTATATGTGGTATTAGTTATCTTGGGCTGAAAAATGATTTTCTCTCGAGAGACAAACTAATTTCAGTGTTGGCGATAAATAAGAACGTATCACCCACCATGAGCAATGAACGGGAATAGGCTTCTGCTTCAGGTCATTCGCCAAGCAGTCAGAGTTCGTTGTTTTCCTTTTATCGGGGTAAAACGATTTTTCGTTTTTAAGCACATGAAAAGAGTTTGTGTTCGAAGGTACACAACAACCTTATATCACTCTGGGATTTGTATTTAATTTTCAGTGTCATCGAGTACGCTTTTAACAAAGTTAACATAAAGATCAGCGTTGTCAGTTCCTACTGCTCATTGTTTTGTTCTCCCTTTCTATATATAGAATATTTTTTTTTTTAAGTAAATACTACAATCAGGGCCGTAACTTGTGGGGAACAGGAGACAACTGCCCCTCCCCAGGGAAGCTCCCCGCCGTCTGAGGGGGCCCATTTTTAGACCAAATTACTCCATATACGATACAAACATGAAATTATAAATGGAGAATCAAACAGGTTCACTACATTACATAAACAAAACAGCATACAAAAGGCAAATAAAATAAAAATGAATCGTGGGCCCATTTCACTAAAAAAAAAAAAAAAAGTCTACTATTAGGATCTCTAGTAATAATATGTATTAGTATGGTTTTGACATTTGTCAATATTGTCTCCTTAATTAATTTGTCTTGTATGAAACGGGCCCAGGAGCCCAACTAATGGTCTTGCAAACCTTGCCATGCGGGAGGGCCCACAGGATCCAGGGGGCCCATAAAGAGTAAGAGAAAAATGGAAAGAAGGTGCCTATTTTCGAACTTTGCGGGAGAGTCCAAAACAACTCTTTCTAGGGGCCCAAATATTAATGCTTGCTTTCCCCCCAAAATAAATATATTTTACGACGCTGACTGCAATTTGTTTATAATTAAGAAAAAACTAGTCTGTAAGGTTTTTCAGTAAAATTGGCGGCAAATGTATTACAAGCCGAGGCGAACTGAACTCAGAAGCTCCCGGCAAATCGTGCAACAGAGATGGCGTGGGTCAGTGAAAACTTGACCCACGATCCACCGTGAACCACTGTGACCCACTATCCACCATGAGCCACTCTGACCCACCACCCATCAAAACCCATTGTTAGCCACTCTGACCCATGATCCACGCCCTCCTCTTCACTGAATAAGGAGTTTATGCTTATAATGAAACAAGGCTATGAAATTAAAGGCCAGTTTGAATTTCTACGGTCATTCGCTGAAGCACCGCTCTGTTACAATACCGGTGGATCTGACCTTTACGATATAAAATGGTAAAGTGTTTGTCATGGGACATATTACGATCAATTTCAATTTAATTATCATATATAATTATTTCCTTGTTGAATTACAGATATTTTTCGGTGGAAAATATGATGAAATTTGAAAGTCTCGAGTCAAGGTAAAAAGGTCAACGTAAAAAAAAAGTCTAAAATTCGACTGTGTCTCGAAAGTCAATTAAGTCCTATTGCTATTATTACAATTACACATATCGATATCCAAAAGTGCCTGAAGTTCTTTTTTCACTTAGATATGCTCATCTCTGGTAAGGAAGAAAATGGGAGAAAAATGAAAGTAAAACGAAGATAAATTCACCAGTGTTCAGAAAATGCTGTCTATAATGCACTAAGCAGAGGGTTCGTTGGGTCAGAGAGGGTCAATGGTGTGTCGGTGGGTCTTGGTGAGCCAGAATGGGTCAGTGTGGGTGGTGTGTCGCAGTAGATCACGCTTTGTTGACCTACGAGCCACTGGCCCACTCCATCTCTGGCAGCCGAGTTTGATCCTGACCGAGTCCAGTGACCAAATATAGCAATTTACGTATATTCCGTAGACCATGGGCTATTAACCCACCAAATTAAGCTCAGAGCCAGTCAGTGGTTACTGAGAAATAAAATATAGCATAAAAGGCTAGTCAAGCCTGTCCCTGGTCGAGCACTACCATCAAATACAGTGATCTTCATTTCTTAGACAATATCCTACTTGCCCACTGAATTTCGTCCAGAATTGACCAGTAGTTAGCAACCTACCACTGAACCACAGGTAAATTCTTTCAATCCTCAGAATTCAGGAGCCATGCCACGTTCCTTAGCAAAATATCCTAAGAACCTGCAATTACTTCAGCTTTAATTTTAATTAACCGATTCATTAGGACTCGTTTCATTGCCCTGGTGCGTCCCTTACATTATAACCTAGCAATCAAGATTTTTTCTTAATTGAACTTTACTTATGAACAATATTTGAGATTACCAATTCCACCACAAGAGTTCAGGTGTTGTATCTACGTACATTTCAGGTCCTTGCACGAACCTATTCCAAATTCATAAACTGCTTATGAAATAGCCTAGCCTCGGTGTTCTGTCCAAAAGCAGGCTCTCTGGTCCACTTACAAAAACGTAGCAATTTTATAGATGGAATGGGACCACTAAACCAATAGACCATGGGTAGACTCTCCAGTACATTTCTGTCAGGTTCCAAAAGGAGCCAAGGTAAACTGGAAATGACGAACAGAGGTTGAGGAATAGGTATTCGAATTACTGGTAGAATTAGATGTGTACCTAACTAAAAACTGATTTTTTTTTTTAAGTGAAAGTTTGAACCTAATTAAAAGTTGAAATCTGTGTATAAGTAAAAATTTAGAATTGCAAAAAATAAAAGGAAGAATCTTATTGGTCGTTAGAAGTGACTTCCTCTTATTTTCTGAAATATGTAAACTCTGACTTTAGATAGTACTTTTATAATCAGTGATGCCAACCCGTGGCAAAACTCCCATTTTGTGGATTTTTTTTTTTTTAATGTTAATTTCTCCAATAGGGATAAATGGAATTTTCGTAGAAATCGGCAGATATCAACTTTTCTATTTATTATTATTTACTTATTATTACCTATATTCATTCATTCAACACAACAGGCTCTAGGCCCAGTTACAATGTTGTTCCTTAGAAATACATTTATCCACAGTTATATATATAAACAAGATTATACATTTATACACTTTCATTATTACATATATTTTTAGGTCTTTTCTTACATACTGTTTTCGACATTCCAAAAACATCTATACCAGATATCCTCTCAATTTCATCCTAGATAATATATATAGGAAACTTAGCGAGGATATTTGTTCTTGCTTTTTTGCAGTAAGATGTACTGCTATTTCCTACGCGAACGACGGGACATGCAATTGAACCGTTTTTCTGTAAACAAGTAATTTCAAGAATATCGGCAGCGTATGGAATTTTTTATACATTTCCTTCATCGACGTCAAGGTAATGTAGTATTCCCAGGGGAAAATATTTGAATTTCTGGAGGGATATTCCTCCCTGGACCATTTCTTACGCCCAACACTGCTTAAGAGCCATTAAACTAAGTCCACCATTGAAACTGAATTATTGCTAATCAGTTTATTGCAGAAAATGGCGTTATAATTTACTTTGAAGACATTTTGTCAGTAATAAGAAGAATGTTGTAAATACTAAACAATGTTACTCTCATACTAACAACTTAATAAATATGAATTAAATTGCATTTGATTTGTTTTTGACTTCGAAATGAAAAATCAGATCTATTTTCCAATTATTTATTTGTATGGAATTCAGAAGATTCTGAAAATAGCTAGTTGATCTATGATTTAGACAAGAATTCATGGTTAATGATAAACTATAGAAATTTGTGGATAATTTTTGGGTTTGAATCCGGTATTTCCTTGATTACAGGCTTAACACAATTCTATTTATTGCAGTGCAGCTTGTCATACATTGAACCCTTCAATAGTTATATAATAAAATAAATAAATAAGCAGCCGAAATTTAATGATAAATTTAAAAGGCTCGCATAGTTTTATTTTATTTGCTTGGGAAATTTCACATGAAAATCTTATTGACTACCAATATTTCAGATGGGAAAAATACAAATCTTCGGATTGGAATTCAAAACAAATAGTGGGATTGCGGCGATGGTTGTTTCAAACACCAAGCACCTAAACATTTATTTTATTTTGTTTTTATTCTTTTATTTAAAAAAAAAAAGAAAAGAAAAGAAAATCCCACGTGTTTTGCCTGTTGGCTTGTATCTCTGTGAAAGTTTGCCGTCTGAGGTGGCGAAGTAGGCATCATAAAGTACTTGTTAGCTCTCCCTTCACTTCGATAAGTTCACTGACCTCCTGCTGTCTCGATAGGCACTTTGGTGCACCTCACAGCATACTTTCAAAATTAAAAAAAGAAAAAAAAAGGTGCTGCTACAATTTGTGAGTTTTCGCACGGAAGAACTAAACTGCTTGATGCTGCTAGCTAAAGAAGAATGGCTGTTTTATGCTTTAAAGTCAGCGTCTACCAGATGGCTTTTTATGCGAGATTGAGAACAACACTGCTGTGCCGCGAGTAGTTTATTAACAGCGTTGTTTTCTGAGAAGCATTAAAAAAACATCGTCATACAAAACATTATCATAAGTATTCTGCCTACACTGACAGACCGTTTTCAGCAAATTTTAGAAGTTTTCATGCAGCAGCAAGCTTCTGAGTTAATCTCTTCTCCTTGATATAGAGATTATTGTCTTTAATATCGGACATCAGACCCAATTCTCTTTCCGCGTCCCTGTTTTTCTCTTACTATACCTTGTGTTCACAGAATTTTATCCAAGAGTTTCAGAGTCCAAATTCCATATAGTTTCAGAATCTGTGAAATGAAATGAAATCTTTAAGTTTTACGTCCCACGTTTATTCCGGCTAGGCAAAAGGGGACGGTGATGATGAGAAATAAATGATATGGTGGAATAACTAAAGTGGGAGGAAACGGGAGAAAACCCCGAGAAAACTCCACACACAATATTTGTCCACCACAAAGCTCACTTGGTGCGAGCTGAGATCGAACCAAAGACCCCAAGCATCATAGGTGAAAGCTCTACCACTGAGCCACCGAGGTCTCTATTTCAGAACCTATGTGTAAATATATGAAATTAAATATTTATTTTTTTATAATATCTTGTTCAAGGAGTAGTTAGAACCCAGAAATCTCCTCGTTTGCATACGCCACTGCATTTGGTACTACAGCTCTCAGAACTAATTTTCTCATAAATAATAATGCTCTAATTAGTTTTCTCCGTATTTTTTCTAATTATATCTAATATACAGGGTGTTTCAAAACAACACCAACAACACAACAATTTTTATGAAAGGACTTTGGCTACGGGCATATAATTTGAAGTACTAACTACCTCTATAAAAATTGTTGCTGAAGTGCCCAGGATTCTGAAACGTGGATATTTGTATAGGGCACATACTAGTTCCTAAGTGAAGTCTTGACTGGACTAGGAAGGTCCCATAGTGTTGGAGCTATGGACCTTTAAATTTCTTTCTTTCTTTCTTTCTTTTTCATGTTTTCGGCAACCTATAACTCCGAAAGGAAGCATTTGTGCACCCAGGTTGGTCTCCTTCCATTATATATATATATATATATATATATATATATATATATATATATATATATATATATATATATATATATATATATATATCCTTTTTCCTCTCAAAGTTTGCGCACCCTTACTTCGGCAACCGGGGCCGTCGCCCTGCTCGCCCCCCACGGAACGACATTGTTATTATTTATTAGTTGTAGTAGTAGTATTGTCTTCAGTCCGTTTAACGACCTACAAAGTATGCAATTCTACCTCCAAAAGGCTTCTATATGCATTACTATTCTTGCATTGTATTTCCCTTTCACATTTACAAATCTTCACTTATATACTATCTAAATACAAAAAGTAAATCACCTGTTCCATTTTCTCTGGACCAACGTTTTTTTTTTTTCCTCGTTACCGCCATTTCCACCATTCCAATCACCGTTACTTTCGCATATTTAACATTTATTTCCATCCCATATTGTTCTCAACTTTTGAAACGAACTACTTTTCATTTCGGACTTCACTACAGAAAAAAAAAGAAGAAAATACTTCCTAATATTTACATCTAATATTTTGCTTCAGACACATTGTTAAGTGCGCTATACTATAATACTTTATTGTTTTAAACTTAAGTAAAAGTTAATAAACATTTTAAAACAATAAAGATGTTTTTAAGTTGGGTGCGATAAACATCTGCCGGATGGTGATTCTTTCTAATGAACATCTGTTAATTTAGTTTGTGAAACCACAACCATTAAAATACTATATTCGACGTTCTTCTTGTAAACTACTAAACATTGTTAATCTCCACTTAAAACGAACTTCAATATTATTAAATAGAAAGAATATTTTTCCAGTAATGAAGACAATGCAAAATTATTATATAGACAATAGACAATGGATTTTACTTTACAAACGAAAGTTACGCTTCTGGCTATGCTTTTGTTGACATCCTTAAAACAATAGTAGAGGCTATATGGAATCATCAGCATACACAAAAAACACACCAAACAAAATTTTGATGAACCTGTCATGAATTCTAGACCACGCGTGAGAAACAGTATATTGTAAGTCAAAAAACACAAGTTTTCAGGAGCGATTTTTTTTTTTTAAACTTTACCAAGCATAAGTATAAATCACGTATACTAGCAGTTCGAAGACGCGAGTATTCAACTCTGACATACCAAGTTAACCGGAAGTGGAGCATAACACACAGATCTCCAATTTTGGCCAATTTCTGACTTAAAATGTTTCTCCCGTGCAGTCTAGAATTACAAAGTCACTCACTCTTGTGTTTTTAAAAGTTTATGTATCCTAAATTACATGGACATTATTCTATTTTACCACGCAAGTATGGAGTGGAACTCTGTTGTTTATCAGGAAACTAAAGCATTAAGAGTCTCTATCAGTACGAAATTAAAATACCACTAATTTTACAGTAATTATGTGATATCTTCAAATAGATAAAAGATAATCGAAAAGTGAATCAAGACCTCCCTAGACGATGTTATTTTGCATGAGGTACCGTTATCACGAGTCACCTAGTAGCTTTTCGTTTGCTGTTATTTAGAAACGCGAAAATAAATGCCAATTTTCTTATTGGCTGGAAATCGAAAGCAGATAAATGAGTCGTGATAACGGTATCTCACGCAAAATAATACTGTCTAGGGAGGTCTTGTTCCACTTTTCGATTATATTTTTATCTATTTGAAGATATCACATAATTACTGTAAAATTAGCAGTATTTTAATTTCGCAGTGATGAGGCCTCTTAAACTTCATGGCTTACCAACAAAGAAAAAACTATGACCAATCAGTGGACTTTTAGTGTTGCCCACGAAAGGAAATGAGACGACAAATAAGGCTTTCTCATTTAGTTTCGTAAAATTTTGAAGAGGTCTCGTCTCGTCTCGATTCTATAAAATTTCTTCTTGCATCGTCTCGAAAGTGCTTGTCTCGTTTTGTAAAATTGTGTACAAAATTTTGCCCTATGCTTTCTTTCTTAATTTTTGTAGAATTTATCAGTCTTTCTACGTCGCAAGAGATGCACGGAGGGTTTAATATAATAACATTTAAGCCATATTTATTATTGGAGTATAGTTATTGTACAGAGTGACGCTAAGCCGACTGAAATATTTCACACTTGAATATTGAACAGTGTGTAACAACTTATATTAGTTGGCAACATGGGAACCGAAAGAGGAAAGAACGCCTCGTTATATGATCAGTCGCAATGGAGCATGGTGATGCCAACCGGCTCGGTTCAACTAAGACAACAGCTAGAGCCGGCTCGATTGGAATGAACCATTTGCTCGGTTCGGCTCGGCTCAGGTGAGCCATCGGCTCGAGCCGGTTCCGTTGGAATGAGCTACCAGCTCGGCTCAGATGACCCATCCTCTTGTAAACCGGCTCGGTTGAGGTACGCCATCGGCCCGGTAGATGTGATACATGAGCGGTCCTTCTGAGTTCGGCTCTGTGGTGAACAAGCCGTGAGCCAACCCATTCAAACCAATTGCACCATTAAATTCGGCACGTTTCATTCAAGACATTCAAATGGATCGAGTTTGGTCGCTAGAGGCAAGGGCACCGATTCCAGGGGGGCCGGGGGCCCGGGCCCTCCCAAAGCTCATGTGGGCCCCTACATTGTTTTTATAAATATACAATATTTGACATAATTTGAATGCATAATTTGTTTTAAAATCCTCATATATGCTTTCTGCATCTGAATGGGCCCCCCAAATTTACAGAGAAATCGGCGGTCTTGGCTAGAGGTTAGATCAGATGTCGCTTTTATGGAAGTGACTCTATGCCCGACTTAGTGGGTCTTCTTGTATCTGGTCTTTCCTTAAAGAAATCCTTGGTTCGGCTGTGAAGAGGACTGTTACGAAACAAAGTTCTTGTAAAGTAAGGTGTAAATTTCCAACTCGATAAATTTCTTGTATATTCTAGCTATCTGAAGATTTTTTTAAAGGGACAACCGAGTAAACATCCCAAGTTC
Source organism: Thermobia domestica (assembly GCF_964235325.1). NCBI lineage: Eukaryota > Metazoa > Arthropoda > Insecta > Zygentoma > Lepismatidae > Thermobia > Thermobia domestica. The sequence goes on from NC_137461.1 coordinate 22,307,210, forward strand.
TATATCCGCCCTTAACCCTCTAATCAAACTGTAAGCGGTTGCAATAAACAATTTTGATTTCAAGCTTTACCGCCATAGAACAAAAACAATAAGGTATAGAGAGTAATGGCTTTTTCAAATGGATTCAGCGTCCAAAGATCATATTCTATCTTTGATCTTATTCTCTTTTTCAACCAGTAGTTGATGTACTACTTTGAGTATTGAATTCGCATAGTTTGGAAGTCTTAGCTTCACACTATGAAACGAAACTTACTTGTTATAAATAACATGTTCGAGTATAAATTATGTTATTATGTTATTATTATTATTATTATTATTATTATTATTATTATTATTATTATTATTATTATTATTATTATTTAACCAAAATAAATTACAAATTATCAAATTTCAGTGTTTTTTCAACACACTATTGTGCTTACGTCTAAATTTTCAAGTTAATATTTGCATAGTACAAGTGCATGCTACTATAGAAGGATAACTTTGAGTATTTAATCTATTTGAAGAAGATAGTAAATATGTAATAGAAAATAGAATTGTCAGTTCTCAAAGAATGCGGATTTCAATGCCTTCTGTTTATATATAAAATTGCCCGACCTACTTTTAATATTCTGATCTTTCTTTATAAAAACACTATGGATGCACGACTGCGTCTAATGTGTTTTATATGCAAGAAACTGAAAGATCTTTTTTACTATTATTACTAAAGATTTTTTTTCAACTTCTGTCCTTTACAAAAAGTCAACAGATTCGTGGAATCGGTTCAAACCTGATTCCTGTCGGACGTTTATTAGGACGTGACCTTATGAGTCTGTGTGTAGCTGCAGGGACACTGAATGCGGTAATCTGAATTTTTATACGATTAGCCACGTGCCTGTTATGTCAGAAAATGTCAATAAAAATGTTTAACTTCAAAACAAAGCAAAACAAAACATATAACAAGTTATAGCGATGCGATGTACCACGTAGCTTAAAATACGAAAAAAAAAACTATCGTAAAATAGTCGTCTTTAAAAATTCAATGCTAAGGTTATCTGAAGGATAAAAGCAATGATGTGAATTCAAATCCATACATGATACTGTGATGTGCAGTTTCAGTATCGACCAAATTTAATTTTGGGTGGGATATGGACAAAACGTAGACACGCACCAATGCAATAGTGGAAACACTTATACTCAGTTTAGTGGTCACCTTTTTCTAAAAGAACGTTTTTCTTATACAGAGTGGCCCAAAAGTAAATATACAGTACCGTACTGATCAACTCATTGCATCTTATATCATTTCTTATTATTATCCATCAGGTAGACTTAGAATCTTTATTATTTGTCAGAACCGTCAGAATGAATATCTTGGCTGCCTTCCCAGCTACCCGATCAGCATGCAATAGATACATGCAATAACAATCAAATCCCACACAAACTACTCTACCCATCAAATATTTTAACATGGAAAGTTCTTTTACGCAACATATTTCGTTTGTTTAAAATGGAATAGACCTAAATACATCTTTTTTTTTAATGTTCTTCTGGAGATTCGATAGCGAGACCGCTCACATCAAAAAATGAGAGAGTTAGTGCTCTGACAATCTGGTAGAAATACAACATGCCATATGTACATTACTGTGATTACATTGCTATTTATTCAATGATTATTTTGCTTAGAGTTTTCTTACTCTCCAGGGTACTCTTCAAGGATATACAATTACTCTTCACTTATGTCGCGAAAAAATATTCAGCTTGCAAATTTATTTCGAGAACTTCTCATTCCCTAATACATGTTTATACTCTCAATTTGTGCGTACAACCGACAAACTTACACAGAATCTCAACAGAGTTCAAATGTGAGGTGTCTGCTGTGAAACAAAGGTCAGTTATATGGGAGGGGATTTTAGAGTGCAGCTCTAGGAACACTGTGGGGGGCCATCCCGCTCCACCTGAGACAAAAAAAAAAAAAAAAAAAATGAAAAGAAATCTGGCGGCACACAACTAATTCACACTGGTTACAAAGCAGGCACAACAAAGTTCTGAATGAAATATGTTTATTTTTTTGCACTGTTCCATTTTCCGAACAATAACATTTACCGATGACTTGTTAGCCCCTCCACCACAGCCACCATGAAAACAAATTCAATCGGAATTTGGCCAGCTCGTTTGATCACGAATAATTATCGTTTGATCCCAAGCATAATGACGTATTACACACAATTTGGCTAGGGCTTGTTAGCCCTTGATAATCGGCATGTACCAATCCATAGACATTTCAATCGTAAATAGGTAAGCAAAGTTTCGTTAGTTTCTGGTAGAAAGTATGACAGATAAAGTTGATTGTTTATTTAACAATGGTGGCCTCTAACAATGAAACTAACAACAACAACTGAAATCGACAAGTACCATTTCATAGATAACTCAGTGGTAATCCGATGGGTGTGCCAAGTTTGGTCAGTTTCTGGTACAAAATATAGCAAAGTTGATTCTTTGTTTAACGATGGTGGCCTTCAACAATGAAACTAACAACAATATGTGGAATCAACACGTACTATTTCCTAGATATCTCAATCGTAAATGAGTGTGCCAAGTTTGGTTAGTTTGTGGAAGAAAATATGACAGATAAAGTTGACTGTATATTTAATAATGGAGAAATCCAACGATTGTGTATTTAACAATGGTGGTCTTCAACAATGAAACTAACAACAATATGTGGAATCCACACGTACCATTGCCTAGATATTTCAATCTTAAATGGGTGTACCAAGTTTGGCCAGTTTGTGGTAGAAAGTATGGCAGATAAAGTTGATTGTTCATTTAACAATGGTGGCCTCTAACAATGAAAGTAACAACAATAAGTGAAATCAACACGCACCATTCCATAGATATCTCAATCGTAAATGAGTGTGCCAAGTTTGGTTAGTTTGTGGTAGAAAATATTACAGATAAAGTTACTGTATATTTAATAATGGAGAAATCCAACCATTGTTTATATAACAATGGTGGCCTTCAATAATGAAACTAACAACAATATGTGAATTCGACACATAGCATTCCCTAGATATTTCAACTTTAAATGGGTGTGCAAAGTTTGGTCAGTTTGTGGTAGAACGTGTGGCAGACAAAGTTGATTGTTTATTTAACAATGGTGGCCTCTAACAATGAAACTATCAGCAATATGTGAAATCGACCCATATCGTTCCGTAGATATCTCAATCTTAAATGAGTCTGCAAATTTTGTTTAGGTTGTTGTAGAAAGTGTGGCAGAAAAACTTGATTGTTTCTTTAACAATGGTGGCCTTCAACAATGAAACTAACAACAATATGTGAAATCGACACATACCATTCCCTAGATATTTCAATCTTAAATGGGTGTGCAAAGTTTGGTCAGTTTCTGTTAAAAAGTGTGGCACATAAAGTTGATTTTTTATTTAACAATGGTGGCCTCTAACAATGAAACTAACAAAAATAAGTGAAATCGACACGTACCGTTTCATAGATATCTCAATGGTAAATGAGTGCGCCAAATTTGATTAGTTTTTGGTAGAAAGAGTGTAAGATAAAGTTGATTGTTTATGTAACAATTTAGAAATCCAAAGATTGTTTATTTAACAATGTTGGCCTTCAACAATGAAAGAACAACAATATGTGAAACGACACATACCATTCCATAGATATCTCAATCGTTCATAAGTGTGAAAAGTTTACTTAGTTTGTGGTAGAAATTATGACAGATAAAGTTAATCGTTTATTTAACAATAGGGAAATCCAACGAATGTTTATTTAACAATGGTGATCTTCAACAATGAAACTAACAACAATATGAGAAAACGACACATATCTTTCCCTAGATATTTTAATCTTAAATGTGTGTGCAAGGTTTGGCCAGTTTCTGGTAGGAAGTATGGCAGATAAAGTTGATTGTTCATTTAATAATAGCGGCCTCTAACAATGAAAGTAACAACAATAGGCGAAATCGACACGTACCATTCCATTGATATCTCAATCGTAAATGAGTGTGCCAAGCTTGGTTAGTTTGTGATAGAAAGTATGGCAGATAAAAGTTGATTGTTTATCTAACAATGGAGAAATCCAACGATTGTTTATTTAACAATGGCGGCCTCGAAGCATGAAACTAACAACAATATGTGAAATCGGCAGGTACCATTCCCTAGATATCTCACTTGTAATCCGATGGGTATGCCAAGTTTGGTCAGTTGGTGGTAGAAAGTGTGGCAGATAAAGTTGATTGTATATTTAACAATGGTGGCCTTCAACAATGAAACTAACAACACTATGTGGAATCCACACGTACCATTCCATAGATATCTCAATCTTAATTGGGTGTGCAAAGTTTCTTCACTTTCTGGTAGAAAGTACGGCAGATAAAGTTGATTCTTTGTTTAATGATGGTGGCCTTCAACAATGAAACTAACAATATGTGGAATCAACACGTACTATTTCCTACATATCTCAATCGTAAATGAGTGTGCCAAGTTTGGTTAGTCTGTGGCACAAAATATGACAGATAAAGTTGACTGTATATTTAATAATGGAGAAATCCAACCATTGTTTATATAACAATGGTGGCCTTCAATAATGAAACTAACAACAATATGTGAATTCGACACATACCATTCCCTAGATATTTCAACTTTAAATGGGTGTGCAAAGTTTGGTCAGTTTGTGGTAGAACGTATGGCCGTTAAAGCTGATTGTTTATTTAACAATGGTGGCCTCTAACAATGAAACTATCAGCAATATGTGAAATCGACCCATATCGTTCCGTAGATATCTTAATCTTAAATGAGTCTGCAAATTTTGTTTAGGTTGTTGTAGAAAGTGTGGCAGAAAAACTTGATTGTTTCTTTAACAATGGTGGCCTTCAACAATGAAACTAACAACAATATGTGAAATCGACACATACCATTCCCTAGATATTTCAATCTTAAATGGGTGTGCAAAGTTTGGTCAGTTTCTGTTAAAAAGTGTGGCACATAAAGTTGATTTTTTATTTAACAATGGTGGCCTCTAACAATGAAACTAACAAAAATAAGTGAAATCGACACGTACCGTTTCATAGATATCTCAATGGTAAATGAGTGCGCCAAATTTGATTAGTTTTTGGTAGAAAGAGTGTAAGATAAAGTTGATTGTTTAAGTAACAATTTAGAAATCCAAAGATTGTTTATTTAACAATGTTGGCCTTCAACAATGAAAGAACAACAATATGTGAAACGACACATACCATTCCATAGATATCTCAATCGTTCATAAGTGTGAAAAGTTTACTTAGTTTGTGGTAGAAATTATGACAGATAAAGTTAATCGTTTATTTAACAATAGAGAAATCCAACGAATGTTTATTTAACAATGGTGATCTTCAACAATGAAACTAACAACAATATGAGAAAACGACACATATCTTTCCTTAGATATTTTAATCTTAAATGTGTGTGCAAGGTTTGGCCAGTTTCTGGTAGGAAGTATGGCAGATAAAGTTGATTGTTCATTTAACAATGGCGGCCTCTAACAATGAAAGTAACAACAATAGGTGAAATCGATACGTACCATTCCATTGATATCTCAATCGTAAATGAGTGTGCCAAGCTTGGTTAGTTTGTGATAGAAAGTATGGCAGATAAAGTTGATTGTTTATCTAACAATGGAGAAATCCAACGGTTGTTTATTTAACAATGGCGGCCTCGAACAATGAAACTAACAACAATATGTGTAATCGACTGGTACCATTCAGTAGATATCTCACTTGTAATCCGATGGGTATGCCAAGTTTGGTCAGTTTGTGGTAGAAAGTGTGGCAGATAAAGTTGATTGTTTATTTAACAATGGTGGCCTCTAACAATGAAACTAACAACAATATGTGGAATCCACACGTACCATTCCCTAGATATTTCAATCTTAAATGGGTGTGCAAAGTTTGGTCAGTTTCTGGTAGAAAGTACGGCAGATAAAGTTGATTGTTTTCTTAACAATGGTGGCCTCTAACAATGAAACTAATAACAATATCTGAAATCGACACGTACCATTCCCTAGATTTTGTAACGTCCATTAACCAGATTATATCCGTTTTTGCTTAATTTTTGAACTGTTTATTTTATATTTGATTGTTTTAATTTTATTAGTTGTATATGTTAACATTGGTGACGGTGGCGCCATCTATCGTTTTAGACACAAACTGTTTGGACGTTCTCAATAACCTTAATGTGTTTTTACTTATATCTTAAGCTCGGAACAGCCGAAGCAAATAAATCTATAGGCTAGAATGTTATAATGATCTTGAAGTTTTTGCTGCCAGAGGAATGTTGCTGTGCTCAGCTTTCGTTACCATACAGCGGTAACATCTTCAGAGATCTGAAGATGTTACCGCTGTATGGTAACGAAAGCTCAGCACAGCAACATTCACTCTGGCAACAATCCCGAGAACACTGAATTAATAGAATATTATACTTCGTCAATACGGGGGTGTATACCTTCTTTCGGACCACCCTGTATATTACAGATTTTTTTTTTATAGTTCAAACTGCGGTTGTATTAAACCAACACTAACACTCATGGCCAGGGTGAACGGTGGCTCAGTGCTAGAGCGAGTACCTCTGGTGCGCGGGGTCCCTGGTTCAATACCCGTCCAAGTAAGTTTGTAGTGAACAATATCGTGTCTGTGGGTTTTCTCGGGGTACTCCCGTTTCCTCCTACATTTTCATTTGACCTCTTTTTCCATCGTCATTTACTTGTCTTAATCATCCGTCTCTCCTAGCTTAACAAGCATAGCCTAATCGTGGAACAGTTAAACTAAAAGTTTTCATTTCGTTTCATTTTTTCAAACTCATGACCGATCACAATTTCATTCAAGCATTAAAATTCAATTTCAAATTGCGTAATAAGACTGTTTTGACGTTTCCTCCGGAATTCATTCATTTTCTGTCTCGTTCACATCTGTGGTTTTTACTCCTTCCTGCCGGTCTAGTGGCTAGCGCCCCACGCCTTTGATACACAGATTCCGGGTTCTATTTCCGGTGACAAAGCATTGAAATTTTAACACTTTGACTAAGGTTATTATCCTATTTTTATTTTGTGTAAATTTTCCATCTCAGAGTCCATTTAGGTTTCTGTGAGTGGGGGTACAGCAGATGTCCTCAACTATGTTACTGGCTAATTAGTCGCACGCAAAGAAGTAGAAGGGTCAGGTCCCATCCCAAAAGTCTTCGACCTCAGAAAGTATAAACTCTCTGTTAACCGATAATCTTTGGTTGGATGACGAAAAAGTCTGACAAAATGAAAATCACAATTTTTTAGTCCCTAAACTTATAGGATCTCTACATTTATATTTTACGTCTTAGCTATTAAAATTTTTCTTAATTTGCATGTGCTTAAATGATGTAGCACTTAAAGTCACACGTTTCTAACTAATATTATAAATAAAAATAAATAATGCTGTTGACAGATAAAAATGTTTTAGATGAAGGAACAATATTTGTAGCATAGAGTACTTTAAAATATAAAAAAATGAAATAATTAAAGTATTGTTATATCTATAGCATTTTTTCCACTTAGATACATCACCTTACTTATTATTATTATTAAGTGTTGTGCCTTTTCGCGGGGCCTAAGACTAATGAGATTTTTTTTTTTTTTTAATTTTAGGTTTGGGCCTGAAAATGTTTCTTCCGTGTTTCTCGATCTTCAGCTTCCTCTTTTTAACTCCCAATATTTCCTTCTATTTTTTCAAATCATCGATCAGTTGTATTCTTCTTCTTCCTATTCCTCGCTTTCCTTCCATCTTTCCTTCTATGGTGGTACGAAGAAGACAATTTCTTCACAAGATGTGTCCAAGTCAATTGGCCTTCCTACGCAGGATGCTGCCTAAAAGTGTCCTCTTCTCTCCTATTCGTTTTAAATAGGGATGCGCTCGAGTCGAGTCGAGACAGAATTTTCCTGACAAAATTCGAGTCGAGACACAGCTCTTCCAATAGAAAAATATATATTTTTCGAGTCGAGACATCACTTTTACAGCACATTTTCGAGACGAGACAGTCTCAAATCTTGTCTCGTGCGCATCCCTAGTTTTAAAACATCTTCGTTTGTTGCTCTTTCTGTCAATTTTATCTTTTCCATCTTCCTCCTTGTGTTCTTCTTCCTATTCCTCGCTTTCCTTTCATCTTTCCTTCTATGGTGGTGTGAAGAAGACAATTTCTTCGCAAGATGTGTCTAATCCAATTGTCCTTCCTACGAAAGATGCTGAGTAGAAGCGTTCTCTTCTCTCCTATCTGTTTTAAAAAATCTTCGTTTGTTACTCTTTCTGTCCATTTTATCTTCTCCATCTTCCTCCTTGTGTTCTTCTTCCTATTCCTCGCTTTCCTTTCATCTTTCCTTCTATGGCGGTGTGAAGAAGACAATTTCTTCGCAAGATGTGTCTAATCCAATTGTCCTTCCTACGAAAGATGCTGAGTAGAAGCGTTCTCTTCTCTCCTATCTGTTTTAAAAAATCTTCGTTTGTTACTCTTTCTGTCCATTTTATCTTCTCCATCTTCCTCCAACATCACAATTCAGAGCTCTCTAAATATTTCTTCTCTAACTTTCGTAATGTCCAAGTCTTTGAACCATACAGTTCAATACTCCTTATGTAGCACTTGACCAACTTCTTCCTAAATCCAATACTAAGACTGCTAATTAAGAGTGATATTTTCTTGTTGAATGCTTCTTTGGCTATGGCAATTTTCGACCTGGTCTCTTTAGTGCAGTAAGCATATCTCGTCAAAATACTTTCCAGATATTTGAAATGATCCCCCCATTACCTTAATTATGTCTATAATTCCTTTTTAGAAGCCTGTTAGATATATTCCTATTTTATACAGGAAACTACAACTAAGTACAAGCAGTGAAGTTTTGTATACATCGAACAAACCTCGGTGAAGTTGTAGGCCAGTAGACCTCGTAGTAAACTAGTGGTGGTTCATGACTGCTAATTCATTTTAAAAGATGCTGCAATGATAGGCCTATACAGAGTGATCACGAAGTCTCGTTACCTCTTATGTATTACATAGATGTTAATGAATTGTTGTTTCTTATTGTTGCAGGTGCTGTATTACATCTAAAGCACGGCTGATGAGTCCTCTTACACCATGGAGAAACGGATCGTAATGGGCTTACGAACGACCTCATACAGAAATATCAATGAGACATAGGCCAATTCAGCATGATTTTACTGTAAGGTTTCAGAAACTTTCCCCTCCAAAACCACCAATTTTACGATGGGAGACAAATCTCTTTGCATTTGGTTGCTAAAAGATAAGCCCCGCTCAGGATTATCACCAACATGACTAAGTCCATTTGTAAACGTCCACAAGAATTAAGTGTTCCGTACTAGACATTAAAAAAACATGTGAAGAAGGATTTGCAATTAAAGGCGTTTAAACCTTCGTTTGTAAACAACTTGAGTGATAGTGACATGCAAAAACGTCAGTAAACTTGTGGGCGAATTCTCTATGTCTTTATTACTCCTCCTTCAAGGGGAAAAGTCTTTTTCTCGGACGAGTGTCCAACGAGGGAATAATAGGAATTTGTGAGCACCCTGTACATACGAAGATCAAAGGCCCTTGAAAGCAACTTGAATTGTCGGGAAAATAATTACTATTAAATTTCCCTAAAGATATAAATATCCCTTTTTGAGAAGATTAGGTAGAACAGAAATGCCTACTCTACCTGAAGATAAGATAATATCAAAAATGTACTAAAAAGTGGTGAATGGTCATTAGGCAAACAGGCAGACACTAATCGCCACACAGTGACTATTGCAGGGGATGACTCGAGCGATATTTTTTTCCCTGGAACCAAGGGTGCCGATCCTGAGGGGTCCGGGCCCCCCAAAGCTCATCTAAACCCCCATGTATTTTTATAAATTTGTATTTTTATATGTATTGTTATATGCGTTTTTCTATGAATATACAAACCCACATCTAATTGGTCCCTCCCAAAGCTACAGAGAAATCGGAGCCCTTGCCTGGGACTGCGATATATCTGCACCTCCCGAAACAATATATTAGTTTATGCTCAATATGATTCACCAGTATTTTTGCAGTACTACTATTCATCTCCGCATATTGAAAGTTTGTACCGAGGGATGGGTAGGGGACCTTATCTTCTAAAATCATTATTGTTGCCATTAATACTTGACATTGCCTTTATATAGTTTTCTCTTAAGGTTTCCAGTATTACATGAAGAATTTGCCCTTTTTAAATTGTATAATTATTTACTTCAATCTCCTTAATGAATGCCATAGATAAAATAAATTGTGCATAGTTTAACCAACTTCATTGAACGACATTCAAAATGCTGACTCTTCAAATTATATACTTGATAACATGATGGAAACATGAAGCAGACATAAAGAAAAAAAATTAAAAAAAAATTGATCACATGTTAAAGTTTAAAAGCATTTGTATTTGTCTTCCATTTCATGTCTGTTTTACATTTTTTTTTCTGTTCTCGTGACACACATAAATATTGTGAGACACCTTTCTCTCCTGATCATATTGATAAAGTAATAATTGTGTTAGGAATCGAAGAATGTAAAAGACCTGTTCCACCGCTTCGTTCTCCTGTCACGGCACTTTATGCTTTGTTTATTCATTCGGTGTTTATTTAACGGATTTTGCAACTTGGTCACTGTGACATCGGGTGCCTAGGTTATGGTCGGGTCAGCTACACGGAATAAATTATTATTGATGCACTGCTGCACGTTTGCTTTTGTATGCACTTAGGTTAGAGAAATAAGCTTCGAGTTAAAACTACAGAGGAGCCGCGCCGTTTATACTAGGATACAGCGAACGACCTCACAGCAATTCTTCTTTTAATAGATAAGTATATATTTCGTTGTATTTATACAGGGTGTTTTGAAACAACACCAAGCAATTTTGCGTAATAAATTCTCACATGAAAACGTGAAAGTCATTATAGATCAACATATTCACAAATGCATCCTTTTGGAGTTTATAAGCTGCTAAAAAATTCGCCAGAAAGCTATAAAAAGGTCATAATTCAAGAATGAAATGCAAAATTGAATGATGATTTAACTTGTACTATAGAATAGCCGGGTCAGTGTAGTATAACAAACAGGAAGTAGGAGAGCCTGTGAGTGGGCTTTCTCGGAGTTCTCCCGTTTCCTCCCACTTTCTTCATTCCACCATTTCATTCATTGCTCATCATCACCATCTCATTTTGTCTACATGGGGTAACCGTTGGTCGTTTCATTATACTACTGCACTATTATTACTACTACTTGTACTAAGGGCCACACTGGCTCAGAGGAAAAGCTTCATCTCTGGTTCATGGGGTCCCTGGTTCGATCGCAGCCCACACAAAGGTGGACAAACACCGTGTGCGTGGGTTTCCTCGGGGTTCTTCCGTTTCCTCCCACTTTCTTCATTTCAACATTTCATTCATTACTCATCATCACCATCTCCTTTAGCCTAACCGGCATAACCGTGGGACGTAAAACTCAAAGATTTAATTTTGATTATCCTGAATCTAATTGTCTGTTTTTGAAACTTTATGCCTTGATGTAATCTCTTTCTTTGGCCGTACGGGGGTGGGGTCTCATAATTTGTACAAGAAAGATACTGGCGACCATAATTTTTGTATTGGCGAGTGCGTCTTACTTGGAAATTTTGCGCCCTGATATAGGTATAGTCACTTTTCATGAACAACGCGAAATTTCGGTATCAAAATTTGGGCATTTTGGTAACACAAACTTTGATTACTGCAAAAATTCGAATTTTTATCAGGGGCTGCGGTGGTAGAGCGTTCACTCTAGTGCATGGCGTCCTTGGTTCGCTTCCAGCTCGCGTCAAGTAAACTTCGTGGTGGACAAAGACCGAGTACGTGGGTTTTCTCGGGGTTCTCCCGTTTCCTTCGACTTTCTTCATTCCACCATTCATTAATTTCTCATCATCACCATCTCTTTTAGCCTAGCCGGCATAACCGTGGAACGTAAAACTTAAAGATTTCCTTTCATTTTTTCGAATTTTTATCTTTTCCCTTCATCTTCGAGTTATCGATGTCCCAGTATTAAAATACTACATTTATACAAAGATAAGCTTAACTCTTACAATATTTCCACACCTAAACAGTAGGCGCGTGTATACGCTGTGATTGATTGTAAGTACGTACAAGGTGAAACTGGCCCAAGAAGTAGTGTGGCAAGCGGACTATTTAACACGGAGGCTGCGACTCCGTCAGCATCTTTAGTCAGTTTTTAGTGGCAGTGACAATGTGTGCTTAATTAACAGCGTCTCATTCGTGAACTGTTACTGTATGACTTCGAACACGTGCATAACACTGCGGCAACAACCCGAAACGTTTGCTATAAGAAAGAGGAAGCTGCAGTGAACCAAAGCTCAACAACTTGTTGATTGGAGAAATTTTGTGCAGATCGTAAAAATGTCGAAGATCGGCCAAGATCCGGGTTTCCCAGGATAACAAATTTTGAGGTTATACGACACGCCATTGATGGAAGCCCATTCCACGATTGTCAAACTAACTCAGCATGTCCACTGTAGTGTGTAACCTTCACAAACTCGGAAAAACCATCAGGAGCGGTCAGATTGTGTCACATAGATGATCTCAGCTCAGATTCAGAGGAGAGTGAATGTGTGCCGGCAACTGCTGCAAAATCCGCCTGATGTGCGTTTTACTGAAATAAATGTCACATGCGACAAAAAGGTGGGTATCTTTCCGAAATTGGAATACCTGTGTCAAAACATACAGTGGTTAATCAACCCGAACAGGTCTTCAAACAGGGCCATTTTGGGGATAAACTCATGTTCTGTATGTAGTTGAATTTCAAGGGGGTAATTCGCTTCGAGTTTGTTTCTATCGATCTTACCATTAACGTCGACCTTTATTACGAACATTTCAAGCAAATATTTGTTGCACTATGCCAAAAATGACCTGCATTAGTGAATTGAAAGCGCGCTCTGCAACAACAGGATAACGCAAAGCCACACTCGTTTGAAAAGGGTTAGGAATTTGATTTCTGGGCTTTCGGCATCAATGGCCATGTTAGCGCGTCACGTATGAGGGAAGACGTCCTTCGGTGATTACAGTATCTAAGGAAAGAGAAGGAAGAAAGTAGCTTCTGACCTGTACGTTAGGTACAATCATGGAATTTGCCTGGTGTGAATGAGGAAACCCTAGGTAAAACTCACTCAAGATGGCTGTCCTGAAAAAGCTTCTTACAATTTTTCGACTGAATGTCCCCACCGGGAATTGGACCCGAGACCCCTCTCGGTTCGAAAAGCGCAACACGAATTCAGTAAATTGATGGCATCGAACTGAGATCACATCCGGTATATAGTCCTGGACTTTCATTTTCGGATTAATACCTGTTTCGGTTCATGATGCACTTTCTGAAATCACAATGTTTTACCAACCAACGGAAGCCTTCTCTTCTCTGGGGAAAACACTTGATATCGACGTGGAATCCAGAAACTGTCTACAGACAGTCCAACAACGAGAGCCTATACTTTGAATTTAACCTGCTATCACTATACTGTAATAACTGCATGTATGTTTTGTACCAGAATATTGCAACATTTATGACTCATCCATGTATATTTGTAGCAAATTCCTTTGTACAGTATCCCGTAAACCACAAGCTCTAAAACATGACGTTTTCACTGGTCGATTCCAAATTTTGCGTAGATTTGGCAGTTCTCATTAAAATTTTCCATTAAAATGTGCCGTTATTTTTCAATTCAACGTTTTAGGGATCGTTTTTACCCCTTAAGATTACCATTGTCGCAAGCGTTGCTAAGGTTGATATCCTTGCGTTAGGCAACCAATGAAAGAGTTATGTGTAGCGGGTTGGGGGACATTACAGGCGCTTCGCTTTAGTTTGAATCCATGTTCGTAGGTAGAGGCGAATTCCCTAATCTATGGAAATTTCATAGGTAAATTGAGTAAAAAAGGGAATTTTTCGATGAAACGAAAACCTAGGGAAATTTTCGCTGACTGATTGACCAATATAAATGCTTAAATCTTTCTTTTGTTTCTCAGAAATAAACCAAAAGAATAAACAGTATGTGTGTGTGTTCAAAGTAGCATAATCTGCACCCATTGTTGCCTGGGTGCATTTGTTTGTACTTTTGTAAAAGAAAAATGAAAAGTAAACGAAAAAATAGAAGAAAAACCAAATGAATAAAACAAATGTGGTTGCTAGTTCCTTTAATATAGCTAAATTAATCTTACCACATAATTTCTGTCGTAGGAATTGAACTCTCACCAAACTAGGGAAAATTTGATAAGAAATGGGAAAATTTTCAGTAATTTGAGGGAAATTTTCTTATGGACACCTACGAACACTGGTCTGACTGGAAAAGCTTATGATGACATGCTGCTAACTTCAATGGCCTATAGCGGGGCCGCGGTGGCTCAGTGGTACAGCGTTCACCTCTGGTGCTTGGTGTCCCGGGTTCGGTCCCAGCCCCCACCGAGTGAACTTTGTGGTGGACAAACACCGGGTTTTCTCGGGGTTCTCCCGTTTCCTCCCACTTTCTTCATTCCACCATTTCATTAATTATTCATAATCACCGTCTCCTTTAGCCTAACCGGCATAAACGTGGGACGTAAAGCTCAAAGAATTGATTTCATTTCATTTCAATGGCCTATAGAACCTTAATGAAGTGCACTTTGATATAAGGGGGAAAATCCCTTTGACATTATCTTTCACTTCTCCAAGTCTGCAGCAAAATCATGCCAACATCTATATTAAAATACTACTAGCAAACCCGCACGTCCTGCGCAAGCACAGGACGCTATTGTTGTCTGAACGATTGAATTTGATACAAAATTAAAAATACTTATGGCTAGCAATGTAGTTTTAATTACACGTTAATAATACCTTTAATTAAGAATTTCTCGATAATTACTCGAATTTAAGACGCCCTCGAATCTAAGACGATCCCGATTAGGCTACGTTAAATTAAGGAAAAATAGTAATATGTTCCATTTTTACTATTACTAAAACGCTCTTTGATATTGGTATTTTTTTATATATATATCCCTTTCCCCTCCCCATGTTGCTCGGCACGACATGATAAAAACTAACCCAGACCCGAACGTCATGTAAAGTTGAAAATTTGATCGAGATCGGTTGGGTGGTTCAAGAGTTAAGTTTTATTTATTTTTTATAATTCTCCCTCCTCCCCCTCCTCTAAGTTCTACAGTCAAGTGAATAGCTAAAAACACTCCCAGGCTAGAACTGCATCTACGTCAAAAATTTGATCGAGATCGGTCGGTTGGTTCAAGAGATTAAGAGTCACAAATATAGTCAGTTTCAATTTGGATCTGAAGTTTTTTGTTCACAGACACCACTATTAATATATATTTGCTTATACGTATGTTTGTCTGCAGTGATTCACTTCCTTTGTGAGTCCTCTTGTAAAGGGATATGCACAGATATAGTAAGGAAGTGGGAAGGAGATTCATGCTCATATTAGAATG
Source organism: Thermobia domestica (assembly GCF_964235325.1). Lineage (NCBI taxonomy): Eukaryota > Metazoa > Arthropoda > Insecta > Zygentoma > Lepismatidae > Thermobia > Thermobia domestica. Next base: position 22,322,715 of record NC_137461.1, read on the forward strand.
ATACACTGTGTAGATAGAACAAGTTCAGCTAGAAATAAAATATAAAAGTGACAAATGAGTTTAAGCTTATAATCCGAGTATATACAATTACAATAAAATAATTAATTAGTCATATTAGTTTAAGGAATCTATCAGCGAGAATCGAACACATAATGATCCTAACAGTGACACATAATACTCCCAACAGTCACACGTAATACTCCCCACAGTGACATAATGCTTCTAATAGTGACAAGTAATGCTCTTAACTGTGATACATAATGTTCCTAACAGTGATATGTAATAGTTCTAACACTGATACATAATGCTCCTAACAGTGATGCATAATGCTTCTAACAGTGTCACATAATACTCCTAACAGTGAACATAATAATTCCAATAGTGAACATAAAGCTCCTAGCAGTGACATATAATGCTTCTAACAGTGATACATAATGCTACTAACAGTAACACATATACTCCTTACAGTGATATAATGCTCGTGACACATAATGATCCTAACATGTCACATAATATTCCTACCAGTGACACATAATGCTCCTACCAGTGACACATAATGTTCCTAACAGTGACACAATATTCCTACCAGTGAAGCAAATATTATTAGTAAAGCTGTAACATTCACTTGTTATGTATCTGTATGTGGCATCTCTCGAATCACACATTTTTTAAGCCATCCCTTCACTTTAGACCTGTAGTTTCTTTTTATTTTTTCATGTATACTTTTGAAGCACAGGGAAAAAGAGGTGGCTACTGTTCTACTGACTTAGTGACCCCGCCTAGCTTATGATGAATGGGCTAGAACCCTTTTTGAAGCATGTCATACAATTCATGCACCTGCATTTACGTTGATTTTCCTTGTTCTTCCTTTATATTTTAGCCTATAAAAGCAGATGCATCTGGTATTCCTATATTCCCCTCCCATGTATGTTTCCACCCAACCCCTCTCCACTGTATACTCGAAGTGCAGTGTACACGCATACTTTCTCTTCCTGGTCTTTCAGTCTCAGAGATCCAACTATTTGCAATGTCCTTTTGCTAACACAGCTCGGCAATTTACAAGGTTGTGCTAAGCTCCGCTAAATGGTTAGTGACCTTCATTATATGCATATCTGTGTGTGCCTTTGCTTTATCTGCACATGTACTGTACGTTACATACAAACACATGTGTGTACCTGTGTTGTCCTCTATACGAGTTCATAAACTAGGTCTTCCATTTTCTCTGCCTTTGTTTTGAAACACTGAACAATTTTGTTATTAAATACTTAGAGAGAATATAAGCTTTGAATTCTTTCATTTTGAAAATAATGTTTTATTTTCGTTACTTTTTATTTTTAAGTATTTTTGATGTTTAGATTTAGCTGTGTTTTTTGCTTGACAACAGTTAGTGGTACACTATATAAATACAGAAGTGTTAAAATGTTTCTAACACGAACCTTAACATATTTCTTTAATGTTAATTATTTAACAACTTAAGTTATTAACAAATTGTTAGAGTAGCCTAAAAAAGAAATTTTCAGTGGTGATGTCAAAACAAACTTACTGGGAAGTGTTGTATTAAGAAAAGAAAAAACTTTGTATCCAATTTAAGTAGTGATTTTCAACATAATGCAGCAGAACAGAGTTTCTCAACCGGAGTCGCAGATGTTTTTTTTTGGGGGTCGCGTAGATAAGCTGAAGAGATAAATATAATTAGAATCTAATAGCGGAAAATATCTTTAAATATTTTGAATTTTGTTCTGATAGGTATATTTTTAATTTTATGCAAAAATAGATCTACTAAACATTTTTAACAGCTGCAGAATTGTTTAAAAATCAATTTAAATGAAAGAGGTACGATATGAAACTAATGAGAATTGCATATTCAAATACCAGAAAAATACAAATGAAACAAAATCTGCATATTGAAATACAATTAAAATTGAAGCCTAATGAGATATCTGAGTATGGTGTGATTTCATTAATATGGCAATGTCCGGCTCAATCTTCATGACGCACATTATCAAATCACTTAAAATACTCAATAACTTTTTTAAGAACTGTCCAAGTTTTTTAAAACCAAAACTAAAAATCACTTTTTTTTTTTTAAATCATATGATCCAAACTTAAGGGAGTTATGAAGTTCTAAAATTTTCAATAGCCTCCATTTTGAAACAGACGGATCGAATTCGATATTTGTAATATGAATGAACTGACCAAATTTGGTTTTAACCCATTAAGTGTGCTGACGATATTCTCCAACAATTTCACAAACGTTGCTTTAAGAACCACTGCCATTTTAAAGCATGAATCAGGGGCGGATCCAGAACAGACTTCTGAGGGGGGGGGGTAGGTTGTAATAGAAAAATACTGCTACTTAGAGATACTTTTAAGACCCCCAAACTCTGAGATGGATTTTATTTATATATAAAATAACAAAGTTTCCTCTTCTGGGGGGGGGAGATTGCCCCCTGAATCCGCCCCTGGCATGAATTGAAGTTTAAGTTTACTTTATCCTGGAAAATAAGTTAACTGAACTGTATTCCTGAATTTTTACGAGCATTGAACTTCATACGTAACTCTTGCATAATTAAGAGATTCAGAATAAATGTTCTTCAGAATAAAGTCTGTACTTGAATTATTTGTTTATTTTTCTAATAATAAAGAAAAAGAGCAGTATTTTGTTTTCACGGTTCTTCATCAAAGCCAAAGTAGACTTCTTTCTTTCAATTTTCTTTTGTGCGAGCTGTAACTGAACAAACAGAAGTGAAGCATAAAATTTTTGCTATGGTTCGGAGGAATTTGATAAGAGTAACGGAACATTCTTAAACTTTATAAACAAAAGATTAGCTTTCTCGGTTGGTCAACCACGTCCACAAGAAATATATAGTTTTAAGAAGGTATTTTTTTAATAAAAATACAATGCAAGTAGGAGTGCAGAATGCAAGAACCATGAAGATGTTAACACAGAATAAAAAGAATTTTACAGTAGATGCGAGTCTTTATCTTTGCAGTAACATTAACTGCTGTTAAACCTAGTTAAGCGTAAACGAATTAAGAGTCACTGAAACAGTACAATTGAAAATTAACATCCATCATTGAACACTTGGAAGTACGCAGGGGCGTCACTTAGGGGGGAAGGGATGGGCAATTGCCCCCCTTAAGTTTAGATAGATTATATCAATAAAATAGTAGTAAATCAGTGAAAAACGCGAAATTTTACTTATATCAAGGGGTCTTGCTCTCCAAGCAAAATCTGAAATGAGGCTCCTGAGTATAGGTTCTAAATTGAATGAAAATTTTGGTTTAACGTTCCTTTTATATTAAAAGAGATTGTTATAATTGTAAATGATAATGCAAAAAGTGATTTAATGGTAATGAGGAGGAAACGTGAGGAAATATCAAAATCTTGTCCATTATTTACTCAATCAGTACTATCATTTCAGATTTTGCTTGGCAGGGATCGGAGGAGGGGGATTAATACTGTGCGAGACAGCTTTTCATTTCTTCATTCTATATTATTACATTATTGATTAAAATGTATACATATATCGAATTTAGGGGGACAATTGCACCCTTCTGAAGGCCCAAATGACGTCACATGGGCTAGTATCGAAATATGGACCCCAAGCAATTTTTCAAACTTTTTTCCATATGTTTAAGTTAAGTCAAATGAGATTTTTAAAAATCAGGTCTGCACACGCTAAAACAAATGGTCTCTGTAAGCATATTTACGAATATTTTTTCTCTAGTTTCACGTCCCACACTTACGCACCGAGGGTAAGGAAGATGGTAATAATGAGAATTAATGAAATGATGGGATAAACAAGCAGGGAGGAAATGGAGAACCCCGAGAAATCACATGCACACGGTGTTTGTCTACCACAAAGCCCATTTGGTGCGAGCTCGGATAGAAACAATGTTAAATACTCTACCACTGAGCCACATGCCCGTAGCCAGCCCAAAAATGTATAGGGGCCTGTTAGAAGTTAGGGGAGATCCGATCGAACCATATTATATTTCATCATCATATTATAGTTCATTTGCAAGCCTACCGTGAAAATTTTAGGGGGGGCCCGTCCCCCTAGATCCCCGTTGAATACAGGCTTGCTGACCCATCGCTGCCCCGTTGTTCTGCTTTGTATTGTTTTTCGTGTCTGTAATAAATGTCTCTTATAAATGGATTTATAACGTTGGCTATGTTGACCTATATTAAGATCAAATGAAAACAAAAAATAAATTAAATATTAGTGATACTTTCATCCACAATCGCTTCTTTATTTTCATCATTGTTGCCAAAATGTGACGTAAAAAGTTGCTAAATGAGAGAACTTTCTCCAATTTGGGATTAAAAAAAAATCAAAGTCACTAAAAATTCGAGCCATAATGTTTCCATACAATTAACACTATAAAGCAGGCCACTTACGTTATACGATTTTTTTTAAAAATGCATATAAATTAAGTCCACAAAGATTAGAAACAGCCTCACACTCATTTTACTTTAAATCACGTTTCTGAACCTACTCCTTACTATCTGTCATGCTGTTTTACTGGTGCTTTATAATGGAAGCTCTGCGAACTAGTGATTGAAGGTTGTAATTGAGGCGTTCCGAGTAGATAGGGCAAACTCAACAAAGACTTGTTCTGGAAAAATGCATTTAAAACTCTTTGATAAAGCCAAAATCAACAAAACTTTCCTCTATCAATTAGTTATTATTATTATTATTATTATTATTATTATTATTATTATTATTATTATTATTATTATTATTATTATTATTATTATTATTATTATTATCAAAACTTCTGATGATATTATTATTATTACTTTGAATATATAATAAAACTGAACCTGATTTTCTTTACTAACCAGAACACCTCAATTGTTCTCTGTTAGAAGGCAAAGAGTACCAAAGAACAAAGTGGGATTGTGGGGTCGGGTATAATTAAACAATTCGTTGTCCCTTGTGCTGATTAAATAAAACAAGGAAGAAATAAATCTTTTAAGTTTTACGTCCCTCGATTATTCCGACTAGGCTAAAGGAGATGGTGATGAGGAGAAATAAATGGAATGGTGGAATGAAGAAAGTGGGAGAAAACCCACACACACGGCGTTTGTCCACCAAAGAAAGGGAGAAAAAATATATCAAGACTACTTCGATGTAGCAATCCTTCACCATAGGAGAAATTGTTTGCAACAGAAAAATCTATAGATTTGTAAGTCGATGAATCGTAATTTAAAAATCCTCAGGAAACGCCAATCATATATAGGATATGATCCAGGCGTGGCGGATCCAGGATATGATCAAGGGAGCGACTAAACCATAGTTTGCCACTTTATCCAGTGTAAAGCAGGATTGAAACCCATTTTATCCAGTGTATACCTTAGCAATATATATATATATATATATATATATATATATATATATATATATATATATATATATATATATATATATATATATATATATATATATATATATATATATATATTGCTATCTTCGAAATTGAATCCTTTAGATTTAGCGAATTTTCCCCCAAATTGGCAACACTGATTTTCATATAATAGCACTTAAATTATTCTAAAACGGCTACCCCAACTATAGTTTATTTTAATTAATCAATTTTTAGATTATGAAATAAATACGACAGCTGATGTAACAAAATTGAGATCATTTCTAAGTTTATGTGTTGGAAACAAAAGTACATTAAAAGCTGCTAGTATTTAACCTTTTGCTCCTTTCCAGACCCCAAATATTCCAGCCCACTTCTGTACAGTCTGACCTTCATGAGAGCGAAAAAGGAAATTGAACATAAACTACGAACTGTGACATCTTGACGCAACGGTATTATATTATTCACCACACCACTATTGTGGTTTTTGTGGCTTTTTTGTTCTCCCAGTTCTTGCGCCGTTAAAGAATCTTATTGTGAGTTTTGTTAGGACTGGCACATTTTATTTTTGTGAAAATGGTTACATGCAAGCCATTTAATTGTTACATGTATTATGTTTTTCTTCTTTATTTTCCCATCAGGTGACCCAGTTACTGTTCTTCCATGTCGCTTTATAGCTGCCTGCGTGAGAAAGATTTACATTCAAAAATTTCTTAGATGCAAAGATAATGTATCTTGTGAGTTTTAGGCCTATTGGGTGTTTTGTTCTCACTTAATTCTAATCTTAAAAGCTATATTTAAAAAAAAAAAAAATCCAAAGATGAGATTATCAAGCACGAAACCACAACAAGCTAAACAAAATGGCATCTTTGAGGATAAAAAGTGGGTTTTCTCGGACCTCGAATTCTCCTTATACTATCTATACTCGAATACTCCCAAATAATACACACACACACACACAGAGAGAGAGAGAGAGAGAGAGAGAGAAAGAGAGAGAGACAAACAGATACACACAGAGAAACAGACAAACACAGAATTCAGTAACGAACCTTTCGTTGAAAATGACACGTTAAAAGGCATTTCCTGACGTTACGTATATGGAAAATCTCTATTCCCAAAAACTGCGGCCCCTGTCGAGAAATCTCTGTATCCGTCCGTGATACCATGTATTATAATGTTTATGATGTGTATGGTGATGAAAAGCACGTGTTGTAAGATACAATTGCCTAACTGTATCTTCCCGTTCCGGAAGATAACGTTGGCGAATGACAAAAGCATGTACTGAGTCATGAACATGTAACAACTCTAAATAAACATGAAATTAGAGTGGAAGTTATGAAAAAATGGTGCTTCATTGTATCTGTACTTATTATCTTGGGAGGGGATGTTAGGATTAGTATTTCATGACATCAGTAAACCAAAATAGTACAAAGTGAGGCAACCATTGTAAATTGATGGTTTGCGTAATAAATGAGTATTATATTACGTAGGGAAAATATTTTTTTTCTTTCTGCTTGCATATGAAAAGTATACGTTGTAAAATAAGACAGTTAATGTAAGAAAAATTGTGATGAGATATTTGAGAGAGAATTGTACAATACATAATTTATTTTACAAGTTGATTAAAATTAAACTCTGGCACAACACTCCAAAGAGCTGAATCTTTCCAAACTGAAGACTTCAAGTTAAGAATGTGTGGTCAGCGCATCTCCTCACTCTCGCCACGGCAAAGATGAGTGAAAACCGCACTTCCAACGATATTTTCTCCCAACGTCATCCATCTAGATATTGTCCCTGCTTGACTTCAGGGGTTTTACAAGAGGCAATAGGGCTAAAGCGATTTTTTTTTTGATTTATTTGATTATATACACGAAAGAAACCTTTAGGACGAAGAAAAATCTATTTTGTGGGACCTTGAACAAGGAGCTGAGAAAAAGACTCACAAAGTGCTTCTTGTGGAGTATTGTGCTGTATGGGTCAGAAATATAGAAATTACGCAAACATTTTTTAAAAAACACCTGGAAACTTTCGAAATGTGGGTGTGAAGAAGAATGGAGAGAATTATCTGAGTCGAACAGAAAACAAATAAGAAGGTGTTAGAAATGGTGGGGAAGAAAATAACAATTTTATCTATTATTACCAGTGTTGGGTAAGTTATTTGTAAAAATGTAACGCGTTACAAGTTACTTTACCTTTTCTTAAAATATAACGCGTTAGTAACGCGTTACTTGCCCCAAAAAAGTAACTGTTACTTTACTTCGAAAGTAACGCGTTACTAAAGCGTTACTTTTAGGTCCGAAACTTTAAGAATGTGAAAAAAAATTATGACTTCAATTTTTCGTACTACTATTACTACCGCCGCTATTTATTATTATTATTATTATTATTATTATTATTATTATTATTATTATTATTATTATTATTATTATTATTATTATTATTATTATTGCACGTTCTGAGTCGCTTTATGTAAATGCAAGGACAAATTTTTAGTTGATATATGAACATTTTCATATAATGTAACATTGATAAAACGCCATACTGCGTTACTCGTAGGGATGGACACAAGCGAGTTTTCTTTGAAACTCGATTCGACTAGAAACAGATATCTTTGAGCTCGTCCTGAAAACTCGACTCGAAAAATTTCCTCCAACTCGACTCGAATCGGGGTCGAGTTTCGAGTCGAGTTAAGCCAAATCCGGTGTGTAGTTTCGAGTACATTCTTCAAGTATATTACATAGACAGTATACTTATTATTAATGACACTACTACTACTACAACTTATTATTATTATTATTATTATTATTATTATTATTATTATTATTATTATTATTATTATTATTATTATTATTATTATTATTATTATTATTATAACAACACTGTATATAAAAATGAAAGATAGGCGGTTTGTACTTGAATACTAAAAAACTAGTTGATTGCCAACCTCGGTAGTCGTGAAGTCTAGGAGTCAAGGACATTGTTCACGAGCTTCTGAATTTGGGTTGAGGGTCTTAGTTGAGTATTCGAGCTCGAGCTAAACACTGTTAAAAGTTATAGGGCACTGGCCAAATATCTTCAAAACGCTCGGCCCGGGTTTAGAATTGTCAACAACTCGAGCAGCTCGGCTCACACGCGTTACAAGTAACGCGTTACTTGCGTTACGTTACTTCCCAAGACTGATTATTACGAAGAGAAAGATAAACTGGTTGGGACATTGGCTAAGAAGGAACTGTATCATGAGGGACATTTTAGAGGGTATGGTGGCAAGAAAGAGAGGGAGGGGGCGAAGGAGACTACAATTAATGGACGATATCAAAACAGAGAAATCGTACGTAAAAACAAAAAGGTTAGTGGGAGACCGCGGAGCATGGAAGTTTCTCAGCTTGCAGCAAGTAACCTGTCATTAATGGCAGAATACCTATGATGATGATCATACAGAAAACTCTATTCAGAAAAGATTTTTTTTTTAAATGAAGTTATTTGAATGTGGCTTAGCAATCTCGAAGACTTATTGCCACAGAAACGAAATCCGTCCCCTGACAAGAAATGCTTTCCGACTGTAATAGCAATAATAAGAAAAAGAAATATATAGAAAATCTTAGTGCAATTTATGTATAAGACTGATGAACTAAATACCTTTATGTATGTTATATGACAGAATTATAACTGTACTGGTTTACATGTAAATCCAAATACATACTGGTCCGAATTTCATTTTAACCTGCAGGTCCCGTCTCCGTGTCATATAAACTCAATGCTGAAAACGACGTTGATCTCCAGTCAGCCAGGATTAGGGTATATAGTTTTATTTTTCCTAGTAAGGAATGAAGACGCAGAACAATTGAATATCGATATTGTCTACTGGATTCGCTGACATTCATATGCGATTGCAGTATTTCTTTTGCATGCACTTGTGTGTACAAATGTCGATAGATTAATAACGTGCTTAACGTAAAAATCTAGAGCTAAATGGCAGTGTTATTTTAAAAGGGACGAATATTTATTTATTTAAATTTAGCGTCACTTTTCAGCACTGAGGTTATATGAGACGTGGGCTTACAGTTCAAGGTAGAGTCCGATCCACGGTAATGCGTTCAGATTTTAATGTCTCCCCACCGGAAATCGAACCCAGAATCATGTGTACCATAGGAGCACAGATGTATTTTGCTGCAAAGTGAGACCAAAACCACGTCTGTAAGCTAAATAAATAAATCAATATGAGTTTCCAAAGTTGTAAAGATCTTTTTGATACACCCTGTATTATTTGCATATAAGTAAACGAACAGAATTTCAGATATTGGTTAACCACTAACTCTCACTAGTTCAGTGAAAAAAAATTGAGTAAAACTCTCGAAAATTTATTATATAATGTGGTTTAAATTTACATATATGCAGCCATTTTTTAAAAAATCCCTTTATCCATATACGAAAGATTAAGAGCCTGCCTTACTAAAAGTACTACAAAATTTACCATTTTCTTTTGCTTGTTTATTCATCAGTGAAAGAAGATAATGAAATGCAAGTCACCACAATCATAGATAATGCTATTCTACAACAGAAAATATGAACCTGAAGAATGTTCAGTGTTGCCATCCATACAAATTACAGTGCTGCCAGAAAAAACAATTTCCCTAAAATGTAAGTTAAGGCAGCGAGTAGAGGAACGAACTTAACTGCATTTGATTACGTATCATGTTGTTTTGGTTTCTTGTGAACTACTTTTTAATTAACATTATTATTTAGTTTTAATAACTGCATGTTAAAACTAGTTTGTTTATTACAAACTAAATACAACTATTATTTTTCTGTTGTAGAATAACATTATCTATGATTGTGGTGACTTGCATTTCATTATCTCCTTTCACTGATGAATAAACAAGCAAAAGAAAAATGGTAAATTTTGTATTATTTTTAGTAAGGCAGGCCCTTAATGCAAAAAAAAAAAAAAAACCCACAAAATGTGATTTTTCTTATGAGTTGGCATCACTGGTCAGATATACGATGGGGCGATTTCATTATTGGACAACTTATCATGAGATGGTGGTGTGGCCGGAGAGCTACCTTCGATCGTAAATTCCTTGACCCAGACTTGTTAATTATACGATAATTTATGTGACATACGATAATTTAAGCCTTAATGCTCCATACTATAATGCTTTTGTGATAATAGGCGAATCGTACGATAATTGAGGACTCACTGTAGAAAACAGTGTAAGTGCCGCCTTGCAATTGTTTCACTTATTTTAATTTCTTAATACTTTTATGCTTTAGATGTTCATACTTCGTTATATGTTAGGTTACATTTCTAAGCAAGAATATTTTCTATTTTGTAACGCTTGTGCACAATTTACTGTCTTTTGTCTCTACCGTTACAGTAACTTTTGTTTTTGGCACTTACATTGTATTATCTACAGCGAATCTTCAATTCTAGAATGTACTCTTTTTTTTTTTTTTTAATTTTTGAATGTGAAAATAAATTGTAGATTCGTATTAAATAATTATAAAAGACCCACACTAAGGTTTTTAACAGTCATTTCTGATAAAAATAAATCAATAATGATTTGAGAATTGGCAAATGTCAACTCTGCATTCATTAGCAAATGATAACTCTGCATCCTTTCTTTAAATTCAAGTACGTTTACGAGGAATGGAAATATTGTTGTTGTTTAGAGTAGTGTTAATTAGGATTTATAAACTGAGGACAGTGACGCCGATTTGGAGTTTGAAACTGAAAAATGAAACGAAATGAAATCTTTGAGTTCAATGTCTCACAATTATGCTAGGGATGGCCATTTTCGAAAAAAAAAAAAAAAAAAGATTTTCCGGTTTCCGGAAATCACATTTTACGTTTTCCGGAAAATTTTCCGTCTTCATTTTTCAATTTTCCGGTTTCTGGAAAAAATACTTTCCGTTTTTCCGGAAAATGTGGCCATCCCTAGATTATGCCCGTTTGGCTAAGGAAGACCATGATTGAGGCAAGTGAATGATGACGCAACAATTCGTGAAATAATAATGTGGGAGGAAACGGGAGAACTACGAGAAGACTCCTGCATACGATGTTGTCCACCACAAACTTACTCGGCCACAGACTCCACACACGAGAAGTAAGCGCTCTACCACTGAGCCACCGCTTCGAAACTAAAGATTACTAGATAAGTTTATTAAATATTATTGCTATTATTACTAGCATTACACTTGTTTTTTACAATTTATCACGTGCATAACGAATAGCTATGCGATAATTTTAAAGACAAAACTCAATAATTTTGTTCTCCGTGGTTGGCAACTCTGCTACAACCGCAAGATGTCTAAACCCGCCACTGGTTTCATCGTAATAGATAGCATGGTTGTCGTACAGCGCATTTCTTTTCAAGTTTTGCAAGAAATTCGTTTTTCTCGAATACTACGCATAAGAAATTAAAACATATCAATGTTATTTTGTTCAATGCAATCAGATCTATTAATTCGTTATGTTTTTCATCTTTGAACATTTTTTGTTTGTTTTCGTTAAACATAAATAATATTGTAGAATGTATGTACTTATTTATTTATTTTAATATTTGATGCAACAACGATGGATTTAAAACCCATTTACATCATTGCATTTGTATCCTTCCAAGAGAAAATGTGACACATCAACAACGAAATCAATTTTCATGATTCATGGCGGGATTCTTTTGTTCGTGTTTCTGGAGTGCAATGAGTAATCTCAGCATTAGTCACACAACATCTCTCGTACGGAAAGCACAACAAAAAGGTTTAAATTTAAGTCTCAATGAACTGACGTATTTATATTAGTATTTTGCAACATAAGCAGATAAATTAGGGGACCGTGGTGGCTCACTGGCTGAGTGTTCACTTCTAGTGCGTGGGGTCCCTGGTTCGATCCTAATCCTCATCAAGTTGGCTTTGTGATGGACAAACACCGTGTATGAGAGTTTTCTCGGGATTCTCCCGTTTCCTCCCACTTTCTTCATTTCACTATTTCATTAATTTCCCATCACCATTTGCTTTAGGCTCCACAGCATAACCGTGAGACATAAAACTGGAAAATTTAACCCATTTGGGTCCGCTGTTTCATTATTGGACATGGTTTTAGAACAGTATATCAAAATGAGTTATTTGTGCTGGCGCGGTTGGGCTTTTCGAGACAAGTGATCTGACAACAGTCAATCTTCTTTTGTGGGAGTTCAGTAGTGCAAGTTCCGTTTGACTAAAGTGTACAAATATGTCACTTGAAACAGTTTATCTGCATAAACAAAAAGTTGGTCCCAAATGGGTTAATTTCATTTCAAAAGCACATAACTGATTTAGCATTTAATCTTTTATGAACGGAAGGAACTGCAATTAGTTTCCGCAATTCAACAATCCGCAAAACGAAAATTCTTTTCGTGCTTGTTTGTGCATTCTACGTTGTTTCGAAAAAAAAAATCCAATATTGATATAATGCGATGTGTTATCTTCTAGGTTTCCTAGTCAACTCTCTTAGTTGCTTAGGGATACAAACGGCAACGGATAATGAAGGAATGAAATTTAACCTTAACTTGGAAGTTGCTACATACTGAGAATCTTAGATTTAATAATACAGAATAATTAAAGTTGCCATGTGTAGGTGATACGGGGGTTGAAACGTGAACCGTATGGTAATATAATAAAAATGTACGTGGAGTAATGCACGGTAGAATAGAGCGAAAATGCAGTATTGGGGGCAATAGAAATTGGATCAATTATGGAGTAGCTATCGCGATAAAATATACTTTTGTTATATAAATATACAAAACTTCCAACGTGGGATTCAATTTAGTTAGTCTCATCTCTTCACCCCAGGGGAATCATTTGGAAAGGGCAAAGGGGAATTAAAAGTGATTATGTTTCTGACTCTTAAGCTCTTGAATCACCCAACCAATCTCGATCAAATTTTCACACATACATAAGGTTCGTGTCAGGAATGTTTTTTATCATTTCACTTTTACGCCAGAAGTTAGGAGAGGGGAAGGGGTAAATAAAAAATAAATAAAACTCAACTTTTGAACCAAACGACCGATCTCGATCAAATTTTGAACATCGATGAGGTTCAGGTCTGGGATGGTTTTTATTATATCACTTTCACGGAGCAACGTAGGGGAGGGGGAGGAGAGGAATATATATATATATATATATATATATATATATATATATATAAGTGAAAGGATTAGTTTGCGACTTAATAACTCTTGAACCACGCGGCCTATCGCAATCAAATTTTTAACACAGATAAGGTTTGGGACTGAGAAGTTTTTTAATAATTTTACTTTGACGGTAGAACTTAGGGGTGAGGGAGGAGGAGATATAAGAAATAAATAAAACTTATTAATTCTCGAACCACCCAACCGATCTCGATTAAATTTTCAACATAGATGAGGTTTGGGCCTGGGATAGTTTTTATCATTTTACTTTAGGGCCATTCCATCGTCACGGGCAGGACATTTACACTACATTTTTGATGCTTTAAAGTTGTATATTTCTAAAAGTACAACATACATTCTGCTAATTGTATGATATATGAGCAGCACAGACTTAGGAGTACATGTAGCTGATGTTTTCAGTATTTTTTTCCGTTTAGAGTAGAAAATATTAATCCCTAAACGTCTGTCACGGGCGGGGACAAAAAAGAGAAGTGACTTTCGACACACCAAGTGAATGTTACAAAACTCTGTGAATTCTTAGCTCAAAATGTTTTTATTTAAACGGAAATGTATAAATGATGAAATTTTTAAACAAACTTCACACAAGAGAAATTTGTCAAACATTTATATTAATAAATAAACTAAACTTTACTGTGTCACGGGCAGGACACATGGTTGTCACGGGCGGGACACCGTGTGAATCAACACACAAAATTTCAATAAGAATGATTTCAAAAATGAAATAAAATCGAAAATAAGTCAATTTGTGCTGTTCTGTTATAGCATTGTACACAAATAATTCTATTTACTTTACTTAAGGCTCGCTTTTATCACATAAAAATAATAATATGTCGTACACTTATTTCTCACCACCTACACTTTAGGAAATGGTTTTATTTGCCCATTAACACCCACCGTATAGGGAAATTCGTACAAAACACGGTGTAACAGTATATAAAATAGGTGCTGGTATCCAGTGCCATGGGAAATCAGCGCCCGGGGCGAGAGTATACGACGCGTCGCGACGGCGCCCCGTAAATATGAGTGAGGTCGACAGACCAGCCGCAAAGCGTCACAATGGTTGGCGCGATGCGTAAGAAAATTTTCAAAAATAAACCCTGCTTTTCCTTGATTTTGAGCACTTTTTAATACTTTTTCCCTTCCATTTTATACATATCTTTTATTTTTTCCTCCTGAATTTTGCGCCCCCTTACTTTGACGCTCGGGGCCGTCACCCCGCTCGCCCCTTCCCCCCACGGCACGGCACTGCTGGTATTACATGTATTATTTGATCTAAATGCACGTAAGACACATCTTCAACAGTCTTGAAAATTTTTACCGCAGTCGCTCACGGTTTTCATACGAATTTCCTTAACTTCTTCGTCCTCTTCCACTGGGCTTTGTGCGATAGTTGCATGTCTATGTTTTCTTTTTCTGTCCACTAGAGAAAAATTCCATCTACAAAAATGTTCCTTCTGTTATATCTTCAACAGCTGGTCTAACACAAGCCTTGTTAACATGCACACCTAAATCGTCCCTCAGAATAGCTTCATGGCTTTCGGAATCATCATTTTTAGAATCTGAATAAAAGTCTGTTAGAAATTTAAAGATTTTACACGGATGAAGCTCTGATTTAAAAGTTCGACGAACTACCAAATTTTCGCTTTCAAATTGCAGGAAAAAACTGTTTTGATTGGAGACATTCAATTGACAAGAGCATTTTCCCGTCTTTTATTCAAAGCGTCTTTTTTTTTTTTTTTTTAATTTCTGTTTATGATAAAGTACGGGACAAGAATAAACGACCAAAAATACCATTAAAACTAATGGCATTTTTGGTCGTTTATTCGTGTCCCGTACAGATATATTTTGAAACGAAAAGCTTAAAGCTACTACGAAATCAGCAGCACATTCTACAATTACTTTCTTTTGTTTCACAAAGTTCTATACTGGCCTTTTTGTACGTACTCCAATCCCATCCACTTCTTCCTTCAAACGAACAAAAAGGTGACGCTAATGATAATATTTATATGACACTTATTTATATGACATTATTTATTTTTATCCTTAAAACATCATACTGACAGTAATAGATAATCCTCTATTTAAGTAAATAATGTTCATGCTTAGAAAACTTTATTTTAGTGCACATAGAATCATTTTCTATCATGAATAACCAATATACACAAACTATCCCACCAGTGGCATGCCGACTGTCACGGGCAGGACAAGTTTTGAAATTGAAATAAATCGAAATACATTATTAGCATTAGTCCAAAATTTGGTAAATGTGAAGTACACGTGCAAATTGTTACTTCTGCTAAGTACGAACCAAATTCTCAAATTTAGTAATTCAGTACAATAACTTTTGGTAGTTTTCTGTCACGGGCAGGACACTCAAGTTGACGTTTATATCTTTAATGATATTATAAACAATTTTTATCCTATAAACACTTTTTCAACTCCAGCTTGTAGCAAAAAGAAGCATCTTGAATAGCTCGAAGTTACTTCAGCCAAACATGCACAATATACCGTAAAATGTTGCCGACTACAAGAATAAAAAATTTCCTCGCAGCTGACATGTTACAAATTCACAACTTAGACTTAAAATTTTACGTGAATTCTAAGTATAAATAAGTTTTTCTTTGTGAAAAAGTAAATTTCGTTCTATTTACTTCATATATACGTAAAAATGCATTGGTTTTGACAGTTTTCGAAAATTTGGGTTCAGGCTCACTTTCGCGTGGAATGGCCCTTTAACGGTCCAACGTAGGAGAGGGGGAAGGAAATATATATATATATATATATATATATATATATATATATATATATATATATATATATATATATATATATATATATATATATATATATATTAAAGTGACTGTGACTTCATCACTCTTGAACTACACGGTCGATCCCGATCAAAGTTTACGTAGATAAGCTTCGGACCTGGGATGTTTTTATCATATCACCTTGACGGTGCAACTTAGGAGATGGGAACTACATTTAAAAATAATCGATATTACTGTCGAAATTATAGTTTTTGGAGATCGCTGAGATGAACAGTGACACTTCAGATCCAAATTCAGCCCCGAAACTTGGCGCATGGATATATATATATATATATATATATATATATATATATATATATATATATATATATATATATATATATATATATATATATATATATATATATATATATAAGGGCGGATCCAGGATATGATCAAGCAAGGGGCTAAACCATATTTTGCCGTTTTATCCAGTGTAAAGCAGGATTGAAGCCCGTTTTATCCAGTGTATATCTGAGCGTCAAGGGGGGCTATAGCCCCTATAGCCCCTCCCTTAGATCTGCCACTGTATATATATATATATATATATATATATATATATATATATATATATATATATATATATATATATATATATATATATATATATATATATATATATATATATATATATATACATAGGGTAACTGAGCTAGAACCTGTGTTTGGGCAGAACACTCAGACAAACATATAGTTGTGTATTAATAATTATATATGTAAATAGTGTTGTAATAATAAGACGAGCCGAGGGATGAGGCGAGAGAGGAAAAAAAAAAGCTTTCAGTTTAATGTCAGACAATTATTCCCTTTAAGCTAAGGAAGACGATGATTAAGGCAAGTGAATGATGATGGAGTGAGAAATTGAGAAGAAACGGGAGTACCCCAAGAAAACTCACAGACCTATAAATTCCACCACAAACTTGCTTGATCGGAGATTGAACCAGGGACTCCACGAAGCAGAGATAAGCATTTTACCACTGAGCAACTGTATGCCCCAAGAGGTCTTTGAATAACAAATAACAAAAGATACACTTCTGAGACGAGAAAGTACTTTTTGGAGACGAGATTGCCCCAACTCGCGTCTTGTTAACAATTTGACTTAGTATTATAGCGCTTGCTTCTGATACGAAGGTCCTTATTGATTCGATCCAATCTGTTCCAAAGACAAAGACTGTGTTCGTGGGTTTTCTCAGAGTTCTCCCCCACTTCCTTCATTCTGTTATTTTATGCATTATCATCATCATCAGCATATCCCTTCGGTTCGGAGCATAACGTGGGACCGGAGTCACTATCCTCACCTTTTTTAAAAATCCGGGGTGAGGATAGTTATTAACACTATTTTGAACAACAATATTTTCTCACCCCTCGTAAGTTTCAATTAAAATGCATAATTAAATACGTGTTATAACAGGCCCGCAACCAGACACAGAAGTTTCGGGGGAAGGGGCATGAATAAGATAGGGAGGGGCAAGTCATTAAAAATTCTCTGACAAATATCTAAATTGTAATTTTTGTATTAATAATAGCATTTTGTATTGAGGCCTGGGCCCCCGCTCTAGTTGCGGGCCTGCGTTATAATTTACATCTTGGTTCATTGACGCGAGGAGCTAACTTTCCAAACTCTTTTAATAAAATTCAGTCTGGCGCCGTTCATGGTGGAACCAATTATGAATATAATTAGAAGCCAAGCACCTTTACATTTGACACGCTGTATGTTTACTCTTGTGTGTTTTGTGCAAAAGTTGTAAATAAGCTAACAGTACTCAAGCCACATTGAAGGCAGGAAGCAAATTCATCTATATCGTATGTCAGGTTTCTTCACTACGCATATCTAATTGGGAACTGCTCGTATTGGAAATTAGAGTGTGGATTCGCTTGGACTGTTGAAACACGCACTTTTGTAATGGACGACGAAACAGACCTTTCAGCCTCACTCCTTTCTTCCTTAGCCTTCGTGAGGGTGAAAAAAAACAAGTGAGTAACGCTATCTGTAAGTTCTAAATTAAAACATGCGTTTACTGTTCATCTGTGCTGAACAAAAAACGAACAGTTTTTTACTTCTTGCCTTTTGATTTTACAAGCTACCATTGGAGCAGTTTCAACTTGAGTCAGAAAATACTTCACAAAAATGTAATAACAGAAACAGGAGAAACAGAAAGCAACCGAAATACTGTAATTATTTATACAGGGAGAATCAAAATAATGTTTTCGGATAACTCAAAAAAGTCTTTTAAATTTTTTTTAAGATATCAGGACCTTGGAAGAGAAAGGGTGAATCCTGAAATCGGGGTTTTAGGAAATTAAGCTGAAAATTTTGCAAGTACATTAAGTTATCTTGAAACTGTGAGAAAACTGTAGGGAAATGAAATGGTTGGCAACGAGAAACTTAAGTTTTTAACCCCAAGTATGTGATGTTTAAATGAAGAACTATGTTAGCATGTTGTTTATGGATAATTAAGAATGTAATAGCTAATAAGTTATGAAGTTAGAAGTAGAGGAATTCTATGATAAGAGGACGGATTAATTGTGGTTCCAGACAAGGGCGCCCATGTTGTGGTTTCCAAGGGGGGGTCAAGTATAAGCGATATTTCAAATGTAATTCAAATTTTGCGGTAACTATTCTAAAATATCTATTGGGTTTTCTATCTTCCAAAGCACAATTTCCTCTAAAGGGGGGCAAGCGCCCCACCTTGCCCCCCCTGATGGGCGTCCTTAGCTCCAGAGATAGTTCTGTGATTGTACTCATAAGTGTCAGTATTTAAACGAGTGATACGTTAAGAAATTGAGTTATAATTATAGTTGCATACAATTTAGTTATTGTTCATGGGAACCACTTACATATATAGTTGAATTTTCATCATTATAAAAAACTAAGGGCGAAGCAGGGCAAAATGCTGTATCTTAGTGTTGTCCAGACCTGTCCATTTTTCGAAGAAAAAAATCCATTTTTCGAGTTAGCCCTTTCTCTTCCAAGATCCTGATATTAAAAATAGTGTTTCCTTCAGCAAATGTTCCCAGGGGGCACACTTAATATTCCGGTGGGCACTGCTGGTACTATTCTATTTGTTATTATGTTATAGACGTATTATTTTGGTCTCCTCCTTGGAGCACTGCCCCCTCAGAAGAAAAAAAGAAAGAAAGAAGAAGAAAAAAACTTTATTAGTCTCAGGATCTGCCAAAAGACAGAATACTTAATAATAATAATAATAATAATAATAATAATAATAATAATAATAATAATAATAATAATAATAATAATAATAATAATAATAATAATAATAATAGGATTAGCACAAGTTAAATTATAAGGCCGCTTTTCAAACAGTGCTATGTTAAAAATAATGGTAAACTTGAAACCATACTGCATTCTCTGTGGATTTCGGCATTAGTTACGTTTAAATTTACACAGTTTTACGTTATCTTCAAGACGCTAAATCAAAACTGAAATGTGTGCTTCATTCGGGAGTTGAACCCTAATGCTGCAACAACGCAGCTATGCTATTGAGCCCCTTTTCTTCTTCTTTTGGTGCACCCTGTACATCTTATATAAATTTGCAGCGTGGGTGGAGCGAAGAGGAAATTAGAAAGAAGTTGGTTGAGATCTGAAAAACCTTTTTTTAAAAGATCTTATTTTAAACACACTTTCACTTTAGCAGGCAGCTAGACCCAAAGGCGCAGAGAAAGAAAGAGTAAGGGACTAAACAAAAAAATAAAAATACAAACAAAAACCAGTTCGGTTAACCACATGCATTACACTTGTATCTTAAAGAGTCACGTGTTACGCTTTCATAAGTTCACTTCCGCTTTAGGGGAAACGTCACTTCCGCTATTTTTCTCTCCACTCTTTTTAATAGTTTACATTATAAAAGACGTGATGGGGAGGAGGAGGAGGAGAATTGAGCTCTCTTTTGTAATTTTTGTATTACGAAGATGATTATGCTGTTTCGTGGTTTTTCTCCCCCTATCTTTTCTCTCTTGTCTAAAATGCCAATACTAGACTAAAACAAAAAACAAGTTTTCAAGTGGTTCTTATACACTTGTCTTCTTCTTTAACTATATTTAAAAGATATGGCCTACTTCCTCATTGATTTACGACCCTAAAAACTACAATGTCTTTTTTTCTATTTATTTTTTGCTTCAATTAATTTCCAGTAATGTTCAGTAGATTGCCGTTTTATTTATCTCTTCTTCACATTTACAATACTTTGTTTTATAAGAACCTTCCCTATATATTTTAGATTACCTTAGGGTCATTATACACGGTGTACTTTTTCATTATAAGTTGCACTCAATATGGACATAGTGCAACACTACTTAATACAAATAACTTGCAGAATCAGATGAATGGTTTGATTTGGTTTGGATTTAAAGTTCATTCTTTCGTGATTAAGGGTTAGCGTGGAAGACCCGGCTTCGATTCCAGGCGGGAGCTCATGTGGTTCAGATCCTCCGTTAAACTGTTGAGATATTGTCCCTTTCATCATTGAATCATATGAGACATGGATGTGGGATCTGAACCACATGAACTCTGCCAAAAAATCGAACCCGGGTCTCCCGTACCAAAGGCTTGTACGCTATTCACACAGCAACAAGAAAGCTCTTCAGATGAATGCGAACAGTATACGATAATTTTGTCATAGATTTTTAGTAGTGGCTTGTTTTCGATGAACGAATGGAGGGTTATACTTTACTGTACTAGTATCGATTTCCTTTTTCACATAAAAAAAAAATCTGTCTCGTCAGAGAACACTTCTTGTGCAAGTAAGATTGATCTCTTTGAGTTTAATGGAAGAATCACTTTCACCTTTGAACCTGCAATTATTCATTGTCAGAAAACAATACCGTCATCTTTTTTTTCTTTCTTTTTCTTCGCACTATGTAGACCTTCTGTATATAAACTCTTTGCTGTAAAATATTCATAAATAACGGAACAAACACACGTAACTTGGTTCAAGTGCTTCAAACTTATGATCCCTTGCCTTCGTGCTTACCGAAGGTCAGTCACTTCCAAGAACCTCCCAATCCGGTGAAGAGTTGATATGCTCTTTATCTCGTCCCTGAATAATAATTGTTGTGCTTGGCGTCTAAATATAAAATGAAATCGAATCTTCAATGAAATGTCCCAGAATTATGCTTTTTTAAACAGATTATTACTGAACGAAATGGCTATGAAGTAATTGGGGAATGAGAATTTAAGAAAACACCGGGAAAACCTACGCACCCGATGTTGTTCACCACAAACTCACATGGTCTGGGATCGAACCAGAAATCCTTCAAACGAAAAGTGTCCGCTCTATTTATAGACTAAGGCATTGTGCATCCCGTTTACACTGTACAATGTTTGCGGAACCCTTTCAAGTGGAACCATTTTTATTATTCAAAATGTTCTATAAACTACTCTACTCTTGTCTCCTTTGAAAGCAAATTTCTCTCTCTCTCTCTCTCTTTTTTTTAATTGTTTTGAGTAGACTACACTCTAATACTACACTCTACTAAATATATTTTAAGAAGCGCATTAATTTATTAAAATTTTATATTACTTATTAATAGAAGAAAATAAAAAATTATTGTTATTATTATTTAAAAATAATTAAGTATTATCAAGAATATTTTATAATAATATATATTTATAAGATAATAACATTTGCTATTATCTAATTCATTTATATATCCCACCTATGCCTATTTATGTCTGTTTTATACTATTCTCAGCTGAAGTACGACGTAATGAGCAATTTATTTCAATTATATTTTTTTATATTTTCTTCTGACTAAAAGGACTTACAACGAGATACTTTGTATCGTTTAATAATTACCTGTACCTTGGGCAGAAAGTGCTCATACTCAAGTACTATACTTGATATAATGTTAATTTAAAATAACAAAAGAAGAATGTTTTTAATATATGTAAGAAATATACATTATTGTATAATTCGTTGCTATGTAGTTGTTTATAGATACCTAATCAACATGTATGTTTGCAAGACAGTTTGTGTGAAAATACGTTAAAAGAGTATCAACTAATAAACCATTTAATAATCATCATCGACTTGTAATTTCGATAGAAAAGGTGAGAATAATAGTGGATATAATTATTGAAGATATTTTAATGTGTAAACAATTACTACCACTCAAGATTTACTTATATCATTAGCCGAACCAGGTTGACGACTACCTTTGGTGAGTCGTTGTAAAATTTTTGGTTTACCTCACCCGGGAACTTTGTAAATTCATATCCTGAAGTACAAAGTAAGGGGGAATTTACTTCAGTAATAAGGTTCATGACTACGAACTTTACTATACTTAGAAGTGGTAGAATAATCACAAGAAAAATGATGATCGGTGAGGCAATGGAGAAAGAAACTGGTGACAGTGGTAACGAAGAACAAAATACAGCTCCTGTTGTACCTGAAGTGTTGACATTTGAAGACAAAATCTTAATGGCTTTACAGCGACAAGAACAAAATCTGGCTCAGATGTCCAATGAATTAAAACAGACGATGGAGCGGAAATCCGAAGAATCCAGCAAACAGTATGAGGAATTAAGTAAACGATTGAAGCAGACATCCGAAGAGACGAAACAATCTATTATCCAGGCGGTGAGTGACATCACATCACAGTTCGATGAAAAGCTAAAAAGAGTATCTGAAGATTGCCAGGATAATTACAACCATATAAGTCAAGAGGTCAATTGTGTAAAAAAGGATTTGGAAGTAATAGAATCTTCTGTACGGCAACAAAAGATTCAGGTCACGGATAATTTTAACCAAATACGTGCGAATACTCAGTTGATATCAACATTACAAGAGGAAATCAGGACGCTACAGATTAAGGACAACGCATACTACAACAACATGGTTAATGATCATTTGGAGTTCCCTTGTTCACAAGAGATGACCTCGCATTCACCCGCAGCAGATCAACGTGGACCTCACATTATCTCATCTTCAAGTAACCCATCCGATGAGGACATTATTTTGGAAGGAATTCATCCAAGGAATACAGATGGGCGAAAAAGAGATGGTGGAATTACACATCACGCAGTAGGTAGGAATTGTCACTCAACACGAACACGGAATGGTGAAAGAAAGGTAAAGTTAAGTGTAAAGATGAGTGAAATACGTGCTATGAGTAAGTTCAGTGGTAAATGTAACGAAAATGCTACTTCTTTCCTAGAAAAATTTCAGGATGAGTGCAATATAATGTGTATAGATAAATCGCAATATATGAAACTAATCCCTCATTTATTACTCCCACCATGTTCTTTATGGTTTAAAGCAGTACGAGATCACGTCAATACATATGAGGAATTTAAAGCAGCGCTGATTGCAAATTACGAAAACGACTTTTTGCTTGCAAACAGAGATGCCACGATTAGAAATCAACCTTTCAATCCTCGTTTGCACAAGTCTGTTGTTGATTTTGTTGTAAATACATATAACGAATTAAAAGTCGTAAATCCGTTGCAATCGGAATCTAGAGTAATTGCATCAATTCGAAATTTGCTACCGTTTAAACTACAACAGATCATGTTTTCTACCCAGTGTATGAGTTTTAATCACTTATTAATAGAGATGCAAGGGCTCGGAAAAAAACCGGCTTTTTTGGAAAAAAACTCGGTTTTTTCTGCTTTGCTTTTTTGCTTGGGAAATTTTGGGCTTTTTTCAAAATACTGCTTTAAATTGATTAAACAGACTTTGTATCGCTTCTCTATAACACAAAAAATCATTTAATTAGTGGTTGATGCTGATAATAATATAAAACATCGAAAATAAACTATGAATTTCAAAAAAAAAATATTTCAAACAATTTTTCTTCAACATATTTACATTATGAATTCCACAGGATTAACCAATGTATATAATAAGAATTTTTTAACCTCCTATATACAAAAGTAAGCAGAGTTGGCGAGAACCGTGGTTGTTTTTGAAAATGCCAAAAACCCGTTTTTTGGGGATATTTAAACCAGGCTTTTTTGGTTTAAACCAGGCTTTTTTGACTTAGATTTTTTGCTTTATGTATTTATATTACATATTCACAGAAATAAGTTTGTTTCGCCTTGATGTTATTATGCAACAGCGGGGTTATGCCGGAAGAACTCCCATTAGCTTAAAGAAGTGCGGTCAGTAAATTTCTTAAGTTGAGAATCTCCCGCCCTAGCCATTGGGAAAATCCCGTCATTACTTGAAATGTAAGACAATAACGGGAAAATCCCGTTGTTGCTTTGCATGTAAAATTTAAAGGTCAACGTACCATAATCAGTACGCTAAAACTGAGGTATTAAATTACAAATTTAGTACCGGTACGTAGATATCATTGAAAGTCCAATCCAAGCTAATGTTGGAAGCTACGTAGGCAATCGATAAATTTTGCCAATTTCTATCAATATATTTAAGCAATATTGGCTTCTTTATAAAACAACATGATTTAGGCATGCAGAAATATACAATTTGGTTTGTTTCGTATATTTAGGCTTAACATCCTTACAAAATACCGAGGTTATCAAGGAGAAGACTTTCGCTTAAACTGACATCCGAACCGCTACTTGGGTTACGCATGAAAGAAGGTTTGTGGTTCGACCGAGAATTGAACATGGGACACCTTGATTAAAAGGTGAAAGGGAAATAAAACTATTGCAGGTGGTTTAATATCTGGAAACGTCACCATGAAATTCACACGATTCGCATTTTTCATTCTTTTTATTTTTGTGGTTTAAACCAGTTATTAAAAAAAAAAAGTTGGTGTAAACCAGCCAACCCTAAAAGTAAACACTTCTTTTTAAAGAATACACAAATAACTAGCAAAATAGTATGTAGTATTTTTACTTCAAAATATTCCATACCCTCTATTTGAAACAAAATAAAATTAAAATAAAACATAAGAGAAATACTTAGATTTATATGATACACTTAAAGGCTGCACATCTAGAGCTTTTGGTTCTGTATATTCTTGAAATTCTACAGTTAAGTTTTATAGAACCACCATCACAGTTTACCCAATCCTCAAGTTTTCTGAATTTTTAACAAGAGGGATTCAACATATCATTACGGAACTCCCCCTCCCCCCCAAAAAAGACTACGGAATATATTTAAGTTAAGCTAAATACAACTGCACAACAAACATGACTGAGTGATTAGCTTTTGAGCTTCTATCGGGAAGTCCGGAATTCAACCAGCATTCGACCATTCTGACAAAGCTTTTCTTTATTCCATCTGTGAATGTAGAAATAGTGCGTATACTGTGAGTTGGCCGACTTCCTTTCTTATTGTTTTTAAATAGTTATTATTACTAATTACCAGCAGTGACGGTTTTGCGAAGGTTAGGGGGGGCGGTCTTTCGGACTGAAGCCCGTTCCCCAAAGTTACGGAATGTCTGCAACAAACGAAATATCTATTATTTATGCCTTTACTCATAAACTTTAAGCTCCCGTCAAATAAAAATTACGAATGTTTATAAAAACTAAACATTAGTAAGAAACCCTTCCCAAAATACTTTTCTAAATCCGCCACTGATTCTCAGTATGAAATGATTTTTAAAGTTGTATCCGGAAGATTATTGCTAAACATATAAACGAAACGAAATATTAGTTATGCCTGTACTCATAAACTTCAAGCACTTCCCAAATAAAATTAGGACTTTTTAGGAAACGAAACAATCAGAAAAACCACTCCTAAAGTACTTTTCTAAATCCGCTACTGATTATTTGTATAAATTGGTATTCAAGGTTGTGTCCGGAAAATTATTGCTAAATCACTTCACAGCTACAGTATAACAGAAATGTGGAAGTACGGTTTGACGGATATATTGAAAAACGTACGCTTTGACGGATAAATAGAAAAACGGGCAAGTTTAACTTTTGCGCTAGAAGCTAGAGTACTAAAAGCTCTTAGAAATGAAACACGGATGACAAACTAAAGAAGAAAAAAGATGTCGATAACTCAAAAGTTAAAATAAAGCTAAATAGCCTCTAAAATTACCCTCAAATACTACATTCTTCATGTTAGCTTTAATTCGTAAAACATGTGCTCCATCCATCTTGATGGTGAATTTCAGAGCGAAATATCACATTCAGGTCATGGAATTCTTATCTAACTATAGAATATACTATAAGAAAGCTATTTAGATAGAAAAATCATGAAGTTGAAAAAAGCCAAAATTTCCAAAATTCTCGTTTTTTTCCCAAAAAAGCCGGCTTTTTATGTGAAAAAAACGATCGATTCAAAAAAGCCGGCTTTTTTGCATCTCTACTTATTAATGCTTGTACAATGTTATGAAACTCAATACCACGCTCAGAATCATCAAGCAGGATTAGGCAAAATTAAAAACAATTCAGATCACTTTGTACCTGTTCGTAATCTAAATATCCGTAATGCGAACAATACCGAACACAACCTAAATCGAGTGAATTTAAGCAATCAGAATGAGCAAAATAGGCAAAGATATGTTGGGAATCAACCTAACCTAATGTCAGATCACTTAATCGAAGTAGACTTAAAAACAGTCAAAATACATGGCGAAATTCTAGGAATGCTATAGATCCTATGGGTAGACATAACCGTAGTGCAAGAGATGGCACTTCATATCAAAATCAAAGTCATGACGCAATTCATGTACAAAATAGTGCGGAACATAATAACGATTGTGCAGTACAATGTACTTTATTAGAATCATATGCAAATACGAATTTAAGCTGACTACAGTTGATGAAGTAAGGGTTAAACCCATATCAGCTATAGATTCTCATGAACATTTGTCGTATTTTTATTCAATTTAATTTTCTTTAATTCTCATTAACCAATGATAATTTTCAAATGATTTTAATTCTCTCTTGTTAATGTGAAGAATTATAATTCGATTCATAATTGATTAAAAGCAAAGGTTATTTATATTATATGGATTTGTGTTGAAAATTTGTTGTCAAAGATTATGTTAAGTATAAGGTTCATTCTATTAAGTTAATTATCCGACGACTGTCTTTATGCGCTACCTTATATATTACTCGAATAAGATTCTTCTGTATTCTGACGCCTTATTGATACAATGTATATTTTAAAACATCATCTAATGTAGTTATTATATAATGCGCCCTGGGAAAGATCAAATATTATTTTCTTAACATCACCGTTTTTTTTAAATAATGATTGAAACTGTTAATCATTGTGATTTATGTTTTAAAAAGTAATTTGCCTCTTACGATTTTGACTTCGCACCCTTCATTAATTATATTATTAAGCGACGACGTTTTTGTAATAAAAGATAAATATTAATGGAATGAAAGATTTATTATAAATGTATCTATATATATGAAACTTAATAAAGTTATATACGAGGGTCGATCAAAATGTAAAGGACATAAGTAATGTAACATCATTATTGTAAACGGACCAGTGGTTCTTAAATATAAAAGCAGAGCTCGCTTGTAACTTTTATATTCAGTCCCATCGTCGGGCGACATTTTTATACAACGAGATACTTTGTATCGTTTAATAATTACCTGTACCTTGGGCAGAAAGTGCTCATACTCAAGTACTATACTTGATATAATGTTAATTTAAAATAACAAAAGAAGAATGTTTTTAATATATGTAAGAAATATGCATTATTGTATAATTCGTTGCTATGTAGTTGTTTATAGATACCTAATCAACATGTATGTTTGCAAGACAGTTTGTGTGAAAATACGTTAAAAGAGTATCAACTAATAAACCATTTAATACTCATCATCGACTTGTAATTTCGATAGAAAAGGTGAGAATAATAGTGGATATAATTATTGAAGATATTTTAATGTGTAAACAATTACTACCACTCAAGATTTACTTATATCATTAGCCGAACCAGGTTGACGACTACCTTTGGTGAGTCGTTGTAGACTACAAGCTAGGACGTGGCCAGAGAAGCGCAGCCCTTCTAAGATCGTCTTCAGCCTCCACGAAATCTTCAGGTTTTTGCTGCTATCCATGTATGAATGTAATGTGAACTCAAGTTAGCCACTTCAGAGTAGACCTCGAGGACCACTTGTGGTCCGCGAACAAGTTTCAGAAGAGCTCCTTCGTGCCTAAGCGGTTAGCGTACGCGCCTTTGGCGTGGGATACCCGGGTTCGATTCCCGGCGCAAGCTCATAAGCTCATGTGGTTCGTATTCCACGCTATTCAGTAGGTCCCGTCTCATATGCCTTGCTGCTGAAAGGGATATTAAACTCAAAATCAACTCAACAGTTTCAGAAACGCTTTTATAGTTAATTGATAATTGATTGATTAATTATTAATTGATAATTGATTAATAAGCAATTAACGATGTGAATTTGATGAGCGTAAGGCCAAAGCGTCGGTGCCTAACTTCTACCTAGAGATACGCTAACTTTTGTGAAAGAGTGTACAAAGGAGAGAGATTATGATGGTGTAAATTAGGGATGATTGAAGTTGTCACGTCGTGAATTGTGAGAGGAGGGTCCTTCCTCGCTAAACTTGTGTTGATGAGATAGAAGGTCCACAAAAATAAAACTTTCACCTTTCGATGGATGATAGGACAAAAGACAGGCTTCGCGTGAGTTATCGCATCAATGGATTACCTACGCAACCAAAGCAGGAAAAACAAGTGAACTAAGAAACATATGGTTGGTCTCGGTCGGTCGCTGACTTCACTCAACGCATTGTTCAGGTCGCGCATCATTGTCTATGGTGTGTTACACGTACCATTGACTGATGTGAGTCATTACCAAACACAAATGGCCTTGAGCTGTTCGTCTTCTTATTGTGGCTGTATACAAATAAAATTTTAATACATATTCCCTGTTTATATCAAGCCTGGAATCATGTACTATTCCACTGTTTTAAATTTCACACACACTGGTACTGTACATTGTTTTAAGGTTAGTTTAAAGGAACAAGTTTTGCCGATAGATGTCACTATAGTCTTCGTATCTCTCTCATGTATTTTTTACCTTTCACGAAAATTCACGATTTCTCTTATAAATTTCAACCTAGAGATTTCACATTTTTAGAGAAGGTACTTCATAACCTATCGAAGGCAACAATCCGTGCCGATTTTTTATTTAGAATTTTCTTCATTGTTGAAATGGTTTGTTTGTTGAAAGGGATATCCAAACCTTTAACAATATAACTGTTTTAACAATGAAGAAAATTCTAAATAAGAAATCGGCACGGATTGTTGCCTTCGATAGGTTATGAAGTTCTTTCTCCAAAAATTTGAAGTCTGTACGTTAAAATTCGTAAGAGAAATTGTCAATTTTCGTGAAAGGTTAAAAATACATGAGATACGAAGACTGTAGTGACATCTATTGGCAAAACTTGTCCCTTTACACCAACCTTAAATGTAGGATCCGAACTCACGTATCCTTGGAGCTGAAAAGTTTGACGTTCTTCAATTAATCAAATCAATTGAATATACTTGCAGGTAATACCTAGAAATATCACACGTGTTTACACGAGGACTAACGTTAGGGTGACCAGATTCTGCCAAGCGAAAAGTAGGACACAAATTGTCGTTCAATATATGTTCTCCTAAGCTGAATAAAATAATAATAATAAAATAAAAAATAAGATATATTTGTAAAGTATATAGCCTATACATGTGTAGATGGGTTTTTTCTCACTTCTCCACATGATCACCATTGAGCTTCAGGCATTTGTCCCACCGTTGTAAAGTCCCAGCTTCGAAGCATTTCTTGATGAGCTTAAAAGGTGGATCACCACCCGGAAGTCATTACATATTTTAGCTCATTCCCTTAACTACTGCGCAATGAAACATTACATATTATAAATATTGTACTATAAGATAAAGTTATGTTTCAGCTACAACACAAGACACTGATTCATTTGGTTCTCTCTCCTGATATCGAAAAATGTCACAAATAAAACATTTGATTCGTTTTACAATGAGCACACAAGATGGGCACTTGCTGTTAGATCTTACTAGAAGTGCTCAATTTTATGAAATGTTTATGTGAATATGTAAAGTACTTTAAAGTAACGATCTTATTACGAAATAGATATATTGCTTGATCACTTTTCGTGTTATGTTTCACATTTTATTTAAATATTAATTTACATTTAAGGAAATAGATTTGGAGAAGAAACTTGCGCAGAACGCCATAATGCGTTCTTGCCAAATTTGTACATTCAATTCCTGGATTCTAGCGTTGGGATTCGAGAAGTGGAACTTAGCTGTGAATCGCGGTAAGGGTCAAAAACTAACTTCTCCAGTAAGTATCCAAGCAGGATTCCATGATTACTTCCTTTATTATCTGGCATCAGTAAACACTCGACACTACCTGGCAACGCCGCACTATTCAAGCAGTGTTTAGCATAGCACCGAGAACACCTAGTGATCCACCTAAAAACCACAATCCATTGAACGAAATGACTGATTATTCATCACTGTTTGAAACGTAGAACATGCTTCTGCTGTCGATCTCATTTGTTCATTTTGTCCGAAATCCTTAATTTGAAAAAGAAATAAAGTAGAAACTATTGCACTGGAAGTAGTTGCTCTGACTGTCGTTTTATTTATTTATTTGTTTATTTATTTTCGTTTCTAGATAACGTTTTATTTCAGATTTTCGACTGTTCTCAATGGAAAACTGAGCTCAACATTCTTCACAATGTACACCACAATCTGTCTTCCCTCTGTTATAATAAATGGGGATTACTGATATCTCAAAAAGACCTTCTCATTAAAGACAGTGAATTCCAAAATAATGGTTTATTGTTCTACTTTTCTAACAGTAATCTTTTGAGGAATGATAAAAAACAGAGGTTCATCATTTAGAAAAAGAGTGCCTGTTATTCAAAATGTCTCAGGACATTTCGCAGGACATTTTAAAAAAGAACATTTCTCGATTTTCTAGGAGTCTTCGCAACACGCATGACAGATCTTTGAAAAACAGTACTGTATTTCGAAAATTAGTACGTCTGATTACCCTAGCTAACGTGGACCATGACCCAGGTTGGACATTTTTGGATTTTTTTTCATACTCCACTCCACTCCACTCCACTCCACTCCATACTCCACTCCACTAATGTGGTGGCATTTCTCATAATGAAGTTAACCTATAGCCACGGACTTAAATCACATCCAGCTCGTAAAAGCTGGCTAAATTCGTAAACGATTGCGAATCCAATATTCTTGCAAATAAATAAATAAGAAAAAAGGACTTATGTTAAAAACAAAAGCCGTAATTCCGACAGTACAACTCTGAATTATGAAGAACGTCAACTAAACACCAAAATAGATATTGCTAATGCATTTATGCAACACTTTCAAGTCTCGTATAATAAATCTGAGTATGATTTGAGCCTTTATCACATCGTGGTAACTCTGATCTGCTTAATCAGTTTACATTCTCTCATGTTGAAGTCCAAGAAGTCGTAGATGCTATCAAGCGGCTTAAGCCTCGAACCTCCCCGGGACCTCACAAAATCACACCCTATATAATTAAGGGTTGCTGCTATTTACTTAAATATCCATTGGAGACAGGCCCGTATTTAGGTAAGTAGTATTAGCAAATGAATAAACGTAGCGAGGGTGGGCGGGTGGACTAAAAGTAACTCTACTCAATTTCTCTCAACAAACTATAAATTACACTGTACAAATTACTCAAAATGCATTGTTATTATCTTTTAAAATCTTTTAAATATCTGACTTATCTACCGAAATATTTAGAATCGTAATCTATCGAAATTTTGGGATCGTATCAAAGGCGTAAGCCTCACAGCATTTCCATCATGTGCCGATGCTGTGCCATCAGTTGTAGCTCAGAATAATCTCTAAAAATACTCATAGAACAATGTAACAATTGGTGATGGAACTGATGCACAACACGGTACTTAACAACTAAATCATGATTGAATTTAAATAAAATTCAAATGTTTCTAATTTTAAAAAATGATTAGTTATGGGAAACAGGTGAGAAAGAGAAATAGATTATGATTGAAAGATAAAGGATGAGCACTAGCCTGACAAATCCAATTAGACTGGTGTCGTCCTGGTCATCTTGAATGATGAAAGGTTTGCCGTGAAGGAACCTGGATATCCTGGTAACAACCAACAACTGGAACCCAATCCTGATGGACTGCTAGGGGCGTCGAATTCTCTTCGTAATTCGTCTTCACAATAATGCGTTTTTAGGATGATGTTCTCCTACATCTTCATTCCACTGACCTCAACTGAGAAAATGTGTCTGCGGCGATAACCGGCAGAATGATATTCTTGACTTATGGAGTCGGTCGTCCTCCAATGGTGGGATCTGCTTGTCTCCAATGATCCTGCACCTATCCTAATCGTGTGTCGAATACCCCTTTGTTGTTGTGTCCCTCGTGGTTTTGTTTGGCTGAAGAATGATGAGTTAAGCGTCCAAAGAATCGGGGAGTATCAGGCTATGCTTGAAGGTATGCGGAAAGGTAAAGAGGAAGCTAGTCGAGTTTATTAACAAAAATGTGTTTACAACAGGTGTCTGAGAATGTACAATCCGCGGCAAAAAACCTGCAACATGAGGATGTAAGTTTATTGTGAAACTACGCCTAACAGCACAGGAAATGAACATAACGTCTAAGTGGAACGAATCACGCCAGGATAAACCTCGGCCTCCTCCCGTGCACACTTATTTTGGAGCAAAAGACGTCGTCATTTCACAATAAACTTATATGCTCATGTTGCAGGTTTTTTGCCGCTGATTGTACAATCCTGATCAAAGTTTTCTTCCAATAAGTTTTCAAGAGTTCATGATTCTATCGTTAATAATGTAATTTAATAAGATAATCGAATTTAGTGAATTAAATTAGAGTTTATACAATTATCTCATCATCAATTCATATCCAATACACAGTTACTTCACACTATTCTGTGCTCGAGCACAGGGCGGCAGAATTTAGGGGGCGGCAAAATGTTGGATTTTTAAAGATTCACAATAAAATAATACTTAAAACTAGCAACCCGCAGAGTTCTGCGCAAGCGCCATAAAATATGTTAAAGTGTTTAATTTGCTCTAATTACAGTAGTTACTAATTAGCTAGCTTATCTGATTATTTTTTAAAATGTCATCCTCTCCCAACCTCACCCCAAGGGGTAAGGATGAACTTGAACATCATGAAAACTAATACCGTTAAACTCAGCGACCTCGAAAACTATGAATTCAACACTAATAGCTGTCGTTTTCGATTACTTTTAAAATATCGCCCTCTTCCTGGGGAGTGGAGTATGACCTTGAAGTTGAATTGGACTAAAATTGTCTCTATTCATCACAACGACCCCAAAAACTGTGAATTCAACTCTAATATTCGTCGTTTTCGGAGGGGGTGGAAAATTTTGTGCGGGAACGGCAAATTATTTTGAGCACAGGGGCGAACAATATATAAATACGGGCCTGATTGCAGGCCATATTTAATAAATCACTAGCTAGTTCTCACTTCCCAACAAGATGGAAAGTTGTTTATATTTGTCCAATTCCTAAAATCAGTAGAAATAATACTGATGTAAAAAGTTATAAACCAATAGATATAATCTCCGCACCTGCTAAAATATTTGAAATGATTACTCAGACAAAAAAAAAAATACTCCCATGTCTCTCCTATTATTTCACAAAGTCAGCATGGTTTTCTACCTAGAAAATCAACAGTAACTAATCTTGCCGAGTTCACTCACTGATTAGCAAGAGAAATTGACAATAAAAATCAAGTTGACACAAGTTACACAGATTTCAGTAAGGCGTTCGATGTTATTAATTACGATATGCTTCTTGGCAAGCTGGTAACATTTAATTTTTCTCATACCCTACGTAAATTTTTATCGTCGTATCTCCGTAAAAGCAGACATCGTATTCCCTACAAAAATGTCCTTACCACTGAATTTTTAGGTCATTCAGGTGTTCCACAGGGCTCGAACTTAAGACCTTTTGCTGTTCCTCTTATATATTAATGATTTACCTGAAGTAATGAAGTCACAAAAACTGTTATATGCAGACGATTTAAAAATTTACCGCGTGATACCTTCGGAAAGAGACTGCATTGATTTTCAGAATGACATCATTGCACTTCATGAATGGTGTGAAATTAACAAGTTACCACTAAGCATTGAGAAATGCAGTGTAATATCTTGCACGAGAAAAAGAAATTACTTGGAATTTGAAAATGAAATGAAATGAAATTTTGAGTTTTACGTCCCACGGTTATGCCGGTTAGGCTAAAGGAGACGGTGATAATGAGTAATGAATGAAATGGTGGAATGAAGAAACAGGGAGGAAACGGGAGAACCCCGAGAAAACCCACGCCCACGGTGTTTGTCCACCACAAAGTTCACTTGGCGGGGGCTGGGATCGAACCCGGAACCCCAATCACCAGAGGTGAACGCTCTACCACTGAGCCACCGCGGCCCTACTTGGAATTTGAGTATCATATTAATGACATACCACTGCAAAGAGTTAACCAAATAGCTGATCTTAGTGTATCAATAAGATCAAATCTCTCGTTTGATAGTCACCTAAAACGAATTGTAAAAGAGGCTTACAGAAATCTCGGATTTATAATGAGACTTGGGAGTGAATTTAAGAACACTAATGTTTTTAAAATTCTATATGATGCATATGTACGTACTAAACTGGAATACGCGTCCATAATGTGGAATCCTAGTGTGCAAAAATATACACACCAATTAGAAACAATTCAATCAAAGTTTGTACGTTATTTAATATATAAAGACACGGGGATCTATCCTCGATACGAAAAATATATTGAACTCTTATATATTGAACTAGCAGCGTTCACCCCGCTTCGCTGGGGTCACCCCGGAACGCAATAAACCTTGTTAATTAGATAATTTTTACTTTTTCGCTTTCAAGTGATATGATAAAAACCATAGTAGATTGCAGTAAATGTTAACATTATATCGCCTGTCATTTATGTTAACCCGCCGAGTGACACGGTCATGCGGGTTGCATATAAATACGTTTATTTTTACCTATGATGAACTAACAAAGGATTTGTACGTTATGGACACTTGAATGGTCAATTATCTCAAGACACTGGTAATTGAAAATTAAAGTGATATGATAAAAACCATCTAGGGTCCAAATCCTAATAACCCCCCAAAAATGAAAGAAATTGGTTCAGCCGTATTAGCGTGATGAGGGAACAAAGGATTTGTGCGTTCTCTTTTATATATAAGATATATATATATATATTGAATATATTGAAGCTATTCAATGTATTCTCTTGAAGCAAGAAGAGCTAATTTTCTTCTGTGTTTTTTTGCATAAACTTATACATAATGAAATAGATTCGCCAATATTACTGTCCGAAGTGTCCCTTCATGTTCCGAACAGGAACATGCTCTCGCGGCTACAAAAATTTCATGAATCACTTTAGCGTACTAATGCATCAAGCGTATCGCCTATTAAAAGAATGAGCACAATATATAATAGTGTCCAAATAAAATGCCCTACAATAGATATATTTGATGCACACTTAAAAAATACTTTGACTATATAGTTTAGCATGTAGAACAAATATGTGTGATGTACCAATCATTTATGTACTACTGAACACTTTCAATGAGTATACACCTGTTGTGTTCAATATACAATAAATAAATAAATAAGGGATGCACGTAAGAGAAAGGGTTAAGAGCCTGACATACTAAAAAGTACAAAATTTACCATTATTCTTGGTAATAAGTGACCTCAATTCATCACAATCAAACATAATGTTGTTCTACAACAGGAAATATGAACCTGAAAAATTTTCAGTGTCACCATCCATAGAAATTACAGTGTTGCCAGAATGACATTTCTCCCAAAATCTAAGTTAAAGCAGCGACTAGAGGAACGAACTCAACTGTATTTGATTACTTGTCATGTTGCCTTGGAATCGTGTGAACTACCTATTAAATAATAGTTGTGTTTTGCTTGTAATAAACAAAATAGTTTTAACATACAGTTATTAAAATTAAATAATAATGTTGTTTCAAAAGTAGCTCACAGGATTCCAACAAAACATAACAAGTAGTCAAATGCAGTTGAGTTCATTCCTCTAGTCTCTGCCGTAACTTAGATTTTGGGGAATTGTTAATCTGGCAACACTGTAAGTTCTATGGATGGCGACACTTAAAATTCTCCAGGTTGATATATTCTGTTATAGAATAACATTATCTATGATAGTTGTAAGTTGCATTTCATTATCTCCTTTCACTTATGAAAAACAAACAAGAGAAAAATGATAAATTTTGTATTATGTTTAGTATGTCAGAGTCTTAAAATTGCCGCGTCTTGAATCTTAGCACAAAAATTCTGTTCCGTGCATAATCCTTATAAATAAATAAATATCTTTCATTCTCATTTTTACTTCTAACATGTGATTTTCTAATATTAAATTTGTTTTGGGTTTCCATAATTCCGTGTAATTTCGTGTTTTGAAAGGCAGAAAAATTGATATAACATAAATCATAACTTCTCTCTGTCAACATTATCTATTGATTACACATTTCAAAATTCTATCTCCAACATATGATTTCCTAATGCAGAAGTTTCTATTGAGCATGAATATTTAATTTAGAATGTGTTTTGCGGTGTGAAAAGAAAAATGTATAGGACTTATAAAAGTTTTCAGAACTTATAACTGTACCCCTTTGCATACTCGAATCCTACTTACAGCACTGGAGTTACAAGATTTTCATTTGTTTATTTTTAAGGAAATGATAATTTGAAAATTTAACACAAAAGAGATACAGGAAGTAGACTACAGTTATTTTAAATGTAATTGCTGAATAGTTTCTAGATCAGTATTCATTAAATATGATGTCCACATAAGAGGTTACATTGTTATCAAAATCGGGCGATAGAAATGGATGGAAAATTAGACTTCATTTACACAAACACAAAAGTCAACTTTAACAAAATCTTGTAGTAATAATAAAAAAAAAAAGTCCTAAGTATAATTGGTAAACTAATTTATACAGGGTGGTAGGTAACTCCACCGACAAACTTTGGGAGGTGATTCCTTATATGAAATGAAAGAAAAAAGTTCGTATAAACGTAGGTCGGAAAACGTCTAATTTCAGAGTTATGAACCGCCGAAAATTCGAAAAATCATGTTTCGAAACGCCCTGCCTTAGAAACTATAGGACCTATAACAAGCGGCTTAAGGAATTACACAGGAACTAGTATGCGATCTATCTAAATATCCATGTTTTACCATCCTCCGTTATCGGCGAGACGAACGCGTTATTAGTGCTTAAAGGAGTATCCCTATACCTCAATTTCCTTTTTACAGTTCTTTTCGGCAATAACGGAGGATGGTAAAACATGGATATTTAGATAGTTCGCATACTAGTTCCTTTGTAATTCCTTAAACCGCTTGGGATTGGTCCTGTAGTTTCTAAGGCAGAGCGTTTCGAAACGTGACTTTTCGAGTTTTCGGCGGTTTATAACTCTGAAAGGATACGTTTTTCATCCCATGTTTGTTAGAACTTTTTTTCTTTCATTTCATATAAGGAATCACCTCCCAAAATTTGTCGGTGGAGTTACCTACCACCCTGTATACATAAAAAAAATAATGAAAGTGATTAACGTTTGTGACGTAATGACCCTCGAATCATCCCCACCGATCTCGATCAAATTTTCAACATAGATGACGTTCGGTCATGAGATGCTTTCTATCATTTTATTTTGACGGTGCAATTTAGGGGGAGGGGGTGGGGCTGATATAGAAAAATGATCGAAATTAACCAATATTAGTGTCGAATCCATAGTTTTCGGGATCACTGATATGAACAATGACACTTCCGATGCCATTTAAATCCAAATTCAGCCGCGCAACTTGTGGGAGAAGAAGATAAATACAGGGTGGCCCAAAAGTACGCATACACCTCTGCATTGATCAAGTATAACATTCTAGTTTATGCATTTATTTGTTCTTACTGTTCCGGGCTTAAGTTATAAGTAAAAAGACGTTAAGAATAAATAATAAAGAAACTAGGTCTACCTGTTTGATAACAATAAGAAATGATATAAAATACAGTGAGCTGATCAATACGGGACTGTATAAATACTTTTGGGTCATCCTGTATAAAAATGATCGAAAATGACTTATATTAGTGTCGAATCCATAGTTTTCGGGGTCGCTGAGATGAACAGTGACACTTCCGATGCTGTTTAAATCCAAATTCAGCTCACAATAGTAACATTTAATTTTTATTATTTTCTGATTTTTCATTATATTTTCTTTATTTCTATCGATTTGAGAGAGCTTCAGCAATAGTAAAAAGTAACTGATTAACGGAACATTTTGCTAAATTTTCTTATTTTAATCCAGTGAAGCGAATAATTGACGCTAATGATACTATAAACAGTGCCTGGGTGCAATATACTTTTGAAATACAAACTAAAAGTAACTTTAAGGCTTCTAAAGACCTGACTGACGTTTATTCTGTAATATTTAGACTACGTTTCCCGGAAAGTAAACATACAGAAAGTAGAAAACAAAAAGTAGCAAAAGAAATTATTATGACTTGCAGAGATTAAGCAACAAATATTTTTGGCATTCGTTCAACACCTAATTGAGCTTTTGATTAGGTTTGGTTGAAAACTGACTCGTGGAAATAACTAAGAAAGAGGCCAACTGAAGGAAGTGATGAAAAAAAGATTCAAATAGAAAGCAAAAATGGCTGGAAATTTTCCAATCAATTTCCCATCATCGTCTTTATCATTATTTTCAGTATCTCCGCTTCCAACCCATCCACCGGCTCTCCTCTCTTCTCAGCATCCTGAGTTGCCTTCGTATACTAAAAGCCAAGATAAATATAACGGTGAGGTCACGTATCGATCAAAATTCAGAGGCGACCTATTTGTGGGTGGAGCTCTGCGGGGGGCAGAGAGTATCCCTGCAAGATACAAGTGAGGTATGAGGGATAACATTAATGAATAATCATCCAAGCAGGCAAGGCAGTCACTTCCTGCTTATCTTCGATACCTCCATCCTTCCACTTAAGTGTGTTATCGATTCGTTAACTTCGTATGAAGAAAATCTAAATACAGCTTTTCTTTTATTAAGTAAACGAAAATAAAAACGCGAGTTAAATAAACTAGCTACTAATGGGAACTTCCGATGATATTTTTGTTTGCCGCATTAGGTTGTGAATGTCATTTCATCCTCGAGAATGTGTGAATATATTACTAACATATCTCATATACAATATATACGTATTTTCAGTAATTCGCCAGTAAAGAAAATTTTGCACCTTTTAACGTTGTTTTCTTTGAAATCAAGATTTTGCACATTCTTCAGTTCATGATGTGGGATATTCACCAGTTCATGAAAATACCGACGATATATTATTACACACTTATTGTGTTGGTATAGGTGATATTAAAATAAAGTTCTCTCTTAGTCAATGATGGATCTAGCCCGGGACCGGACGGGGGCTAGCCCTCAGTTTTTTGAGTGACAAAATTTCTTTAAGCTATTATTTATATAGGGTGTTTCAAAACAACGTTTGGGAGGTGATTCCTCACACCAAGATAAGACAAAAAGTATAGACCAACCTGGGTGCACAAATGCTTTCTTTCGGGAGTTATAGGCTAGGGAGTGGTACGCCTATCTCCCCTAATCAGCTCGTCAAGCTATACCTTGTTGCGTTCCATGGAGGCACTTCGAGGGCGCCCGCTGCGAAGTCCATATTCGATATTCGTATTTTCATCCTTAAAATGTTTCACCCACCTCCTAACACTGCTTACTCCCATGCACACATCTCCATAGGCACGCTGCAGTCTGTGGTGAATTTCAGAAGCAGACGATTCTCTTTAACAAGGAATTCAATCATAACACGCTGTCGAAACAAAACATTACTGCCCGCCATTTTGGAAATCCTACCTGTCGTTATGTGCTAGCAACAAACAGCGTCAATGTCTGGAAAGAAAGGAAGAAAGGTCTGTAAATTGAGATGATATAATTGGTTTCACTTACAACTAAAGTTTTTGGTTGTGAAAAAAATATTGCTTACGACTTTCAGTATGCTCCTCGTATATATCCGACACAATATAAAACATACTAGAGAAATGAAAAACTTAGAGGAGTAATACGAGATCTAGCAACTCTAGGGTACGGTTCCACACCTGGAAGTCTTCTTCGCTACGTCACTATTTTGGTTCAATTCCAGGCCGTGTAAGTAGTAAAAGACACCTTTTCTAAGCGTTGTCCAATGTCCAAACCATTAGCAGGTTGCAGTATGCTTTCCTGTTGATAATACCACATGAAATGTACGTAGGTTTATAACGACTTATCAAAAAGATAGTCGTAAACCTGGTTCGTTTGTTGAGATAAAAATCCGAAGTGGTAGTAATTCTTTGGCATAAAAATATTAGCTTCGATATTTAAATACCATTAATCTCACCTTTTTAATAAAACTGACAACGTCTATAAACGATGTTAAACTGGTTTATTATTTGATATAACTTATAATATCCTTTTCTTAAAACTGTTAAGTACACAAACTCACTGACTAGGTAACCATAAAACATGTCCATATCATCAACTATCCCATAATAATCACTTACATATATTAAAAACATTCTTCTTTTGTTAATATGAAATGAACATTCTACTAAGTATAGTGCATATGTATGAGTACTTTCTGCCCAAGGTACAGGTAAATATTACACAAACCAAAGTATTTTGTTGTATAAAAATGTCGCTCGACAAAGGGACTGAATATAAAAGTCATGAGTAGGCTTGGCTTTTATCTTCAAGAACCACTGGTCCGTTTACATTAGTGTTCTTATATTATATATGTCCATCATATTTTGATCGCACCTTGTATATCTATTCATTATATTTCACATATACATATATATATAAATACATTCGTAACAATTCTTTCATTTCATCAATATTTATCTTTAATTACATTAATTATATTTATTTTATTATTATCCACTATATTATTAATATATTTCCTTATTAAAATATCGTCGCTTATTTAATTAATCGTCGACGGGTGCGATTTCGAAAAATGTAAAGGACAAACGTGGGTTACAAATAATATTAATCTTTACGGGCGCATTAAATAACAAATAAGTCGGATGTTGCATTTAAAGGTATACATAGTAGCACTAAGATGTTATAATAAAGAAGAATTTCTTTCAAGGTAGTCGTTGGATAATTGATTTTATAGAATAGAGCTTCTTTTTAACATAATCTTTGACAATTAAGTTTTCAACACAAATCAATCTAATATAAATAATCTTTGCTTTTAAGTGATTATAAATCGAATTATAATTCCTCATATTAACAAGAAAGAATAAAAATCATTTGAAAATTAATTTTCCAGTCTACCTAAAACTCTATTTAAGCATTTCAAGTATTTTTAAGAATCGTTTTCATTATTGATATTAACACATAAACTTAAAATGAAAATTTACA
Source organism: Thermobia domestica (assembly GCF_964235325.1). Classification (NCBI taxonomy): domain Eukaryota; kingdom Metazoa; phylum Arthropoda; class Insecta; order Zygentoma; family Lepismatidae; genus Thermobia; species Thermobia domestica. The sequence goes on from NC_137461.1 coordinate 22,364,511, forward strand.
AGAATCTACAACTAACATGAATTTAACCTAATTTCAGTAACGGTAATCAGGTTACATTCGAACTTGCATACGGTTCTAATAAAGTACACTGTACTGCGCTATCATGATTAGGTTCTACATTGTGTTGTACATGTCTTTCATCGTGATTCTGACTTTGGTATGAAGTCCCATCTCTTGATCTCCAATTACGTCTATCCACGTAGTTCGCTGCATTTCTGGAATTTCGCTCAGTACTTCGATTATTTTTATATCTACTGCTGTTGAGTGATCTGACATCATAATTACCATGATTAGTTAGGTTAAGCGGATTCCCTACATAACCTTGTCTATTGTGCGCATTTTGATTGCTAGAGTATACTCGGCTTAGGTTAGGTCCTGTATTATTCACACTCCGAATATTTAAATTCCGAACAGGCACCAAATGATCTGAATTATTCTTATTTTTACCCATTCCTGATTGTGAATTCATGGCATGGTATTGAGTTTCGTAGCATTGGACAAGCATCAATAAATGGCTGAAACTCATACACTGTGTGGAAAATAAGATCTGTTGCAGTTTAAATGGAAGCAAATTTCGAATCGATGCTATTATTCTCGATTCCGATTGCAAAGGATTAACGACCTTTAATTCGTTGTAGACATTTACAACAAACTCTACAAGAAATTTGTGCAATCGAGGATTGAAGTGTTGATTTCTAAGGGTGGCATCTCTATTTGCCAGCAAAAAGTCATTTTCATAATTTGCGATCAATGCCGCTTTGAATTCCTCATAGGTACTAATGTGATCACGTATTGCTTTAAACCATAAGGAACAAGGTGGGAGTAATACATGGGGTATTAATTTCATATATTGTGATCGATCGATAGACATTATATTGCATTCGTCTTGGAATTTCTCTAAGAAAGAAGTAGCATTCTCATTACACTTACCACTGAATTTGCTCATAGCTCTAATTTCACTCATCTTAACACTTAATTTTACCTTCTTTTTCTCATTCCTTGTTCTTGTTGAGTGATAGTTCCTATCCGTGACGTGCTGTGTCATGACACCATCTATGTTTCGCTCATCAGTGCTCTTCGGACAACTTTCTTCTAGTATAAATATCCTCATCAGATCCGGGCGAAGGCGAGTTCATCTCTGGTGAGTGGGGCAACTCAAAGCGATCACTACCCAAGTTATTACGGTAAATGTTGTCTTTAGCCTGTAACGTTCTAATCTCTTCCTGAATAGTAGCTAACAACTGTGTATTTACACGTATGTTATTAGAGTTGTTGCTGACCTGGATCTTTTGCTGTTTAATGGAAGATTCTATTACTTCTAAATCTTTTTTTACAGCACTAATTTCTTGGTTTTGTTGATTGTGCTTTTCTTGACAATCATCGGATATCCTTTTTAACTTTTCCTCGAACTGTGAGGAAATGTCGTTCACCACCTGGACAATTGTCTGTTTCGTTTCATCTGATTTCTGTTCTATCCGTCTACTTAATTCTTCATATTGCTTGTTAGCTTCGTCAAACTTCAGTTTTATCTTATGTTCCATGGTCTTGTTAGATTCGTTGAATTTCTGTTCCATGGTCTGCTTTAATTCTTCATTTTGTTTGTTAGCTTCGTTGAACTTCTGTTCCATGGTCTGCTTTAATTCTTCATATTGCTTGTTAGCTTCGTCAGACTTCTGCTCTATGGTCTGCTTTATCTCGGTAGACATCTGCATTATTTGTCGCTGTAAAGCTAACAAGATATCTTCCGATGCCAATCCTGGTGTTACACTAGTCTCATCGCTGTCACTAGTATTTGATTCCTGCTGCATTGTTTCGTTGTCCATTTTTCTTATGATTACTTTACCACTTCGCAATATAGTTAAGTTCGTATTCATTAACTGTAATATGAAAGTAAATTCAGCCTTACTCTTCTTCGGGAATTGAATTTACAAAGTCCCGGGTTCCGGCACCAAATTTTTACAACGACTTATCAAAAAGATAGTCGTAAACCTGGTTCGTTTGTTGAGATAAAAATCCGAAGTGGTAGTAATTCTTTGGCATAAAAATATTAGCTTCGATATTTAAATACCATTAATCTCACCTTTTTAATAAAACTGACAACGTCTATAAACGATGTTAAACTGGTTTATTATTTGATATAACTTATAATATCCTTTTCTTAAAACTGTTAAGTACACAAACTCACTGACTAGGTAACCATAAAACATGTCCATATCATCAACTATCCCATAATAATCACTTACATATATTAAAAACATTCTTCTTTTGTTAATATGAAATGAACATTCTACTAAGTATAGTGCATATGTATGAGTACTTTCTGCCCAAGGTACAGGTAAATATTACACAAACCAAAGTATTTTGTTGTAGGTTATATAGCTACATAAAAATATTAAACAAAAATGAAAAAAAAACAGTTTACTCCTTTGGACAAGTTTTATTATACGATTACTATCACTTCATGATTTAAAACTAAACAAAACTACGTTAAAACTTATTGAAGTTCAAATTCAAGTCAAAATCCTTTTATTATTATTTTTTTTTCTGGTGTTAGTGACCCAAATCAATTCCAGTTACGTCAAACCAAAAGATAGAAAAAATATACGTACTAAAGTAACAAAGGACAATCGGAAATAAAGAAAACAGTTTAAACATGAGATAGGTTTCTATTTTAATTTTTTCTTTCTTTTTTCTTCTTTTTCCATGCTGTTTATGGTGGTCCAACAACAATAGGAAGAGGAGATAAGAAGCCAGTTACACATAGCAACGACCTCTTATTTAGTGTTTGCCTGTTTTGAATGCCTACAAAGAAACCATAACTAATCTCATTGCCATGCGCCATTGTACTTACGCAGATAGGTGTCGCAGAGCTGCTGCTGTTGTCGCTTGGAGCAACACTAACTCTTTTAAGGGCTATTGTTCGATGCCTACGTTCTATTGCCTTTGTTCAATGATCACATTTTAGATTGCATTAATTTCTCTCACAAGTAATGAATATCCTTGACAACTTGTCCCTTGTTTTCTGATTCAAATGTTTAAAAAGCGAAGCAATAGGCCTACTCTTTCTTCACTTGTTCGAAACACAGCAAATTGAGTCAGCCAGTTAGTTAGATTTTGCTATTTTTCTACCAAATTATTCATGAAACACAAAATTGTTGAAAAAAAAAAAAATGAAACGCAAATGACAATCCAGAACCAATCCTGTACGAGACAAGTTAATACATTCTTTGTTTGATTTTTTTTTTCAGTACTTAATAACCAAATAGGTTTACATTTTAATTTCAAGGGGACATGTCGTGTAAAGAACATTAAACACTCTTTGACCCGGCACTTCAGGACCACGACCGTGGTTGATTAGCGATTTTACCCGATTATTGGACCTCAATATACTCTAGATGTATAAGGTTTGCAGATGATATGGCGCTTGTTGTGGAGTCTGAAAATAAAATAAAAAGATGTTTAAAACAAACTTGAAGAAGGGCTGTGAAGAATATGAGATGAAAATAAATGTTAGAAAGACAAAAGCCTGATGATTGGAACGAAGGAGTCGGTGCCAAATATAGAAGTCGGAGGGGAGAATATATAACGGGTAAATAGTTTTCGATACCTGAGCAGTATTATTAGTGATGATATGAAGTGCGAACGTGAAGTAAAAACAAGAACATGAATGGGGGAAGAAGCCTTTAGGAGAAAGAAAAGTTTATTTTGTGGAACGTTTGATAAAGAGTTGAGAAAAAGGCACACAAAATGCTTTGTGTGGAGATTTATGCTGCATGAGACAGAAACTTGGACATTACGCACCAAAAAAAGTGAAAAACGACTGAAAGCTTTCGAAATGTAGGTGTGGAGAAGAATGGAAAGAATTAGCTGGGTCGAGCGGACAACAAATGAGAGAATGTTAGAAATGGTGAGGGAGAAACAACAATTTTAGATGTTATTGAGAAGAGGAAGAGAAATTGTTTGGGATATTGGCTAAGAAAGAACTTTTTCATTAGCGACGTGTTAGACGGTATGGTAGCAGGAAAACGAAGATGGGGAGAAGGAGACTACAATTAATGGACGATATCAAAACAGGAAAATTGTACGTGAAGATTAAGAAGTTAGCAGAAGATTACACAGGTCGACAAATTTTCACTTTTTTTTTCTAGGCATTGCATAAAAATATGATTTTCTGAATAAATCGAGTACACGATTTGCAACGAAAATGAAGCCTATTTTCCTACATCATGTCAGGTTTTTTCAAAATCATCATCATTATAATCTGTAACCAGCGAAATCGTAAAGCTATTGCATGACGATGGAGGCAGTATGAAAAAGTTACATAGTTATAAATACAACATGAGATGCATATATAATATTCCAAGAAGGATATTTATATACAGAATAGTGACTATACAATGCATAGGCGAATTTATGGGGGCATAGGGGGCATTGTATTTATATATTATCAAAAATATTTAATAATATATAACCACACACTTTAGGTATCAAAAATATTAGACCCATATATTTGTGTTTAATTTCATGCCCAGATGCGTATTTCTCGAGATATTCCACTCATTTTTGTTGCACTGCTCGATAAAACAGAGATTTTTCGATTACAGCGCCATCTATCGAGCAAACAAACGAATATGTTGCAGATAAAAGTTACGTATTTTTGTATGTAGCGTCTGAATCTGCACTAACAACTGGGTGGTTCCATTTGAACTTTTCAAGTTGTCCCCCTCTGCCCCCTTAGAGAGCGCCAAGGAGCATTGATTTGCACACAGTTAAATAGAAATCGAACAAATATTTGACACGTATTTTGTTTTTTCATGCTCGAACGTGTATTTCTCGAGATACTTTCCTGTCCCGGTCTTTCTGCTGCGTTACTCAATAAAACAGATTTTTCGCGATTACAGTGCCATCTGTCAAAAATGCACAAAAATGTTTCCAGTAAAAGTTACGTATTTTTGTGTGTAGCATTTGAATGTGCACTAAAAACTGGAGGGCACCATTTTCAAGTTGTTCTCCTCTGCCCCCCTTAAGGGGCACCCGAGTGAATTCATTGTTCCACCCTGAAATAGAATTTAAAAATATATTTGCCACGTGTTTTTGTATTTCATAATACGAAGTGTACTTCTCGAGATATTCCACCGTTCCGATCTTTTTGTGACACCCAATATATATATATATATATATATATATATATATATATATATATATATATATATATATATATATATATATAGAGAGAGAGAGAGAGAGAGAGAGAGAGATGTAGATAAGTAGATATACGTAGCTGTGTTAACTGTATCCAAAATCGCTAAAATGTTACGCCCATAACAAAAAAATTGACGTGATCGATTTTTCTGGGGTTCTGAAATTGGGATTCTGTGCAACAAAATACATTGACTCCACACCCTGGGATCCAGTGCACAGAACTCTTATTGTGGCTATCAAGGATATTATAAAATAGAGGATCTACCCATACAACAAAATCGTGAAGCCATACGTCACAGCTTCGCCACACCTACTCTACCCACTACGCGCCACTAAGATCGCAATGTCTCGAGCCAACAATCATGGCGGGAACGATCGTAGCCAATCAGACGTGCCGGCTCGGAAGATGCTCGTTTTTTTTTTTTTTTTTTGGCTTCATTGAGTCCTTGCGATGTGATGAAGATAGGCATGGGCGAATCCTCTATTTTATAACATCCTTGGTGGCTATGTTATTTACATGCTGAAGTTTCCATTATTTTTCTGTCTCTCCCGTTGTTGTCCGAAAATGTAATTGTCAGCTCCACTACTGTTTCTCGCTTTCACATTACTATTCCTCGATAACTTGTTTTCTTCTACATCACACAATTTTACCTGCAGATACTCTTTGGCTAACATTCCATTCACATCCAGAAATAAATTGAGGTTGAACTTCTGAAAGTGAAAACAAATATATATATATTATAAAAGACGTGTTTGGTTCACGTTACAAACTAATTGTAGGGAACGAAAGATAGGCGTGGGAGAACACATAAATGAAACGAAAACCAAAAACCTCTGATTCTCAACATTATACAACTTTCACCACTACTCCTCTTTGTTCGCAAGATAATCTTTTAAAAAAGTGCATTCAAAAATGTTTTGTCTGTAGATTAAGGCTGTTTTTATTGAGCAGTTTTTCATGTTTCTTTCTTTGAAGCAAATTAATCAAACTGCCAAAATAGCGTCATGGTCCTTGACACTGAGTTAAGTGTGAAATTTATTACTTGCCCGCGTGCAGAAGCAAAGATGGCTATTGCGAAGGAAGTTTCTACTAACAAACAGCTTTTGTAAGACAGACGTACTAAATTCATATACTGTGGATCAACAGTTGTAGACCAGAAGTGATACCCTATGTTTTCCTTGGCTGGGCCACGGTGTATTCAATAAAAATTCTGAGTTCCCTCGTCGCTAAGCGGTTAGCGTATACGTGTTTACTGTAGGAGACTCGGCTTTAATTCCCGGCGGGAGCTCATGTGGTTCAGATCCCGCGTTAAACTGTAGGTCCACGTCTCACATAGCCTTGCTGCAGAAAGGGACGCTAAACTCAAAATCAAATCCAATCAATAAAAATTCTTTAATAACATTATATGTTTGTGATTAGGTGGAGCATTTCCTCTTCTGCTAAATCACAAACTAGTGGTTCTCAACCTTGTTTACGATGTTTACGAAAGGTAAATCCTGCATACTTCATGTTCCTCTCCTTCTCGTTCATTGGTCATACATGTTTCTTTCTTTCTTTCTTTTTTCTTTCTTCCTTCCTTCCTTTCTTTCTTTCTTTCTTTTTCTCTTTTTGTTTTGACTGACACTTTCTGTCATTTCGGATGCACCGAATCTTCATGAATCTTCATGAACTCTCGAATCTTCAATACTATTACTACTAAAAACTAATAATAATCATATTCTCACCAATTTATATTTATTTCCAGCATGACTTCTACATACTACTTCGTACTGCAGTACTATATTTAAAAAAAAAAAAATTATTCTTCTTAATGGTTTTACAATTAAAGATGTAGTCAATGGTTTTGCAAATACACAATTCGTGGATTCATGACTAAACGTACACACTGCCAAGCTTTTTCTAAAATTCCGTTTCATTTACTTCGACCTTCCCTTTTTTGCTCAATCGGTTCCCTTTCTCCTGCCTCTGATCGTAAAAGCCAGACCCTACATCATATACAGGGATACATATACAGGTGTTAGAAAAATTTGTTACAATATTTTGGGAATAACTAACTAACTAACTAACTCTATGGCCTATGAAACCCGGAGGTTCAATGCCGCGTTCACAAAAGCTCTCCACTGACTTCTATCCTTAGCTAACTGCATCCAGTTTCTACTTTGTATTCCAATCTCTGCGAGATCCATCTTAATATTGTCCTCCCATCTGCGCCTAGGTCTTCCTAATGGTCGTTTTCCGATTGGTCTTCCAATCAAAACTTTGAAAGCGTCTCTACTTTCTTCCATTCTAGCTACATGACCCGCCCATCTAAGCCTCCTAGACTTGACGACCCTAACAATGTTGGGTAAACCGTATAAATTATGTAGTTCCTCGTTATGAAGTTTCCGCCATTCCCCATTCCCGTTCCTCTTGGGTCCGAATATTCGTCTTAGGATCTTGTTCTCAAATACTTTCAGTCTATGTTCTTCCCTCAGAGTAAGTGACCATGTTTCGCAGCCATACAGAACAACAGGCATGATTATCGTTTTGTATATTTTAAGCTTCAAATTCCTCGACAGAATTCGCGACGACAAGAGATTTTGAACCGAATAGTAACACGAATTCCCTGCTTTTAGTCGACATTTAATTTCTCCGTGAATATGATTTTCCTCTGTTATTGGGAATAGATTCCTCAAATCAAAATAAAAACAAGTTCATATGGATTTGTGGTCGAAAGTGTACAGTTTCGTAGTTATAGGATGCCGAAAAAGTGAAAAAAACTTTAAAAGGTCCATAGTTCCATTACTATAGGACCGATCGTAGTCGGGTCTCAAGACATCACTGAGGAACTAGTATGTGAACTATCCAAATATCCATCTTTCAGAACCTCCAGTACTTCCACAATCATTTTTAGAGAGGCTGTTTGGGAGTACTTGATCACTCTCCACCTACCTCTTTAAAAATTGGTGTGCAAGTACTGGAGCATTCTTAAACATGGACATTTGGATAGTTCACATACCAGTTCCTCAGTGATGTCTTGATCCGACTACGATAGGTCTCATAGTAATGGAGCTATGAACTTTTAAAATTCACTTGTTTCACGTTTTCTGCACTTTATAACTCCGAAACTATCCACCTTTGAATACAGGTCCATATAAACTTTTTTTCTTATTTTGGTGTGAGGAATCTGTTCTCAAAATATTACAACGCATTTTTGTAACACCCTGTATATCGGTGAGTTAAAATTGACCGCTGTATGGGAATCAATATTAAAACAGGTAGTTGATTTATGCCATTTCCGGTTTCAGAAGTAATAAGGTTTGTTACTATCTCTTGCTTGTTTGGCTCTGATACATGTTGGCAGATAGACGACTAGGATGGACATGGCAATTCTATAAGACCCTTACTTATGCATTAGTTTGGAAGCGTAAGAATTAAACGGCGTGACAAACATCTTGGCATTTGAAGGCGGCGCTCCAAGTTCCCTTTAAATGCTTCTAGCAAATGAGAGGCTAGCGGTATTGCCACGTTTATTTCGTATACATCTACGTCTATGTTCTGCCACCCGATTGCGCTGTAGTTCATCTGCTTAGCAATAGCCACACCCCTTTATCACTTGGCAACGTCGCGTCAGAGCTTGCGTTTTATTCGTTTAGCTGAAATGCCAAGATGTTTGTCACAGGCTTTTTTTTTTTTTTTTTTTTTTTTTTTTTTTTTAAGGAAAGGGGGAGTGAATTGGAGAGCGGAACTTGAAAAGGACTAAATGTAGTACAACATACAGTTATACTTGTTCCTCATTTAACCATTGAAATTGTTTTTACCTTTGTTATGGGGCTTCTGGTGAAGGTTACAGGAGGAAGACATAAAAATGAAATGGGAGCGGAACTCCATTGGCGGAATCAGCGATTGACTCATTTTTGATTTGCATATCAAAAAAGCAGCGAGATCTACCGTCCTTTTATTATAAAACAGCTAATGAAGTCAATTACAAGGTTATCTCTCTAGTATTGTTACAGATTAGGTAAAAAAAAATGTGTCAGAAATTATGTCATTATCTGCATAACAAATATCCTTCCCTATTTCTTTGTCCTCGGAAACGATTGGGAGGTCATCCAACTAATGAAAAAGGGGATCAGGCCAAAGCTATAATCTGCTCACATTGACCTGCAATTCATATCCGGGTGTTATGCGATTCGTATATTCGGATATCCGTGTTCGTTTATGTTATTTCAATGAACAACGTTAATAAAATAGTTTTGGAAGCACACAAAAGGTAAACATTTATCTGAATATCTTTATTTCTTCGAACTTTCTATTTCTGCACATTAGAGTGGGCCGAAAAATGCATATTTTTAAAAGTCGTAATACCGCGGAGAAGTTGTCAGCTGGAGAGACTAAAAAGCAGTAAAAAATAAATAAAATAAGTTTAGAGTCTATATCTTCTGGGCGCGCATGTCTTCTAAAGTTTTCCGAAATATGGAAAATGCACATTTTTTTTACAATAATTTTTAACAGTTTAAAATTAGCCTCTTCCCGAATGTAATAGTTCAAATTCTTATGTATTAGAACCACAGAATATAATGTTTAAATATTATTTAAACGCATGAATATCTTCCTGTCGCGCATTGCCTTCGAAGTTAATGAAAGTTTGAAACAAAATTTACGAATATAGATACGTTACAATTCAAGGTTTAAAAATATTAACAACGTATATGCTTTTTTGCTTTATCTTCTATATTGTTTAAAAAACAAATTATAAACAGATTTTCTATTGACAAAACTAAATTCTGTCAATAAAAAATATGTTTATAAATATTACTAATGCTCTAAAATAATTTGTTTTTAAACATTTAAACTTGTATTCGATAAAGATAACCTAAAATCATGTAAGTTGTTAGCACAATTGAAAATAAAAATATTAGTACGCAAATTATAATTTTAAAAAGTAAATGAACACCGACTTTCACTTTGAAAATTTGGGATTTGGACGTTACGTAAAGTACCATGCAATACACTGAACTCGAATGATAGAGATGCATGTATGTTTAAAGCCTTACCGCTATGTCAATATCTGTAGCACTTGTAGGAAACACTGTTAAACGAGTATCAGCTGGAAGAGTAGACACGTACTATCTCTGTGCATTGCAAAAAATCAACTAAACTTCGAAGGAAAAAAAAAAAAAAAACGTAGTATTTAAATTTAGGAAAGGTTGTTCTCTCCACCCTCCCTGTGGATCCGCTCTTGGACGGGAGCAAAAGGACTTTCCTGAGAAATCCATCGCTTGGGAGCATTGTTCCGACCCGAGAAAGTCATCAGGAAAGGAAATTGCCTGTATCTTTTAAATGCGTTTCTTAGATAAATAGTTAAAGCTACTTACGTTAAAGCGAAGCAGTGATTAGAGCAGCGTTTCCCAACCGGTGTGCCGCGGCACAGTGGTGTGCCGCGAATGGGTCGCTGGTGTGCCGCAAGGAAATCGGAACAAAATTATTAATTCTATAGCAATCAAATTGCAAGACATACAGAAAAAGGTATATTTGTATTTCAAATTACTACTATGAATCTAAAATTTAAAGTTTCATACTGTGTTACTTTTCTGTAGAACATTTTTCTGTACATTTCTAATTTTGAAAACCGGCAAAGTAAACATGCATACGAATTACCTATATTTGTGTTTTAAAAGTAAAAGAGATTCGTTTGTTCGTTCGTTATTTAGTGATCCTCCTTCTTAATGAAAGGTTGGATACAGTTTTCGAAAAAAAAGTGTATTTTTAACAACTTGAGCCCTATATCTGATTGTAATTGTTTTCTATTTTTAAATTAAAATGAAAAATAAGCATAATGATTTACCACGGGGAAAAAACAGTGGTCTAGCTTTCTTCTCTGTGAGAAGGATGTCAGTAATCAGAAAAAAATACTACAGTATTTTATATTTTCAAATAATAATAATAATTTTAATAATAATAATAATAATATTAATATTAATAATAATAATAATAATAATAATAATAATAATAATAATAATAATAATAATAATAATAATAATAATAATGTGTGCCGCGAGAATTCAAGTTACCCTGAAGTGTGCCGCAAGTTGAAAAAGGTTGGGAAACGCTGGATTAGAGGCTACGTTAAAACTCGTTTGGCCACCTTAATCTCCTGAAATCAATTTACCCCTGTGTTAAAACGTCGAGATTATTTTTCATTCATATGCATACAAATGTAGTTTCTTGTAAATTTTACATGACAGCCATCACTCGGTACCATTATTGTGATAAGTACACACGGAGTGTAAAACTAAGGGAAATTTTGATCCCGGGAAGAATTTCTTTCTTGTACTCCCTTGTGGTTATATGGTTAGTATATTCAACTTCGGCGTGGAAGAACGAGGTTCGATTCCCGGTGAGAGCTCATGTGGTTTGAATCTCACGTTAAAGAGAGCGTGGTGGCTCAGTGGTAGAGCGTTCACCTTCGTGCTTGGGGTCCCTGGTTCGATCCCAGCTTGTGGACTTTGTGGTGGACAAACACCGTGCTCGTGGGTTTTCTCGGGGTTCTCCCGTTTCCCCCACTTTCTTCATTCCACCATTACATTCATTTCTCATAATCACCGTCTCCTTTAGCCTAACCGGCATAACCGTGGGACGTAAAACTGAAATATTTCATTTCATTTTTTCTCACGTTAAACTGTAGATCCACGTCGCTATTGAACAAGGTGCTTAACTCGAAATCAGTCAACTAATGGTAGAGCGCTTACATCTGATGTGTGGGGGTCCGTGGTTCGATCTCCAGCGAAGTAAGCTTGTGATGGACAACATTGTGTTCGTGGGTTTTCTCGGGGTACTGTTGTTTCCTCCCATATTCTCATTCCACCAATTCTTTGTTTATCATTCACTTGTCCTTATCACCGTCTCCCTTAGCCTAAAAGGTATAATCGAGGGACGTTAAACTGAAAGATTTTGATTTCATTTTCATTTTCATCAATCAACCAACCACTTTGTTTCGTATCTACATGGTAAACTCGTTGCCTTGGCTGTCAAAATTTCTTGATCATATTGAGCTCTTTACTTCAATATATGTTTGTTACTGAGGTCTTTCTTAAATTACGCTACAAACACAAATCGCTGGGCAAAGCCGCGTTTATTTAAAAACAATAAATGTGTATTAAAACTAGTGGTGGGCATAAAAACCGGTTTTTTAGTTTTGAAAATTAAAAAAAAACGGTTTCGGTTTTCTTCAAAACCGGCTCGGTTTTCGCCGAAACCAGTTATCGGTTTTCTCCGAAACCGATTCGGTTTTTCACCGGATCCGGTTTCGGTTTTCTTCAAAACCGGTTCCGGTTTTTTTTCTCCAAAATTTGTTCTATTTCTGACCAGAATAATGTTTCGTTATTCTCCGGAAACCGAATCCGTTTCCACAGAAATAGTTTTATGCGTTTTCCAAAAATTTTCACCGAAAACAGTTTCGGTGAAAACCGAACCGGATTTGGAGAAAACCAAAACTGGTTTCGGTGAAAAATCGAACCGATTTTGGAGAAAACCGAAATGTCGGTTTTTCGGGTTTCGCTTTTTCTAGAAACCGGTTTCCGGTTTTTATAAAACCGGTTTTGCCCATCCCTAATTAAAACACTGTCTATTAAAAAAACATTTATTATTTTTAAATAAACGTTGCTTTGCCCAGCAATGTGTATTTGTAATGTAATTTATTTAAGATAGCAAAGGTAGTATGAAGCAGTTAGATATTCCTTATTTCTGGCCCTTATTAATGGAAATGAAATTGGATTTTTTTTAGTTTTACGTTCCACAATTAGGTCGCGGCAGGAACTTTTTCTGGTGTCACACGAAATGTGGAACTAAACTATGGTCAATCGATTTGTGTTAGTGAACACAAAAATCCATAGGCGGGAAAAAACCCTCGATCGCAACCGTCCACTATCAAAAGGGAACTTTTTCTGGTGTCACACGAAATGTAGAACTAAACTATGGTCAATCGATTTGTGTTAGTGAACACAAAAATCCATAGGCGGGAAAAAACCCTCGATCGCAACCGTCCACTATCAAAAGGGAACTTTTTCTGGTGTCACACGAAATGTGGAACTAAACTATGGTCAATCGATTTGTGTTAGTGAACACAAAAATCCATAGGCGGGAAAAAACCCTCGATCGCAACCGTCCACTATCAAAAGGGAACTTTTTCTGGTGTCACACGAAATGTGGAACTAAACTATGGTCAATCGATTTGTGTTAGTGAACACAAAAATCCATAGGCGGGAAAAAACCCTCGATCGCAACCGTCCACTATCAAAAGGGAACTTTTTCTGGTGTCACACGAAATGTGGAACTAAACTATGGTCAATCGATTTGTGTTAGTGAACACAAAAATCCATAGGCGGGAAAAAACCCTCGATCGCAACCGTCCACTATCAAAAGGGAACTTTTTCTGGTGTCACACGAAATGTGGAACTAAACTATGGTCAATCGATTTGTGTTAGTGAACACAAAAATCCATAGGCGGGAAAAAACCCTCGATCGCAACCGTCCACTATCAAAAGGGAACTTTTTCTGGTGTCACACGAAATGTGGAACTAAACTATGGTCAATCGATTTGTGTTAGTGAACACAAAAATCCATAGGCGGGAAAAAACCCTCGATCGCAACCGTCCACTATCAAAAGGGAACTTTTTCTGGTGTCACACGAAATGTAGAACTAAACTATGGTCAATCGATTTGTGTTAGTGAACACAAAAATCCATAGGCGGGAAAAAACCCTCGATCGCAACCGTCCACTATCAAAAGGGAACTTTTTCTGGTGTCACACGAAATGTGGAACTAAACTATGGTCAATCGATTTGTGTTAGTGAACACAAAAATCCATAGGCGGGAAAAAACCCTCGATCGCAACCGTCCACTATCAAAAGGGAACTTTTTCTGGTGTCACACGAAATGTGGAACTAAACTATGGTCAATCGATTTGTGTTAGTGAACACAAAAATCCATAGGCGGGAAAAAACCCTCGATCGCAACCGTCCACTATCAAAAGGGAACTTTTTCTGGTGTCACACGAAATGTGGAACTAAACTATGGTCAATCGATTTGTGTTAGTGAACACAAAAATCCATAGGCGGGAAAAAACCCTCGATCGCAACCGTCCACTATCAAAAGGGAACTTTTTCTGGTGTCACACGAAATGTGGAACTAAACTATGGTCAATCGATTTGTGTTAGTGAACACAAAAATCCATAGGCGGGAAAAAACCCTCGATCGCAACCGTCCACTATCAAAAGGGAACTTTTTCTGGTGTCACACGAAATGTGGAACTAAACTATGGTCAATCGATTTGTGTTAGTGAACACAAAAATCCATAGGCGGGAAAAACCCTCGATCGCACCGTCCACTATCAAAAGGGAACTTTTTCTGGTGTCACACGAAATGTGGAACTAAACTATGGTCAATCGATTTGTGTTAGTGAACACAAAAATCCATAGGCGGGAAAAAACCCTCGATCGCAACCGTCCACTATCAAAAGGGAACTTTTTCTGGTGTCACACGAAATGTGGAACTAAACTATGGTCAATCGATTTGTGTTAGTGAACACAAAAATCCATAGGCGGGAAAAAACCCTCGATCGCAACCGTCCACTATCAAAAGGGAACTTTTTCTGGTGTCACACGAAATGTGGAACTAAACTATGGTCAATCGATTTGTGTTAGTGAACACGAAAATCCATAGGCGGGAAAAACCCTCGATCGCAACCGTTCCGTACTTATGAGGGGGAAGAGTAAGGGCACTGCCAACAAAACACGCTGTAGATAATGAGACGAAATATGGAGCAAGTTCGATGAAAATATACATAGAAATGCAGTTAAACATATACTACAATGTGACATTGCATTCGACAATATCCTGACAAGTGAGGGCAGAGGCGTAGCACGTAATGACAGTGGAGGAGGGCAGGTAGCGTAAAGTATAGCGTAGGGAAAAGTTCCATAGAAGATATGAACACATACGAGCCGGACTTCAGCGGAATAGCATAGTAATGTATCATGGACATGGTCAAGTACATAGGTGGAGAGTAGAAAGGCAAGAGGGCACTTTCAATGCATAGTGGTGTATTGGACTTTGCAGTACATTCACACAGGGACGTATGTTGTTGTCTTACTTTTATGTCTTCATCAACTTCATAAACATATGAAAATGAATGCCTACATGTATACAACAGTCTACACACATCGAACGTTACGAGGGGAGGAGGTCCAGACCATACGGACAATTCCTTCCATAGCTCTCTTTCTTCCATTTCTGTTTCACAGTGTCGTCTACAGTCTGTCTATAGTTTGTGATTGATTACTTGACCATGTATTATTACTGTACCATTCCCCTGACGTCTTGCTTCTCCGTTTTCCTCAATTATATGACAATGTTTACTTGCTCTTACCCGCCCTCTCCTCTGTCGTTATGTGCAACGCTTTTGCTCTCACTTGTCAGAGTATTATCGACTATAATGTCACATTATAGTATATGTTGTGCTTCTACGCATATTTTCATCGAATTCGCTCCATATTTCGTCTCATTATCTACAACGTGTTTGTTAGCAGTACCCCTACTCTTTCCCCCATAAGTACGGAACGGTTGCAATCGAGGGTTTTTCCCGCCTATGAATTTTCATGTTCACTAACATAAAATAAATCGATTTACCATAGTCTCGTTCCACATTTCGTGTGACCCTTCTAAGTGAGACAGTGATAATAAGAATGAATGTAATCGTGGAATTAAGAAAGTGAGAGTAAAAGGGAGAACTCCGAGAAAACTCCCACATACGGTGTTTGCCCACCACAAAACCTACTTGAAGTGATCTGGGATCGAACCAGGGAACCCACTCACCAGAGGTGAACACTCTACCACTGAGCCAGTCTTCAAAACTTAAACAATGCTAACCAGTGATTTGATGGGCGTGGCAAACTGCTGGCAACGCATATCAAATTTGGACAAGTATATCAGGTTTATTTACTTAAAGAAACTAACCCACTCCCTTACAACTACTCTATATACCTGCAGTTTTCCTTCCAGCTGTTCGTAACAGGAAGTGATGACGATTATTCTCGATATGATACATTAGATTGATATATTGATCGCGATTTAATCTGTTGCAAGGGCAAACTTTAAAGAAACACATACTAAGTAGGCGTTGGATCTCGAAGTTCAAGATTTTCTTTTCTGTTTGTTAAGAGAACCGGATTTGGAAGAAGTTTTCACGCCTTATCAACGTTCCGTCACTTTCGTGTGTTTCACAACATATTGACTGATGATTACTCGATTCCCCGTTTCCTTGGAATTCTCTTCCTTAAATATAAGTTCTAAGATTATGTAATTTTTGTTCATGCTATTTACTGGACCAAACAGAAAAGAATAAAAAAATAAAATAAAAATAAATGGTTATTTGCTTATTCTTGGAAAATTGTGTAGGTCAGGGACGCTAACCACAAGCGTTTAAATATTTTTTTTTTTATCCCGCGGCCACCAGAAAAACAAGATGGTCTATTGTTTTTAGATCACTAAACAGTTTTTTCTTTCTTTCTACCTTTCTTCTTTTATTTTTTATTTATTTATTTATTTTTTTTAATTTTAGTGACACGTAAACCGACAAATTCTTACCGAAGTATGCTTTTTGGATTATCTCGTCGTGACGAAGGGAGTTCCGGAATCGTACCCCACGACTACCAATCCTGGTTTAGTATTTTGCCAGATTTACCCTTTTTCTATCAAGTAAATGCTGGAACTAACGAATAAAATTTCGGTAACAATAGATATTTTTAAACAGATTTCTATTGTATTTTTTTAAAATCCATAACAATGAAGTAAAGATATTTTTCTGAATGCTACGATATAATAAGAACATACATAGTGAACATTTTCAGTGGAGGCCATGGTGACTAAGTGACAAAGTGCTTAAATCTGGTGCGTGAAGTCCGTGGTTCGGTCCCCGGCGAAGTAAGTTTGTGGTGGACAGCATCATGTCTGTGGGTTTTCTCGAGGTACTCCCGTTTCCTCCCACCTTTTGATTCCACCAATTCTTCCGTAATTATTCACTTTCCGTAATCATCGTTTACCTTAACTTGAAGGACATTACCATGGCACGTTCAACTTAAAGATTTTATTTTCATTTCCTTAGTAGTTATGTGCAACAATTTCTTTTCCAAACTTTTACATTCCCAATTATTGACTATCAAAGTTTGGGATTTGGCCTTAGTAGAACTTTCGCAAATAAATAAATAAATAAATGCTATATAGAGCAAGAATTGTGGGAAAATCCATCATGGAACAAACTTGTTAGGCCTTAATTTGAGCTTGAGATTAATCGTTAATGGAGTTTGTACTTACAATGATGAATATTTGCTAAATATATCTTAGTATAAACCTTCACTCAATCTTCTGAAATAATCTTTTGTTTGGAGTTGCAATCCATGGTGAATAAGGGGGGTAAAAATGGGATCAAATCCAACCTATGATACAGGTTTAAACATATAGCGCGCTCAGTGCACAAGGAAATCCAGTCTACTTTTTCGATCATTTTCGACACACTTCTATTTCATTTTTAAGATTCCTACATAATTTGCAGTAACTTAACAAAAGAGCTAGCTAGATTAATTAAGATATGTTTAAATGAATCCCGAAGTAAAGTTGGAGTAGGAAAATTCTTGTCCATGAGCATCCACGTCCAGAATGGCCTGAAACAAGGAGATGCGTTGTCGCCCTCATTATTCAATTTTTGTGCTGGAGTACGCTATAAGCAAAATGAAAGGCATCAGGTCCTAGAGCTGAATGATATTCACCAGGTTATGGCGTATGCTGATGATGTATATGTGATAGGCGACAATAGGAGAACAATAGAAAGAAATGCAGAGGTCTTATTAAACGCTTGCAGGGACATGGATTTAGAAGTAAATGCAGTGAAAACTAAATACAGGGAAGTTCATCTAGATCATAATACTGCAAATCATGGATATGTTAAAATATCAAATAATATTTTCGATAAAGTGAATACTTTCAAATATCTAGGATCAATATTAACAGACCAAAACCATATTGATGAAGAAATTAAATGTTGACTAAAAGCAGGGAATTCATGTTATTATTCAGTTCAAAATCTCTTGTCGTCGCGAATTCTGTCGAGGAATTTGAAGCTTAAAATATATAAAACGATAATCATGCCTGTTGCTCTTTATGCACTCTGAAGTTAATTTTTCCATGCTTTCTGCACCTTATATCTCTGAAACTATCCATCACGTACCAAAGTTCCACAGGACTTTTTTTGCTGGTTTCTTTGTCGGGAATCATCTCCCGAAGTTTGTTCAAATAGTTTCGTACCACCCTGTATAGTCTATTACCATTTTTGTTTTATGGCGACAAATGTAGAAACCAGAATGGGTTAATGTGAACTACTTCTGGTGTGAATACAGGGTTAATGGAGAAGGAGGACCCTATTCTTGGGAAGTTGAGTCAATTACAAAAGAAGCCACATCTCGATATTTCTTATTTTTTTTCCTCTCTGGAAATCAGTATTGAAACCGGATATTATATTTGAACCTCTTCCGGTTCGAATAGAGGATTGATGAAGAAGATGAAAACATTTTTGGGACAATGAATCAATTGGAGAAAACCACATCTCCATATCTCTTACCGTTTTTGCTCTGGTACCTGTCGACAAACAGATGGACAAAGTCGTTCTACACGACTTCTGATACTTATGCATAGTATAGTTTGGAAGTCTAAAGAAATGTATCCTACATCAACAAAATTGTAACCTATTGTTCGAGAGTAGAGACTTTCTCGTTTGATTTGGTGTTTAAATTAGAGAAAAGCTTCTGCTTCTACTGCGATATACAGCATTAGTAATAATAATAATAATAATAATAATAATAATAATAATAATAATAATAATAATAATAATAATAATAATAATAATAATAATAATAATAATAATAATAATAATATCACTAATGGACTACCTTGAAAGATTACCCTATAGTTACCACGTACTGGTATAAACTTGAACAATTATCCTCCATAATGTATGTTACATCCGTATGACGAAATAATCAGTATATTCACTTACGAGAATCTACCAGTTTCTTCATAATTACCCTCAGTGGCGTATTTAGGATTTTGTTTCGGGGCGGAGTTATGCACAGCACGTGAATAGCACTTTTTTTGGGGGGGGGTGTCTATAAATTTTAATGAAGTTGTGTATAGGCCTATAACAAATGTAATTTTGGGGGGAAGCTTGAGCTCGATAGCCAGCCCCCTAAATACGCCACTGATCACCCTGTTTTCTTCTTTCAATGCTTGTAATCAGTCTTTTCAAGAGCAATACCGCCATCGTTTTCCTGAATACAACTAACATTTTTGACACTTTATTTTTTTAAAAAAATGATGAAACAATAGAAAATAATAGAACACAAAATGTCGTTTGTTTAAAAAATTGTGCATTTTTTAACCTCTTGAAATCATAATTTCTGTTGTTGCAGCCCACAGCAAAAGAAATCAGTAATTCGTAACATGACATCATTTTGTGCTAATATACAAGTTAAGTGGTACGTTCATCTACACACGCCTAGAAAAAAGGGAAAGGAAAAAGAAAAAAAATATTCCAGCTCGGTTAACATGTAACTATCTGTGCTGCTCCCTTGTGATCAAGGCATCTCCCAGTAATTTCCTCTTCGCTGACCATACTACCTCATCAACAATAAAACCTTTTAATTTTTTAACAAATGACGACATTTTGCACTTCCTGTTTCGTTTCATGACCCTTGTGTGTTCTGAATACAGCTGCCTACACAAGCATCAGTCATTGGTGCTCTCTCTACATGCAGTGAGTTTATGTAGACGTGACAAGTTGACAACTAACTGTGAAGAGCTAGTAAAAATCATTTCTGGCAACACTTGGAAACGAGAGCACAGACTATTCACATTTAGTCCGAAGGAGAAGAAATTCATGAATGATATTCAATAATTCGAAATTCGCTTCGGGGGAACAAAATGTCGACGGGCGTCTTTACACCTGGAGTGTCATGCTTCTACAATTGAGCAATTGTGAAGTTGTTCATAATTTTCAATTTTGCCAAAATTTAATTTCTTTACAATTTTTATATATTATTACATCTTTTTTATATGTCCTGAGCCTCTAACCCCCAAGTAATTTTACAAATAGTGTAAAAATAAATTTACTTAGAACAGGCGAATTCGTCCATGTTGGAACGTGTCATTTTATACAAATCTATGTTTTCAAAAAGAATTAAAAAAAATTTAGTGAAGCAGTCCACTGGGCTATAAGGCTGGGACTTTCTTTATAAATCTCCAGAAAGGGAGATAACTACAACTTCACTTTCATATATATATATATATATATATATATATATATATATATATATATATATATATATATATATATATATATATATATAACTCATTTATTTACATAAATACATTAAGACAACCAAATTTTGTGCCACAAAAATTCAGTCTGATAATCGCAAGCCTTTCTCTATCACGTTTTTTTTAAATATATATTTTATACATTTACTAATTTGCAGTAGGTTTGCCAATGCGAAGATATAAAAAATAATCGAAAACATTATTTCGGAAGAATCAAGTACATCATTTTAGAAAAATTCTCATCTCCCTCGCCTGAGTATGGTCTAGGCGTGAGCGACTGCTTCTTTTTCTTCTGCTTAACTGGTATGTCTGTTCAGGACTAAGAATGAAGCGTTGTCACTAATCGATGTGTCAATATTTATAATTCATTGTTATTGTGACCATTGCTGGTATATTGATATGCATATCCCTGCATGTACAGGGTGGGCCATATTGATGGGACACATTCAGAAAATACATTTGTGGAGGATGCTGAACACAATATTTATTACCACAACTATGTGTAACACATTGCCAAAGAACCAGTTTTCCACTGTGTTCAGTGTTTTTTTTTTTTTTTTAAGATTACATTTCTTAGAAGGGCACCACCTTGACAAGAACTTCCTTTGTCTCTAACAATCATGTTCAATATAGATTGGCCTAGAGTTTCAGTAGGAATGGCTGCTATCTCCGTTCGGAGACTGTCCTTCAGCTCACTGTTTATAATAGGGTTTGTAGTGTACGTGCACCTTCTGCTTTAGATAACTCCACAGAAAATAGTCTGGTGAGTTAGATCGAGGTATCTGGATGGCCAATGGATATCAATGAATCTGGAGATGAGGCGTTCCGGGTCGAGTGTCGTCGAAAGGTTGTCATTGACATTATTGCAGTATCATTGGTGGCACCATCTTGCTGCATTCACATTTCCCTTAGGCCAAAGCCTCTCATTTCGGAAATGAAAAATATTCGTAACGCTGTGTTGTACCACTCAGCGGTGACTGTGACGATGTTATTATATTCGTTCAAAAAAGAAGAAAAAAAAAAGATCTATCACACACACTGGACACCACACAGTAAGCTTGATACTGTGCAACGGCGTTTCATGCAACAGTTGCGGATTTTGTCTACCCAGAATCGACAATTTTGTTTATTGACAATACCACTGAAATGGAAATGAGCTTCGCCGGTCATGGTGAGGTGTTGTACAAAGTAATCATTTTTGCTGATTAACCAATCACAGAACATGGTTCTTGAACCTTATCTTGGTCGAACAATTTATGCATCATCTGTAACTTGTATGGATACAGTTGTAAGTTCTTTTAATAGATTCGTCACACACTGGTACGTAGAATATGTACTTGACGACACGATTGCGAGTAGACTTCTTTGAACTTTGGTCCATGGCATTGGACACACTTTCAATATTTATTACACTGCACGACGATCAAAGTCTCCCATGGGACCATGTGTTCGTGTTTATGTCTTACGAAAGTTGTGAACAGCACACAGTATGACATGTTTCTTAAAACTTTGTTTGAAACGCAGTTGGTACTGTTATGATGAAGACTCCAGTACTGAAGAATGCCTCCGCAACGTACGAAATTTCAACGGCGGTCCACATTACACTGATTCCCTGCAACAATGAAAGGAACATTTATCAGTAACTCTCATCATTACACTTCCTGTTAAGCTATATGAAAAACATGCATGACTGTTATTGCTCGCAGTATTCAAAAAATACATGTCTCATCTCCCAACATTATGACTCACCCTGTATGTGCCTACAATTTGTTCCATACCTAAAGCATGCTTCCACGGATAGGATTCTATCAGTACTCAGCAACCTAGCACATGAATAGAACATACGTTATTGGCAGTAAAACGGTTAATCTTTTAACTTTTATGAAATATTCCTAAAGTGAAAGCGTTCTAATCAGGGGAGTCATTTAGGGGGGGGCAATTGCCCCCCTGAGTTTGAGATTTCTATAGATTTTATCAATAAAATAGTAGTAAATTAGTGAAATACGCGAAATTTTACTTATATCAAGGGATCCCCCCCCCAAGCAAAATCTGAAATGACGCTCCTGGTTCTAATGTGATAAATAAATATAAATAAATATAATGTGCCAATAATTAACTAAATAAAAATGAAACTTAAACATAGATACGTTGTGAAATTCAATGAACTGAGTTAAAGATATCGAAGTTATGTTTTTGTTTCTGTAAGTTCTTCCACTCCAAGTTCATAACCACGACAACTGATGTAAACAACTTGTGGAAATGTGTATGCATGTATTTTACGTGATCCCAATAGAATACAATAGAATTATATATATATACAAGCGAAACCTTGTGCTGTATTCTAACTACAGCTTCTGATAGAACACAACACAATCGACAAAAAGAAAATTCATTGATGTCTACATAGTGAAACAACGTATATATTACGCGAGGAATTCTATATAAGAAATCTTATGACGATTAAGTATTCCGTGACCTACAAATACTTTGAGGCACTTAAACTTAAAAGTAACACCTGCCTGGCAGGCTATTCATGAAATATCAATCGTCAGTAGATAGAAAACTGCAAGATTGCCAATGCAAGTATTATAGAACCAAGTCTTGAACTGTTACTACGAACGATTTGTCATGATATAACATTTCTTTACAATTAATCTGTCTTATCTGTTCTGTCCTGTCTTATCAGAAGAACTACAGGGTGTCTGGAATGGGACTGACGGTTTTTTAAAAGAAGAATTAGAAAAACAACTATTTTCTAGGGGGGGCAAATACCCGTATGAATGCTTGTTCCCCCCCAGAAAAAATCTACGTTACGGAACTGGGTACATTGAAAGTGTTGAAATTTAAAAAAAAGTAAAGCATCAAATCCGATGAGTTATACATTCCAACACCACATATTTGTATACAAAGGTTGTATATCTCTCAGGCGTTTGTTTCGTGGCCAATGATAAAGAAAAACGAAGGATAAAAATTTCTCCGGTCTAACAAGGATGAATTTTGATTGTTTTTTTTTCCCAATGAACACCATATATCAGTGATATTATAATTAATTGTGTATGTAATGTATTTGTTTATTACATACTGCATACAAGAGGAAAGGAAACACTAATACATGAATTAGAAATTCTAACAGGAAGTAGGCTCAAATCTTGCAAACGGTGCGAGATATTGAAAAAAAATCTCCCCTTTATGATACTCCTTGCCGATTTTTATCAAGATATCTTTCACTTGTGTCTGTAAAGGGACATGTACAGATGTTGTGAGGAATGACAAGGAGATTCATGCTCGTATGTGAATGATAAACTGTGTAGAGAGCGCAGGTTAAGCTAATAATAATAATAATAATAATAATAATAATAATAATAATAATAATAATAATAATAATGTAATGAACCCAGAACTTCTAAATTGAACTATTCTTTTACTTTAAATTTTAATTCGACAGATTTCTCCCGATTTGAATACTTCGTTAGTCCTATTTGTATCTTTTCATTTATTTATGCAGTAAAATTGACGAAAGCAAGAAAATTATACTATTGTCTTTTTATCCAATAGTTAGTTTGTTTTTCCCATAACACTTGGCAACACTGTGTTCATGGGCTTCAGTGAGGTGAAGTTAATAATAACTTGTTAGAAATATCCATTCGTTGTTTTCTGATCTGATTGAGGCTGGATGTGTGATAGAGCCACTTTTCTGCTTGCAGGCAACAGAAATCACGAATATATTCAAGGCCTATAATCTCCTGATTGCATCACCTTTGAAAATGAAACAATGACACGTATTGGAAAAATTACTTGCACTTTATTTTGTTTTATTTAAATAGTGGCTTCATGAGTGGCTTTAGTTTTTATTTTTCTGCACCTCGACGCTCGACCTCGATATGTTAGTGTCTTATTTTCCTTTTAATAGGTGGCTATACTTTCGTCGCTGCTTGTATATACAAAAAATTCAATGTTCTATTGGCACTGTCCAGTAATTTGGCACATTTGTGGATATTACAAGAAGTTCAAATCTGGAATGAGATAGCAACATAGCTTTCATAATAACTCTTCTAGTCAGTTATTGTTGATAAGCTTTCCGAGAGTTTTGCTCTGAATTTGAAATCTTAAATAGTGAAATATTAAACTTTAAGCACTTCAATTTAACTAACGTTAAAATTTCTATGCATTTAAATACGCTTTTATAAAAATTTTAGTGCTTAAGTATCAGGCAAAACATTCGGAAGAATATGTAAAGGTCATTATGTAACTTTAAAAAATCAAATATTTCAGTTTTACGTTCCATGATTATGCTGGTTAGGCTAAAGGAGACGGTGATGATGAGAATTGAATGAAATGGTGGAATGAAGAAAGTGGGAGGAAACGGGAGAACCACGAGAAAACCCACGCACACGGTGTTTGTCCACCACAAAGTTCACTTGGTGAGCTGGGATCGAACCAAGAACCCCATACACCAGAGGTGAACGCTCTACCATTGATCCATCACGGCCCCACTACGTAACTTTAAGATCAGTAGGTGGTTTCAAGAAGTGTCAATGATTACATGACTGAAGTTGACGTGATCATCTAATTAACACTCGGGGCAAATGACTGGGAACAGATTATTTTATATGACAGTATGAAATGAAATGAAACATTTAATGTAACGCCCCTCCATTAGAAATTCTTTAGGCCAGGCAGGAGCGGATCCAGGGGGCTGATCGGGGCGATTGCCCCCCTTCCCCCCAGAAGAGAAGTTTTTTCTTATTTTATATATAAAACCCATCCCAGACTTTGGATCTCTTAAAAGTAGCTCTAAGTAGGAGCACTACAACCTACCGCCCCCCAGAAGTCCGTCCTGGACCCGCCCCTGAGGCCAGGCAAGAGCAAGTTGGAACATAGACTGGGCCAACCACAGAGGACTTACTAATGTCGAGGGCCGTACGAGTCAATGTACAACATTTTTCACAAGAATTGATTAGCCATATTCAATTTATAAAATCGTTCGTCGTACACTAATATCACAGGAACATTAAAACTATTATAACGGTAATCAAAATATTTACTTACTAAAGAGAAGCAGCAAAATCTTTTTATTTACCATTTTAATGGAACACTTGACCAATCCGTGAATGTTCGGTCGTATACTCTACACTGGATATTCCAACCGGAGGATATTTTCAAGATGGACTTCAGTTATCCAAGAAACATTTTCAGCTCAGTTTAAGAGATTACCTAAAAAAAAATTACTTTCAATAATGAGTCAGGTATAGATATGCTACATTGACTTGATCCCTAGTCTTCCGTTGCAAGCGCTGCTATCGGCTGAAGGAATTCCACTCGCTTTCTCTCGCTTAGCAAGAGCTGAACCCTTATTGGCTCAATGCGTGGGTGCGTGAGGGTGTGAGCGCTAGTTCGCATTTTTGCCACAGCTCAAGACATTTTGGCAGCACAATAGTCGGTTATAGGGCAAAGTGGGCCGGGCTATTGCACATGGCTGCTTTAGGCTAAACAAGAAGCTATTAGTGAAAGTGAATCATTTTGAAAGAATTTGTGAAATGAGAATGCGGGAGAAAGCGGAAGAAAACCGGGGGGAAATACGGACACAGTGCTGTCTACTATAATCTCTCATAGTCTGGGATCGAACCAGGGATACCTTACACCGGAGGAGATAACTTTACCACTGAGTCCCCGTGTCGGTCCTTCTTTATATAACAATAATTCTCGTAAGTTTGTTATGGTGTTTGTCAGAAGTTCATAGATTGAAGCCAGTAATTGACATGGATGTCACATCAGTTATTTGTCTACGTCAGCATTTCCCAACCGGTGTGCCGCGGCACACTGATGTACCGTGAATGGGCCGCTGCTGTGCCGCGAAGAATCGAAACAAAATTATTAATTTTATAGCAATCAAATTGCAAAACGTAGGAAAAATGTGTATTTGTATTTCACATTACTATGAACCTCTACTATGAATCTACAATTTTAAGTTTCATGCCGGGTTACTGTTCTGTACATTTCTAATGTTTAAAAAAGTATTTGTTATCATTGTTATGACCATTCTTGCTTCTTTATTGTTGCAGACTATTTCGTAACTTGAAAATTTAAAATATCATTCAATCCTTCTGACAAATTACCTACATTTGTGTTTTAAAAGTAAAAGAGATTTGTTTGTTCGTTCGTTATTTAGTGATCTTCCTTCTTATTAAAAGGTTGGATACAGTTTTTAAAAAGAAAGCGTATTTTTAAAAACCTGAGTCCAATATTTCATTGCAGTTGTTTTCTATTTTTAAATTAGAATGAAAAATAAACATAATGATTCACCACGGGGAAAACCCAGTGATGAGCTTTCTTCTCCGTGAGAAGGAAATCAATAATCACAGAAAAAATACCACTGTCTTTAATATTTACAAATAATAATATCTATAAGTGTGCCGCGAGAATCTAAGTAACACCCGTAGTGTGCCGCAAGTTGAAAAAGGTTGGGAAACGCTGGTCTACATACTGCCAATGATTGGTACAGGTTTCGAACTCTAATGTTACGGTTGATTCCATTCATGGTATATGAAACAATGCTTCTTGTTAAGTCAATCTTGGGGTCCCTGGTTCGATCCCAGCTCGCGCCGTGTGAACTTTGTGGTAGACAAACACCGTGTGCGTGGGTTTTCTCGGGGTTCTCCCGTTTCCTCCCACTTTCTTCATTCCACCATTTCATTCATTTCTCATCATCACCGCCTCCTTTAGCCTAACCGGCATAATTGTGGGACGTAAAACTTAAACATTTCATTTCATTTTTCATCTATATGCAGTATATAAAAATGAAAGTGACTATATTTGTGACTCTTAATCTCTTGAACCACCCGATCGATCCCAATCAAATTTTCAACACAGATGAAGTCTGGACCTGCAATATTTTTTTATCATTTCACTTTGACGGTGCAACTTAGGGGAGGGGGAAATATTTAAAAATGCTGAAGGTAATATTAATACGAAATTCATAGTTTTCGGGGTCGCTGAGTTGAACAGTGATACTTCCGATGCCGTTTAAAATCAAATACAACCCTGCAACTTGGGGAGGGGAGAAATATATGTAAATGATCAAAAATGACCGATATTAGTGTCGAATCCATAGTTTTCGGGATCGCTGAGACGAACAGTGACAATTCCGATGCCGTTTAAATCCAAATTTAACCCCCATTGGTATTTTATGTCCAAAATGAAAAGTATTCTCCCCGTGCGGGTGCAGAGAAAGAAAAGTGGGGCGGAGAACACAGTATTTACTTAAAGTGAAAACCACAAAGTAATGATACAAAGTCATTTACAATGCAGAAAGTTCTGTGAAATTATAAATGAGAATAGACTGATTTTGAGACAATTGGAAATCTTGAAGGAAGCGAAGGATGCCACGCTATTTTTGAAGTATGAAGCATGGAAGTCGCTAGTGGTAGTGGAAAATCTATTGATAACCTCGTATTGTAACAAAAAGATCCGTAGGGGGAAAAAATGACAAAGATATATTTGCTATCCCACTTGTGATTTCTCCATCTTGATCATTAAGTTTTCACAGCACAGCGAGAGAAACTACTATGAAACCCTAATACAGTAACGTGAAGAACGAAAGATCCCTGATAAAATATCTCTACAATAAAAATGTATTTGATGATGTGACCGGAAATACCGAAGAGGAACAAGAAAGAAAAAAGTTGAAAAGGTTCCATTTGGTATTACCTCAAAGAAACAAAACAGATATTCATGAAGAAAAGAAACGAAAAATGTTGGCACAGGAAGCTGAGAATGAACAACGACGTCTGGAAGGTGAAATAAAGAAACAAAATTGATCAGCATCAAAGACTGTTGAACTGCCTACCACAGATATTCAAGTGCCAAAACACAAAGATATATATGCGTGAGAATGCACAAACAATAACGCTAGTAGTGCAACCTGACAAATTATGATCACGACAGATCAAAAGAACATCTAGTCTGAATTCGAATCTTGGAATGTGTTGCATAAATACAGTACTATGATAGTTAAAAAGAGGACAAATATGTCTAACATGGTAGAAGACATTGCATTCATTCTGCATGCCAGCCATTTAATTCACTTTTTTGATGTTTCTGATGCTTCTCATTCCTACAGCACTTGCGTGTATTTCTCATTGTGATCTGTTATTTCATGATTATTTTCATCTCCTTAACGCAAAAAGTAGGTCGCTATAATATTTTTCTTTTTTAAATACTGATATCGTCTTTTAAAAGCTTATGTTAGTCATAGTCGTAATATGGATACGTGACATTTTACTTACATAATATATTTGTTACATCTATTTAAGTTTGGTTGTGCTTGCTATGTGTTTAATGTTGGCCTGATACTTTTTTAAAGTAAAAAATAGTAGCTCCAGGTAAAAATTGGCTATGCAACTTCTCTGAGCTCAACTAAGGAAGAAGTTTCGAAAAGAAACAAAATCAAACGATAATATATAGGCTATATATGCTATTCATTTTAATCTACAGAATTCATCTGTACATGGCACGGAAATATCTAGATTTGCTTAGTACACATGTGAAAGATTTTTCTGTGCAGATTTCTGGCTATTGAGTTTTCGGTCTTCAAAGTGTAGATTTTGGGACTCAGAAAAGAAGAACTAATGGGAATTTTCACTAAAATTCAGATTTTAAGATTCAAATTCAAAAATGAATTTTAGACGTTAGCATAAAGAGACCCTTAAACTATTTGAGTTGATGTTGAGTTGATTTGAGTTGATGTTGAGTTTAACGTCCCGTTCAGAAGCGAGTCTATATGAGACGTGGATCTACTGATTAACGTGGAACCCGAATCACACGAACTCCCGCCGGGAATCGAACCCGGGTCTCCCACACCAAAGGCGCGTACGCTAACTGCTTAGTCACGGAGCTTCCTTAAACTATTTATTCAAACACTTTTGAATATTTGAAGATATCAGAGGGGGAAGTACTGTCAGAAATTTCCGCGAAAACAAATTAAAAATAACGCAATTTTGTTGGTTATAGTAAGAAGTGTTAGTGCAGACGACGTTTGCCTTTCTCCGGCAAAGATAGTGCACGATACAGTAAAGAATGGCTACCTATCTTCATACAATTATGGGTGATAGGCTTGTAAAAAACGGGTTCAGAAATTTGCCTGCTGTGAATGGATTCATAGTTGTAGAATTCGTACCACGAAATACGAATTATTGCGAAGGTGAAATAAAAGGAGTGAAGGGATAAGTGACATTTTTTTAAAAGAGTAACCCATGTTACAAAATTTAAAATTATAACACTTCCTCATGATACTATTATATAAAAGTGTATCAGTGCACTAACATCACCATCAAATACTTGAAGTCTGTACACCACTATTGAAATACCTGTACGTAGCTGTGATAGCCTTGCTATTTTATGTGTGTACCTGTTGACGTTGCTGTCGTTGAGTGTTTTCCCGTATCTCCTTTCACAGAAGAGGGACGATTTGCTTTAGCTGCAAGCTAGATTCCAGTAACGAAGTTAGTGGGGGCAACCTTGCATTCAGCGTTCCATTCAAGCTTGACGCAAGCGTTTTACAAGTCAAGTCAATAACCAATGAACGGCCAGTGATGCTGTGACGTGCGAAGGGTCTAAAGCATCTCTTGCAAGTACAGCAAAAGGCATATAGTATGAAAGCATGCGTTTCAAGTGCAAGCGTAGAAAGTCGAAAGCCAAGCACGCGCCAACTGACCTAAACCTTTTTTTGCTTCTAGGGGAGACTTTCGGCTCACCCTATAGGTATAATATAAGTCTCATTTGGAAAGTAGGACTCAGGGCTGAAATGTCATACTATCTAGGAAACATTTAGGAATTTTAATAAGATATCCAGGGATTTGAGTAATTTTCCAGGGAAAATTCCCTTTACTGGTCAGTATCAGCACCAGTGTATATGCCCCCCCCCCTTTGCAATTCCTGTAGTCCAATCACAGATATGAGAACGATAAAATTAAGTATTGTCTTGCCTTGTATGTTATTATGCAGTTTTTTTTTAAAAAAAAACAATGCTGTACAATATTCTTCAACTACGAAGAAAGAAATGTACACGTGCTTAATCATTTCTGCTTGCTTTACCTTCAACACAAAAATAAAAAATTATTGCATGATCATTGCTGTTAGCTTATTGCATTATCATTGCTGTTAGCTTTTGCTCAGTACCGTTAATGCAAGAATTAGCTAATCAATCATGCAGACAAGTTCTCGCATGTCTTGTTGATTTTAATATCTTCCTTTGTTAACGCAAAATGCATCAGCGACAATGAAAGGAATATCTGCTTTACATATGGATTCTTTTACAGGAGTTCATTCTTTCATTGTCACTTTTTTTCCTATTTTTTAATAAGTAAAGATGTTCCTACAACAACTGTCTAAAGAGATTAACAACTTTCTTGTATGCACAATGGAAAACAATGTTCATATTCTCGCGTTCACAGAATGTGATACATGAAGCAAAAATCCATTTGTATCTTCTTCCTTCATGGTCTATTGCAATAGTTCCCAACCTTTTACCTATCGCGATCCCTTCAAAACGTATGCTAATTTTTATCATATCAACCAAAGAATATATCGCCTGATTCGAACGAAATTCGTACCACAGTGTTTGCAGAAGCCTATCTTATCTAAATTTCAAACTCCCACCATATCTTCCACTAGAGAGAAGATTAATCGCAGTGTTTGAGGGAAATTTCCCTAATCTAGGGAAGCTTCGTAGGGAAGTTTAGCAAAAAAAAAAAAAAAAAAAAAAGGGAAAAGAAATTTTTCGATACAACGTGAAAATACAGGGAAATTCTCGCGCTGACTGATCGACCAATATAAATGTTTAAATATTTCTTTGCTCTTCAGATATAAACCAATACAATAGCAATTATGTCTGTCTGTTCAAAGTCTTATAAATAGGGATGGTATCGAGACGAGACGAGACGAGACTTCGTACAGTCTCGGTCTCGTCTCGGTTTAAAAATAACTGTCTTGGTCTCGGTCTCGTCTCGACTCAAAAATCGCCGTCTCGGTCTCATCTCGGTCAACAAATGCTTGTCTCGATCTCGGTCTCGGTCTCGAGGGCCAAATCTCGGTCTCGTCTCGAAAGTCTCGAAATAAATAGGTGAAATTAAAATTGTAAAAGTATTATTATTGTAAAGTCTGTCGTTTCTGCTTCTTATTTTTGGCCTTATTCTTGACTTAGAATTATTGTATGGTGTACTTCTTCAGAGCTAATTTGCTAGCCCTAATGCCTTCCATGCGTGTGTTCCAGTTTCAATCATCAGTGGGTATATCATATCTGGGATAAATTTCTAATAGTAATCCATATTTCACTTTCAGCAAAAGACTTTCTCATATGGCCTCAGTACTGCCTATACAATTAAACTCTATTAAATTAACTTCAGCACTATACAGTAGTTTATTTCCTTCCTTAGAATAAGAATTGTTCAATATATTCTAACGGCTAACGCAACACATAGCAGCATGAATGTATTTAATCGTACCGAAATTAAAATTTTACAATTTCTAATTTATTATCCAATACATTCTGTTTTGACTATCATTTTAAAAACATAATGTAACGTTCATTATCTGAACAAATAGGGTAAATTATTACTACAATATATTTTGTTTAAAAATGATCAAATGCTTTATTACCGTTTCACATCTACGTGTTTAATTGACACCTTATAACACGAAATTCCTGAACTTTGTGGTGGGAGCTACGACACTCATCTTTGCTATGTGTGGCCTCGGGTTGCATCACGAAACAAGTTAGATTCAAAGTCAGATGTTTCGCATAGTTCGCGTCTAAATTTAAGTACATTCTGTTTCTTATACAAGTTCCTAAAGTTATAATGCATTACATACGGATACGTATATCCACTGCCGTAACATAGATTAAGCTTATTCCTGAGCTCTTAGCGGTGCATATGATCTTTATTCGAGAAAACCAATCGTGCGTTCATTACGTTGAAATTTTATATTGATTGAAAATTACTTGCGAAACATGAACATACATATTATATAAGTATATAGGTAATTCGAGCTAGCTGTATCTATTTTCTCTCTCTCGCCAAAACAAGTGATTCTTAACTTTCTAGTTTTCTTTTGTATTCATACCTTACCTAGTAAATTTATACAGTATATATATACATATATATATATATATATATATATATATATATATATATATATATATATATATATATATATATATATATATATATATATGAACATTAGTGATAAACTATGTTAAGTCACTTTTTGGTCAAATTGAGTTAGAATACTTTTTTTTTTAATAGACTATGTTCTTTCTAGTGGTGTAATAATGTAAGTCTAAAGCCATCTTACTACCTTGTAACTACTTAGTATAGTTTGAAAACAGTATTATAGATCTTAGTTAAGGAACCGGTTTTTCGCTTCTCCTGTAAAATTACGAAATTATGACTTGGTCTCGATATAAAATCATCACCATCATCATAATCAAGCATTATCAATTCACTGTTGGATGAAGTCTTCCCAAGTTTTCTCTACAACTATCTACCTAGGGTAATTCTTTTCCAGGTTACTCCCCAGAGGTTCCTGATTTTGTCACAATTTCTTCTATGCGGACATTTCCTAGGCTGTTTTTGTCACGTGGTATCCAATCTAAAATTGTTTTCGTCTAACGATCATAATTTCGTCTTGCAATATGTCCATCACATTTTCCTGTCTATTTTAAACATTATTTCATTAGTACCAGTCATTAGTTGCCAAATAATTCATTTCTATATATTTGGGCTACAAATAGTTCATATCCTCTACTTTTAGAGCACAGACACGCTACTTTTTGATCTTCGGATCTGGCAACACTGACTCAATTAATTAAATCAACACAATGTAAGAACCCCCATTTGCTGTAATAGCTAGCACGCTTGACTTCGGTTCGCATGGTCCCGAGTTCGATTCCCGATGGCGGTAATGTTCAACGACCGAAGTTTTTCGGATTCCACTAGGATCAGTAACTCCACGTCTCCTTTAGCCGCCCTAGCATAATCGTGAGACGTTAAACTAAAACAAAACAAACCAAAAATCAACACAATGTGTATTACTAACTGTAAGTCTTTGAATAATTGCATATAGCTATATGGTATGGATCGAGTTTGAGGTGGTCGGTGGTCAAACTATAACAAATGAAATGCAGTTAGGGTGTAATTAAAATTTTAATAAACCAGTGTTTTAATCTAAAAAATACACCAGGCCTAAGGCTTAGGGAGAACAACTAGTGCTACTGAAAAGTTGTCAGTTACGTTTAATTTCAGTTACAATTTGCTTTTACATGTATTGCTGGAACGAAAACTTTGACATTAACATTATAAGTAGCCCAAAGACTATGAAAAACATCGTGTTTTGAAAACATTATTGCACCATAAAACAAATTGCGAGTAATTTTAAAATATTTTGCACTTTAGCTACGTTATTTGCACTATATTTATAATAATATTTAGCAATTTATTTAAGTTCGCAACACTGCTTAAAATAATGTAACTGCGGCTTGTTGTAATTAAAACTACTGAACACTAATGTTATGATGTTCCTGCCATTTGAGTTATTAGTGATCTCCAAAATGTTGATGATAGTGATATGTATTGTCCTTTGCTACACTGAATAATATATGTGCTTTTGTGGTTTAATATCTAAATTAGAAATATGTAGAGCTCTTTCGTGGCTAAGCAGTTAGCCTATGGCGTGAGAGACTCGGGTTAGATTCCCGGCGGGAGCTCATGTGGTTTAGATTCAACATTAATCAGTGTTGAGTCTCATATAACCTCGCTGCTGAAAGAGGCGTTAAACTCAATTAAAAATGAAATGATTTTTTTAGTTTTACGTCCCACGATTATGCCGCTTAGGCTAAAGGAGACTGTGATTATGATAGATGAATGAAATGGTGGAATGAAGAAAGTGGGAGGAAACGGGAGAATCCCGAGAAAACCCACGCACTAAACTAAATACATGATACATACATGATACTTGTCACCCAAATTTCGTACACTGAGAAAAATCCATTATCCGGACAGCGAGCGGTATATTGTACAAATACAAGGATTCGTTATGTTTACTAAGGAAATCTGTACGGAGCGTACTTTATCCATATACTACATAGGTACTGCCTTTTACCCGCTTAGATATTACATCATGTCTCTGCAGGATGTCTGATATCTAACAATCTTCTGTATTTTACATACGTATACGTATGTTAAATACTTCAGCTATACGTTATATACGTCCATCTGTGTGTAAGATCCAGACCGCCTATAGACACTCTTTCTTTCGCCATGGCTGACGTCATTGAACTACCGTCTTTTGCTTGCGAAACGAGGTTGTTTACAAACGGAACAGAAGAGAGGAAGGAAACCTGGGAAGCCTGGGTAAGTACAATAGTTAACTATTACTTTAGTTAAATATTCCCATTAATTATATATTCTTTTAGTGTAACTTGCTTTAATATAGTACTAAGTAAGTAATGTAGTTTATGACTACAATTCTTACTATTGTAACTCGTAAATGATTGAGGAGAATGGAATGGGTGAATCTGAATTTTGAAAAAACTTTGAATATTAATGTTTTGAAACATATTATGTTTCAAGGTAGCAAAATGAATGTTATGTGTTTATTCATTCCATTTTATATGTGACGATTTATTACTTGGTGCAGATTTACTACAGGACTGCTTAACATAATTGCTAATAAACCGTTTTCAGCGCGGAAATTTCCTTGTGTAGTGAAGATTTAGGATTTAGATTTCTGGGCTTTCGGCATCAATGGCCTTGTTACCCCATATGAGGGATGACTTTCCTCGGCGAGTACACTATCCGGGGAAAGGAAGGGAAGAAAGGATTGGGGAAGGAAGAAAACGGCCTGGGACCTATATGTTAGGTACCACTCCGGCATTTGCCTGCTGTGAATGAGGAAAACCCAAGGAAACCTCATTCAGGATGGCTGGACTTAAAATCTTTTGATACTTTTTCGACCGAGTTCTCCCCCGGGATCGAACCCGGAACCGTTCGCACCGAAGGCGAGAGCGCTAGCGACTACCCTACGCGGGGCCACTTGTGTAGTCTAGAAAACTCATTTTTACTAGGATATTTGCAATTTTTTTTTTTTTTTTTTTTTTGCTTTTAGTTTAACGCCCCATGATTGTACATCAATGTAAGAGAGAAGGTGACAATGAGATACATGATAATGGTGGAATCAAGAAAATGTAAGGAAACTGGAAAGTCTTAAGAATAACCACACCTACAGTGTTCACCAAAAGGCTATTTGTCGGGAGCAGGAATCGAACCAGGGACCTAACGCGTCAGAGGTAAGCGCTCTACTACAAAGCTTTCTTTTGTTTAAAGAACTTGTTTACATTGAAATATATATATTTTACGAAGATACTAACATATTTTACAGCCTCACTGAAATTAAAAAAAAAAAAAGTAGTCAGGGAGAGTTTACTTGTCAGATTTTTATTTTTTAATTTAATTTATTTTTATTTTTATTTATTTTTGCTTTGTTATGTTCCCTAGTTAATTAATGTTTGGGTTACTGAAAATTAAAACCTTTTTAGTATTATTGTTATGTCATCACTTTGGAACCAAAAAAGTTAGATTTTTTTTCTTGTGTTTTCATATAGGAAGTTGGTAAGTTTGTGCCTTAGCATTGGTTTGGTTTCTAGAACGTAATTGAAGGTCATGTTGAGTTGAGTCTTGGCGGGTTTAGAGTTCGTGAAGTGTCAGGCACTGCTTGTGCCCCTGTCTTCTGTCTGTGATGTTTCCTGGCTTTGGGCTGTGAGGTATTTATGTTGAGGAGTACCAACGCAGGCCGCGTGATATACAGGTAGCTTCAACAGCTACGAGTGCCAGATGTTCATCTTTCGTTACGGCGTGACTAATGCAGTATAGTACTAGGTTCAAATTCTATGGGTGGTAAAAATGGTCGTGGTGTGGTAATAAATACAACGTAATTGTTATTAGTTTATTAGTGTTTCTTCATAGTATAGTTTCACTATTTCTAGAAGGAATTAAGTATTAACGAAGTAATAAATAAGCAAAAGCACACTTTGATTGGCGTTAACTATTTCTCATACTCCATTGAGAATGTTTTGATCCTCAGTTGCGCAAACATCCAGTGTGCGTTTTTTTGTTTGCTTACACTGCCTTATAGATGAGCTCCCTCGTGGCTAAGTGGTTAGTGAACACGCCTTTGGCGTGGGACACCCGGGTTCGATTCCCGGCCGGGGGCCGCGGTGGCTCAGTGGTAGAAGGTTCACCTCTGGTGCTTGGGGTCCCGGGTTCGATCCCAGCCCCGCCAAGTGAACCTTGTGGTGGACAAACACCGTGTGCGTGGGTTTTCTCGGGGTTCTCCCGTTTCCTCCCACTTTCTTCATTCCACTATTTAATTCATTACTCATCACCGTCTCCATTAGCCTAACCATCATAACCGTAGGACATAAAACTCAAAGATTTCATTTCATTTTTTCGATTCCCGGCCGGAGCTTATGTGGTTCGGATTCCACGTTAATCTGTAGGTCCACGTCTCATACAGCCTTGCTGCTGAAAGGAACGTTAAAATCAAATCAGCACTGTTTTACAGATGCAATTGTTCGATTCCGAGTTCGAATGAAGCTTTTTACGGGCAGGGGGCGACTTTTATATATACAATCCAAGGATTTTAGTTATTAGTCAGTGATGCAATATATAGACCTATATATATTACAAAATTGAAAGTGACTATGTTTGTGACTCTTAATCTCTTAAGAGCTGCGGTGGCTCAGTGGTAGAGCGTTCACCTCCGGTACTTGGGGTCCCGGGTTCGATCCCAGCCCCCGTCAAATGAACTTTGTGATGGACAAACACCTTGTGCGTGGGTTTCCTCGGGGTTCTCCCGTTTCCTTCCACTTTCTTCATTCCACCTTTCATTCATTGCTTATCATCAGCGTCTCCTTTAGCCTAACCGGCATAACTGTGGGACGTAAAACTCAAAGGTTTCATTTCATTTTTTCTTAATCTCTTTGGAATCTTGTACTTAGGTTCACAGCGGAAGCGACGAAATAACTCGACTCATCCATTGTAGCTCTCTTCGCAACCAGTTTCCAAAATGTTGGCAATAAGTTTGCGAAACGGGATATGACGACTCCAATTTTGGGTGAAAAGTCGCTATAAAAAATAATAGAGAAATTCATTGTCTATAAGCATTGTTTTAAAGTTGTAGATGTAAACTAAACAATATGTTCTACTCACTGGCGCAAATCCGTGGGGGGGGGGGATGACGGATACATGTCCCCTCCAATCTTGGAACTGAGGGGGACTTCTCCCCAATAATCCGATTTGAAATGTGTTTTTTGGGAGAAATTTGATTATTTTTGTCCGATTGCTACAAAGGAACGTGAGATAAAATAGATGTCCCCCAGAATAAGCCTCAAATCTGCAGCCTCCCAACGCTGAAAACAACTCTGATCCTCCAGAACATTGTTTTTCAACTTCATAAGTATTTTGGACATCGTCAAAAAAAAGTATGGTAACGGTCTTACCCCCCCCCCCCTCCCAATGTTGAAGACAGATTTGCGCCGCTGGTTCTACTCACATCTTTGTAAATAGGGCGCAACCAATCCTTTAATTCAGGGATCATTTTTTTGTAAAAGAAAAAGTGCAGAATAATTAAAAGACCCCAAAGGACAAATATAACAAACATCTTCTTCGCCTTTATTCACGCAATCTATAGCTAATCTTGTTGCTATCGGTAATGATGTATTACGTGTGTTTCTCAACGGAAACTCTGCGAACTAAAGGACATCAAGTTTGTAGTTGTTCTTCGTTAGAGGTAGAGACCTGCACGGGCCGGGCCTGGCCCGAGGCCCGAAGCCCGGCCCGGCCCGCGGGCCGGGCTTGGGCGGGCCGACTCTATTATTTCTTTGGGCCGGGCCGGGCTTGGGCGGGCCGACACTGTTATTTCTTTGGGCCGGGCCGGGCTTGGGCTGGCCGACACTGATTTCTCTTCAGGTCGGGCCGGGCTGGGGCCGATCAATTGCAATTCTTTAATAATTATTGACTTTCGTTAAACGATAATTGAAATAAAGCCAAACGTTGAAGAAGTGTGTCCGTGAAAAATGTTACAAAGAATGCAGTAGCTATTTACAATTTGTGTTCCTTAGCGGTTCCACTTTCACTATAGAGGATTGCAGGCATTATGCGGTAAATTGAGCTCTGACCTTGACCTTCACTGAACTCAAAATATAAAAAGAAGGGGTGAGAATGTTTTGCCTGTCGCTAAACAATATTGCCATCTTCACTTTATGCTAAAAATCAATTAAGTTAGATTTTTGTTACAGGGAATGGAGTTTTTGTTCTCTCGATGACAGGCAAAGTTCTAGGAGGGAATGGTACCATTCAGGAGGCAAGCGTCAGGTTGTAAACCAGAGTTTAGAAAAGGTTTCTGAGGTTAGGTCAAATTTAGTACTAAATTTTGAGAAAGATTGGGACTCGAGCTAATTTTTTAAAAAATTTATCGGGCCGGGATCGGACCAAAAACTTTTAAAATTTATCGGGCCCGGGCCGGGCTTGGGCCAAGAATTTTTAAAAACTTATCGGGCCGGGCCGGGCTCGGGCCGAAAATCTCCCAAACTTTTCGGGCCCGGGCTGGGCCGGGCCTAGGTACGTTCGGGCTGGATTGGGCTCGGGCCGAAAAATTCGGCCCGTGCAGGTCTCTAGTTAGAGGGCAAGGGTAACATAACAATGCAGGATTGTGGGGCAGTGAGTATGCTGTATTTCCAAACTCTTCATCAGTTGCGCTGATTAAAACAAACAAACAGAAAAAAAAGAACGTAAAAACTGTTTTGAACTAATAATGCTTCTCTACAGATGAACATTTTGTTTGGAGCAGAAAGTCGCTAAATGTGTAAGTAGGTAAATCGTCATTTAAAAATCACCCAAAAAAGTCTCCAATCGGAAAAAAATATTTTTTGTCGCTATCGTAGGGCGACCATACGTCCCGTTTTGACCGGGACAGTCCCGTTTTAGTGGCGTGTCCCGGCCGTCCCGTCAGTAGATGGAAAAAGTAGTATTCGTCCCGTTCTATGTAAATGAAAGAAGTAAATAACAAACCCAGTATCTTTACTCCTTTTAAAAGTATTAATAATTAATAATAACAAAGAGGCAAAAATTGAACTGAAATTCCCTATATTAAACATACTCTATAGTTCGCAGTACTGCTCGAAAGGCAGCAGAGGTTTTAGCAGTTGGTTGTGTGTTGAACAAATTTCAACGTGTCTTTCCTTTTTCATAAGTACCCGTTCTGTAACAAAGAGAGAGAGGAGGAAATCTGATATCAAGGCACTGATAAGAACAAAGGTAGATCTAAAAGTCTAGGGTTGCAAGAACCTGTCCCGTTTTTAACTGAAAATTTTATGGTCAACCTACGCTATCGTTGAGGTCGAATTCCCCTTATTTAGCGACTTTACCCAAAATTGGCAACATTGACCCCCACCGAACAACCAGGGTTGAATTCAGGGGGTAGCCCGGGGGGAATCTCCCCCCCGAAGAAAATTCATTCCCCCCCGGAGAAACTCCCAAAATTTCAGTCACAAAATGTAGAAATTACTTCACCCAATTATTTGCTTTTCTGTCCGTGTACGTGCAGACGAAATCCGATCTCTCAATATACATATAAATGACGCAGACCCATTCTATATAAATGTTAACATGTAACATCTAAGATAGAATACCAAATAGTGAATAAAACTTGTATTTCTTAACGCTATGACTGAGTTTGGCAGAACATGAAATTGTTAACTGTTGAAGAAAGGTTTGTATTTTAGTAGGTACTATACTCTCGCCCTATATTATATATTAGTAGGTAGCACTAGCACAGGTTGAGATACGAAAGGAAAGATAGGGAAGATCTTTCGATCATTCCATATAATCTCTCATGTCAGCAGACTTCAGTTCTTGAAAATATACAGTTCCTACATTATTTGAAATAGGGCGCCTAAATCCCATTTCTCGCATCGGAAGTAACAGACGTAAATGTGTTTTACGATTGTTAAAGTAAACACATCTTTCTTTAATTAAAAATAATTCAGTTAAAGGGTGAGATTCAGTGGGCGTCATTTAGAGGGATCAGGGAGGAACAGTTATCCCTCCTTGATTAGAGACTTATATAGAATTTATCAATATGATAATAGTATATAAGTGAAAGATTGCTATTGAAGGTGGCCAAGATCCTGCTCAGTGCCGTTCCATGGGGGAGGGGCAAGCGGGGCGACGACCCCGGGCGCCGAAGTAAGGGGTGAAAAATTCGGGAGGGAA
Organism: Thermobia domestica; assembly: GCF_964235325.1. Taxonomy (NCBI): domain Eukaryota; kingdom Metazoa; phylum Arthropoda; class Insecta; order Zygentoma; family Lepismatidae; genus Thermobia; species Thermobia domestica. Next base: position 22,405,446 of record NC_137461.1, read on the forward strand.
AAAGAAAAAAGAAGGAAAGAAAAACAGAGGAATGAAATACATGTGGACATATATAAAATGAAAGGAAAAAAGTAATGAAAAGTGCTCAAAATCAAGGAAAAGCAGGGTTTACTTTTTAAAATTTTCCCACCTTTGGCGGCTGGTCTGTCGACCTCACTCATATATACGGGGATGCCGTCGTATACTCTCGCGCCAAGCGCTGATTTTCCACGACACGGCACTAATCCTACTGAAGATTTCGTCAACTAAACTATTGATGTATATGCAGTGAAGAAACCAAGGCTAATATGTTTGATTTAGAATCAGAAGTGTGAGAAAGAATGATAACTTTTTATTAAGATATTCCTAAGTATGTTTGTTTTAGGAGAAAAAATATTTCAGTTAATTTAAATCTTTTTAAAAATTTTTACATTAGTAACAAACAGTAATTACTGAATATAGGAAATAATAAAAATAGTTACTGTAAATAGCAGTTAAAGTTTAGTCTAAACTATTTTTGCCAGTCTTTATTTAATGTTTTAGATGAAATCAAACGATTGTTTTCTTAAAATTATAATCTCATTGAATATTTATCAGCAATTAGTCTCAATATTAGGTAAGATGTGTATGTGAATGGAATTGTTAAATATGCTGCTTTCTTGAAAAAAATACAGAAAAATAACCCTCCCCCGAGCAGTTGACATTCCCCCCCGGGTGTAAATGTCTGAATTCAACACTGCGAACAACACCCCGTTATCTTTAGCCTAGCCAGCACAATAGTGGGACGTAAAACTTAAAGATTTCATTTCGAACAACACTCCCAGAAACCTATTGTTATACCATTCCCAAAACACCCTTTTGTACAGTTCTCCCTATTCGAAAAAAAAATTGTAAATAGCAGTGTTCATATATAAATATGGAACTCAATTTCCCTGAATTTTCCAGGTTTTCCAGGTATTAATTTTTCAATTTCCAGGTCTAGTGGAAGAAACTAATAGTACGAGAACACATAAATTTTAAGAATACTATATTTATATATTTGAGAATGGCCACCCTTCTCCCCAATGAACGATTGCAATTAAATATTGAGTCACAAGAAAATAAATAATTAAAATAAATAAAATTTAAGTTGAAAAATATGAAGTTGAGAAACCTACTAAGGGAATTATATAATACTTTTGTTCCATACTTGAATACATTCAAAATATACAAAAATATTGGCTTGGGGAAGAAAAAAGGGCCCGCGAGATTTTAACTGATTCTTATAGTACTCGACAACAGAAATAAATTACTGAAAGAATTTTCAAAATCGGCGCAGGTAAACATGCAGAAAATCGCATTTTCATGTACCGGTTCAAAATGGGGAAGAAAAGACGACCGCGAGATTTTAATTGATTCTTGTAGTACTCGTCGAGAGAAATCGATTAGTGAAGGAATTTTCAAAATCGGCGCAGGCAAACATAGAGAAAATCTCATTTTCATTTTCCGGTTCAAAGTGGGGAAGAAAAAAGGGCCGCAAGATTTTAACTGATTCTTGTAATACTCGACGAGAGAAATCGATTAGTGAAGGAATTTTCAAAATCGGCGCAGGCAAACATGGAGAAAATGGCATTTTCATGTACCCGTTCAAAATGGGGAAGGAAAAAGGTTCCGCGAGATTTTAACTGATTCTTGTAGTACTCGTCGAGAGAAATCGATTAGTGAAGGAATTTTCAAAATCGGCGCAGGCAAACATAGAGAAAATCTCATTTTCATTTTCAAAGTGGGGAAGAAAAAAGGTCCGCAAGATTTTAACTGATTCTTGTAATACTCGACGAGAGAAATCGACTAGTGAAGGAATTGTCAAAATCGGCGCAGGCAAGCATGAAGAAAATGGCATTTTCATGTATCAGTTCAAAATGGGGAAGAAAAAAGGGCCCGCGAGATTTTAACTGTTTCTTGTAGTACTCGACGAGAGAAATCGATTAGTGAAGGAATTTTCAAAATCGGCGCAGGCAAACATGGAGAAAATGGCATTTTCATGTACCGGTTCAAAATGGGGAAGGAAAAAGGTTCCGCGAGTTTGAACCGCTACGATGTATGTTCACGAATGTCCCCGTCTTCTCAAATTTAGTTAATTACTGTGACACTGAAACATGTGACACAGAGTCACATTGTGGATGACTGCAATCGGCAACCACTGCACATATACTCCTCCCGCCCCACAGTTTGATTATTTCGATCCATTCCTCACGTGCTAACGGCATGGTTCAACATCTGCAAGAAAGAGGTAAATGTAACGTTCAATTGGCAATAGCTTTTCACCAAATTAAGCTGCATGAAATCTGATTGCATATTTGACATACTGAGAAAATTCTAGTCCGTGGCCATATGTATCACATATCCCATCAATTCATAAAAATTTTGAACACAAAATTACGGTCGTCCGTGTGACGTACTCCCAAAAGGCCTAATGTGTATCACCCACCTCACATTCAATGAAACCACATCCGTGTAGAATTTAGAAAGGAACTTCTTATGATGTATACAGGATGTCTCAAACGTTCCCTGACATAGGATAACTCTGTTATTATCAGAGTTACAACAAAATGTAAGAGGAAAAACATCTCGAAATATGACGTTTTCAATCTAAAGTGAACACTTTTTAAAAAAAATCGGACGAGATGTTTGTGCTGTATACTCTTTATGCACCCAATTTTAAATGAAAATGCAACGTTGTCATTTACCTGGACCCACAACATAAGTGAATGAAGTTACTGTTTGAAACGGGGGCTGGCCATCGACATGTTAGCGTAAAAGACAGTAACTTCACTCACTTACGTTGTGGGTCCAGGTAAATGGCAATGTTGCATTTTCATTTCACATTGGACGCATAGCGAGTGTACAGCGCAAACGGGTCATCCGATTTTAAAAATTCCTTCACTTTAGAATGAAAACATTATATTTGGAGACGCTTTCCAAAGTAGTATAATTTAGTTTGTTTAAATTTACAATTTAATACAAGTAGATTCGGATTTATATGCGTAGGATTTTGTATGCATCTAACTAATGAATTCTTTATTTTCATGCTTAACTTAGTGACTTGGCTTTGGACTGCAACTGATTATTGTAACCCATTATTGCTTGAGAAGAAACAAGATATCCGAATCTTCATTTGGAGAAATCAAACGTCTATTGGAAAGCTGGGGATTACAATCATTAATTTCTACATTTCAAGGTGCGTAAATTATATATTCTGTGTTTGTTGTTAAATTACTATTACTATTATTGGGTTTAGAATCAATCAAGCACTTCATGATATTTTATGGGGATCAAGATGGGTGCCGGATAGATAAGTATTTGAGCGTCAGGCTCTTATTTCTTTTCAATTTAATATTTAATCAATGATTATTTTTCTCCCTCATTATTCCACCAAATCGTATTCCAAGATCATATATCCATTTTTGATCGATATATCCATATTTTTGATCTCTTTCATATTTCTATATTTTCGATTTTTGATATTGTTTATATTTCGATATTGCTGTATTTTTCGATATTTCGAACAAGTTTCGATAGTTTGTCAATATCGATTATCTATATCTAAATTCGGATATCCCAAAGCCCTATCGAACCCCCTCCGAAATGAAGTTTTTGGCTATGGACCTGATTAGGGATTCGCACGAGACAAGACGAGACAGAATTTTTGTTACGAAATTCGAGACGAGATAGAGCTCTTCCAATAGAAACGGATCCAGTTTTCGAGACGAGACATAACTTTCGCGGCACCTTTTCGAGAGGAGACAATCTCAAATCTTTTCTCTTGCGCATCCCTACACTTGATCATGAGGTATCAAAAAAAAAAAAAAAAAAAGTTAATGAGAAATACCGGTAACATGTAAATACAATATAGGTAGCTAAAACATTTTTGTTTTCATTCTTCAGTAATGCATTATTATTAATCTCAGGGGGGCGCGGTGGCTCAGTGGTAGAGTGTTAACCTCCGGTGTTTGGGGTCCCTGGTTCGATCCCAACTCGCGCCGTGTGGACTTTGTAGTGGACAAACACCGTGCTCGTGGGTTTTCTCGGGGTTCTCCCGTTTCCTCCCACTTTCTTCATTCCACCATTTCACTCATTTCTCATTATCTCCGTCTCCTGTAGCCTAACCGGCATAATCGTGGGACGTTAAACTTAAAGATTTCATTTTTTATTAATCTCTGTATTTTATAGTGTATTCTCAAGCTTAAGGTGATGTATAATTAAATTTTGAATTCAGTTAACTTATTTTGTTTCTCAGATTGTTTTTAAAATGTATGTACAAACGTTTATTTTCATTCTTGAGAGTTTAAAGTGACGTATAGTTATTAAACATAGTATTTAATATTGTACTCTTAACGTGGAAGTGATATACAGTTAACTTTTGAATTCAGTTAACATTTTTCTCTCTGAAATTGCTTTAAAAAGTATGTAAAAACGTTTTTATTTTATTTCTTGAGTGCTAAAAGTGATGCAAAGTTATTAAGCTTACTACTTTATATTGTATTCTTAACCCTAAACTGATACACAGTGCGTTTTTGAATAAATTATGTCAAGTTATTTGAGTGACGAACACTGGTAGAAAATCCTGACTACTACTGGAACATTTTGATTTTAAGGTGACGACTACTGGTGCAAGGATTTTAAAATATTGTTTTTCCTCCAACGGCTACTCCTTTTTTAATTCTAACTACATGGTCATTATAGGAAGGATCAGTGAGTCTTTCCAACTATGGTACAGCTCCGACAGATTCACGATGCTCAGAGAAGAGACAAAATAGTATGTTTTCAACCTTAAAGTGAGAACCACTGGCGTTTTTACCCTGCTATGCAAAAGTAAGTGAGTACTCCAATGGAGTTCCAATGCGGTACTTAATTTCTGCGTTTTAGATATATGGAAATACATGTCTCTAAAATGTAAAGAACTGATTTTTTTTTTTTTTTACTGAAAACTGCAACTCGGTAAGCCTTATGGATACCGAGGTATGGGAAAATAAACTATATGTATGTGGGGCTTGCATACTTGACGCTACAATTCGGAAATTGAATTAAAATATGACTAACGGCTATCAAGATGTTGTCAAATAAAGGGAGGACCAACACAGTTAAGGGGTTTTCGTGTTAGATGCTAAAATTTCCGAAATCGGTCATGGAAAGTTAATAAACACAAGTAGCAATTTCATCTTAAAGTAATTAGATATCTTCATGGGGTGTTAGAACATCATGGAGTCTACCAAAATTAAATTTTAAAAGCTTTTGAAAATATAATCTGACATTTGTAAACAGTATTTGAAATATGTATTTACCCAAAACTTCCAGCTAGTACATCTAACATCTGGAGAAACACTGTGCAATAAAAGCTTGAAATTTCGGAAACAATTATTGGTCGCAACAAAATTAAATAAGATGGTACTTCTATGGGTTAAATCAGTACCTCAGTACAATTTCGATCGAAAGATTAGTTCAGTCCTAGGTTTTCTTCAGGCAATTCCAAGGGTTCATCGAGCTGTGCAAAAGAATGAAAATTCGCTGTCAATATCTAAGATAGTAAATAAGATATAAGGAATTATATATTTTATGACGTGACAATAGAGATCTTTATGGATTTGTACTTTTGGGTCTTTCCTAAAAGAAAAAAAATTCAGAAAACTACTGTATATACCTTAATAGACAATTCAGTGGGCGGGGACACAGTAGCTTAGTGGTAGGGTATTTAACTAATCTTTTTTTTTTTTGCAGAAACTATTGGAGTATTCACTTAACCCATAGAAATACGATCATACTTAACTCCCTATTTAATTTTAAAATTAAATAAAAGGAAATATTTCAGTGTAGCGACCCACGATTATGCATTTTAGTCTCAGGGAGATTATGATTAAAGCAAGTGAATGTTGTTGACAGAATTGATGGAATGCAAAGGTGGGAGGAGAGTACCCCGAGAAAACCCACGAATACGATGTCCACTACAAACTGACTTGGCCGTGGATCGAACCAAGAACCCAATACACCAGAGGTAAGCACTCTACCACTAAGCCACTGTGCCCCCGCCCATTTAATTGTCTATTAAGGTATATACGGTTGTTTTCTGAAATTTCTTCTTCTTACAGCAAATACTCAAAAGTACAAATCCATGTGGGTCTCTATTTTTACGACGTCATAAAATACATAATTCCTTATATCTCGCTTGCTATATTAGATATTGACAAAAAATGTTCACTTTATTTCAGAGCCCGATGAACGCTTGGAATTGTCCAAAGAAAATTTAGAGCTGAATTAATCTTTCGATCGAAATTGTACTGACGAGTCTGAGGTTCTCACTTAACCCATATAAGTACCATCTTATTTAACTTTTGTTAGGATCAATAATTGTTTTCTGAAATTTCAAGATCTAATACGCTTTTATTGTATGGTGTCTCTCTAGCTGCTAGATGTACTAGCTGGAACTTTTAGGTAAATACATATTTCTAATACTCTTTACAAATGTCAAAATATATTTTACAAAACTTTTAAAATTTAATCTTGGTAGACCCCATGATGTTCTTAAACTCCATGGAAATACCTAATTATTTTAAGATGAAATTGCTACTGATGCTTATTAACTTTACATGACCGGTTTCGGAAATTTTACCACCTAACACGAAAACCCCATAACTATATGGATCCTCCCTTTATTTGACAATAACTTGATAGTCATATTTTAATTAATTTTCTAAATTGTACTGTCTAATATGCAAGCTCCACGTACCTATGGTGTCGCTTTTTATTTCACCATATTTCGGTAACTGTTAGACGTACCGACTTGCGGTTTCGGTAAACACACACCTCTAACGTTCTTTAAAACGTTATTAAGACATATTTTAGAATATTTAGAAATGAGAGTTCTGGGAATATCATGGTACCCGAAAACCCCCATCAGGGCGTGTGTGTAGTGTATTTAATTGAAACTACTTTTGAGGTTGTTGTAAGCCCTCGTAATTACGTTTCCGAAACTGCACCATCTAGTACGCAAACTCCACAGTTCTGTAGTGTCGCTCTTTATTTTCCCATATCTCGATATCCATAAGGCTTACCGAGTTGAGGTTTTCGGTAAACAGATGTCAGTTCCTTACATTTTAGAGACATATATTTTCATATATCTAAAAAATACAGACATTAGGTACCCCATGGTAGCCCGAACACCATTGAGGTACCCACTTACTTTTGAATGGTAATACATTTTGAGTTGTTGTTCAGCATCAATAAACACTTCATAGTTTTTCTACGTGCAACCCAAAAGTCCATACCTGACCTAACAGATTTTGTCCATTTAATCTCAAAAATGTTAAGATACTTTGTATTGTTAAGTACAACCAAATTAAGCACACTGAATATAACATTTTAAATATTTTCTGATTTTTGTTGCAGGTATTTCGTGCATCAAACCAGGATTCTGCTTGAAAGACAGTCAAAAGAAGCAGTGTAGGTTGTGGCTAAAAGTACGCCCTTTCTGAAGACAGACTCAGTTGTACTTACATTATTTTGTACGAATATATAACCCTAATAAAGATACTGTACTACAAATTATTTATTTCTTCCATAAATTATAATAAAATATTATCTCTGTTTAAAGAAAATGATTGTTAATGTTAAGTCATTTTAATTCTTTTTCTCTGTAATAAGAACATTATCCCTAGCAATATTTTTTATCTTTGTGCTATTGCGATTGGATGAAGTAAAATTCTATACGAAGCACTATTATTTCAGACATGCATTAATAACTAATGTATTGTTCTGTATGTAAGACAATGTGTATACTGAACATGTCTAGCGAAGGTGTTGTTTTAATACAGAATCTATAACTCAGCTTTTCAGTAGTCAACTTTATTGGGAATCCGAAGAAAGAAGTTTAAAAAAAAAAAATGTTGGACTTACCAGCGTGTGTGTGTTCGAATTCTGGACTAATCCAAATTATCCAGAGAAATCATTATATATTTCTTTGTTGCTATTTCAGATGTATCCTTTATCCAAGTCGTATGAAACGGAGACTTCATACATCGCTATACTTTGTATGAACTATGTTCCGTATTTACTTAATCACTTTGTAACTTTCTCTAGTGTTGACAAGGCCGCAGGTGTCAATCGAATAGTTTAGTGTTTCACTCATGTCACCTTGTGACTAAGGTACGTCCTGTCGGTATATATATGGTACTGGGTTCAATTAGCGATAAAATACATTTTTAGCGTTAAACAAATGCAAAAATCTATACGAAATGAGATACCGTGATCTCTGACTTACGGATAACACCAAGCAACTAATGGTACTGAGTGTGATTGAGTTTACTAATTACTATTTGGCTAAAATCAGTGTTCCTTTATCTATAGTTCTTTTCGTGCTTTGAATTGCAAAGTTTGAAATAACCGTTTTAAATTATTGTGTATATATATCTTCCGAGTAATTCTGAGAATCATTGCTCTTTCTTTAAGCAATGTATGAGACTGTTAAATTGCTCTTTCCTTAAAATGTTGCACTAAGAAGGATGCATCCAGGAAAGTCCAAATTTGCAGAATGTCTATAGCAGGGAAGAATAAATATGTTTAGTCGATGGCTGCACAACGCCTCCGCTGTCACCACGTTGTCACACAGCGAATACAGCGAACGTTTAAGAGTATTCTGCACTTACTATTAGGTATCGGCCTGGGAACTTTGGCGCATCTACCCAGTCTCCTTCTTGGTGTTTCATTTTTAATGGCGAGTACTGAGTAGGAATAATATTGTAAGCGAATGCGTTTCCGGCTGACACCACACTTTTAATTATTGCAACATTTAAAAAAAAAAAAAAAAAAAAAAAAAAAAAAACTGTTAATTAAAATGTACAGAGAAGTTATTTCTGGAAAATTCTATTCAGGCCTCTTGTGGTAACAACTGCACTTTAGTAGAAGATACTATTAAGGAAAAGAATGAGGTAAAATAATCTTTATATCGTACAAGCAATGGATGATAACAGCTTAATAAATGATTGTACGTAAATCTTGTTTGAGTTTGAATATAGGATTGTATAAGGCTGTGCATTTTGCATTATTATTGAGGTGCTGCAACTAACTAACTGCAAACCATATGATAAATTCTTACAGTAATATATCACATATTGATTTACTCTGTATGGAAACGAAAATAGTTTAATATATGGTTAACCTCCTTTGTGCCAGGGGCGGATCCAGAGGGGGGCGATCGGGGCGATCGCCCCCCCCCCACAAGAGGAAACTTTCTTATTTTATATATAAATAAACCCATCCATAACAAGTTTCGAGCTCTTAAAAGTAGCAGTATTACCGCCGACCGCCCCCCCCCAGAAGTCCGTCCTGGATCCGCCCCTGCTTTGTGCCCATAATTTTAAAATTAACGCTTGTGTCACTTTTCAACACTTGACTTTGCAGTAGCTTTCCAACGAATTAGCAGGAAGCCCAAACTTATAGGACACCCTGCAGGTAAATACATTTCTTTGGACAGTTTTACTGCTCCAAACTAAGATTTGAAAAGTGTAGTATTGTTAATTTTATTATTATTGGCACAAAGGAGATCAACCATATTTTAAGCTATTTTTTTTTTCATACAGAGTAAAACAATATTTGACAACATTACAGTAAGAATGTATCATGCACTTTGCAGTATGTTGCAGCACTTTAATAATGGTGCACTATACGTACACTCTAGATCCTGCATATGTCCGATCCATACATTACAAGAAGGCAATACGTATTCGATACAGGTAAAATCTGTATATTTCATATGGACAACCTATTAGCTATATACATCCAATCTATACATTACATATGGCCAACCTGTACGCGACATACGTATAATCTATATGCTGCATGCAGACAGTCTGTAAGCTACATATATGCACTCTGTATGGTGCATACGGATATTCTGTATGCTGTATCTGGACAAGCTGTGTGCGACATAAGGAAAATCTGTATAATACATACGTACAATACGTATACTGTATCTAGTCGTACGTATGGGGCACAAGTACAATATAGATGCTGTCTCGGGGTTGAACGCAAGAAACATACGTACAGAACGTATATTGCATACTTCTTGAAATCATGCTCCGTCCTGATAGTCAGTGTATGTCGTCATTATTAACCCACATGCTACATACGACCCTGACGTCACAAAGCTAGATATTACCTCCGTATATACTTGTTACTGCAGATAACGTCACACGAATGACGTCATTGCACTTGTGCAGACAGTACGTATAATACATACTTTTTCAGCTATACGTTTGCTGCAGGATGTTATATACGGTTGTACGTTAAGTCCAGAAACTACAGGAATTACGAATGTAACCTACGTTTTTAAGTATGCCACCTACATTTTTTTTTCTCAGTGTACAGTTATCTTTCTGATATCTGTGGGAATACTCAGTGACGTGCATCTGATGTAGGCCAGAATTTTGTGGTTTGTTATCTAATAAATTCCTACGTAGGGATTAAAAATTTACATTAAAAGAACAAAGTTGAGGGTGGAGCCCCGGCCGGGATTTTGGCCCTTCGGCCATGGCCAGACTGAGACTGATGATGGTAAGTACATAAAAGAGTTTTGGTTAAAGCAAACTCTATACAAATTGATTGATCCATTTAGTATTGCAGATTCTTGAATCAAACTGCGTAACAATAGTTAAAAAAAAAAAAAAGCATTACTAACGATTTTGTATCGTCTAGCACTAGAGAAGGTCGGTGGAGCATAGACGTACAGAGTAGTGATGGGTCGAGGCAGTTCATTTGGTGGAGCTAGCTCATTCGCTCCGGCACCGATACGGGAGTCGTTCAAAGGTGCCAGTTCCTTTTTGAACGGTTGGGAGTTGTCGTTCAAAAAGGAGCCTGTTCTTTTTTTGAATGGTTGGGAATCGTCGTTCAAAGGTGCCAGTTCTTTGTTAACTGGTGTTGTGTCATTCAAAAGGTAACGACTACGTTCACTGAGTTCCCTGTATGCATTCTTACTGGCTTCTGGCTATATCGGTGTCGGTAGACGTGTGCGGTAGTTTCGTGCATTCTTATTGGCTGTTCGGAGCGGAGTCGTCGTTACTTTGAACTGCTGGAATTGTGTACGGTGTTCTCATTACTCAACTGCTGGTGTCGTCTGCGGAGCTGTCGTTACTTTGAACGGACAGTTCCAAATGTATGAACTAGTTCCATACTAGTTCACATGATGGTGTCGTTCAAAAGAGTCAGTTCGTTCATGAACGACCCATCACTAGTACAGAGTTATCCACATTGAATGACGCTAATCCAACTGACGCCAGGCCACTGATTTGAAACTTGAAATCAAGAACCTCAGATAATAATTATATTATCATATAGCCGGACTTTCAGTGTCAACAAGGTTATAAGTGCTAAAAAATTGCTCAAATAATATACACCAACAGTAAAATAAGGACCATATAGGCTATTTACAATCACAAATATATAGTATATGTAAAAAGAATGAAATAGGAAGACATACGCACACGTGTTATGGAAATCAGTGAAAGTTACGTTAAGAGCGTAAAATGAAAGTAATTTATTTTGACAATTAGCAATAATATGCTTCGTGATACAAGGCGGTAGCCGGAAACTTAGAACTGACAAATGGTAACCCACATGCATAAGAGCAGCACATAATGTAATTAGATCATAATGTAAATGAATACAATCACCTGACTATTTGATGAAATGGAAGATAATAAATTCTTTGATGTTATTTGCTTTTAACGGAAACAATTTAGATTAGAGGTAGATACCAATCAAAAGATCTCACTGACCTAAACAAAATAATATAATTCTTAATGCGTCGTTTCCGAGAAAACAATAGTATATACTTAGATATATATTGTAAACCTAAAAATTGATGCTCTATGGTACCACGTTACTGATTAAGATGCAAATGATACCGAGATATACCTTGACCAAACTTTCCATTATGACTTAGAGGGTACGGTCGCTCAGTGTTAGAGCGCTTACCTGTGGTGCGTGGGGTCTCTGGTTCGAAACACCGGTCATGTAATTTTGTAAAATGAAATAAAATCTTTGAGTTTTACGTTCCATTATTATGCCGTCCAGGCTAAAGGAGGCGGTGATAAATGAATGAAATGAAGAAAATGGGAGGAAACGGGAGAACCCCGAGAAAACTCACGCACATGGTGTTTGTCCACCACAAAGTCCACTTAGCAGGAGCTGGAATTAAACCGAGGACCCCATGCACCAGAGGTGAACGCTCTACCACTGAACCACCGCGGCCCTCAAGTAAGCTTGTGGTGGACAACATCGTGTTCGTGAGTTTTCTCGAGATACTCCCGTTTCCTCCCACATCCTCATTCCAATCATTTACTTGCCTTAATCACCCTTAGCCTACAAGTCATAATCGTGGGACGTTTAAAACTATGGGGATGGGTATACGCTATATTTTTGAAAATGGTCTAGCGTGTACCCACCAAAAATTCTTGCATTATGTCATTGACCTTAAAATAAACTTAAAATAAAAACCATGTTCGAATTTATTACGACCACTAGAGATGCTGAGAAATATATATATAAAAAATTTAACACTTAATTTATCTGCTGCGAGGTAAAAGTTACAAGAAATCCCACAGAGTATTTTTTTTTTCTTTTTCCACACTTCTTATATATCTACCGTATACGTCACTGGCTTTCTAAGAATTTCTTTTTCTCTAAAGAAAGCTTTAATAATAATAATAATAATAATAATAATAATAGTAATGAAAGAATTCTGCCGCTGTTTTCCTAACTTTTTAGAACTTTATTCAAACAGAGCATTATTTAATCCGCATGAATAGAGATACGAGACAACCGTTTCGCTTTCTACATTCCCTGAACCACTACTTCTCTCAAAAGCCTTGAGAAATACCGCAAAAGGAGTTTATGTGCTTAAACAGTATTTTCACCGTTGCCTTTTCTTTTGGGTTTCTTTTTCATTAGAAAGATGCTGTAACAGGAGGCACCGCAAAATCTGCATTTCTTTCCTTTGATTTTAAACCGAAATAACGCCTTTTCGTTTCAATTCAACTACTTTCTTCCCATACTCTTTTCTTTTCTTTTTTTTAAAAATCCCTTTTCTCTTTTTCTTATTTGTTTCTTTTCTGTCGCATCTCACCTTCTCTTTTCAAGAAGTCAATAACATTGGAAAATATTCTTTGCTATTACTTTATGTTTAATCCCTAGTAGCAAGAAACCTTTCGGACAGTTGGCGTGTGATTGGTTTTTGGCTTTCTGTGTTTCCAGTTGAAACACATGCTTTCATATAATCTGCCTTTTGTTGTACTTGCAAGCAATGTTTCAGACCCTTCGCAGACCATCATAGCATCACTGGTCGTTCATTGGCTATTGACTTGACATGACTTGTAAAACGCTTGCGTCAAGCTTGAATGGAAAACTAAATGCAAGGTTGCTCCCATTTAACTTCGTTACTGGAATCCACCTTGCAGCATGCTTGCACGTTTCCCAATCAACCTGGATGCAAGTTTGCCCGACTTTCAAGCGGTTATGCACAACACGGAGAAGCACGGGGGAAGGGCAATTACCAACCTGGATTTGAGAATTTAATATATTTTAATTTATATATAAATGAAGTTTTAATAGCAAAAATCGCAGACTGGTGAATCTTGTGTGATACAGTATAATACACACAGAAGTTTATCAGTGAATCGAACATCATATTCTATTCATAGAAGAGAAATAAATCAACCTCTTGGCTTTCCTAATTTCCCGGCTACTGATTCTGCTCCTATTGATTATCTTTAATTCAAACATTTACTTTTCTTTATAGCTAAGCGATGTAAATATTCCTTTGCTATAATAACTAAAGTCCCTTATGATGATATCCGTACAAGTTGGTGCGGAATACAAGTTTCGCTTATCACCTCCTCTTAGTTTTGGTGTTACTAACGACGGCCGACTTGAATCACAACTAACAACGATCAAAAGTATTATAGGAGAAACGAAAGAAAATAGCAACTAAGAAAAAGAAACAGAAGAGCAGAATGGATGAAAGAAAGAAAAAATAACACAGTTCTTACATGGAATTAAATTTTACAAATACAGTATTATTTTTGCACAAAGAGCATAAGAAAATGAAAAATAATTGAAATTCTTGGAAACAGTAAGGAGGATTATTGTTGTATGTGGAATGTTCAAATTTTCTCTTCCTCTTTTCAATAATAGTATCTAAAATTGCTCTTTTCTCCCCCTAATTTCTAACATTTCTTATTCGTTTCCCGCTCGACCCAGCTAATTCTCTTCATTCTTTCCCACACCCACATTTCGAAAGCTTCCAGCCGTTTTTCAGTATTTTTGCGTAATATCCATGTTTTTGCATCATACAGTTCAAAAAAATGAAATGAAATCTTTTGAGTTTTACGTCCCACGGTTATGCCGGTTAGGCTAAAGGAGACGGTGATGATGAGTAATGAATGAAATGGTGGAATGAAGAAAGTGGGAGGAAATGGGAGAGCACCGAGGAAACCCCACACACGGTACGGTATCATACAGTTCAATACTCTACTACTCCACACAAAGAATTTATGAGGCTTTTTCTCAACTCTTTATTCAAAGTCCCACACAATAGTCTTTTCTTCCTCCTAAAGACTTCTTTCGCCATTGTTATCGTTGCTTTTATTTCGTGTTCTCTCCTAATATCATTTCTAAAGCCTGTAGAGACCTGCACGGGCCGAATTTTTCGGCCCGAGCCCAATCCGGCCCGAACGTACCTAGGCCCGGCCCAGCCCGGGCCCGAAAAGTTTCGGAGATTTTCGGCCCGAGCCCGGCCCGGCCCGATAAGTTTTTTAAAATTCTTGGCCCGAGCCCGGCCCGGGCCCGATAAATTATAAAATTTTTTGACCCGACCCCGGCCCGATAAATTTTTAAATAATTAGCTCGAGCCCCAATCTTTCTCAAAATTTAGTACTAAATTTGACCTAACCCTCAGAAACATTTTCTAAACTCTGGTTCACAACCTGACGCTTGCCTCCCGAATGGTACCATTGCCTCCTAGAACTTTGCCTATCACCGAGAGAACAAAAAGTCCATTCCCTATAACAAAAATCTAACTTAATTGATTTTTAGCATAAAGTGAAGATGGCAATATTGTTTAGCGACAGGCAAAACATTCCCATCCCTTCTTGTTATATTTTGAGTTCAGTGAAGGTCAAGATCAGAGCTCAATTTACCGCAAAATGCATGCAATCATCTATAGTGAAAATGGAGCCGCTAAGCAACACAAACTGTAAATAGCTATTGCATTCTTTGTAACATTTTTCACGGACACACTTCTTCAACGTTTGACTTTATTCCAATTATCGTTTAACGAAAGTCAATAATTATTAAAAAATTGCAATTGATCGGCCCCAGCCTGGCCCGACCTAAAGAGAAATCAGTGTCGGCCAGCCCAAGCCCGGCCCGGCCCAAAGAAATAACAGTGTCGGCCCGTCCAAGCCCGGCCCGGCCCAAAGAAATAGCAGAGTCGGCCCGCCCAAGCCCGGCCCGCGGGCCGGGCCGGGCTTCGGGCCAGGCCCGGCCCGTGCAGGTCTCTAAGCCTGTGACAAACATCTTGGCATTTCAGCTAAACGAATAAAACGCAAGATCTGACGCGATGTTGCCGAGTGCTAAGGGATGTGGCTATGGCTAAACAGACGAACTACAGCGCGATCAGGTGGCAGAGGATAAACGTGAATGTGTACAAAATAAACGTGGCAATACCGCTGGCCTCTTATTTGCTAGCAGCATTTAAAGGGAACTTGGAGCGCCGCTTTCAAATGCCAAGATGTTTGTCACGCCGTTTAATAACAGGTACGAAAACTAGTCACCTGTGTGTTGCAAAAATAAAAATAAAGCAGAATGAACATGTTTTAATAATTCTTACATAATATTATCTTACAATCAAGATAATAGCCTTATCTTTTCTGACTCTTCTGTTTGGTAGTTTATCATAAACAAAATAATTTACTTCAAATACATAATGTAGATGTGAAGTAAGCTATCACTACTCACTATGACGAACTTCATGACTTGTTGCTCGGAAAATCCAGAAGTCATCAGACCCGGTGACCCGGACAGGATCATGACAAACCAGGTGACTTGGTAAAATCCTAAAGTCGACGAAATTTCGTCAAATTCATGAAGAACAGTGAGTTAATGATCTAATGCTAAGAGATATGATTTTCCTTTTTGGTCTTCTCACTAAATTTATCACTTTAATTAGGATCATGCAGCGGGCTTTGTAATATTGTGATATTAGTACGACTGTCCGTTACTTTCTCCGATAACCCTGGAACGAAAGCGAATTATTGAATTATGTATTTTTGCAATAGACAACTAGACTGATTATCTCAGCCGAGTTCCTTGATGAAGTCAATCTGTTAAAATCTTAATGTTACGGTGGCTATCCATATCCCGTTTAAAGTCTATAACAGGTTTAAAGACTATGCAACCTGTACAGTAGCAAAAACATATTGGTTGTCTATAATAAACGATATATAGTTATAAAAACTGCAATTCTCTTGGCCATGTTTGTTAATGGAGTTAATACGTTAAACATCTTCACGGGTAACGATGACTTTAACGGTGGCTATCCGTATCGTGCTTACATTTTCACCATGCCCTAGCTTCTATGCAACCTGCATAGTAACAAAGACACGTTGGTTGCCTATATTAAAAGGATATATATTTTTATTTACTGCAATTATCTTGGTCAAGTTCATTAACCGATTTAATCCGTTAACATCCGTTAACGGTGACTAACGGTGCGTGTCCATATCCTATACATGGAATTTCGTGATTTCCTTTACTGCCATTAGCAAAATTCGTTTTCTTTTCTCTCTCTTCTATGAGCAAATTTGGATTTATTCTTATTTTTGGCTCAATTTGAACGAATTTGTGTTCACTTTTCACAAATGAACTTCGTTTTATGAACTGTCAACGCATAAACCAGATATGTTCTCGCCTTCGGTATCGAAAACCTTTATTCCGTTCTTGGTAAAATGCATGTTATGTTGGACTTACAGTTTATTCTAATTAATCTAATTAAGTCCATATCTTAATTAGACCAGTTGTACAAGAGGACACACTCGTTACAACTAAGTTAAATGAATTGTGATTAAGAAAAACACGTTAATATCGGGAATCGAACTCGAGGAATTAATGACATTAATCCCTATAACATTTTACAATAATGCTCTAAAGCTCACATGATCGCGTTTGTCTGGATCATCTGGTAAGATCGGATCTAATAAGCGAGATCCGTTCTTGTCTAGCGATGAGCAAAACTGGTGTTTAGGAAAAAACGCCGAAAAACCGACATTTCGATTTTCTCCAAAAACTAGTTTGCTTTTACATCGATACTATTTTCCGTTTTCTCCAAAAATTTCAGGTTTTCATTGAAGCCAATGTGATTTTCGCCGAAGCCGATATGTGTTTTCATTATCGTACTATTCACTTCCAAGTAAGATAATGAAAATCAAAGAAAAAGCTTTTGATATGAAATCATGCCTTTTAAAAACTGAAACTGTAATCGTCTCGATTCGGGTCGCTGTTCGGGTGCCATTTTTCATGTAATCGCCAAGAGTTGAGTCACTGTTCGGGCATCATTTTGCATATAACCGCTTTCCGAGGTCTATCCTCCGTTGTCCTGCCAATGAGTATTTTCCGGAGATCTGGACTTCTCCAAAGGACATCTCCAAAAAGGGATTACAGAATCGTTCCCAAATTGCCCGCCGGTCCAACAACAAGATGAGCATTATGCAGGGGCGTAAATAAGGATCCCGCAGACCCCGCATTGCAGGGGGCCCCAAGCTATCAGGGGGCTCAAACTGTGAAGTGGGACGAGAAAGGGACCCCACTCCACCCTGTCTGCGGGAGGGCCTCCAAGCCTTTAGTTACGCCAGTGGCATTAGGCACCGAGAGGTTCGGATGTCTCGTCTCGAAAACCTCACGGACTTTCAGACGGTCACTCAGACCACAACGCACATAAATATCGTTCATACATACAACAAAAACACACTGGATTAAATGACACTGTGCTTATTTATTAAAATACTATATAAAAACGACGTAGAAGGAAACAATCGCAACACTTAACACTCAATATGTATAATTATTTTCATTATAAAATCACACTTTGCTTTTTCACTACACTATAACCCTTTATCACTTTTATATATTAGAATTGATGATTATCATTAGAATTCCACTATAGATACTTTTCTCACACCATTAATGCACTGGGGGGATTAGCACTGGGAAATGTCGCCGGGATAATGCCACGAAGTAATATGGTTGCTGCTCAACAAAATCTTAAGAGTCGACATCAACTTTCAGCAAAAATATGTAGTCTCCAAAGTGGAATGATAATGTTGGAAGGCGCGTTTATAACTAGTACGCACAAGGTATGTGAACCTGGGACTTCACTGATTGGGGTTAGTCATACAGTAACTAAGTCCTCGACTGGCTAATAACGTATACCTCTTAGCACAACATTACACTTGATGCGCGATGCAACATGCGTGGTTGCTACCTCGAAACGTGGAGTAACACTCCACGAACTCAGAGGTTCGAGATACGAGCTGCACTGATAGACTGATCAATGTTGGCAATTCATTCTCAAAAGCACTCAGGTTAAATCACCTGTATGCACATGTAAATAGAATATAAAAAAGAATTAATGTTAATTTTAGTCCACTAGCTTTCCACACACGAGACATTGCGATAACTTGGGTCTGGGAATATTTAGATAACGAACTGGTAAAGCGATGTGGCTGGCGTCGTTCTGACGTTCGAACATCTGGTCAGGTAGTATTTCCATAAATGATTGGAAGATACATTTAATTCAGATCCAAATAACCATAGCACATAGTTTTTGCATATTATTATGTCAGGGAGAAACACTGAGAAGCTTCGTTGCTTACTGAAATGTTCTCACCACAAAACAACGTTATATATATATATATATATATATATATATATATATATATATATATGTCACCACGGCATGGCGCGTCCTCAGGTTGCGGATCGAGGAGAACGCCTCTAGATATAGAGGTTAGCTGCGAATATACTGAATAAGCAGTCGCTGACAGACGACTAGGAGTGGTCCTCCAGCTTGGGGGTTTGGGTAAGGCTAACACCCTCATCCTGTAAAAAAAGATACTTGCTCAGAAACATTCACAAAAGCCTCGGACAAGGACTGATAACTTGGCACGACATCAGCAAAAGAAAATGGACATGAGATTTGGAACATGGAATATTAGAAGTCTTTATAGGGCAGGCGCGTTAAAATCTGTAACGAGTGAGTTAGAGAAATATAGGATGGACTTAGTAGGAGTTCAGGAAGTTAGGTGGGAAGGAAATGAATCTGAGAATTCCGGAAATGTTACGTTCTTTTACGGGGAAGGAAATAAAAATCACCAGTTAGGAACAGGGTTTCTCGTTCACAAACGAATATTACCAGCAATTAAACGGGTTGAATTTGTTACTGACAGACTTTCTTTTATTACTCTTAAGGGACGGTGGTGTGATATTATTGTTTTAAATGTACATGCTCCAACTGAAGATAAGGGTGACGATATAAAAAAACAGTTTTTACGAAGAAGTGGAACGGATATTTGACCAACTCCCGCGATACCATATGAAGATTCTATTAGGCGATTTCAATGCGAAGGTAGGACGAGAGGATATTTTCAAACCGATTATATGGAACGAAAGTTTGCATAAGGAAAGTAATGACAACGGTGTTAGACTCGTGAACTTTGCAACATCCAAAAACCTAATCGTGAAGAGTACAAAATTCTCACATCGCGACGTTCATAAATACACTTGGACATCACCAGACGGAAAAACACATAATCAAATTGACCACGTTTTAGTAGATAGAAGAAGACAATCTAGCATAATTGACGTCCGGTCGTTTAGAAGGGATGATTGTGACACTGATCACTACCTGGTAGCAGCGATAATACGGGAGAGATTATCGTTGAATAAATGTAATACTCAATGTCCGAAAACGGAGAGATTTAATTTAAAGAAATTAGAAGAGAGCCAGGTAAGAGGGGAATACCAGATTGAAGTTTCGAATAGATTCTCGGTTTTAGAAGACTCCGAGTGCACTAGTGTTGAGGATACTTGGATTGAAATTAGAGATAGCATTAAAAGTTCAGCAATAGAAAAATTGGGACACGCGGAAATACGTAGGAACAAACCATGGTTCGACCAAGAATGCATTAAACTAGTAGAGAAGAGAAAACAGGCAAAATTACGGTGGCTACAAAATCCGAATGAAATAACTACACAAAATTTCGCAGATATCAGGCGGGAAACTTCCAAAACTTTTAGAACAAAGAAACGGGATTTTTCGAAAGCTAAAATTAAGGAACTTGAAGATAATAGTATGTAATGTGCCATTACAGTCTAATGAAATTATGTTTTTAATAGGAGGGTGCCCGAAATTTTTTGCACCGACTGTACTTGATGTTTAACAAAAAATTTCTGGCTGTTCATATAATTCGTAATTTTATTTGTTATTCTATTTCAAATTAACATGGAAAAACTGTAAAAAATTCATTGGGAATGATAGTTTTGGGAATTAATACCTTTATTTATATTTTAAATTAGTTATAAGTCTTGCATATGTATATGTAAATGGATTATTACAATTCTTACGGTGTCAGTGCTATCCGAAAATATAGATCCACTATTGGACGAAACTTTCCAGATCAAATAACCAATCTAAAATTCGACAGAATTTTCAGGACCACCCTTCACCTCTCTTTTAGATACCTAGGTCCTTCTAAAATTTAGTTTAATCCAGTTTTTACCAAATTTTATTCGTTTCAAAGCCCCACCGCCAAAATGCTTAGTTTTGATTGGCTGATAAACCCACGCTATGATATTAGGGCGCAATTATTCGATTCCAAGCCGGAAAATCTTGCTGACAACAGCCCGATTTCGATCGTCGAGCTTAAAAGGTCGCAACGGAGTGAGAAAAACTGCAAACAAGGTAATATTTGGGAGTTTTTTAACCTAAAATCGTTGGAAGTCTCTAGGAGCCAAAAAACTATTAAATTTCATAGTCAAAACTGGACTAAAAAAAGCTGAAATAGTAAGTGCAACAGTGACGCCATGTTTTCATCTGCGGATCGCTATGGACAGGATTCAACAGTAGTGTGATTTCCGTCTTTCTTTTCCCAAAACCGGTTCAGAAGATCAGTGTTTCCCATCATATTTCTACCTCCCAATTTTCCTACTAATTGAGGGTTACAAGACCTGTCCATTATAGATTTGTTTATGTAGTTAGTGAGTGATTTTTTTTTAATTACATACATGGCGGTATTTAATTTTGTGGTAGTCAGTCCAGTAATCACAATGCACGTGTAAATTTACAGTAGGGGCTCCTATCTGACTCCCAAATTGGGAGTCCGGCTTCCAGCGGGATGAGTTAAATATGTAGTTTGTTCCGGGTTCCTGCCCCTTCAGGGCAGGGGTCCTATTGCTAGCTAATACTCCGATATGTCCCCTCAGGGCATCGATTAAATAGGTCGAGTAAAGAATATGATTTAGTAAATATAAGGGCCAGTTGGCCCTGTTCATTTCTTTCCTTTCGTTACCTTTCATAGAGCCGATTTAACATGGTAAAATCTGAATGATTTCTGTGTATATTTATTAGTATAACATGTATTAATGTAGTGTGTAGTATGAATGTGGCATGATGTGTCTTGTAGTTCGAGTAGTATGTGTATATTTGTAATGTAGTATCAGTGATAGTGATAATTAAGTGATGAAAGAGTGTGTTGGACAGTGTAGTATTTACTATGCGATAAATTTTTATTACTCCGTCATTAAGTGAACGTAATATAGTATAATAATTCCGTGTACAAGGTCACATTCAGTTGTTCAAGGGTTCATTATATCGTCGCTAGCCCTAGTGTCAGAAGTCAGTACTAACCGCCATTCTTCCGTCGAGGTGCTTAGTGATTTAGTTTTCATGAAATTGACCTTTCTTTCCGAAATAAAACCTAGAAGGTATAATTCACAGCCCATATGAATGTACAGTTAGGTCAAGTGACCTAAAATTAATATATTCTGAAAGTTTCAACATTCTGCATAGTCTAGAAATCTAAATATTTAAATAAATAAACAATACGTAAATTTTTAACAGAAGTCGGGCGATATGATGCTAGTTCTTCGCTTTGAAAATATATTAAATGTCCATTTTTCTTCGTGGCTGTAGAATTTCATTGTTGATGCAGAATTTTATAAACATTAGACATTATCGCAGATAATTCTATTTTCAGTGAACATACATAGGATTTTTTTTTCTTTCGTTCTTAATAAAGCTACCAAGTATTACATAGTATTGTGTGTGTGGTAAAAGAGTCTTGGGTTCGAGTGAGGTTGTCGTGCGGTGATCGGAATGGGAAAATGTTTGTAGTGATTATAGATTTTAAAGTATTATGATGAAATGTGTAAATAGGCTGGGCGTAGATAGAGGAAACAGGGTGTTTG
The DNA here is from genome assembly GCF_964235325.1 of Thermobia domestica. NCBI lineage: Eukaryota > Metazoa > Arthropoda > Insecta > Zygentoma > Lepismatidae > Thermobia > Thermobia domestica. The sequence goes on from NC_137461.1 coordinate 22,427,970, forward strand.
TAGAATATAGCGTCGTGGCAAATGAATATTAATGTGAATATGAATATTAATAAGTATATGAATATTGTAGTAAATGAATATAGAATATAGGACACCCATATAGTTAAATATATAGTAGCCCAGTGAATACTTCGCCGCGTGTTGATATATAGATATTGAATAGATACGTGTAACTACAAACATCTCAGGTTCTGACCCCTGCACCATAATATCACGCGGACCGGAGGGCGATATATAGTCGGACTACGGTAATACTTTGTAGTTTAATGTGTTATAGTAATAATCAACCATAGTAATACCATCTGATAGAAGGGGTAGCATCATATAATCGCAGACTAGACATATTGAATAATAAATTATGAAAAGACAGTAGCAGTTATACAACAGGGCTGTAGTGAATTATATTTTCTGGTCGGTTTTTTAAAATAAAATATCCTGCTCCGTGAGATTTTTTTTCCCCACGTTACCTACTCGGGCTAGCTTACAATGTTCATGGAGGCGACAGCTCTGACTGGGTACAGAATCAAAACAATTAGTTATTGAAATTTATTTTCGCGTACCCGGATGTCGACCCCTAGTCCCTTTAAGTATTTTCATTTCTTTTCTTAGTTTAATTAGACGAGGGAAATTAACGACATCCCAGACTGTGGCGTGTCTGCGCGGGGTAGCTATCGGTGAAGTTTGGCATAGAAATCACCGATCCAAAATTCAGTTTATTTATTTTTTTTTATTTCGGCAAATCATTAGTTAGGGATATCTTAGATAATACTTCTATTCTAGTTTCATTACTGTCCTCGAACCTTCTTAGTTTTTCTAAGGGGTCGAATATTTTTTTTTACTTAGAGATTTCAAAATTGGGGACGCAGTTACCTGGTCCCTTTCCCCCCCTCCTTTTTTCCTGCTGGTCTGGGCCGGATACGGGGATCGGATTTCAATCTTACAAGCCAACTCTTGTGGGATTGGGATCTGATGGACACAGAACTTGCATCCTTGGCAGCAGGGCGCCCCTTGAGTCTACGTATTTGAGTAGACCACCCTTTCTGGCATGTTAAGAATATTTTGGCTATGGATTTTGTTGAGAGCGAAATTCGACTTCTAACTTTGTAGCGTTAGTTATTTCTCACTTAAGTCTTTGGCGCCCCTATTCTTCGTCTTCCTTCTTCTCTATCTCTCTCTCTGTCTTCATTTCTTCAAGTTTTTTTTAATTTTTTCAACCTTCCCTCCCCCCAAGATTTTGAACTTGTTACTTACGATTTATTTAACGTACAACTCTGATCTGAAATTACCAGCTGAGACGTTGCAAGACACGATTCATGAATGGAGTAGATAATGATTGGGTCCTCCATCACATTTTGACCTATCGCTGAAATGAACAAAGACTTAGTATTTGACGACACTTCGATTACGTTCTTTCACCGTCGTTCCTCTTAAGTTTTTTTTTTTAATCCGTTGGTCACTTTCCTTTCTGTTTTGGTTTTCAATTACCTTGTAGTTAACCTGGGCCCAGAAATTGTATTTTGATTTACCTAGTTATATCTAGAAATGCTCTGTGTTACGTGCCTGCCTCACAAAGTTTTTTTTTTTCTCCTTCATGATTTAAACACGAATTGATTATATAAAAGTTAAAAATTTATAGACGCGCGGTATCAGATAAAATTTAATTTGTTTCCAAATGTAATGTTGGAAGTCATTTGTTTTCTTGGACAATGTTGCAACCTTGTAAAATTTTATTGTTAGGGATGATTAATTTAAATGTGTGCGCATTTATTATAAATATATATATATAGAGAGAGAAATAAATACTTCGAAATGTATGTGTAATTAGTATGTGAATATGATGTTAAAGTAAAAGTATGATATTAAATGTATTATGAATATATGTAAGAGCGCTCGTGTCTGTCCCCCCTAGACGTGTATTGGTTGCTATAGTTTACCAGAAGTCTTCCGACGAATTTAAGAATGTAGATTTTGTTAAGAATACCGCCGTGCACTTAAGTAATTTTCCTTTTCTTCTGAATCAATGTAAGTGATAACCTCTGTAATTATATAATGGCATGCATTGAAAAAATATCGGCAGGTCTAAACGTAACCCACATCATAACAAATATTATCCCTGAACAATTAACCTAAAACCATTGTGGAAAGTGCACCTTGAATCCTTCTCACCTACATGTGTATCCTGTGACTTGACCAGTTTTTTTTTATCCTCAATTTGAACCATCATACTCCGTACACCTGTGGAAGATCATTTTTTTTTAATCCGAACCATGTATAAACATATACGAAAGTGATCCTAATGAAAGGTCTCGTGAAGTGTCCCAGTGTTGGATAAATAACTTGAAATTATTCGATTAATAAATTTGGAAATAGACCGTCTAAGAGGAGAAACTTCCTCTAGTGAAAGTTATTTTCTCGAAATCCCTAGATGGGTATAGACGTAGCAGTGTGCGATTGCAGATATAAACTGTTACCAGTTACAAACCAAATATAGACGACGAATGGTTTTGTAAACCAATAGATATATATATATACATATAGAGATATATATAAATGACCACAAACTAAGTTAAATGGAGCGAAACGTTTTGGACACTACGACTAGTGCGTGAGTTGTGATTTGGACGCTCGAAATTATTAATATTTTAATATCTCGACGTGAGGTAGAGACTCATATAAGTTCTAATACACCAAAAAGTTTTTTTTTCTTTCCTCTTTGTCCAATTTTTTTTAAGTGAAATAAGTTTTTCTTTTGCGTATGTCGCAAATCATCATTTTGCTTTAGCATGCCTAAGATATGATACGCGTAATTATTTTGTTTTCCTTTCTTTTTCGTTTGTCAATATGATTGAATATATAAAAATTTACTAAAATATAACACTATGTACTCTATTAATATATAACCAAGAACTTGTGCTTTTAATATTTTCTTCATAATTATTTGTTTTGTCCTTTTTTTTCACTATGAATGTAATAAACTATTTGTACCTTTGTAGTTAGTTGGTTTCCTTTAAACATATATACACTGTCCTGAGTGAGTGAGCGTGTGAATGCATGATAGATTTAATATAAGTAATTTTAGTGATATCATTTGTCATATTAACATCTGTAATATATGTGTCATGTTTTAATATATGTGTTAAGGTAAATAACCTAGGTCATGAAGGACCGTCACTAATGGTTTAAATCGGCTCGAGGAGTGAAGCAAAAATAGCAGGATAAGCCTAAATACGACATCTTTCTTCCAGGAAGTTGAGACTTTTATTGATGCGATACATAAATTTATATTGAGTTGATAAGTGTGATTTTTTTTTTTCCTCGGCTAATTCATATGTGTGGTCGATCCTAGAGGACGGAGTTCAGATGCTGGATGGTTATCAATCACCGGTTGGAATAACTTTACAAAGAATTAAATTTCACTTTTCTCATTTCCAGGTCTAGGTCTGGGCAACCCCATGATCGTGGTGCCTGGAGCTAGGTCTGGGTGGTATGAGGGAACATGTGTCTATTCCGAAGCGTTCCAAAATTGATTAGTTGTTAATAACATTTAGAATGATTCATCTTTCAACGACTTTCCCGACCTTTTACTATATTTCCGGAATTATCCAGTAATCTGTTTCTCATTAAAATACCCTATTTCTTTTCTTTCTTCTTTACCTACCTCCTTCTTTTACCCTTCTACTTTCTTCTCTTTCTTTCCTATTTCTAAATGAAAGAAAACGGAGTCATGATTGAGAGTAGTCGCTATTGGCACGGTCAATAAGTTGTTTCGATGAGTTTTCTTCGGGAGTCCGATATGGAATAATTAACAATAACAAAAGGTTTATTGGAAGTTACTCTATTGGAAAATAATCTGGATTTCAATCAGTAAGTGATCTTTCGTAATCGTCCTCGTTAAAGAAAATTAATTTTAGCGACTCCTCTCCAACTCTACATTAGCTCTTTTATCTTCGTTAATTTTTGTTTTCTTTCAATTTTGGCTAACCGTGACAGGATCCGTTGCCCTAGAAACTGCAGTTTCTATGGCAACGGACAAAAGTTTTCTTTCAATATTGGCGACCGTTGACATCGGACAGTTACCATGGAAACAATTGTTTTCCCTGGTAACGGATCTGAAATTATTTATTAAACACTGTTTAGGATCGAGCACATATTGACTTGGCCACAAAAGGTGCATAATTAAAAGTTACAGTGAGATTAAATAATTATAGTCATTGGCTGTTCTGCTATCTTTGTCTCTCTCTGTAGAAAGGGGGAAATGAAGGAATTTGTCAAAGTAAATTCTAAAAATTGAAAATGCTGGAAGTTGACCCAAGGAGGGAATTAGATAGGAGTCCCTTAATTTATGAATAGTACCTGATTAATAAGTCTTGTTAGTTGATAAGTATATAATTGCATGTGTTTATATTGTGTCTTTTTGGGTGTAAGCTATGGCAACCAATAGAGAAGTCGTATCACACGAGAACGCGGAAGTCTCATGTACACAATGTACATTAGAAAGTAGTGAGAAAAGAGCTCGCGTCTCTCGTAGGCTAGTGAGGTGTCACGAATGTGGGCTGAAATGGATTCATTTCAGTTGTATTAATTTAGAGGATACTGCTGAAAATGCAGAAAAGGTCCGGGCTGGTGAGATAGTTAAATACTGCAAAGAATGTGAGGGGAAGCTCCACCAGTCGCGTGAACCCATGAGTTTATCCTCTGAGAGAGAAAAGGAACATCCCGATTCAGACGGTGAGCGAGGGTATAGTACTCCGAAGAACCGAGGCCAAATATCTCCAGTGGAGATATCTGACCTCGATGATGATGAAAGAGATGGGGATCCAATTGGTGATAAACCCAAAGAAAAGCAAAGGAAGACTGGGTCATCTAATAATGACGCTCTCCTCCTTTCATTGCAACAAATGCTACAGGAAATGAGACGCGAAATGAATGAAAATAGCCGCGAAATGAATGAGAATAGCCGAGAGATGAGACGCGAAATGAATAAGAATAGCCGGGAAATGAATGAAAAAATAGATGCCTCGAACCGAGAAACCGAATCTCGATTCGAAGTATTAACTCGCAAAATAGACAACATATGTTTGGACTTTGCTTCCTCAATAAACAAATTGAGAGAGCAAACGTCTACTGACATTGATTTGGTCAGATGCGAGGCTCAACAGTCCATAAAGCAACTTCAGCAGGAGACTGAAAGTAAATTAGATCATGTAAATTCTGAAATTGAAGAAATGGATACAAAATTACATAAAATCGACAATAAACTGGAAACACAGCAGGCCGAAATTGATGGTTTAAAGTCAACCTTGTCAGACTTATCATTGAAAACCGAACTGGAAGTAACTGACCAGAAAGTTTTGAAAATTCAAAATGACATAGTAAATATTCGAAAAGAAATGACAAAATCTAGTCGCGAAAAATCAGAGGTAACCTATCCTTTCCCCGGTAGCGATTCCTCAGGAATATTACCCGCTACAACTACCCGTGGCGCAGGAAAAGAAAATTTAATGTCGGTTGATGCACGGGATATTGCGACGCACTACCCCATGCATCGGTCAGAACCCAAGTCGTGGTTCAATTCTAATAGTGTGCCGAATCAGTCGAGTGTTGTGACGACTACGGTCACTAGCGTGAGTGCTCCCTCCTTACATGGAGGTATACAATCACATAGCGTGTTGCCGGGAAAAGGAGATGGGTGCCATTCTGAGTCGTTGTTCATGGGTGCGATTGGTCCGGGGATGGAGCCCAACATGTTCAATACGACCAACAAAATCCCTTTCCCTTACATGGGTAGTTATAACACCGCTACTACGTCGTCGGTGGTAAATCCGGTGACGACTCCGATTGTGCAGGATAATATGTTAATTCCCAGTAACTATTCCCCTACTTATGTTAGTATGAGCTCTAAAGTTTCCCTCCAGGACATTGAACGTTTTCCCACGTTTGATGGGAACATTGCGAACTGGTTACCTCGTGTTTTCCTGCTACCTAAAAGGTGAACTCACAATTTCCAAAATCTTAAACTTTTCAACTGTACCGAGGACAAAAAACGTGAACTTCTATCTCAATACCCAAAGTGAATGTTACACTGTCTCATTTGAGTGTATGAGTGTATGAGTGTATGAGTGAGTAGTTAGTTTATTAGTATTAATACATGTTAATTCTATTCAACAAAATTTTGTTATTCAAACAAAATTTTTTTTAACGACGCCGGGGAAGTGTAATGTGCCATTACAGTCTAATGAAATTATGTTTTTAATAGGAGGGTGCCCGAAATTTTTTGCACCGACTGTACTTGATGTTTAACAAAAAATTTCTGGCTGTTCATATAATTCGTAATTTTATTTGTTATTCTATTTCAAATTAACATGGAAAAACTGTAAAAAATTCATTGGGAATGATAGTTTTGGGAATTAATACCTTTATTTATATTTTAAATTAGTTATAAGTCTTGCATATGTATATGTAAATGGATTATTACAATTCTTACGGTGTCAGTGCTATCCGAAAATATAGATCCACTATTGGACGAAACTTTCCAGATCAAATAACCAATCTAAAATTCGACAGAATTTTCAGGACCACCCTTCACCTCTCTTTTAGATACCTAGGTCCTTCTAAAATCTAGTTTAATCCAGTTTTTACCAAATTTTATTCGTTTCAAAGCCCCACCGCCAAAATGCTTAGTTTTGATTGGCTGATAAACCCACGCTATGATATTAGGGCGCAATTATTCGATTCCAAGCCGGAAAATCTTGCTGACAACAGCCCGATTTCGATCGTCGAGCTTAAAAGGTCGCAACGGAGTGAGAAAAACTGCAAACAAGGTAATATTTGGGAGTTTTTTAACCTAAAATCGTTGGAAGTCTCTAGGAGCCAAAAAACTATTAAATTTCATAGTCAAAACTGGACTAAAAAAAGCTGAAATAGTAAGTGCAACAGTGACGCCATGTTTTCATCTGCGGATCGCTATGGACAGGATTCAACAGTAGTGTGATTTCCGTCTTTCTTTTCCCAAAACCGGTTCAGAAGATCAGTGTTTCCCATCATATTTCTACCTCCCAATTTTCCTACTAATTGAGGGTTACAAGACCTGTCCATTATAGATTTGTTTATGTAGTTAGTGAGTGATTTTTTTTTTAATTACATACATGGCGGTATTTAATTTTGTGGTAGTCAGTCCAGTAATCACAATGCACGTGTAAATTTACAGTAGGGGCTCCTATCTGACTCCCAAATTGGGAGTCCGGCTTCCAGCGGGATGAGTTAAATATGTAGTTTGTTCCGGGTTCCTGCCCCTTCAGGGCAGGGGTCCTATTGCTAGCTAATACTCCGATATGTCCCCTCAGGGCATCGATTAAATAGGTCGAGTAAAGAATATGATTTAGTAAATATAAGGGCCAGTTGGCCCTGTTCATTTCTTTCCTTTCGTTACCTTTCATAGAGCCGATTTAACATGGTAAAATCTGAATGATTTCTGTGTATATTTATTAGTATAACATGTATTAATGTAGTGTGTAGTATGAATGTGGCATGATGTGTCTTGTAGTTCGAGTAGTATGTGTATATTTGTAATGTAGTATCAGTGATAGTGATAATTAAGTGATGAAAGAGTGTGTTGGACAGTGTAGTATTTACTATGCGATAAATTTTTATTACTCCGTCATTAAGTGAACGTAATATAGTATAATAATTCCGTGTACAAGGTCACATTCAGTTGTTCAAGGGTTCATTATATCGTCGCTAGCCCTAGTGTCAGAAGTCAGTACTAACCGCCATTCTTCCGTCGAGGTGCTTAGTGATTTAGTTTTCATGAAATTGACCTTTCTTTCCGAAATAAAACCTAGAAGGTATAATTCACAGCCCATATGAATGTACAGTTAGGTCAAGTGACCTAAAATTAATATATTCTGAAAGTTTCAACATTCTGCATAGTCTAGAAATCTAAATATTTAAATAAATAAACAATACGTAAATTTTTAACAGAAGTCGGGCGATATGATGCTAGTTCTTCGCTTTGAAAATATATTAAATGTCCATTTTTCTTCGTGGCTGTAGAATTTCATTGTTGATGCAGAATTTTATAAACATTAGACATTATCGCAGATAATTCTATTTTCAGTGAACATACATAGGATTTTTTTTTCTTTCGTTCTTAATAAAGCTACCAAGTATTACATAGTATTGTGTGTGTGGTAAAAGAGTCTTGGGTTCGAGTGAGGTTGTCGTGCGGTGATCGGAATGGGAAAATGTTTGTAGTGATTATAGATTTTAAAGTATTATGATGAAATGTGTAAATAGGCTGGGCGTAGATAGAGGAAACAGGGTGTTTGTAGAATATAGCGTCGTGGCAAATGAATATTAATGTGAATATGAATATTAATAAGTATATGAATATTGTAGTAAATGAATATAGAATATAGGACACCCATATAGTTAAATATATAGTAGCCCAGTGAATACTTCGCCGCGTGTTGATATATAGATATTGAATAGATACGTGTAACTACAAACATCTCAGGTTCTGACCCCTGCACCATAATATCACGCGGACCGGAGGGCGATATATAGTCGGACTACGGTAATACTTTGTAGTTTAATGTGTTATAGTAATAATCAACCATAGTAATACCATCTGATAGAAGGGGTAGCATCATATAATCGCAGACTAGACATATTGAATAATAAATTATGAAAAGACAGTAGCAGTTATACAACAGGGCTGTAGTGAATTATATTTTCTGGTCGGTTTTTTAAAATAAAATATCCTGCTCCGTGAGATTTTTTTTTCCCCACGTTACCTACTCGGGCTAGCTTACAATGTTCATGGAGGCGACAGCTCTGACTGGGTACAGAATCAAAACAATTAGTTATTGAAATTTATTTTCGCGTACCCGGATGTCGACCCCTAGTCCCTTTAAGTATTTTCATTTCTTTTCTTAGTTTAATTAGACGAGGGAAATTAACGACATCCCAGACTGTGGCGTGTCTGCGCGGGGTAGCTATCGGTGAAGTTTGGCATAGAAATCACCGATCCAAAATTCAGTTTATTTATTTTTTTTTTATTTCGGCAAATCATTAGTTAGGGATATCTTAGATAATACTTCTATTCTAGTTTCATTACTGTCCTCGAACCTTCTTAGTTTTTCTAAGGGGTCGAATATTTTTTTTTTACTTAGAGATTTCAAAATTGGGGACGCAGTTACCTGGTCCCTTTCCCCCCCTCCTTTTTTCCTGCTGGTCTGGGCCGGATACGGGGATCGGATTTCAATCTTACAAGCCAACTCTTGTGGGATTGGGATCTGATGGACACAGAACTTGCATCCTTGGCAGCAGGGCGCCCCTTGAGTCTACGTATTTGAGTAGACCACCCTTTCTGGCATGTTAAGAATATTTTGGCTATGGATTTTGTTGAGAGCGAAATTCGACTTCTAACTTTGTAGCGTTAGTTATTTCTCACTTAAGTCTTTGGCGCCCCTATTCTTCGTCTTCCTTCTTCTCTATCTCTCTCTCTGTCTTCATTTCTTCAAGTTTTTTTTAATTTTTTCAACCTTCCCCCCCCCCAAGATTTTGAACTTGTTACTTACGATTTATTTAACGTACAACTCTGATCTGAAATTACCAGCTGAGACGTTGCAAGACACGATTCATGAATGGAGTAGATAATGATTGGGTCCTCCATCACATTTTGACCTATCGCTGAAATGAACAAAGACTTAGTATTTGACGACACTTCGATTACGTTCTTTCACCGTCGTTCCTCTTAAGTTTTTTTTTTTTAATCCGTTGGTCACTTTCCTTTCTGTTTTGGTTTTCAATTACCTTGTAGTTAACCTGGGCCCAGAAATTGTATTTTGATTTACCTAGTTATATCTAGAAATGCTCTGTGTTACGTGCCTGCCCCACAAAGTTTTTTTTTTCTCCTTCATGATTTAAACACGAATTGATTATATAAAAGTTAAAAATTTATAGACGCGCGGTATCAGATAAAATTTAATTTGTTTCCAAATGTAATGTTGGAAGTCATTTGTTTTCTTGGACAATGTTGCAACCTTGTAAAATTTTATTGTTGGGGATGATTAATTTAAATGTGTGCGCATTTATTATAAATATATATATATATAGAGAGAAATAAATACTTCGAAATGTATGTGTAATTAGTATGTGAATATGATGTTAAAGTAAAAGTATGATATTAAATGTATTATGAATATATGTAAGAGCGCTCGTGTCTGTCCCCCCTAGACGTGTATTGGTTGCTATAGTTTACCAGAAGTCTTCCGACGAATTTAAGAATGTAGATTTTGTTAAGAATACCGCCGTGCACTTAAGTAATTTTCCTTTTCTTCTGAATCAATGTAAGTGATAACCTCTGTAATTATATAATGGCATGCATTGAAAAAATATCGGCAGGTCTAAACGTAACCCACATCATAACAAATATTATCCCTGAACAATTAACCTAAAACCATTGTGGAAAGTGCACCTTGAATCCTTCTCACCTACATGTGTATCCTGTGACTTGACCAGTTTTTTTTTTATCCTCAATTTGAACCATCATACTCCGTACACCTGTGGAAGATCATTTTTTTTTTAATCCGAACCATGTATAAACATATACGAAAGTGATCCTAATGAAAGGTCTCGTGAAGTGTCCCAGTGTTGGATAAATAACTTGAAATTATTCGATTAATAAATTTGGAAATAGACCGTCTAAGAGGAGAAACTTCCTCTAGTGAAAGTTATTTTCTCGAAATCCCTAGATGGGTATAGACGTAGCAGTGTGCGATTGCAGATATAAACTGTTACCAGTTACAAACCAAATATAGACGACGAATGGTTTTGTAAACCAATAGATATATATATATACATATAGAGATATATATAAATGACCACAAACTAAGTTAAATGGAGCGAAACGTTTTGGACACTACGACTAGTGCGTGAGTTGTGATTTGGACGCTCGAAATTATTAATATTTTAATATCTCGACGTGAGGTAGAGACTCATATAAGTTCTAATACACCAAAAAGTTTTTTTTTCTTTCCTCTTTGTCCAATTTTTTTTAAGTGAAATAAGTTTTTCTTTTGCGTATGTCGCAAATCATCATTTTGCTTTAGCATGCCTAAGATATGATACGCGTAATTATTTTGTTTTCCTTTCTTTTTCGTTTGTCAATATGATTGAATATATAAAAATTTACTAAAATATAACACTATGTACTCTATTAACATATAACCAAGAACTTGTGCTTTTAATATTTTCTTCATAATTATTTGTTTTGTCCTTTTTTTTCACTATGAATGTAATAAACTATTTGTACCTTTGTAGTTAGTTGGTTTCCTTTAAACATATATACACTGTCCTGAGTGAGTGAGCGTGTGAATGCATGATAGATTTAATATAAGTAATTTTAGTGATATCATTTGTCATATTAACATCTGTAATATATGTGTCATGTTTTAATATATGTGTTAAGGTAAATAACCTAGGTCATGAAGGACCGTTACTAATGGTTTAAATCGGCTCGAGGAGTGAAGCAAAAATAGCAGGATAAGCCTAAATACGACATCTTTCTTCCAGGAAGTTGAGACTTTTATTGATGCGATACATAAATTTATATTGAGTTGATAAGTGTGATTTTTTTTTTTTTCCTCGGCTAATTCATATGTGTGGTCGATCCTAGAGGACGGAGTTCAGATGCTGGATGGTTATCAATCACCGGTTGGAATAACTTTACAAAGAATTAAATTTCACTTTTCTCATTTCCAGGTCTAGGTCTGGGCAACCCCATGATCGTGGTGCCTGGAGCTAGGTCTGGGTGGTATGAGGGAACATGTGTCTATTCCGAAGCGTTCCAAAATTGATTAGTTGTTAATAACATTTAGAATGATTCATCTTTCAACGACTTTCCCGACCTTTTACTATATTTCCGGAATTATCCAGTAATCTGTTTCTCATTAAAATACCCTATTTCTTTTCTTTCTTCTTTACCTACCTCCTTCTTTTACCCTTCTACTTTCTTCTCTTTCTTTCCTATTTCTAAATGAAAGAAAACGGAGTCATGATTGAGAGTAGTCGCTATTGGCACGGTCAATAAGTTGTTTCGATGAGTTTTCTTCGGGAGTCCGATATGGAATAATTAACAATAACAAAAGGTTTATTGGAAGTTACTCTATTGGAAAATAATCTGGATTTCAATCAGTAAGTGATCTTTCGTAATCGTCCTCGTTAAAGAAAATTAATTTTAGCGACTCCTCTCCAACTCTACATTAGCTCTTTTATCTTCGTTAATTTTTGTTTTCTTTCAATTTTGGCTAACCGTGACAGGATCCGTTGCCCTAGAAACTGCAGTTTCTATGGCAACGGACAAAAGTTTTCTTTCAAGTAAAAATAAAAATATTCGGGACATGTATAAGGGGATCAGCGAATTTAAGAAAGGCTATCAACCTCGTGCTTATATATTAAAGAAATCTGACGGAACAGTTCTCACTGATACGGATAGCCTCTTAAATAGATGGAAAGATTTCTTTGACGATTTGCTGAACACGCAGCCAAAAACTAATGTGCGTGGAGAAAAGGAGATACACACCGCAGAACCGTATATTCCAGAACCCAATCGAATAGAAGTGGAAGCCGCTATAAAGAAATTAAAGAAACACAAATCTCCGAGTGTAGATGAAATTCCGGCTGAGTTAATTTTAGCTGGAGGCGAAAAATTGTGGAACAAGATACACAAATTCATTCTCCTTATCTGGAACAAGGAAGAATTGCCACAAGAGTGGAAAGAGTCAATCATTGTTCCAATTCACAAGAAAGGCGACAAAACTGACTGTAATAATTATCGAGGCATTTCTCTTCTGTCAACATCTTATAAAATCCTTTCAAATATTCTGTTAGCAAGATTGACCCCATACGCAGATGAAATTATTGGAGATTATCAGTGCGGATTTAGACGAAATCGATCAACTATCGACCAAATATTTACCATTTGCCAAATACTCGAAAAGAAGTGGGAATACAACACCCCGGTACATCAACTATTTATTGATTTTAGAAAGGCGTACGACTCGGTTAGGAGAGAAACATTATACAACGTTCTTACAGAGCTTGGAATACCGAGAAAGCTAATTAGATTAATTAAGATATGTTTAAGTGAATCCCAAAGTAAAGTCCGGGTAGGAAAATTTTTGTCCACGAGCTTCCACGTCGAAAATGGCCTGAAACAAGGAGATGCGTTGTCGCCATTATTATTTAACTTTGTGCTGGAATACGCCATAAGGAAAATCAAAGATAGCAACCAGGGCCTAGAGTTGAACGGTATTCACCAGGTTATGGCATATGCTGATGATGTAAATTTAATAGGGGATGATAGGAGAACAGTAGAAATAAATGCAGAGATCTTATTAAACGCTTGCAGGGACATGGGTTTAGAAGTAAATGCAGAGAAAACTAAATACATGGAAGTGCGTCGGGACCGTAATACGGCAAATTGTGGAGGCGTTAAAATATTAAATAATACTTTTGATAAAGTGGATACTTTCAAATATTTAGGATCAATATTAACAGACGAAAATCATATTCACGAAGAAATTAAATGTCGACTAAAAGCAGGGAATTCGTGTTACTATTCGGTTCAAAATCTCTTGTCGTCGCGAATTCTGTCGAGGAATTTGAAGCTTAAAATATATAAAACGATAATCATGCCTGTTGTTCTGTATGGTTGCGAAACATGGTCGCTTACTCTGAGGGAAGAACATAGACTGAAAGTATGTGAGAACAGGATCCTGAGACGAATATTCGGACCCAAGAGGAACGAGAATGGGGAATGGCGGAAGCTTCATAACGAGGAACTACATAGTTTATACGGTTTACCCAACATTGTTAGGGTCGTCAAGTCTAGGAGGCTTAGGTGGGCAGGTCATGTAGCCAAAATGGAAGAAAGTAGAAACGCTTTCAAAGTCTTAAGTAGAAGATCAATCGGAAAACGACCATTAGGAAGACCTAGGCGCAGATGGGAGGATAATATTAAGACGGATCTCGCAGAGATAGGAATACAAAGTAGAAACTGGATCCAATTAGCTAAGGATAGAAGTCAGTGGAGAGCTTTTGTGAACGCGGCACTGAACTTCCGGGTTCCATAAGCCATAGAGTTTTATATATATGAAAAAACTATGATAGACTTGTTTACCCTGTTGCGTGGCAAGAAAAACAGTTCCCATCGAAGAAAGAACTTATTTGCGCCATAGAATGAAGTATAAATTGAAAAATAGTTACCGTCTTTACGAAATATACAGAGCGTCCACAAAAATACTTCTATAGCCTGGTGACAGTTATAAAACCAACTTGATAAAAAATCGAAACCGGTTTGATATTAAACGAACTAGCTCTAAAAACTGGCGTTTCAAGTTATCAAGAATTTGCTTCGCTTTTCGAAACCAAAAACCGGTTTTTATCTCCACCACTGGCCCATACCTGTGGACAAAAATATAAACGAAGTGGTTCATAATATGTACTATCACTCACTCATCGTACGCCCTTTGGTCAAAGTACATGGTCAAAATAAAATCTGTTGGTAAAAGTCTTCAAAACTTAATAGACGATTATTTTTTTTTAAAAAAAGAGTCATCTGTAAGGTTTTTTTTCTTGATGAGAATCTTCAAGTTGAGTACGATTTAACGATACGACCTTTAACTTCACCATTCTTGTACAGTTTAAGCACTTCAATGTTAATGCCGTTAGTAGAAATTTCGATTTCTGGAGAGATTTTATGTGGTTTGGTAGCCTTATTACGTCTAATCTTCGCAGGCCGCAATACAATGCAGAAATTGAAATAAAGAATTATAAGTGGTATGCCGATTACTGCAAACTAAAACACAATTTCTTGCGTTGCATTGACAAAAGCCGTTGCGGAATGAGGCCCCAGATCTTAGATAAAGTTGTAGGTTCATGTCACATATATACAGTGCAATTGATACTACTTGATCCTTGTGACAGCTCGCTGCGCGCACGTGGTGCTCAATGCTGCGTTGCCATCTTTTGCGTCGGGTATTGAAACTACACGAGTAGTATACACGAAACACGAAATTATTTACTGCAAGTAAATCTTAGTTTTATAAGATTAAATGACACAAAAGAGAAGTAAAAAGAATGCTCTCAATAACAAGTAGGTCCACTACTCAAGTTGACATTCGACTAAATCAATGTGTATTTGTTTATATTCAAATTGGCAACTTACAGAAAGGGTAGAATGGTTACCATTGCGGAGCGAGAGAAATGAGCCACTGTAATTGGCTGAACTTGCTATTGCCATAGAAATAGTCCTTCTTGACTGATTGTTATGGCCACGTGCAGGAGAGAAAAAACAGAGGAAAGCAACTGTCACCAGTGTTGCCAATTTGGGGGAAAAGTCGCTAAATCTAGGGGATTCGCCTTCCAGGATAACGACAAAAAATAATTTTTCCGATTAGCGACTTTTTTGGTGATTTTGGAATGACGATTTGGCGACTTACTTACAAATCCAGCGACTTTTGTGCTGCGAACAACTTGTCCTAAAATAAGTACTATTAACTCGAATCAGTTCAGATATACTATGTTTGTTTTTCTTTTGCTTATTTGAATCAGTGCAGATGTTGATGAACTGGGAAAGTACGTAACATTTATCTCTATATTCCCGCTTTGATTGTTGTTATCTCTTACCTTCTAACGGGAGACAAACTCTAGCTTTTAATGTCCTTTAGTTTACAGAGCTTCCATTTAGAGGCACAAATAATAAATTACCGATAGCAAACGATTATCTGTAGAAGCGTGAGTAGACCTTTTAGACCAAGATTTTTTTATAGACCTTTAATTTTGCTCGTTTTTCTAAATTCATTTTTGATTTTGTTGAAGCAAAATTGACCATAAAGTTAAAAGTATATAAAAGTGAAATTATTGTTAGTTATATATAAGTCTTTGAGTCTTTCATATACGTTCTTGTAGCGTAGATAATACTATGGCTTGAATTGATCACGTATCTTATACACACACACACACTTTTAGATAGATAGATAGATATAAAAGAGGAGACGAACTCTAGCTTTTAATGTCCTTTAGTTTACAGAGCTTCCGTTTAGAGGCACAAATAATAAATTACCGATAGCAAACAGATTATCTGTAGAAGCGTGAGTAGACCTTTTAGACCAAGATTTTTTTATAGACCTTTAATTTTGCTCGTTTTTCTAAATTCATTTTTGATTTTGTTGAAGCAAAATTGACCATAAAGTTAAAAGTATATAAAAGTGAAATTATTGTTAGTTATATATAAGTCTTTGAGTCTTTCATATACGTTCTTGTAGCGTAGATAATACTATGGCTTGAATTGATCACGTATCTTATATATACACACACACGTTTAGATAGATAGATAGATATAAAAGAGGAAAAATTCCACGAAATATTTTTAGCGACTTTTCACCCAAAATTGGAGTCATTTCATCTCCAATTTAGCGACTTTTTGTATTAACTTGTTGGCAACATTGACTGTCACAAGGGACAAGTTGTATCAATTGAATTATAAAAACGGACGTTAAACTCCAATCACATTCTTATAAATATAAATAAATATTCAAATAAATATACTTCCCGCGTTTTAAACGCTCTAATTGTTTTACCTTGTTTTATTTACATGATTAATAATGATTTAATCGATTATATGAAATTCCATGTAAAAATTCGCAAATTTGTAGTCATATAATTCAATGGAGAATAAGGTTCTCGCTGAGGGTTGGTTTTGTCACAGACATGTTTTACTGTATTCTAGAAAAAATATGATAAATAATTTTAACTGGATTTTCAGTGCCAAATTTCTGTTAGTGAAACTTAAGATAAAATTTATTGCCTTTTGTCCACTTGTTCTAAAACAAACATCATGGGGTAGTTCTGTGTACTACCCCACTTTTCTTATTAGAGATTAAAATACCTTCAAGGGAAAATGAAGATTGAGGGTGTTATGTTTTGGTTGCATCTAATCGCTTCTGCATCACACGGCTTAGTTGTTAAGGAGATGATATAATCACAGTGAAATTAAAGCTTAATAACCTCTTGCACTGCTTCTCTTGGTAACTTAGATGTTTCATTAGCGCTAAGAAACTTAATAAACTATGTAATTTTCCCTTCTAAATTAACGTGACCCTATCAACATATATAAACTACTAAGTTGTATCACGCAATCAGAAAAAAAAATCAAACACAAATTCTAAAACCAGTTATAAAGTTCCACTCTCAAACATAAATAAATCAAACATTGTAACGTAAAATAAATACAATAGAACTTTTTTGTAGATAGAGATATCATCGATGTATTGATCATGGGGAAAAACAAGCAGATAAAGGGAAAAAAATCTCAAACACAAAACGAGTTGATGTTCTCTGAGAATAAAAGAAATGTTTTTTTTATTATCTTACATAGATAAGTGATCAGAGGAGTCTTCTACGCGCGTTTAGTGGAGCGTGCTAATGAAACGAGAGACAATGGCGACATTAAAACATTGTCGCTTGGATTTTAAAAGGCCTCTTTTTCTTTTGTTCCTGTATTCATGAGGAACGGAATTTCAGTTGCGACTGGGTCACTGTGTGTGTACAAGTGTATGTATGTATGCGTGTGTACACAATCTTCAGCTTTAGTTCTTTCAGGCTTCCTCCCACTCTCTATCATTTACAGAGGTTTTTTTTATTATTTAATTCTTTTTTTAAATGCTTTTTTGTCTTGATTTCTCACAGTTACGAGACACAAGCTATTGTCTACAAGATAGGAATCACCTTAGTGCCCTAGTGATAAAAACAGTGTTGCTAGTAGCAGTGTATATATGAGCGGCTCGGACAAACATAATGATATGCAGTGGTGTATTTAAGGGAGGGGCTTCCGAGCTTAAGCCCCTCGAAATTTTATTTACTATTTTAAAGTAAATTAAATATTTTGCACAATTTTCACATTTCCAGGAATAAAGTTAGCAAAGTTCCCCCGAAACAAAATCGTAAATACGCCACTGATGGTATGTCTCATTTTCTAACTTTCGAGTAAACTGGGAAATGCCTTCTGCAGTTACATTTTCGAAATGAAACTACCTAAATACTCTTCTGTGGTTCGATCACAACACATTCCATCTAACTTTAATTGCGACACATTCCACTTATTTTGACCGAAAGTAGCTCTTACCCGTATGTATGCGCAGACTAAGTCCGGGGCCATAGGACAATACCATTATGAGTAATATCTAGCCAACAATCGGTGCAAATCATGTTACTTTGGTCACACACATAAACTATTGGTGTTGTATTTAGTATATTTCTAAGGAACAAAGCAAACTTTAGGCATTTATGGTCAATCAGTCAGAGCGAGAATTTCTCTGTATCTTCAGTGGTGGTAGCTCAATGGTAGAGCGTTCACCTCTGGTGCTTGGGGTCCCGGGTTCGATCCCAGCCCCGCGCCCCCCAAATATAACGAATGTCAAAGAATCCATTATTCGAATAACGAATATCATAGAATTCATTATTCGGATAACGAATGTTAAAGAATTCATTATTCGGATACCGAATATCAAAGAATCCATTATTCGAATAACGATTATCATGGAATTCATTATTCGGATAACGAATATTAAAGAATCCATTATTCGAATAACGAGTATCAAAGAATCCATTATTCGAATAACGAATGTTAAAGAATTCATTATTCGGATACCGAATATAAAAGAATTCATTATTCGAATAACGATTATCATGGAATTCATTATTCGGATAACGAATATTAAAGAATCCATTATTCGAATAACGAGTATCAAAGAATCCATTATTCGAATAACGAATGTTAAAGAATTCATTATTCGGATACCGAATATAAAAGAATTCATTATTCGAATAACGATTATCATGGAATTCATTATTCGGATAACGAATATTAAAGAATCCATTATTCGAATAACGAGTATCAAAGAATCCATTATTCGAATAACGAATGTTAAAGAATTCATTATTCGGATACCGAATATAAAAGAATTCATTATTCGAATAACGATTATCATGGAATTCATTATTCGGATAACGAATATCAAAGAATCCATTATTCGAATAACGAATATCAAAGAATCCATTATTCGAATAACGATTATCATGGAATTCATTATTCGGATAACGAATATTAAAGAATCCATTATTCGAATAACGAGTATCAAAGAATCCATTATTCGAATAACGAATGTTAAAGAATTCATTATTCGGATACCGAATATAAAAGAATTCATTATTCGAATAACGATTATCATGGAATTCATTATTCGGATAACGAATATTAAAGAATCCATTATTCGAATAACGAGTATCAAAGAATCCATTATTCGAATAACGAATGTTAAAGAATTCATTATTCGGATACCGAATATAAAAGAATTCATTATTCGAATAACGCATATAAAAATACATTATTCGAATAACGAATATCATGGAATTCATTATTTGGATAACGAATATTAAAGAATCCATTATTCGAATAACGAGTATCAAAGAATCCATTATTCGAATAACGAATGTTAAAGAATTCATTATTCGGATACCGAATATAAAAGAATTCATTATTCGAATAACGCATATAAAAATACATTATTCGAATAACGAATATCATGGAATTCATTATTCGAATAACGAATGTTAAAGAATTTATTATTCGAATAACGAATATCAAAGAATTCATTATTCGAATAACGAATATAAAAATACGTTATTCGAATAACGAATATCAAAGAATCTATTATTCGAATAACGAATGTCAAAGACCTATTATTCGAATAACGAATATCAAAGAATCTATTATTCGAATAACGAATATACGCACAAGCCCCTTTTACTTCCTCAATTTCAACATTTATCCATTTTATAGAAGTTGAGTGAATGTTGAGATGCATTGGAACGCGGATGCAGCGAGAAAACTAGGGATGGGCACGAGTCGAGCTGAAACTCGATTCGACTCGAATTTGACTCGAGTTTCGAGTCGAATCAAAGATAACTATCTCCAGTTGAGTTCCGAACAGAGTCACTGTTTCTGAGGTGGAGTTTCGAGTCTAGTCGCGTTTGATAAATGGTTCGCTCGTTTTAACTCGTTTTGAAATTATGGCCTGATTAGACTGGAAAACGAAAGCCATGAGAGATGAAAACAATAATGTGGAATACTTTTAGTGTTGTTCACGAGAGGGACACTGCTCGCATCTCGACTCATCTCGATAACGGGACGACCATAATTTTTTATAACAAGACAGCCTCAAATGCCATAACTACCAATATAATATATACTGTAGTTCTTACGATCAAGGCTGAGACCTGAACGGTCGAATTTTTAAGCCTAAACAGAAGTCCAACCCAGCTATTGATGTCAACCAGCTCAGCTCCGTTCAACTGAGTGAACAGCTCGAGTCGACTTGGTTGGTATGAGCTATCGGCTGGGCTCAATTGAGCTGATGGCTTGAGCCGACTCGATTGGAATGAGCCATCGACTCGGTTCGGTTCAGCTTAGGTGAGCCATCGGCTCAAGCCGGCTCGGTTGATTGAGTTGTTGACTCGGCTCACTTCTCGATTCGGATTGATAGTGAATGAGCTGTCAACCGAGCCGCTCGAGCCTTGGCATACCTAAACCCAGGCTGAGCAGTTTTGACCGGCGCTCTAGGACTTCTAACAATTTTTGGCTCAAGCCCGAAAGCTTCCTCCTTCGGAACTCAAACCCAGAACCTCGTTAACGATGTTCTTGCTTCCTGAAGAGTTCTCGACGACCGAGGTAGTCAACTGGTTTTTAGCATTCAGATACAAACCGCCTATCTTTCATACATATACACGTGTTGTTATAATAATAATAATAATAATAATAATAATAATAATAATAATAATAATAATAATAATAATAATAATAATAATAAAGTAATATTAGTAGTAGCAGTAGCAATATCATTGATAATAATTATATTGTCCATAGGTCTATATGATACTTGAAACTACACACAGGATTTGGCTCGATTAGCTCGTTTTGGCTCGACTCGACTCGAAACTCGACCCGAATTCGAGTCGAGTTCTCGAGTCTGGCTTAAAGATGCCTCTTTCGAGTCCAGTCGAGTTTCAAAGAAAACTCGTTTATCAGCGGAGATCGAATCCGGGCTGGTTGGTTAGTAAATAGGTGAATTAAATACTACGTCACCGTGACTCTAGTTTTAAATTAATCTAAAAAATCGTACATTTCGGGTCAAAATACTATTATATAATAAGTGCATAATAATAATAATAATAATAATAATAATAATAATAATAATAATAATAATAATAATAATAATAATAATAATAATTGTTATTATTATTATTATTATTATTATTATTATTATTATTATTATTATTATTATTATTATTATTATTATTATTATTATTATTATTATTATTATTAAAATGGAATGATGGATAGGTGAAATTCACACTTAAAATCACATGTTCAGTGCAAGTACTTTACTTGCAGAAACGAAGAACAAAAATAGTAAACATTTTTAATTCAGACAGAACGGCACTTGTAAAGAGTTAAAATAGCATGAAGTAACAAAACAATGTGTTGTTAGCAGTCAAAACAAGTAAACATTTTCATCATTGTAGTAAACACGTTGTCAGAAATTGGGTTTTAAAAACACTATTTTTTGTCATATATGTAACACTAATATTTATCAGGAAATGTTATTTGGACTTTCCCAAAATTATTGGAGGGCCATTTCAAAATTTTGCAATTTCTATCACCTGTAGTGCGACATCTTCAAATTCGAAATTTAACTAGCTCAAAATTTGGACAATTTTTTGTCCATTTTTGTTCAACCGCGAAAAAATTTTGTACAATTCAATTAAAGGATTGAGGGATATTTCAAAATTTGGCCACTTAGATCACCAATAGTGCGCCATCTTCAAATTCGAAATTTAATTAGCTCAGAATTTTGTCACATTTTTGTCTAACGAAGAAAAATTTTTGTATCATTTAAATAAACCAGGGACGGTCATTTTAAAAATTGGTCACTTCGGTCACCGTAGTGTGACATCTTCAAATTCGAATTTTATCTAGCTTGGCGGTACAAAAATCTACAAAAAATGGGTGAAATTCTAAGCTACTTTGAATTCGAATTTAAAGATGTCGCACTACTGATCAAAGTGGCCAAAATTTTGAAATGGCCCTCCTTTGTTAATTTGATTGGTACAAAATTTTTCTTGGCGGTACAAAAATGAACAAAAATTGGACAAAATCCTGAGCTAATTAAAATTACTATAGGTGATCGAGGTAGCCAAATTTTGTAATGACATTCCTTTGTCAATTTGAATGGTACAATTTTTTTTCTTGGTTGGACAAAAATGGACAAAATTGAACAAAATTCTGAGCTAGTTAAAATTCGAATTTGAAGATGTCGCACTACAGGTGATCGAAATGGACAAATTTTGAAGTGGTCTTCCTGTGTTAATTTGAATGGTACAATTTTTTTCTTGATTGGACAAGAATTGACAAAATTGGACAAAATTCTGAGCTAGTTAAAATTTAAATTTCAAGATTCGCTCTAAAACTAAATGGACCCGCTCACATGCTGTGTTAAATATCAATCAATACTGTAAAATGTGTACAGTTAAATAATTATATTGTTACAAAAAATTAGTCACTATATTACCTTTGTAAATCAATCACGTTACTAATACAATATTGTCCCTCGTGACAATAAGAGATTGCAACCATTACTTTCTAATTTCATTTACTGATTGACTATTTAATGTCATTTACTTATCCATTGTTCTTTGATTCAGTTCTTCATATGGCTTAATGTAATCTTTATTTCTTTTATAAATTCTTTTTCATGTATACGTGATATTTTTACGTGTGTTATATACTCACTAAAATAAAGTATTTTTTACTGTATTTCGAAACTATGCTAATTGCTATTTGATTTTTGTCAGGTAGTCATTGCTCAGAATGTTAACATTTTGCAAGAGTCTCAAATGTACAGTGTTATTTTGTATTCATGACACCATTTTTTTTTCTACTTGCAGGAAACGTACACCAGAAACAGCTCTTGGAAGATTATAACCTTTCTCTGAGTGGTGTGGAAAATCAGACAGTCAGACAGTCTATATTGCTTACATTTCATAAAATATCAATCTCTTATGCCGGTAGAGAATCTTGTTCTCTCCCTCTCCTCCAAGGAAAATCTGAAATGACGCTGTTGCTTCAAAGTTCGAAGAAAAAGTCCACTCGGATAGTGTAAGATCTATAAAAGTGTCTTCTCGGCTTATCTATCAGCCAACCTAAACAGCAACAGTCCTCAGGGGTATAGATCCTATCATATATTTTGTGGCATTTTTTTTCCTTTTGAATGATATGTGGTCAGCACATCGGCTGCACTCGTCGTGAATGGTGGCTTTCTAGACCAGCAGAACTAGCCAACCAGTAATCCAAATACAATGAGTGAGGTTGCGTTTTCCCAATAAGATTCAACAAGGTACAGGATATGGTTTACTGAGAAGGCACATTTCCAATTAAACGAATATGTGTGCCTTAGAGAATCGTATATTGTTAATAACCCTTTACAGTCAAAAGGAGTCATCATTTCATATATAATGTCTGCATGTGGAATTTTTGGGTCAGTATTCCTTGTTGGAAACATCACAAGTGATTCTTATCTGAGTATTATCCGGCCCTTTTTGTTTAGTATTTGCCAATCAAATATTTGTCCAATCGTTACCTTAAGTGTGCGTGTTAAAGTTGTATCAAGCATCTTTGTCACCTGACAAAAACTCTTGCAATTTTTCGTCTCGGGATATTTAAAAACGTTTCTGAACGACCCACGAACGCCACCGAGCCCAAAATCATTAACATTTCGAAGATGCGTTATAATTTGCTCTGTAATTTCATTGCTCCTCTGCGACACAGAGAAGAGAGATATGTCGAAAATATTGAACATAAACTTCCATACCTCTGAAATGTCCTCCCACTAACCTTCACTTCCTTTACAGCTCCCAACCTAAGTATATGGGGATTAGGATTTTAGGATTTCTGGGCTTTCGGCATCTAAGGCCATTTAGCCCGTCACGTGTGAGGGATTACGTCCGTCAGCGATCACACTATCCGGGGAGAGGGAAGCGGCCTGGGACCTATAAGTTAGGTACCACCCCGACATTTGCCTGTGAATGAGGAAAACCCAGAAAAACCTTATTCAGGGTAGCTGGCCTGAAAAAGCGTTATACACTTTTTCGATCGAGTGCCCCCACAGGGAATCGAACCCGGGACCGCTCGCACCGAAAGCGAGAGAGTTAGCGATTACGCTACGCGGGGCCACTCCTAAGTATATGGGAGCCTATAGTGTGTGTGTGTGTGATGTTGTATGTGTGGTGCTAAATGGCATCAAGTAAGAAAAGTCTTTCTGTATTTTCTTGTGGTAGGGTTGTGTCCAAGCCTTCTGCCCGTTGTACACTCAAGGTTTAGATAGTGCTTAATTAAAAGCTTTAATTATTTACATTTAATAAATTTATTGTTTTTGTTATCATTATTACTTTATTTATTTTTTGTGTTTGAGTTTACCCACCAACCAATATGCGCTTACACGTATTAATGCTTAAATCCCGGGATCTTAACGTAATACGAGGTGCATGTGAAAAGAACTCAATTTTTTTTTTACACGGGGTTGACAACACTGATGAATTAAGTATGCTGAGGAGCATGTCTTACTGGTTAGCAGTGGCGTAGGGAAGGGGGGGGCCGGAGGGGCCGGGCCCCCCCAAAGAGGTCCGACAATGTACTTTGGTACTTTGATGTTTGTAATTTTTTATATATTTTTATGTTTATATATTTTTTTGTTTGTAATTTTTCTATATGTGCCTATAACAGCACTTGGGCCCCCCCCAAACACACATCCTGGCTACGCTACTGCTGGTTAGTATTCTGTGCTTGCAACAGAGATAGAATCATCCGAATGGAATTGCGTAGATGCGAGTACAGTAAAGTGAAATGGTTGCCTTAATACAAAATCCCGCCAAATGTAAATTGAAATGTCATAGGATTTCTGAACGCCGAAGGACAGAATGTAGCAGAATGATTCAAAGGGAATTATGTGCTACTTACCGACCGACAGTAATGAGTGAGAGAGAAGTCAGGCAATGATGCAGAGTTTCAGGGAGGGAGTTCAAATGTTCATGATGAGCGTAGAAGGCGTATTCAGACCGTCTATCAGGTGGAACGCGTTAAGGGTCTTTACTACAGCGAAATTAAACTATTGCTAATTTTAGAGTTTTTCTGTAATATCTTCAAAACAAATAAAAATATTCGAAAAGCAGAAACGTAGTGAACTAGATAATACGATTTTACAGGTGATAGCGTTATCACAACTATCTTACATGTGATACCGTTATCACAACCACATCTATCTTCTTACGATTTGCAACTATAGCTAGTTTTAGTATTTTTTGCGGGTTCTGTAAATAGCGGCATACCAAAAGCGGATAGCTGAATTGTGGTGAAGGTATCACGTGCAAAATCGTTTTGTCTAGTTCACTACGTTTCTGCTTTTCGAATATTTGTATTTGTTTTGAAGATATTACAGAAAAACTCTAAAATTAGCGGTAGTTTAATTTCGCTGTAGTGAAGACCCTTAACAAGGAAGTGCGATCCAATCGCCGCCCAACTAAACTCGCCATCGACTTGTGACTGACATGCTGTGTTACCACAAATTGTGTGCGAGGAGAGTGCCAGAAATGCTGACAGACGTTCACAAAGAGTAAAGCATAAGGGCTGTACGTGATTTTTTGGCTCGCTGGGGGCTATAACTTCTTTCTCACATAGAGACGTAAGATTAATCCTGGATATCACACGCCACTGTGGAGTAGAAGCAGCAGTCAATGCAATGGCGGCACTCTAGTACTTCTAAAGCGTCCAAATTCAAGCAGAGACCATCAGTTCACAAAAACATGGCACCCGCGTTCTGGGATTAAAAGGATGTGATTCTTGTGGGATTGTGGGGACCAGGACAACCAATTTCAGCAGATGTGAATTGCCAAATATTGAATAATCTGAGACGTGCCATCCAAAATCAGCGGAGAGGAATGCTGCGCTCTGGAATTCTTCTCATCCATGATAATACCCGCCCACACGCAGTCGCTCATAATGTTGAAACAATTCAAAGATTTCGATGATAATTATTCAATTATCCCCCTTACAACTCCGACCTTATCTCCAGCGGTTTCTTTCATTTTCTTCACCTGAAAAAAGTGGCTTGCACCGAAGTGTTTCAACGACAGTGAAGTGCTCGAAATATCAGTTCCGGACTGGCTGCATTCTCACACGGCAGATATTTACAGAGGGTATACGAAAGCTTGTGCGACGCTATCAGAAATGTCTACATCGAAAAATAGCCAAGGTATGTAATTGTATTTCAATCACAATAAATTTCTTCTCTTATCATTTTCTTGTTTCTCTTTTTTAATATCGGATTTTTTAAATGTATCTCGTATTAAATAGGATAGATAGCATATCCATGTTCATTGTTCACTATGAACATTTTCCATTTTGAAATAATTCAATTGAAATAATATAGCTTTAAAGTTGCTATTAAAGTGTCACAATAGTTTTAAATCGAAGCTACCGACATCTATTACAGTTTGACAGACCAGCAATAGCATAGGTAGCGCCATCTATTAGCGTTAATGTTTACTACTAAAAATTAGCGTGATGTAAAATAATTTCTTTCAGACTGGCAACGTTGTTTCTTTTTTTTTTCCTCAAGGTATTTCTGTAGCAGGAATGTTATTTATCTCACAAGAAATATCTTTTCTTCCTCCAACTTCTCAGATTCTTTCTCAGGCAAACTATTTGCAGTGATTAACACTTTGCCTCGTTTATTAGTAATTAGTGCCAATTAATTTTCCACATAGCTGTGACGTAAAAAATAAAAAGCCACCACAAAACACATTAGAAGTATCCCTTCTTCAGTTACATCATCTCTACTTTACAGACTTGCACACAACACACAATGTCTGGAATTTCCTATAAATGCAAATTTAATTAACCATCATTTTTCAATCAGCAAAGCGTACAAAAATGCAATGCTTTACTATGAGTTGCGAAATAAGAAAAGGAATTAAACTTTCGTGATGAAAATTGGTTAGACCTATCGTAACGTACTTTTTTATATTTTCAAACTTAACTTTATGTACAGTAAAACCTGTATTTAACGGAATCTATTTTCAGTGGAAACTTGTGGTTGACAGAAAAATCTTATGTTCCCATGAATTTTGGTGTATATGAGGGTAATTTGAAAAAGTTCTTCGAATGACGCATAAAATATTGTTTCATCTGTTGATAATTGTGTTTATTCTCCAGATATAAACTCCATCGGCGCCCGAAGGGGAGAGAAGGGTGGGGCCCGGTTCCCCTCTGGCTCACGAAAATCTGTACGTAATATAGCAAAGCACGTATATTAAATACCAGACGTAATATAGCAACCATGGAATGGGCCCCCTCCTCTAGAAAATTTTCTTTGGGCGCCCCTGATAAACTCCCTTGTGACATTAAGAATGTTTAAAAAAAATGTCATCGCGGAAAACAAATTCCTTCTAGCATTTTGGCCAAGAAAAATTTGGTGAAGAAAGAACTGTAACTCTTGATTTGGGTTATCACAATGACACTCATATATGTGGATGAGTACTATAATGAAACCGGATTTATCTAATGAAGAATATCTTTTTGATCGCAAGAATTGAGGCCATTATGCTTTCGGCAGACTTCACACACATACTTCCATTGAAGATGGAAAATCAGGATCTTTCCATCATTTGGGCTGCTGATTCATTTCTGGAGTGCAGTCGTGTTTTAACCGTTGTTATGAATAGGAGTATAAAATCAAAGGGATTTTTCTTAAATCTGGTTAAGTTGTACTTGCAGATTTGCATTCTGATTTGTCTTCGATCAAGTGTCAACAGTCGTTGCGACTATCTTCCAAATAGTTTCTTCATGCACTGTTATTTGCTGAAAACGTGAATTACTTCTTCATCTGAAATGCCTAGAGCTTCTACAACTTACTCCAATATTCTTGCATAACCAAGCTTTTAGGTGTAATCATAAGTGATGATCTTTCATGGTCTGCTCATATCTCCACTTTAAACAAGAAACTAAGTAGCGTGTGTTTTGCCTTATACAAACTTCGAGGTACTGTATCGAGAGAAGCACTTCTTAGCTTTTACTACGCCAAGTTTAATTCATTAATTAACTTCGGCATAATACACTGGGGATCTGCTGAAAATAGTTTAAGCACTTTCCGATTGCAAAAGAAAGCGATTAGAATAATTTTTGGGTTACCCACAAAATCGTCATGTAAAAAGGTTTTCATAGAAGCAAAAATTTTAACACTCCCCAGTTTATACATCTATAAATCTATTCTTTTTACTGTGAAAAACAAGCATCTTTTTATCTTTAATAAAAATGTTCATAGCCATAATACAAGACAAGGTAGTGACATATTTGTGATGCATCAAAAATATGCTAATATAAGCAAAACCGTGTACATGAATTGTGTCAGATTGTATAATAAACTTCCTCTGTACTTGAAAAATATGACCAATGTTTCCATTCTTGGTAAGACTTTATATAATCTACTCACTGAAAAGTGCTATTATACAATTAAAGAATATTTAAATGACTCATTAACTGAAGAGTTGGAAACAGATACTTACCCGTGAGTACATGCCTGGTGTGGTAGAAACAGTTACCTAATTATGTGGTTTTGTATTTTTAGAAAGATTGCATGATGTATACTTCTGGTACTTGACAATATTGTATGTTTTTTTTCTTTCTTTCTGACAACTGTAATGCTTACATGAGAATTTCTCACGCTTTGTAAGCTAATGAAACAGGCAAATAAATGAAATGAAATGAAATGAAATGAAATGTTAGTTACCTTGAATCGACGATCCTAGAATTCCATATGCTCACTTTTTCAATAATGTCTGGTGGAGGGAGAGATTTACATTACAAATAGTGGGGAGATTGGGAAGTCTCAAAGAAAATATACACTACATTGCATCGAAGTTGTATAATTTTGGCGAAAGCGATTGGGTAAAATTAATTTGTTATAGTATTTAAACAAGAAAACTTCAAAGTTCGTTGGAACCTCTCCCATGCTAACTTCAGCCGGAAGCTATGGGAAAAAAAAAAAAAAAAAAAACGGAAGCCCAAAATCGGAAGCCAAATATTCACTATGTCTTGTTCAAGTCGAATATTTTTTACGTAGGTTATGTCAGAGAATTTTTTGATTATCATATCATATTAAGCATTTGTGTAAATTTGCAAGCCGGGGTGAAATTTTATCACTTTCTATCTCACTTATTCGTGAGGGATTTCAACCCCAGACAATAAGCTTCTTTGTTACGGTTGGAGGAAAGCACATACAAATTTTCATTAAAACCTGATAAATTTTACGAGCACCAAGATGGACAAATACACGGAAAAATGAAATGAAATCTTTGAGTTTTACGTCGCACGATTATGCCGGTTAGGTGAAAGGAGACGGGCAAATACATGTATGTCCGTTGAGTCAATTACTCTGTAGTAGAAGCCCTCGTATGCTCGCTTAAATAAATGTTTCTGTTCTTTGCAAAATGAAATGAAATCCTACAGTTTAACATCCCATGATTCAGTGGCGGATCTAAGCCGGGGCTGGGGGCCCTAGGCCCCCCAGTTTTTTGAGTGACAAAAGTAATTGAAGCTATAATTTATATATTTTTGAAAGTTTATAGTATCTATTCTAGTCTGAGTTTGGCTGCCCCCCGAGTTTTTGCCTTCTAAATCCACCACTGCCGTGATTATGCCTTTTAGACTACAGAGACTAAGATTAAGGTAAGTGAATGATGAAGGAAGATTCGGTGGAATGAGAATGTGAGAAAAAGCAGGAGTACCCTGAGAAAACTCACGGACACGATGTTGTCCTCCACAAACTTACTTGGACAGGGATCAAACAAGGACTTCACACACCAAAGGTACATTCTCTACCACTAATCCACCGTGCTCCACTGTATCTGTTCTGTTTATGCAATAATCGTGAACATGCAATCAAAAATATATTTTAGGGTTAAGTTCCAAAGTTGGTTCTTAGCAAAATTTTGAAAATTTACCGGGAACGAATGGATAATTACTCGTTTGTGTGCTTGATAGTATGTAAGGGCAGTGGAAGTCGTGTTTATTTTTTTCTTGTAAGTGGTTATAAATATGGAACTATTGGCAAAAGAAGGAACTACTTCGCGCAAGGTTACCACGAGGTTGGATTGTTGGAAAGTAACGAGCATCTGTATTCTGAACATGACTACAGGTGTACAGATATGCTCCAGTTGATATCTTTACATAGAGACGAGAAATTACACTAGTAATTTTAACAAAATGGGTCCAACCTTTCCCTAATCCTTTCATGGCTAAGCGGTTATCGTACGTGCCTTTGGCGTGGGAGATCCGGGTTCAATTCTCGGCGGGAGCTCATGTGGTTCGGATTCTACGTTAACAAGTAGGTCCTCGCTCATATGGACTCACTGCTGAACGTCACGTTAACCCCAAATTCAACTCATTCCCTAATTCTAAGTTAACCCTACCCTACTTATTTCTACCTTACTCTACCTGCGAAATAAATGCCTTTATTTTCTTTTTAGACGCGATATCTACTTTATATCTATTAAGTTGGTGCTCGTATATTTAAGGCATACTTTGAATATCCGTTTGACATCTTCGAATAAATTAGCTAATTTAAATACTTATTTAAGTATCTAACAGAGAAGTAATAAAAAAATTACTTATTTTTTATTTATCAAATGAAGAGTAAATGAAGAATAAATTAGCTAATTTAAATACTTATTTAAGTATCTAACAGAGAAGTAATAAAACAAAATTTTACTTATTTTTTATTTATCAAATGAATGTAGATCAAAATTCCAAATATATACATGTGCTCGATTGCATTGACTTGCCAAACTAGAACTAGTTAACTCTCGCGTCGAATAAGTAATGAAAGTGCTTTTTTAAAAACAAGTGCAGTATACTGTGTACGAAGTGAAAGCTATACGTGAAATATGACTGTGCAACTTAGACCACTGGTGCTACTCCCAGCGGGTGAGCTTGTATACGGAACATCCAACTGCGAAATGGAAGCCCTTATGAAGTTGGAGCCTGCGGTATTAATAACACAACACCTAATTAATAATGTAAACACAACACGCCAGTTGCGAAAAGGAGCACACCAACTAGGAAGTAACAAATTTCCATCTAGCGGCGGAAGAACGAACTACTTTAACTTCCCCCTAGAAGTTTTATTACACTCCCGTCGGAGGAATCGTGAAAATACCCTGAGGTAAAAGGCAGAGTGATTTTCTGTCACGAACGAGAAGCAAAAGAGATTCCGAGATAAAATCACAGTGATTTTTGGCTTATTTCGTGTGAGGAATTGGTTCTTGTCCATATCTTTTTAATTTTATTTTCTCTTTACGTCAAAGATCTAATACTGGTTCTTCTAGGCACAGGTGATTATCTTCTTGTAAGAGGTAATTGGACTTGGATTGGAATCTTGGATATCTTTCGGGTATTGCATTGCTTATTGCCGTTTCTAATAAGGCTCAGAAGGTCTTTTCTCCTGAGTTCTACAGACGTAAATCCGATTACTTGTTCATATACTTTAGGGATTTGTACTAATAACCAATTATTTTACAATAGATTACATTCACCACAGACTCTTTTATTTTCTTTTCTTTTTTTAAAATCTTTTTCGTATCTTTGAGTGTGACGTGAACAATAGTTGTATATTTCATTCGACAAGCGAATGAGCTATGTTTTCCAAAAAAAAAAAAAAAAAAAAAAAAAGTTTCAGAACGTAAAGCTTAAACTTACTTGAGGCTGGCGGGCACAATGGTTCGGTGGCATACCTCTATTGCGTGGAGTCCCTGATTCGATACTTAACCAAGCAAGTTTGTGGTGGACAATATCCTGTCCGTAGGTTTTCTCGGGGTACTCCCGTTTCCTTCCACATTCTGGTTCCACCAAGTCTTCCATCATAACTCACTTGCCTTAATCATCCATTTCCCTTAGCCAAAAGGGCATAATTGTGGGATATGAAACTTTTCTTACCTATATTCGGCAACCTCAGCAAAACATCAATATCGAAAATACGAGGTATGTTCACAAAGTATCGAACTTTTGCTTGGCAAAAATAAATTTATTGATTTGAAAATCCGAAACAGTAATCCCCTTTAAAGTAGCCTCCTTGGTAATGAACACACTTCTCCCAGCGCTACCGCCATTCTTGGAAACACTTCTGAAACGCAGTTTTTGGAACGGTGGGCAACCATGCTATCGCATTCCGCATTATATCTTCTCTTGGCTCAAATGGGTTCACTTTTAATGGCATTTTTGGCTTGAGAAATAACCAAAAGTCACATAGAGCCATGTCTGGTGAGTAGAGAGCCTGATGACACACAGGAATGGTGTGTTTTGGCGATGAAAGCGTGAATCAAATTTTCGCGGTCACTCTCCTCATACCAAATTCTTGCTCAAAATTGAGTGTACCGACCGAATTGAATGGTTTCTGCCTGGGTATCGCCAAGCCTTTGGCAAAATTTGATACAATATCGCTGCTCAAGCTTTTCTGTCATTTTTACAAAAAACTAAAATTCAATGACCGCTCACTACACACCCTTCTTTACACGTTGATCGACTGACCGCTTTTTTGCGGTCGGGGAAAAAATTCATGACTGCACATGAGTGTCCCCTCTACATCTACACTGAAGAAAGTCTTCCGCTATTCATTGGTTTACACGAGAAAAATTAAAAGTTCGATACTTTTTGACCATACCTCGTAGATGTGATCTGTGCCCTTTCTAATATAAACGATTCAATCAGTAAAACGAAAATGTGGGAGGAAACGGGAAAACGTAGAGTAAACCCAAAAATACAGTGTTCTCTACGATAAGTATTGTTGCCTACCATACGAGACGACGAGTAATAGCTTTTTTCCTCCTTTAGTCTCGATTATTGAAAAAATTAGTTTCGTCTCATTTTTTACGAGACAACATTAACTATAAACTTACATGACTGGGCATCGAACCAATCAGGTAGGACCCCTCTCACCAAAGGTGAGGGCTCAGCCACTGAGCCACTTTGATTCCCTCATTTTTGTCTCGAGCATTGACAATGAAGTCGGTCATCTTTCAACCTTATGAGGGTATCTCCCATTAGGGACGCACCCATGGAGCGTCCAAAGGGTCCTTCCAAAACTAAGGGTCTCGGTGGCTCAGTGGTAGAGCGTTCACCTCTGGCGCTTGTTATCCCTGGTCGGATCTCAGATCGCGCCAAGTGAGCTTTGTGGTGGACAAACACCGTGTTCGTGGGTTTTCTCGGGTTCTCCCGTTACTTCCCACTTTACTCATCATCATCGTCTTCTTCAGCCTAACCGGCATAAACGCGAAATGTAAAACTGAATGATTTCATTTCCCTCCAAAACTGCCCAACTCAATATACACTTTGTCGATAAAACTATACTTGTTTAACAGGAAAATGATTAAAATAGCATGAAAGTTTGATACTACACTTCGTCTGTACTCTTTTCCTTAGTGTATGGCTATTCGAGGATGCGTTTCCGATGCGTTACCCCCTGCAGCGAACGTGACATAGATGGCTATTCATTAATTTTACTTTCGCCAGAGTCATAAATCATACCGCGAGCCAGTCAGGGTTTCCAGGTCTTTTTTTGCCAGGTCCAGATCTATAATAGTAGAATTCCTATATTCATCAGGACAAAGCATCTGCCAAGCAGCTGTTTCTTGCTAAAATCTCCTTGCCTGGCAACGTGTATTTCCTTTTTCCTTCCTTTAGACATCTTTTAAACAGCAGGCGGTCTATTGTTCCGAAACGTATCAAATACGCTGGAGCCGACGTTTTCTGTGCGTTTTTATTGCTTTCGCGTTTGCAGCTCATTGAAATTAGCCACCCACACTTAAGGGCATTCACTAGAGCGAAATTAAACTAACGCTTATTTTAGAATTTTTCTGTAATATCTTCAAAACAAATAAAAAATATTCAAAAAACAAACACGTAGTGAACTAGATAATACGATTTTGCATCTGATACCTTTATCACAATTCACCTATCTGCTTTTGGTATGCCGCTATTTACAGAACCCGCAAAAAATGCTAAATCTATCTACAGTTGCAAATCGAAAGCAGATAGATGAGTTGTGATAACGGTATCACACGCAAAATCGTATTATCTAGTTCACTACGTTTCTACTTTTCGAATATATTTATTTGTTTTGAAAATATTACAGAAAAGCTCTAAAATTAGCGGTAGTTTAATTTCGCTGTAGTGAAGACCTTTAAATACATGGTTAGCGTATTCGTAGCGTAAGCATGGGCAATAAAAACGCGTTGCGAACGCTTCGAATAGCCGTCCACTTATAAAAACAATCTAGGGCCCAATTCCATCATTTTTTCCCCTGAGAATACAGGTGGAAGTATTTTACAATTGCTCATCGTCTTTTCGGGTACTGAATAATATCCGTTTAATACTATTCAGACGTAGTGGTTTGTAGTATTGCTTCTTCCCCCCCCCCCCCGCACAGCTTGTACTCCTGTCAACAAAAATTTCTGTGTGCGCACCTCCCTCCCTCATCTTGGTCCTATCCATTTATTTCGATCCTCATGTGAAAATATCCTGTTTGAATCAGTGAATTCATCCAAAATCACTGAACGGGTGGATGGCGAATCTCCAGTGACGAACTGTCAAAAGATACTGGAAAACTACGCAGCCTGGAGTTATGACTGTGAGACTTCCTTCCTTCCGAACTCCATCCATCCGTTTAATGGTGTTTCATCGTTCTTGTTTCTAAGTGCATTAGCCGTTGCCCGGCAACACGCGGCGCTGTCATCGACTCTATGGACTGACCTTTACATGTCATCCCTTTCAATACCAAAGTATATATATACATATAAAAAAATCCTAGCTTAGAAAAAACAATGATTTTCTCTGTAACTGTCATCAAAAGATATGAATGAAAGAAAAAAAATGAACGAAATTCAGTACTGTACATATATGAAGGAAAATAAATGTAATTCATAATTTCTCATTGCCTTCCCGGAATTTATTGCAGATAATACGGCGGGTGGGTGTGTAAAGTCAAGGACTTCGATTTTTCTGTTGAGGGGGGGGGGCATTCAGATGCAGAAGGTATATATATATATGAAGATTTTAAGACAAATTGCACTCAAATTATGCCAAATATTGTATATTTATAAATACAATAGGGGCCCACATGAGTCTTACGGGGGCTCGGGCCCCCTCGGCCACCCAGGATCGGCGCCTTTGTGTAAAGTGCGTTAAGTCAAAAATGAGTGTTTTAGAGAAATCGCATTTCAAAACTCAGACATAAATCTATAATCCGTTGGACTTATGTCTGCAAACCAAAACCGGATTTTTGGATTTATATTTGAACTTTCAAATGTGATTTCTCTAAAAACACAAACTTTTGACTTAACACACTTTACACACCCACCCACCATGTAATAAAAGAAGTGACATACATAAAATTTGAATTTCATCAAGGTTTCTAGCAACCAACCTTATATCTTTATACGTTGTATGTCACACGTAGAGTTGCCAGGTTTATAATATTATAAAATCCTAGTGCAATTGTTGAAATATTTAGTTGAAACTTAAGTGTACAATATGATAGGTGTTGGTATTTCCTCATCTACTACGTATAATGAAAAAAAAAAAAGTTGTTTTTGAATCTAATAAATGAGAATGTTTTGATAAAGATTTTTTTTTCTTTCAAATTAAGTTTTTAGCTAATTACTGGTATGAATGATTGTATGTTCGACCATATTTCCTTAGTTCAAACCTGGATTGTTTTGAGTTCAGGCTACTGAATGCTAAAATAGTACTTTATTAAAAGAATCTTCAGCTTCCAGTATGCTTTTTACCTAAGCAGAGATGATAGTAAAGTTTAAACTTCACTCCAATTTATCAAATTAAATAAAATCAAACAAGAATCATAACCTACGCCTAGTTCTATTTCAATTGTAAGATTAACGTTCGGTTTGGAAGTATTACTAAGAAAATACGGATGAGAAATTGTACTGAACTAGTTAAAAAAAAAAGTACAGGTGTCTGGTAATAATGACTTGTGTGCTTGGGTTACAATGAGATTATTTAAAAGTCTTTTTTAAGCTAGAGCAAAGGTTGAACGGAATAACTATTGAACAAATAAATTTAAATTTAGGTTATTAATTATAGAATGTTTTTTATTTTAAGATTAAAATAAAGCAAGAGTTGTAATTCTTTTGTATTTAGGCGGTTTATAACCTTCAATTATTTCTAGTTCTTCCCTGTCATCTGTTCAGCCATTTAACTGATTGAGAAGAAACATTCCTCATGAACATTTACCAATACAACAAAGACCCGATGATCCGCGAGTGTTGCGATTTTTTTTTTTTTTTTAACTGCTGCAGCCTTGCTCAATTAATTTTCGTAAGTAGCCGCTGTGGACTGACACTTCGCATGCAAATAAGTACTGTATGCTCTAAAACATAAAAACAAATTGCATTTGCAAAAACCAACATTTCCAACATTTCGAAGTGCAATGCTACATTCATAAGCAGAAGGTGACTATTGTAAGGTATGAAAAACGGGAATTTTATGCTGAAATATTTTTTTTCGGGTTTGCATCACATTTTTAGTCTTTTTTCGGATTATCCGCAATTCTCGCTAAACGTGATGCCCTTCCTTGCCACCCAATTCCGCGGATAATCGTGGCTTTACTGTATTTTGCCGCATCCCCATTTTCTTTAGAGCTTTCTTAAGGCTATATTGTTAGCATACCCGACTGCGGCTCGAGAGACACGGGTTTGGTTCCCGGTAGGAGCTCGTGTGCTTCAGATCCCACGTTAAGCATGGGTCCACGTCTCAGATGCTTTGTTTGCAGAAACAGACGATCACCTTCAATCCAACCAATCCTATTTTCTATACATTTGCATAATCTACAGTAGGAGTAGTGAGATTTTTAGCTTATCCATGTAAGTAATCATACCGTATGTTTTCATAAGCAAATCTAATAAATAATAAATTAATCATTGTACTAACAGATGCTACACTAACAAGAACTCACAATAATTCATAACGCCTTCTGTATGCCGTCAACTGTTTTGACCGCTTACAAACATGAATCTAACGGATTGAGCACCATTTATATATATTTTCAAACTCCCTTGTACAGGAAGAAGTCACACGGAAATCCTTAAACAAGGCTGATGATTCATTATGACCTAATGAAATGAAATGAGAAAAGAATAAAAAATGAAGTTCAACAAACGCTATGAAAACAGATTGGCATGTCATTGCTGTCACTGAGAAACACGGTTTTGGAACTGTCATCGTACTTTCTATGTAATTTGGGGCCTTTCGCTGCGGCGCTGTGTGTATTCCTCTGTACACATTACACAGAACAATAATAATGCCGACTAACATTACATGACATTACTCTGCAGTCAGAAAGAACTGTTGCTATTATTTTCTGGAGTAGCGGAGTACAGCGCTATCAACGGCGAGATTTATTTGAGAAGTGTTGCCAACTCATGTTTTAGAAATTACCTATCATACGAGCTAAAGTAACCGAAAAGGCTGAACATGTAGGTAGTAATCTGTCCATTTATATATAAATAAATAAAAATGAAAGTGATTATGTTTTGACTTAATAACTTTTGAACCGCCCAATCGATCTCGACCAAATTTTTAACATAGATAAGGTTCCGGCCTGGCATGGTTTTTGTCATTTCACTTTGACGGTAGAACTTTGGAGACGGGGAGATATTTTAAAATGATCGAAAATGACCGATATTAGTCGCGAATCCATAGTTTTCGGGGTCGCTGAGATGAACAGTGATACTTTCGATACCGTTTAAATCCAAATGCAGCCCCGCAACTTGGGGGAGGGGAAGGGATATATATATACAGGGCCGGATTTAGGGGGTGCACCGGGTGCACCCCCTTTCCGTTCTGAATATACACTATCTAAAGTGAGAAACTGGCAGTGGAAATAGCAATACTTTCCTAAATTTCATGTCATGTTTCTGTTTCGGGCTTAAAAGAAAGCAGTTTTGCTAAACACAATAGTTTAAGTGAGTTCCTCATCCACATCACAGATGCCTAAAGGCATTTTTAAAAAAATTAAATTTGATTCAAAAGTATTGATAGTTATTGGTGCACGTGCTCCGGTCCTGTATATATAATATATATAAATGATCGAAAATGAAATACTATCAATTTTGTTCGTTTTCCCAGATGGAATAAGTCTGTCTGAAGAAGACTATTGAATTAGTATTGTAGTAGACGTGGGAAGAGGACATATGTACGGTCCTATCAAGACATTTGATACGGCAGAGCCATCCTAGGCTAATGTTAATGGTGGTATGTTTATGAGTTATTAATTATCAAAGTTGGAAAATACATTTGCCCAACGTAGTTTAAAGTGCATTTTGGGTGGCCACCCAACAATTTGCCATTACTTAGCCAACAGTTATTAACCTCGCATTCTCAATAGCAACGCTACTTCTTTGGTACGCTGATGATTGAGTTGTTTGACCAATGTTTGGAAGAAAGGCCAATTACAAATTTGAACACAATTTATCTTCATATTGAATTTGTACCCCACCAAAAAGCTCTGCATCCTCCCGAGATAAATTCCTTCGTACGTGCCTGCTGGTAGAGAACAAAAGTACGGTAGAGGTATTATTCTGGTACAGAATTAATTTTTAGGTTTACAAATGAATTAGTTATTTTCCTTCTCAGAAACTACGCATGCGGATTTATACTCCCGTGTATCATTTTGTTTACCACTAAGAACTCTCGACTGCAATATACAGGGTGTCTCAAAAGTCCCCTGACATGGCGTAACTCTGTTATTATCAGAGTTACAACAAATTTTAAGAGGATAATCTGTCTCCAAATATGATGTTTTCAATCTAAAGTGAAGGAATTTTTTAAAAATTGGACGAGCTCTTTTCGGCTGTCCACTCTTTATGTGCCGAATGTTAAATAAAAATGCAACGTTGCCATTTACCTGTACCCACGACATAAGTGGGTGAAATTACTCTCTTTTACACTAACGTGTCAATGGGCAGTCCTCATTTCAAACAGTAACTTCATTTACTTATGTTGTGGGTCCAGGTAAATGGCAACGTTGCATTTTCATTTAACATTGTTCGCACAAAGTGTGTACAATACAAACGGCTCATCAAATTAAAAAAAAAAAAAAGAAACATTCACTTTAGGTTGAAAACATCTAATTGGAGACGATTTTCGCTCTTATATTTTGTTGTAATTGATAATAACAGAGTTCCTCCATGTAAGAGAACTTTCGAGACATCCTGTATCTCGTATTTGTACTTCTCGTTCCGTAAATGTTTATAATATTCTAGAATTCTATTCATTTATTTATTTTACAATGTTAATTTCCAATGCAGTGTAACCGGCCTGAATCCGAAACAAGGTTTGATAAAACTACTCTGTTGCTCGGAAACTCTAATCATTGTCTGAGTGTCAAGCTAGAAACTATCTTCCATTAGAAAACAGATTTACTATTACATATATTACAGTGATTAGTTGGAAAAATATTTAAGGGCTTTCATCTTACGGATTTAGCAAAATGCAATGAGATGTTTCAGTTTTACGTCCCACGATTATGCCGGATAGGCTAAAGGAGACGGTGAGGATGAGAAAAGAATGAAATGGTGGAATGAAAAAGTGGGAGGAAACGAGAGAACCCGAGAAAACTCACACACACGGTTTTGTTTACTACAAAGCTCACTTGGTGCGAGCTGAGATCGAACCAAGGACCCATGCACCAAAGGTGAACGCTATGCCACTGAGGCACCGCGGCCTCACGAATTTAGCAGTCTCCACATGGACTCATGCTGGGTTTCAAAGTTGTCAGACAAATATTTTCTGAAACAGCGTTCCGGTGTGACCCAGTCCAACTAAATCACTGCATATACATACATTTTACTTGTTTTCATGACTTCAAGTCGCCTTACGATTATGCCGGTTTGGCTAATGGAGACGTGAGGATGAGAAATGGATGAAATGGTGGAATGAAGAAAGTAGGAGGAAACGGGAGAACCTCAAGGAAACCCACGCACACGATGTTTGTCTACCACAAAGTTCACTTGGCGGAAGCAGGGTTTCAACCCGGGACCCCATGCACCAGAAGTGAACGCTCTACCACTGAGCCACCACGGCCCCACCTTACTTGACAAATAGAAGGGACACGGTAACTCAGTGGTAGAGCGGTTACCTCTGGTGTGCGCGGTCGCTGGTTTGATCCCGGCCAAATAATATGTCCGTCGGTTTTCTTTGGTACTCAAGTTTTCTCCCACATTATCATTCCATCGATTCTCCCATCATCGTCATCATTTTCTTGTCTTAATCATGTGCCTCTCTTAGCCTAAAAGCCATAATCGTGGGACGTTAAACTGAAAGATTTCATTCCAATTTTTTGACATACGTGATAAATAATTGCATATTCTGGTAATTATTGTACATATGATGGCAACACTGCTGATTAGTTAGTTACTTCAGTAGTAGATGTAGCTAGCATCAACTGCTGGCTGACTCGCTCTGCCGTCTGCCTTCTCTCTCTCAGTCGTGATCATGACGAACAAAACACGGAAGTTTGGAGAAACAAGTCCCGTACCGTTACGAGTGCGTTTCCGCTCTTCCACTGATTTCATTTCGCTACCCAAAAGTATGGTGTCTACGGCACCCTTATTTTCTATCAGCAGCTACGCACGGAGGAATTCATTTCGGGACGGTCCAAAGCTTTTTTTTTTTTTTTTTTTTTTTGAGGGGGAGAGGAGGGGAGGAATCAAAATTCCATATGAGAATAAATCGTGTCAAAATGTGTAAAAATCATCCCTAAAATTAGACAAAATTTAGAGAAAAGTTGGAATTTCGGAATTGGTTGCGACTTGTCTCATCCTTGCATACGTCCCTATCTATCATACCACTACTGTTATCTACTATTTTACCTATCCACAGAGGTGGTGAAAAAGAGGGTGGCGGGTTAATGGTTAATTACAGCTTCGCTTAATGGTTAATTATGTTCTTTGCTAGTTTATTTTAGAATTTATCTTTACGTTAGTTGTTGTATTTTACTCTTTGCTTAGGAAAATCCATCTAGCATATTATTTATAAGATTATTTTGATAAAATATTAATTAGTTTTTAATATATTGAAGACAAAATATAATGAAAGTTGTGTCAAGGAAATGAATATCTCTAAGTGCTCCGATGTAGTGTAGTCACTAACTCGTGTAAAATCTTCTTCAGGCCAATCATCATTCAGAATGATGTATTTCTTGGGTTTTCCTTATTCACACCAGAGAAGTGCAGGCATGGTATCTAACATATTGGTCCCAGGTAGGGATGGGCACGACCGAGTTCGAGCGAGTTTTCGTTGAAGCTCGACTCGACTCGAAACAGACATCTTTGAACTCGACTCGAAAGATTTCCTCCAACTCGACTCGAATTCGGGTCGAGTTTCGAGTCGAGTCAAGTCAAAACGAGCCAATTCGAGCTAAATCCTGTGTGCAGTGTCAAGTACTCTCTTCAAGTATCCTACATAGACAATATGATTATCAATGATACTACTACTACTCAATAATAATGTTATTGTGTATTATTATTATTATTATTATTATTATTATTATTATTATTATTATTATTATTATTATTATTATTATTATTATTATTATTATTATTATTATTATTATAACAACAACATGTGTAACATGAAAGATAGGCGATTTGTATCTGAATACTAAAAACTAGTCGACTGCAGAATCTCGGTCGTCGAGAAGTCTTCAGGAGGCAAGGACATCGTTCACGAGGTTCTGGATTTGAATTCCGGAGGAGCAAGTATTCGGGCTCGAGCCAAAAATTGTTAAAAGTTACAGTGCGCCGGCCAAACATGTTCAAAACTGCTCGGCCCGGATTTAGGGTTGTCAACGGCTCGGCTCACAGTTTATTCACTATCGAGCTGAACCGAGAACTGAGGCAAGCCAACAGCTCCCCAACCGAGCTGGTTCGAGCCATTTGCTCAGTTGAGCTGAACCAAACTGAGCCGATGGATTTTTTTTTTCGGAACTTGCTCGAGCCATCGGCTTAATTGAGCTGAGTCGATGGCTCATCCCAACCAAGCCGACTCGAACTGTTCACTCAGTTGAGCCGAGCCGGTTGAGATCAGTTGAGTTGATTTTGAGTTTAACGTCGCGTTCAGCAGCGAGGCTATATGAGACTTGGTCCTACTGATTAACGTGGAATCCGAATCACATGAACTCCGCCGTGAATTGAACCCGGGCCTCCCGAGCCAACGTCGCGTATGCTAACCGCTTAGCCATGAATGAGGTACCGGTTGGGATCATTACCTGGGATGAACTTCTGCTTAGACTAAAAAATTCCACCGTGCACATCTCATTCTTGATTTTAAGAACGACTTATATTGGTGATCATGACATTTGAGGCTGTCTCGTAATAAAAATCTATTGTCTCGTTATCGAGACGAGACGAGATGCGAGCAGTGTCCTTTGTTGTGAGCAACACTAAAAATATCCCACATTACTGCTTACATTTCTCATGGCTTTCGCTTTCCAGTCTAATCAGGTCATGATTTCAAAACGAGTTAAAACGAGCTGAACTACCGATCTATTTATCCAACCTGAAGACTCGAAACTCGACTTCAAAAACAGTGACTTGACTCGAAACTCGAGTAGAATTCGAGTCGAGTCGAGTTTTAGTTCGATTCGTGAACATCCCTAGTTCCAGGCCCCTTCCTTCTCCGGATAGTGTGATTGGCGAAGAACGTTGTCTGGTATACGTGACGGACAACAATGGCCATAGATGCCGAAAACCCAGATATCGTAATAGAAGTCTCAAACAGTACGAGTATTTAAGCACTTTTGAAAGCAATGGCCTAATGTAAAGGTTCGTATAGTCAAAATTTCATTTCTTGGAAGATGGCAACTCTCGGTTTTCAGTAGCAGTACTATCAAAATTCGTAGGAAAAAAATCTTCATTTATTTTTATCTGCTTGTCCTGGACGTATCTTTACGTTAGTTGATTTAGAGTTCGTTAACCATTGAGTAGAGTTGTAAATTAGTAAAAAGTGTTTTCTTCTAAACCGAAGACAAGATGATGCTTAAAACATACTGAGGTTACTTGCTACTGTAGATTTACGCAATAAAGAGCAACGGAATTTGAACCTATGCCCCCAATATCTATGTAACCAATTTAATGAACAAGTGAAAGTACCACGTGTACACCACGTAATGGAGTTTGGTTTATAAAGCGTGATATCTCAATTAATATTGAAACCGGAAGTGGTAGAAAATCTTTAAAACTTACAGTTTTGGTAGAGAGATTACAGTGCAGACTGAATATATTCTTGACACACTTAAGTGATCGAAGAAAACCCTTTATCGCCATCTATTACCGTTTTGCTCAATAACAATCAACTTAAAAACCGGAACTTCTTGATTTATTCTATTACTGGTTTGAATACAGAGTTGAGAGAGAAGGTCGTACCCATTCTTAGAACGCTAAATTAATTTAAAAAAAAAAAACGCTTCAAGTTGAGTTGATTTTGAGTTAAATGTCCCGTTCAGTAGCGAGGCTATATGAGACGTGGACCTATGGATTAACGTGGAATTCGAACCACATGAGCTCCCACCGGGAATCGAAGGCGCGTACGCTAAACGCTTAGCCACGAAGGGGCTCCACTTTAAGTTACCTCTCATAGTTTTTGTTCTATGTATATCAATATTGAAACTGGAACTAGTAGTGAATTTCTACCACTTGCGGTTTTAGTAGAGAGATTAGAATGAAAATGAAATATATTCCTGGAACGCTTAATGGATTGCAAAAACACTTCACGCTATCTATCACCGCTTTTTCTCTATAAAGATCAATGCAAAACCGGATATCGTTCATTTCTACCACTTGGAGGTTAAATATCGCCTCCAACAAACACGTCGATTCGTAGCCTTTGACCCTCTATATTCTATTCAAAATTGATGTTGATTCAAGTAGTTCTTGATTCCAGATCCGGACGGTTCCGGTTCCGGTTCTGGTTTTTGGATCCGGACGAAGGGATGCTGCAGCTAGATAATGATGCCCTGAGAGAGCTGTTGCAGCAAATCTGCATCACATCCTTGGAACACCAGAACACCCATTCGGTTGTTGATTCTCATCGTATGTAATGTAAAATACTGTAAGTGATATACTTATGACATAGTTCTTTTCTATTTGTCCAAATAATTTTCAAATAATGTTTAGGCTAAGCGTTAATCTGAAAAGAAACCGTTGAATTACAGTACTTAATCCATTTTTTAATGAAAAATATGTAGTTTTTTGTTCAAAGAAAACCTGACAAAAATGTTCTTTATTACAGCACTAATACCGAGGCCGTATAAGATTAGAATCTACAGCTTGATGTGGATTCCGAACCACGTGATCTTTTGCCGGGAATAGAACCCAGGTCTTCGGTGGCGAAGGCGCGCACACTGCTCGTTTTGCGACGAAGACGTTCTGTATCTTTGAAGAATTAAACTTACCACAGAGCAAGAATCTTTGTATAAATAGAACTGTGTTCCCAATAGCAAGACGACACTGGTCCAGTTCCAAGACTTCAAGAAATAATTTTTAATTATCTATCAACACCTTTAAAGTTTGAGATATTAATTACTGTTATTTTATTGACACAAATACCAGAAGAATAAAATTGTTTAATTATTGAAAGGCATAAGGTCTTTTCACTACAAACATACTATAAGACGTTAGAACT
The DNA here is from genome assembly GCF_964235325.1 of Thermobia domestica. NCBI lineage: Eukaryota > Metazoa > Arthropoda > Insecta > Zygentoma > Lepismatidae > Thermobia > Thermobia domestica. The sequence continues at coordinate 22,472,896 of NC_137461.1, forward strand.
TGTATCTTTGTTAAAAGCGTATGACATTATCTTGTCTCTTAATGTCTCAGACGATAATATACCACAGAGATGACATATTTCCTGTTTGGCTTTAGATAGTTCCTGATTTTTTTCTTTCAGTATCATATGTATATTAATGATGTGGCTACTTTCTGGTTTTGTTATCTCATATAATTATTGTCTATATCTTTACTATGATTTAAGTGTCAGTGGAAGTAATAATTATTGTTTAAAAAACTGAGTTTCCAATACTTATCAATTCTCCCCGCTTATTTTGGTTCTTAAGATACGAGGTGTCATGAAAAAGTACGGTAAATAATCTTATAAGAAACAAAGTAATAAGTTTACATGGAATTTGATTTAATATCCTTCAAAGTAGTGTCCCTGGCTAGCAGTGCACTTATCTTTACGTTGAATGCATGACTGGAAGCATTTCTGGAAGGTTTCTCTTTGGAACGGCGTTCAGTTGATCTGTCGTAGCCCTCTTAATGTCAGAAATGAGGTCAAAATGTTGTCTTTTAAGTACGGTTTTAATTTGTGGGAAGAGCCAGAAGTCGCGTGGTGCTAAATCTGGCTAGTAAGGCGGATGTGAACAGACAGGACGACCAAAAACTAACGGATCAAAAACAAGGTGAGGTGTGACCCGTTTTCGTGGTGAAGAAGGAAGCCATTAAATCGGCGGTTATTTATTTATTTATTTTTTTTTTACGGACCCATATGAAATGTTCAGTTCTTCGAAAAGCACTCGAATAGTCATTCGCGTGTTTGAACAAATCTTTTGTGCCACTTTTTGTACGTTTTCATCTCTTTTTGACGTCGAAGGACGTCTCGATCGTTGCTCGTTTTCAACCGACTCCTTGCCGCTTTTGAATCACATACCTCCTTGTAAACAGTCTTCAATGCTATTGCTTCATCGCCACATGCTGTATTTGACACTTCGTGAACTTCTTTGACAGTTTTTTTGCAGCTTAGAACAAAATGTTGGCGCGCGACAGAGACTCTTAACACTTCCTCACTCTTCTGCCTCTGGAAGCCAACTAACACAACTCATACAAAAGGTTTAGCCTATCGAGCTTACGACTTGAAATCAATGATAGATGGCACTGTGCGACTACATTCACCGTACCTTTGATCACATCTTATATGACCATTCAGTAAGGCAGCCACTTTTTTTTTTTTTTTAGCTAATCTCTTCATCTGTGTTTTTTCTTGTTATTTTCTTTTCTTCTTTATTTTCACTGTTTAAAATTCATTTTTGTTTTATGGGAAACAGATTTCGTTCATTACTAGCATTGTGACAGAGCTCATGAATGAACAAACTAAAATTACAGTGCTTGCCAAGTTGACAACGGCTGCAAACAGGTGAAACACGGTTCTTTTTAAGATAGACTAATGTGGTGTTTATCAATATCATCAAGTACTTTATAGACATCCTGTAGATTTTTTTTTTAAATATCTCATTTCCCTTCAGTTTATATTAAAACCACAGAATCAGAAACTCTGGTTCAGACAATGAGAATTGGTCAGACAGAAGTAACCAATGCTCTGAGAGTACAGATAAGTATAGATAACTTAATTCCAAAGAACTACAGTATACAGCCTTCAAATGTTTTATAAATTTCTACAGACGGCCTTGCTATAGAAGCAAAGCAATGCCGGCTAGTAATTTGGGCTATGGAGTGAATATTATGTTGATTGCTCAAAAATGAATTATTAACATAGTTTTAAAAGCACTTTGTGAAATCTAAGCCCATAATAGTTTCTTAGAATAATACTGTTCACGAAGTATACTTGGTACCACACTAGCGCCATATTTACAGCAACTATATTACATACAAGAACCCTGCACACTGTTGACTCAATAGCTGTTGTAGAGCTAGCTTATCTATCTCTGAAAGTTATTTAAGATTCTTTTGATCTGCACATATTCCACCGAAACCTTACTGTTCATATTGTTCTGATAATTTTGCTCGTTTGTTGGTTTAATTCGATTTGTAAATTCAGCTGCAATTTCAGCTTCTTAATGGATGTTCCTAGATTGTATAGTCGCCAAGGGGCCGCGGTGGCTCAGTGGTAAAGCGTTCACCTCTGGTGCTCGGGGTCCCGGGTTCGATCTCAGCCCCCGCCAAGTGAACTTTGTGGTGGACAAACACCGTGTGCGTGGGTTTTTCGGGGTTCTCCCGTTTCCTCCCACTTTCTTCATTCCACCATTTCATTCATTACTCATCATCACCGTCTCCTTTAGCCTAACCGGCATAACCATGGGACGTAAAACTCAAAGATTTCATTTCATTTTCATTTTTTGTATAGTCGCCATCAAAAGTAGGTATCGATGCAGATAATTTCTTTTCCTTAAAAGATGTGAAAGAGAACTCGTTGTGTCTACATCAGTAACATCAATTTAGATGTTGTTAGGGGAGCAAGGTGTTCCACTGACATATGAGTCTTATGTTTTTTATTAGTATATTAGGATACATTTGATTAAAAAGTATGTATCTATTTCGCAAACTCAGAGGGACAATTGCCCCCATTTTCTCCCCAAATGACGCCCCTGATCTATATTTCTGTAATTTAAAGTCGACATGATTTTTTTTTTCAAGTAACTTCATACCACTGCACTCGAACCATTTCACACGTTCTGAAGTTAAAAAAAATGATTATATAGCTGGGTGTTCAATTTTGTTGGCGACTATACACAGCAACAATGATTATTTTAGTACACACAATTTTAACAAAGACCAAACACACAATTTTAACAAAGACCAAACACACAATTTTAATAAAGACCAAACACACAATTTTAACAAAGAGCAATGACTATCGCTTTAACTTCTTATATTAACACCAAGAGCCAAGTGTTGGGTTAACACAGATTTGGTGTTACCAGTTTGACAGTGAGCAGTGTGAAAATCACTGTGTGGAAGTATTAAAGAACTAGGTGAATGATCGAAGGAACGCGCGGAATAGGAACAACACCACGGTCCTTTCTCAATTCCCTGTGTTGTTAGTAACTCCACAACTATCAGGTAAAAAGCAAGTCAATGAAGTAGCAATATTCGTTAACTGTATTATGCGTCAGTGAGCGGCGAAATCTTTCATTTGCTAAGAACAATGATTTAGCAAAGGTATCACTGCCATCTCAAAATCCTGTGTCTATTTATAGCATACACATTTGTTGAGGATATCAAGTAACTGATAATAAGAATTTGTATTCGTTTTTATTTTTTTTTTTTTTGTTATGAGTGAAGCTTTATGCAGTATATTTGACATTTATACCAAGTAACGAACATTAGATGGAAATGGTCTACTGACACGTTTTATCCGCCACTTGTGACGAGCTGCCTAAGTTTTGGACCTTTACTGCTAGATGCATACCAGCTCGTATGCACCGTCAAGGTATGTTCTTTATCCAACCCTGACTACTAAGTAACGAACAATGTATTATTTTCCTATAATATTTACGAAAATCATCCATGAATTTTTCTCACAATATTTACATTATCAGAAGTGCTACTATATGTTTTCAATGTTTTTATACTTGTGCTCACTTGTAATTTTTGTTTCATGCACAAAATTTTGAGATTGTGTTACTTTTATTAAGTCATTGTTCTTAACAATAGAAATCACTGATTACTGATGAGTTGTAAAATTATTAATATTTAGTACCTCTGTGCCTTTCATTTAGCATGCGAGCTGGGTTTAACAAGCAGGGTATATATTGAAAGAATAATGTGCGCGGTGGCTCAGTGGTAGAGCGTTCATCTTCGGTGTTTTGAATCCCTGGTTCGATACCAGCTCGCACCGTGTGCACTTTGTGGTGAACAAACACCGTGCTTGTGGATTTACTCGGGGTTCTTCCGTTTCCTCCCATTTTCTTCATTTCATTCATTTCTCATCTTCACCGTTTCCTTTAGACTAACCTGCATAAGCGTGGAACGTAAAACTTAAAGATAGGGATGCGCACGAGACAAGATTTGTGGCTGTCTCGTCTCGAAAATGTGCTGTAAAAGTGATGTCTCGACTCGAAAAATATATATTTCTCTATTGGAAGAGCCGTGTCTCGACTCGAATTTTGTCAGGAAAATCCTGTCTCGACTCGTCTCGCGCGCATCCCTACTTAAAGATTTCATTTCAATTTTTGAAAGAACAATGTGACGTTGTTTCTATTTCAGAGTTCCTTCGTTCATGAATCTAGTTCTTCATAAGACCCCATGGTGTTATTTTCACACCACTCAACACCGAGCTTGTGTTAACCACAACACTTGATACTTGGTTTTAAAATAACACTGGAATCAGTGGCCTATGTTAAATTTGAGTTGTAGAACTTCAGTTTTTGTTTTGTAGAAGAATGTCTGTGATTTGCTTCCAACAAATCATGCTTCATTGAACAGGTATCTATCAACTAGCAGAGTACCGCAACATTTTGCTGGACATTATTTCCTCATTTGTGCGGAACATGGTAATATGGCTACTATTGTGTCTTTTATATTTTGCGTCTCTATGCAATGCCGTGGTTATGAAGGGTGGGATATACTATAAACATGTGCTCGAAACCACGACCAGGGTTTAAAATTTGGTGCAGTTAGACCATCATGCAGAAGTCAATGCTTACAGTTTATGCCAGAGGCGGATCCAGGACGGACTTTATCGGGGGGTTGTAATACTGCTACTTAGAGCTACTTTTAAGAGCTCCAAACTCTGGGATAGGTTTATCTTTATATATATAAAATAAGTTTCCCCTTGTGGGGGGCGATCGCTCCGATTGCCCCCTTCCTGGATCCGCCCCTGATTTATGCTGTTCTTAACCACACTCTTTCGCCTCCGAGAGAGAACCTGGATTTTAGAAGCACGCCGTCGGCCTCAGGTGATGGTAAAGCCAGCGCCGTAAATTAGATTTTTTTTCTGGGGAGTCAATCATTAATACGAGTATTTGGGCCCCCTAGAAAAGTTGTTTTTCTAATTTTTGGGCTCCCTCTTTCCACCTTTCTCTTACTCTTTATGGCCCCCGGAGCCTGTGGACCCTCCCGCACGACAAGGTCTGCCGGGCCGTTAGTTACGCCACTGGGCCCGTTCCATATATGACAAATTAATTTAGGGAACAATATTGCAAAATCTCAAAGCCATACGAAAAAATATTATTTCCAGGGCCCCTAATAGTAGAAATGGGCCCACGACTCATTGTTTTATTGATCTTTTGTGTGCTGTTTTGTTTATGTAATGTAGTGATCCTCTTTGATGCTTCGTTTATAATTTAATGTTCTTATCATATATGGAGTAAGAAAACTGTCTTAAAATGGGCCCCTCTCAAACGGTTGAGAGCTTCCCTGGGGAGTAGTTGCCCCCTGCCCCTCACAAGTTACGGCCTGGGTAAAGCTCATATTGAATATATTTTCTATCGTATCCGTTGATGCGTGACTTTTGGATAATCCTTATATTTTGAACATCATTGTTTAAAAAGTCTAAAACTGGGTAACGAAGCTAAGTACGGTCATTGCACTCATCTCCGCATGTCTTGAAAAAATAATAAATCTTCTGACATTTGTATACTAGCAAACAAATCAAACTGGAATAAGAATTAAAATTTACGGTCATAATGACGTATCTTTGTCATAGAAAGAAAATATTATGTTTCAACGGTTATTTAGTGTGGGATGTATTTTACTTGTAGACCTAAATCCTCACACATTTAAACCCTCGATAAGATCTACATCAAGTAGTATAGGCAAGCCTGCATGTTCGTAAACTGTTATTGAACTTTTCACACAAAATAAGCTAAAACATATTTCTCAATGTCTATTTGAAGTCAAGTGTATGGGAATTACTTTTTGTATAATCACTTATAAATTAATATGTATGTGAATATGAATGAATATAACTGACATATCATCATTTGATAAAAAAAAAAAGTATATAAAATATAGTTAGAATTTACTGTAAAAGATGTGTTAACTGTTTTTTTTTTCCTCAGTCAAGTGTTTCATCATATCACTTTAAATATCACTTTTTGTAACAATCGTGTAATTGAAGTTTCATTTTCAGACTTTTACAGGCTATATAGACGAATTAAATCAAACTCTCGGTCATTGTAATCCACCAAGTCTTATGGCCAACCACAAACCCGTTTCATAAATTTTACAAGTCAACAAGTGTGCTTTTTTTTTTTTTTAACAAGTAATAAAGTATGTAATGTACCCCCCTACTATAATACTCTATCAGATGTCGATATTACACATATACGTTGTTCTATGTAGCATTATCTTCTTCTGGTCTTATTCGGGATCTATCGTCCTTGCAAAAAACACAACTCACACAATGGCCGGCATCAGTTCTGCAAGGAAACGCGCAATGATGTTACACAGTAAAAAATGGTTTTGTTAATTCAACTCAATTTTAACACAGGGCAGTGGTTCCAGCGTGACTAACACTATGCGGTGTTAGTTCAACACAGACCCCGCGGTGTTGGCGTTTAACACTGGGGAAGTGTTACGTCTTTAACACACAACCGGTGTTGAGCGGTGTTAAATTCGAATCTGTGTTAGTATTCTCGGTGTTAATTCGACACCATGTCACGGTCGATGGTGTGGACAAAAGTGTTGTGTTACTTGTAGCGGTGTTGCAGCAACACGAAGAAAGTAACACAGTGTGTAGTGTGTTAATTATTTTGTGTTAACATTACACCATATCAAGTATCAATATAACACAGTCCCTGTGTTACTTCAACATAATTTTCTTATTATTTCAACACAATCTGTAGATTTGCTACTGTTCATTTGTATTAGATGTCATCTCAAATAGCGATTAATATGCATGTATCTCAAATTTACGACACTAAAGACAGAGTTCACATATAAATATTTGAACTCCTTAGTCTTCCTCGTTTTTTACACATAGTTCTTCTAAGAAAACTGGGAAATAATTGAAGATATGGCTATATAGAATGTTGCGAAGTCTAAAACCAATAAATCTTTTTAGCACGCGTGTTGTTTTACTCTGGGAACCACGCAAAAATCATTGGCCATGCAACAGAAACATTTGGAACGCTAACTCAGAACATGGAAAGTAATAAAAGTCTGATGACTAAATAAATGGTCGTTACGATTCTGAAAGAAACATGCATAAGGTATCAATTTTTTTCTTTCTTCTCATCCGTTGAAATGTGTCTTTGTTCCTCAAAATGTCATTTCAGAAGAGTTCCGTGAGAATACGATTGATATATGCATACATATTGTATACAAAGCATAGCGTACCTTATGTTCGAATCTGGCTTTCTTACCTGTTATGCAAGTTTTTTAAAACTATTTCAGCAATCGTAAAAAAAGTTGTTTCTCTTCTTTTCTTTTTCTTCCTCCAATCTTTTACTGACAAATTTGTTTGCATTCTTCCTTCAGCAATTCTGGTCTTGTTCACTGTTCATTTGGAAGCTATTGATACTGTACCGTTGAGTCCCATGAGCTTAAACTCACAAGCCTGCACACCATAAAAGGTAACCAAGAAAGTTCTGTCGCTTTTTCACCCACCATCTTCGAACATTCGAACCTAAGACGTACCTGGAAGATCGAAAATAATCCCTACTAGCATCGACGACCTTCTGCCAACGTTCTGAAAGGCCATGGATTAATCGAGGTAGAACTTGGTGGGCCATGAAGCAAAGAAGGTATCAAGTGTATTTTGCACTATGGATTTGAGTTGGCTTCCTCTAAGGTGATTGTCCAAGGACTGGAACATGTGATAATCGGACGGTGCAATGTCCGAGGAGTATGGAGGGTGCAATAATGTTTCCCATCCAAGGCGTAGCAATGGCGTCCTCGGTCATCCTATCCAGTGGGGCTTAGCGTTGTCCTGAAACAGGAGAATTCTTTGCGATTCAGAAGTGCTGGCTTCAGAGTTTTGAGTTTTTCTTGAGCACGGCTCAATTGCTGACAGTACACAGTTGCATTGATGCCCTGACCAGTTGGTAGCAGTTCACGGTGCACGATGCCGTCCAGTCCACTAAATACACAGGAGGACCTTCTGGTGCAGTGCTGATTTCTGCTGATTTGGAACCGGTTCATAGGATACTAACCTATGATGGCGGCGCCGTGGAGCTTCGTATAGGATCCACTTCTCATTACATGTCAACACCCTGTCCAGAAATTGCTCCTTCCTCAGACGAGAGAGCAAAGAAACACAGATGTCTGCTCGAGTTGCCTTCTGGCTGGAAGTCAAATCATATGGGACCCATCGACCCTATCTATAGTGCTTCTCAACTTGATGGAGGCGTTGCCGAATGGATTCTCTACTCACACAGAACTGTAATCCCAGTTCCTCACTCACATGTATGGCCACTGTTCGCCTCAATTGCTGCTTGAAGATCTTAATTTTGTATATGTGCTGGTCTTCCGACACGTGGTGCGTCTTAGAATGTTTCGTCACCGTCCTTAAGCTTGTTAAACCACCGCTGCACTGTCCGCGTAGTCACGACACCATCACCAAAGGCCTGGCATATCTTCCACCCCGCTGCAGCGGTATTTGACCCCAGTTTCAACTCGTACAGCATACACGCCCTTACGATGGTCTGTAGAGGTCCAATGTTCACTCTGTCCTTACGCAAGTTCACGGTGTAACTGAACTGCCACAACCAGGTAGCATTTTGGATATACCCACACCAACAACTGACCTTCGCCTTATCTCCATTCGCATTCAACTCACGGTGTGATTGCAAATTGAATACAGACCTCCACAAAAAGCGACAGAACTTTCTTGCTTATCTTTATAATATTTGGCATGGTTATGTATGAAGTCAAAGTTTACCACCATGCCAAATTTGATCTCGTTCGGGTGAGTTCGGCTGAGCTCGTTCGATAGTGATGCCTACCTGCAGGATAATATGAAATTAACACCGAAAATAATTAACATAGAATCTGAACCACATGAGCTCCCCCTGAAAATCGATCCTGGGTGACTCACGCCCGCGTTCGCTATCCGCTTAGCCACGAAGGCTTTGAACACACTAGAACAAGTGTCGTAATTTTTAATAAGAAGTTGATATTCCGAATTTCATCCGCCTAATTTGAGGAACTCATGAGTAAGGATGTATTTTATAGTTCAGTGTACACTTACATTTAGGGTTGCCAGATTTCTTTTACCGAAACTTAAGTTTGCTTCCAGATTATATCAAACAGCCCATTTTAAAGAAAAAAATATAGAAATTAATACAACATTAAACTAATACAAAAAGTACAACTGCAAAATGATGACTCATTAGCAGGTAGCAATACTAATGATACTCTAAGTCATGGTATTTAATAAAGTCATCAAGTATTTAATAAAGTCATGGTACTAAAAACTTATTTATCCTATATCCATTCTGACAACATTTTATGCATCTTGAAACTTTGTTGACCTGTTTCATTAATTAGCCTCCAAACTCGAAAAGGAGGGCAAAAGCGCGTCCGGTTTGGGTAGAAAGCCGGGCATCAATTTTTATGTCCAAAAGCCGGACAGTCCGGCTAAAAGCCGAACGTCTGGCAACCCTACTTACATTAATTTTACAAAAGAATAAGTCAATACAAGAGTGAAATATGCGCTATATATTTCAAAAAGGTCGACTCTAGCGTGTACTTGCCAAAAATTTTTAGCATTACATTGTAAGCACTTTCCAGATCCAGTCCTGACGTCCCACCAACGTATATTTTCAGGAGATCTGAACTTACCTGGTTAAGACATCAAAGAACACTTCCAAAAAGGGATTGCAGAACATTTCCCGGATCGCTCTCAGATCTCAACAATGAAATGAGCATAAGGCACCCGAGAGGTTCGGATGTCTCGTCTCGAAATCCTCATGGACATCGCTTAGACTGCGACACACAAAAACACTATTCACACATGAAACGAAAACATGTTAAATAAAATACTACTATACTTATTTATTAGATGCACTACATAAATAAAAAAAATATGTAGAAGAAAAATCACAATACTAAACAGTGGTATTGATGTAGACAACTACATCAAGAAACACAAAATTACACTTCACATTTCAGAATGCGATAGTCCTTTAGAATTTGTATCATATATATACGAATGACTTTGGAGATCACCATAATCACTTTTCTCACACTACTAAATGATGCGCATTGGAGTTAACACTGTGGGGTAACACTGAAAGTAATCCCACGACTTAAGTTCTTTTACTGCTACACTGAGAATTCATCAAACATTCAAAGTGGCGTATCCATGGAATGAATGTTTGCCAGCACGGTATAAAAATCGAAAAGTTGCTAGGAACCGTTAACTGATTCAACTGGGTCAGAGGACCTGGAACTTTACTAAATGGGGGATAGCCTCTGTGAAAGTCCTTGGGCGACTACTTGACTTATGCCCCTTTGCTTAATTCTATAGCGAATTAAACGAACATGTTGGCTGTATCAACACACGGAGAAAACTCATGGAGTTGAAGTACTCTGGGTATGACCATTTATTTAGCTGAAGTACCAGTTGGGTTGACCAACTGGCCAATGTTGGTAGTTCATTTTAAAATATAATCAGGTTAAACCACTTATATGGATATGGAAATTAAATGTCCAAAGAGCTTGCGTTAATTCACAGTTCACTGGCCACAACGTAGAAGAAGACGACAATAGTTCGATCGTGAGAACTTGGGGACAACAGCTGGCTGAGCAATATTGCTTGGAGACTGGCTATATTGCACTTGTCGTGCTATATTACCATAAGTAATTGAAGAAAGCACTTAATTCATTTTCAAATAATTATATAATGTAGTATTTGTATATTAATGAGTAAGGAAGAAACACTGAAGTATCCAGATAGACGAAACAGAGTTCACAACACATACAACTCAGCAAATGAATTTGGCCTTTGTTACTCACTAATATCTTCTCATTGTGAAACAATGTTTTCCACATATGTGTTGGAGAACGATGAAATTGATTGATTGATTGAGTTTTACGTCCCGTTCAGCAGCGAGGCTATATGAGACGTGGACCTACTGATTAACGTGGAATCCGAACCACATGAGCTCCCGCCGGGAATCGAACCCGGGTCTCCCGCGCCAAAGGCGCGTACGCTAACCGCCTAGCCACGGAGGAGCTCAAGAGAACGATGAAAAGTTCTATTGAAGTCAAGTTGTTCACTATTCCCACAGAATAAGGATAAGAATAAGGATAAGGATAAGAATAAGGATAAATAATATAATGAAGACAATCCCAGCCGAAGTACTGCAATTACTTACATATGAAGAACCGATACATCTCCAAATATTAAGAAAATGTATCAAGACTTGGATCCAAAATAAAGAAATGACGAAGATATTGGAAATCACAGGAGAAATACCAAGCTTCGATGAAGATATTGAAAGAATCATCCGAACAAAATGGGAAGAAGAATGGAAAAATTCCAGGAAAGGTGCCAGGACTAGAAATATTATACCAGATTTAAAAACAAGAGAAAGGATGGGAAATATAAGTAAAGATGTGATAGAATATATATCAGGACATGGACCATTTAAAACACATTTTAAAAGACTAAACTTACAAAACGACGATAAATGCTTTTGTGGCGATCTTCACACTCCGGAGCATGTTTTCTGGTCTTGCGACAGATATACAACAAACAATACAATAAAAGAAATAAGGAATGAACTGAAACAAGATAGTATAAAAACGATCATAGAAGAAGAACAAAAACTGGAAAAATTTAGTACTCTGGCTAGGCATGTTTTGGAAAACCTTTGGAAAGAAAGACGAGAAGAAAGAAGAAGAAGATAAATTTTGTGTGATACACTAAAAATAAAAATAAAATTAAATAAATTTGATATCAAATAAAAAAATCAGCTCTGAGGAAGCCAAGAGCTAAAAACTTTATCTGTTTAGTGTTTTAGTGTTAATGTTGTGTTGTAGTGCAGAATGTGTAGTGTTTGTGTTCTGTCAAGAGGCAAAATTCAAGTCTGGATAAAAAGTAAATAAACAATAAAGATAAGTTAATATGAGAAAATTTTTGGGAAATCTGGAGTACCGATTTCCTAACAAACAAGAAGAAAAACTTTTAGGAAGTCTGGAGTACCGATTTCCTAATAAACGAGAAGGAAAATTTTGTGTTTTTACTATCATAACTATCATTTTTAATATAATTTTTATATATTATATTAATATTTTTTAAGTCTCTTTTCATCTCTGTCTCTTTTCAGGTTTTATGTCTGTGATCGTCTGTGTATGTACTTTTGTAAAATAATAATAATAATAATAATAATAATAATAATAATAATAATAATAATAATAATAATAATAATTGTAATAAATATAAATAGTAATTTTTAAAAAAACAGAAGAAAATAAGGCATGGTTTATATAATTAGGCACCATGCCATAAAACAGAGCCTCACCTCATATCTGTCGAGGACGAAAGCCGAATAGCAGAGAGAAAAAATTAAATAAAAGAGTATATGAGAGAGAAAAAAAGGCAGAGGCAAGTTGCGACTGCCCTATAATAAGACCGTAAGAAATCTGCCAAGGCAGGGGGAAGTGGAGGCTTTAAAAAAAAATCCCACAGAAGAAAAGAAATGATTTTCGTTGCAAAAAATAAAATATAAATCGAAGAAAGATTTCTCTTCTTCAAAAATATACAGAGCGTCCACAAAATACTTATATAACCTGGTGGCGGTTATAGCATCACTGCTTGTAAGATATTCCGTTCTTGGGATAACTTTGAATTCCCACTTCTTAATTATATGTATCTTAATGAAACAGACATGATAAAGATCCAGTTCGAGGTAGGCGCTATGTTTAAAATATTAATCTCACAAACAATTCAGCCTTTTCTTGTGATTCGATTCAATCATAAACAATACCACTTTCGTTTATATATATATATCATGCAATGACATTCTACTATTTATTAATTAGAACTGAACTTCAGGTGCCACCGTTTTCTTTAAACCCTTGCAAACCTTTACGCCTGGAAATCTTTACCCCTATCGGTTTCTGGTTATTTCATGAAGAAAGTCAGATATTATAATAACAATTATTGTCATAAACCTAACTTGGTCTTTGAAATAACCAGAAACCAATGAAATTTTCGAATATAAAGCTACAAAGCCACCTGGCCTTCCCTCCTCCACAAAGGGGAGTCCGTCTTTTAAGAGATAACATGTAATCAGTGGCGGCGATTGGACGTTAAAAGTGGGGGGGCAAGACATGATCTGAATATTTGTATATTAATGTTATTATACAAATTTCCTTGGTTGAAACTACATACATTAATAGGCCATTTCAGAAAAGTGGGGGGGCAACTGCCCCCCTTTGCCCCCCCTAATCGCCGCCCATGCATGTAATGATAACAATCTATGTCTATAAATGTAATGGCTAGTCCTTATTTCTGAAAATTACTATCTTGTAATACTAGTGTGAAACCTTCAGAATCAAATATTTTACAACTGCACATACAAGAAAGAAAGAAAAAAAAAAAACATAATAAATTAGAAGCATCAACATGATTTTTACTATGACTGTTCCCATAATCCTTTCTTTTTAAAGCAATGTTCAAAACATTTATGAAGTTGAAAAACAATTTTGTGGAGGATCGGAGGAACAGAGTTGTCTTCAACATTGGAAGGCGGGCAGATTAGAGTCTTATTCTGTGTGTGGGGGGAGGGGGGAAGGCATGAGTCTCATATTACAGTAGACGAATCTGATTTCTAAGGTGAGGTGAATTATATATCTAGATCTATAGGCGATCTAGATGAACAGATTGATGAGACTGCCAAACGCTCCAGAGCACAAAGTTCTGCTTGAAACACTACAGAATACGATTCTTTTTAAAATATGGAAAAGCCATGTGACAGTTGGACAGAATTACGCTGGCTACAAAATCCGAATGAAATAACTACACAAAACTTCGCAGATATCAGGCGGGAAACTTCCAAAACTTTTAGATCAAAGAAACGCGATTTTTTGAAAGTTAAACTTAAGGAGCTTGAAGATAATAGTAAAAATAAAAACATTCGGGACATGTATAAGGGGATCAGCGAATTTAAGAAAGGCTATCAACCTGGTGCTTATATATTAAAGAAAGCTGATGGAACAGTTCTCACTGATACGGATAGCATCTTAAATAGATGGAAAGATTTCTTTGACGATTTGCTTAACGCGCAGCCAAAAACTAATGTGCGTGGAGAAAAGGAGATACACACCACAGAACCGTACATTCCAGAACCCAACTGAATAGAAGTAGAAACCGCTATAAGGAAATTAAAGAAACACAAATCTCAGTTTGCAGATGAAATTCCGGCTGAATTAATTTTAACTGGAGGTGAAAAATTGTGGAACAAGATACACAAACTCATTCTCCTTATTTGGAACAAGGAAGAATTGCCACCAGAGTAGAAAGAATCAATCATTATTCCAATTCACAAGAAAGGCGACAAAACTGACTAATAATTATCGAGGCATTTCTCTTCTGTCAACATCTTATAAAATCCTTTCAAATATTCTATTAGCAAGATTGATCCCATACACAGATGAAATTATTGGAGATTGTCAGTGCAGATTTAGACGAAATTGATCAACTATAGACCAAATATTTACCATTTGCCAAATACTCGAAAAAAAGTGAGAATACAATACCCCGATACATCAACTATTTATTGATTTTAGAAAGGCTTACGACTCTGTTAGGAGAGAAACATACAACATTCTTACAGAACTTGGAATACCGAGAAAGCTAATTAGATTAATTAAGATATGTTAAAATAAATCCCAAACCAAAGTCCGGGAAGAAATTTTTTTAAGTCCACGATCTTTCACGTCGAAAATGGCCTGAAACAAGGAGATGCGTTGTTGCCATTATTATTTAACTTTGTTCTGGAATATGCTATAAGGAAAATCAAAGATAGCAACTAGGGCCTAGAGTTGAACGGTATTCACCAGGTTATGGCATATTCTGATGATGTATATTTAATGGGGAATGATAGGAGAGCAATAGAAAGAAATGCAGAGATCTTATTAAACGCTTGTAGGGACATGGGTTTAGAAGTAAATGCAAAGAAAACTAAATACATGGAAGTGCGTCGGGACCGTAATACGGCAAATTATGGATGCGTTAAAATACTAAATAATACTTTTGATAAAGATGATACTTTCAGATATCTAGGATCAATATTAACAGACGAAAATCATATTCACGAAGAAATTTAATGTCGACTAAAAGCAGGAAATTCGTGTTGTTGTTCTGTTCAAAATCTTTTGTCGTCGCGAAATTCTGTCGAGAAATTTGAAGCTTAAAATATACAAAACAATAATCATGGCTGTTGTTCTGTATGGTTGCGAAACGTGGTCGCTTACTCTGAGGGAAGAACATAGACTAAAAGTATTTAAGAACAAGATCCTGAGACCAATATTCGAACTCAAGAGGAACGGGAATGGGGAATGGCGGAAACTTCATAACGGGGAACTACATACTTTATACGGTTTACTCAACATTGTTAGGGTCGTTAAGTCTAGGAGACTTAGGTGGGAAGGTCATATAGCTAGAATGGAAGAAAGTAGAAACGCTTTCAAAGTGTTAGCAGTAAGACCAATCGGAAAACGACCATTAGGAAGACCTAGGCGCAGATGGGAGGACAATATTAAGATGGATCTCGCAGAGATTGGAATACAAAGTAGAAACTGGATGCAGTTAGCTAAGGATAGAAGTCAGTGGAGAGCTTTTGTGAACACGGCATTGAACCTCCGGGTTCCATAGGCCATAGAGTTAGTTAGTTAGTTGGACAGAAATAACCACACTTTCCCCCAAAAAGCACTTTTCATATCGGATTATTGGGGAGAGTCCCCCAGTTCCAATGTTGGAGACATGTCCCCCCATTTCCCCGGGATTTGTGCCCGTATCTACAGTTGAGACAATATTCCAGCATGAGGAGAGGAACATATTATCCTCTGCCACTTATTGTTATTTGTGTCCAAGTAGCGGAAGCGGAATTATTACACATTTATGTAAGCTAAACGCGCCAGGACACGGTTCATTCGAAGTATTAAAAAATACGATTCTCTATTAAAAATGAAACAAGTCAAGGGACATCAATTTCATGTCACTTTCCTTTGTGGCAGTTGGACACAAATCATCATATTTCTCCCCAAAAATCACATTTCAAATTGGATTATTGCGGAGCTGGACAGTGCCCGAAGTTCCAAGACTGGAGGACATGTCCTCTCATTCCCTCGGGGTTTGCGCCAGTGACTTCAAGATATTTTACGACTTGTAATGATCATTGCAAAACTAGAAGCTTTAAGAAATACTCTTGGTTTTGTTTGTGAAGTAACCAAAAGCCGACAAGGATTCAAACTTTCGCGACAAAATCAATGTCTCCTAAGGTGAAATATAAAATAATATTAATATCGGAACATCTAACTTTTGTCTTTGAAATAATCAGAAACCAACAGAGGAAAAGTAATTTCGTAGAAATGTTTTACTCTCATTAAATTTTCGGCTATAAAGCTATCTTGACTCAACATGAGTGCGTATCTTAAGAAATAACATGCAATAATATTAATGTAGAATGTAACATGAAATTACGAAAAGCGCACAAGGAGGTGAATATTTCCAACTGGTATTTTTTTTAGGATAGAGATTTTCAGAGGTCATCAACATTTAATTTTCTCTTTGACATAAACAAAAACCGATGAGGTAAAAAAAAAAAAAAAAAAAAAAAAAAAAAAAAAAAAAACGATGATACCGGTAAGATTCGTAATTCTATTCCTAAGCCACGTGCATCATCAGTTCCTGAACAGAACGTTTCTATCGAAGAGACTTAACACTTCCGGTTCACCCTACTTCTGGCAGCACTTGCAAGCGTATATTTACTATAATAATAATAATAATAATAATAATAATAATAATAATAATAATAATAATAATAATAATAATAATAATAATAATAATAATAATAATAATAATAATAATAATAATAAAGCCTAGTAACATTTGCTTGAAGATCAAACATGGTTATCGAATAGATAAGGTTTATCAGCTCTTAAGATAAATATTCGAGATTAAGTAGTTTGCTTGGATTTTTAAAGTCCTTCTGACCACGAACCTAGATAACACAGGAACCTTACGAACCACACCCATTAAACTGGTTTTCGTCCTCCTTTATAGTACGGCCAACAAGAGATGGTCTCTGACGTTTCTTACCACATGCGGTGGGACATTGCAGCCCCTACTTTGATACCAGTGTTACCAACCACGATCACTCTGTCTTATATCATTAATTAAATTGCCACTATATTTGCACCGAAAAAAACCTTGACACGCGAGTAGTGGCAATGCCACTGCGAGCTGTCAGAGACGTTCTCTTACTGGACGCACTATAGCAAATCTGAATCATAGGAGTCTATTATTATTATTATTATTATTATTATTATTATTATTATTATTATTATTATTATTATTGAGACTAACTACTCTCACAAGTAGCTTATTCTAGTGATTCTCAATCAGCGTATCGCGAAATTCTGCACTGTAAAAAATCGGTGTTATTTCAACGACATGCCTATGTGTTAACACGATTATGTTAAAATATAACACAAACTAGTGGTTAGAACAACTCAATCTCCATTTGGAGTTGTGTGTCAAATGCCGGTAGTTGAAATGACACACAGCCTGTGTGTTAAATTAACACAAGTGTAGAATCTTCGGTGTTGTTTTCTGCGTGATTGTCAAATATGTTGGGCAACTAATTATAAAGGCTTATGAATTGAAGCTACAGACAAACACAGTAAAAAGAAATACTTAAACAAATCCAGGTATACGCAAAATTTCAAAATGCAAACCACACGATGTGTTTTCAATTGTTTTACATAATGTTTCTGAAGAAACCCTAACAGCACAAGGTGTGCTAGGCATGAGCCATTTAGGCGTTCTAAATTCTTCTCCCACATTTGATGCATTTATTGCTTCTTTTTCTAAGCGATTATGTACTAGAAGCAACAAAGGCATCAACTTTATTAGATGGCAACTGGCGCCTAATTTGAAAGTGAATATGGAAGAACTATAAAATAAAGTAAATAGACAGTCGTCATTTTGTTATAAAATTAGGTCTACATGGCGAGCAGATTTTATCTTATCCTGAACGGTTATCGTAGAATATACGCGGCTTAAAGAAGCACTCTGATTAGCCAAATTCAAAAGACCTCAACAATTTATCCCTCTACAAGTGACGTTTTCTTCATCGCCAGGTCGGAAGAGCACACGGCTAGTAATTAAAAGGTTAGTGGTTCGTGCTTCACCCCCGCCACTGGGGTACATTTTTTAAAACTTGTTTAAAGTTTTTTTTTTTTTTTTTTTAAGACAGCATAATGTAAACACATAACGTATATAGGCTATTTAACATATTTTGGGGGAGTTATTTTGTGGTTCATTAACGCTTACGGCACGGCTCAACACCGGTTGTGTATCAAAGACGTAACACACCCCCTGTGTTAAACGCCAACACCGCGGGGTATGTATTGAACTAACACCACATAGTGGTAATCACGCTGTAACCACTGCCCTGTGTTGAAATTGAGTTGAATTAACACAACCATTTTTTACTGTGTGGTGTGTCGCGAAATTTTAGAATATAAAAATACAGTAGAGCGTCGATTATCCGAACGTCGGTCAACCGAACGACCACTTAACCGAACTGTGTACTCGCTCGCACCTGTTACTCTCCCACCCTACCGTCCGTCATCCCCCTCACTCCCAAACCAAGTTTCCCACAGTAGTCGCCGCACTGAGCCACCGCTGGCGGAACATTGCTTCTAATGGGGCCTTCATAAGGCGCTGCTGACCGGCCAAGCCGCCAGTCACTGTGTTTCAACAATCAGCACACTTCTGTCGGTTTGGCACTGGCTGTAGAAGTAGCGGCAGTATCAAAGCTGTTCACAGCAACAGCTGCGCCAGCTTAGAGTTGAGCCGTGCCGCTCCGCGCATGGCAAATAAACATGTACAGTTCGATTATCCGAACAAACCAGTTTTCCGAACACCCATGTCCCCCAATTACTTCGGATAATCGACGCTCTACTGTAATAAAGAACTTAATAAGTAGTTAGTATTAATTTTGGGACAGAATGTAACACCCAATCTCCTTCGGCAGCAAAATGTTGAGTCAGCACTACACAGAGTCACTAGTTGATATAATAGAAATTTATAGGCTTACATTCAGTCTTGGGAAGTAACGTAACGCAAGTAACGTTTCCTAGTAACGCGTTACATTTTTTCCAAAGTAACTGTAACGGTAACGCGTTAAAAATTTTTAAGTAACGTACCTAGTTTGCGTTACTTTTTTCGCGTTACATTTCGGATGAGTAACTACAATATATGTATATTTTTTTCGGAAACAAATGTTTCTTTCCTGTAAGTGAATTTCTCAGAATGGATCAATGGAGCATGAACGATGTCACCGACAATTCCTGCATTATTCGCCTTTTCCCGTTTCGCCTTATGACCTCTAGCAATGAAATTTGCATGTAAAACCTGTTATCACTTTTCATCTTAATGCAAGGCGGAACGGGAAATCTCGCTGTGCATTTTCCCGTTTCGCCTTAACTTTACATTGGTAGGCTTTCATAGATACAATTTGATTTGTTTATTTACATAACAAAATATAGTGCCACTTGCTGTTTTTGGAAGATGAGGACAGCCTCAGGGAAATCACGTGTACTGTAAGCAAGCACCTGGAAGATTTTGTCTTAGATTTTGACAGCTCCAAATCAATATATTCAGTGAGTGAACTACGAGTGCAATGGTACTGGTAGTCTATTTTACTTTGAATTGTGTTATTTTTATAAAGACGGAGAACGAAAATATTTTATCGTTCGAACAATTGAAAGAATACTTTTTCTTAAAAGCTGAAGATGATGGTGAACAGCATTGGCGTATTTAGGGGGTGGGGATTCCGGGCTTAAGGCCCCCCCCTGAAATCTTACTATAGTAAAGTACAGAGTGAGTCAAAAGTCCTTGAACACCTGCGTAAGCTTGAAAATCGACGGGAAAAGTAAAAAGTGATGATGGGAACAGAAGTTTGATGAGGGGCCGCAACTTTTGGAGTGTATGTCATTCATGGCCGCCATCTTGAAATCCGCCAATTTGGATTCAAGTCATTTTTTTTTAAATGGGAAGGGGGTGTATGACACATCCAATAACACTAGCTTGAGTTCAGGAATTTAGTGGTGTAATTTGTTTTTTTCTATCTTGTACAGTTTATAAGTTATTAATGTTCAAAGGTGGGAAATTACCTTGATACTGAATGCTACAACACATGTTCTACGGGGGCCGCGGTGGCTCAGTGGTAGAGCGTTCACCTCTGGTGCTTGGGGTCCCGGGTTCGATCTCAGCCCCCGCCAAGTGAACTTTGTGGTGGACAAACACCGTGTGCGTGGGTTTTCTCGGGGTTCTCCCGTTTCCTCCCACTTTCTTCATTCCACCATTTCATTCATTACTCATCATCACCGTCTCCTTTAGCCTAACCGGCATAACCGTGGGACGTAAAACTCAAAATTTTCATTTACATGTTCTACGTGTTGTCCATCCCGTGTAATGCACAACTGTAGTCGCCGCAACCACTCTGACTGCACTTGGAGGAGAATGTCTCCTGAAATTTGGTCACAGACTTGTTAGATGCGTTCCTCCAGGTGTCTCAAATCACGGATTGTCTCATCATACACTATCTGCTTAAGATGTCCCCATAGATAAAAATCAAGGGGCCTTAAGTCAGAGGATCTGGGCGGCCACTCCACGGGACCATGGCGACCAATCCACTTCCCTGGCAGTTGTTCATCCAACCATTCACGGACACTAACGAGGAAGGTCCATAACCCGTGAGAGTTGAATTTTGATGAAAATTAGTGACAAGATTCAGTTCGAGTTGCTAAGTAACGTAGTAATAGTCACTCAATGCGCAAATGCTTCGTTGAGCTGCTACACCGACGCCATCTTGAAATCCTGTAGGCAATGCCCAAGAATACCCTTTTAGCACAAAAATGAAAACGCTTTCGATATATCTGACTTCAGTATTGTAAACCAAGGTAAATCATCTATATGTGTGAGTACTTCCAGAGCATGACCGCCATCTTGAAAGGCGCCATATTGAATCGTCGTCAAATATGATAAATGGCAAGGGGGTCATGTGGGGTATCAAATAGCACTGGAATTTACTCCTGAATTCATTTCCGTAACCAAAATTTAGATATATGTTTTCACTTCAGAGTTAAGAGCTCCCTCGCTCACAGGAACATACAAAAACTGAGCAAGTAAAATTTGTGATATGAAATGCGGTCGTGCAAACACTTGCATGATTTTAACTAATGCAATAGTAGTTATTTGATCTACAATAGCCACTATATAAATCAGATATTGAGACTAGTGAGAGATATCGTTAATTAAATTGAAATGCCTGTAGTGAAAAATGGAATAGCAGCACTGTAACAAATTATACCTATTTCAAAATCGCTATATATATGAGTCTGTGTGTGTTGCGATTATGCATAGCATTTAAATGCTGTAATATAAGTTAGGTGCAACGGCACATATGACTTTACAAAAATATGTCTTGAAATTATTAGAAAATTGATAGAAAAATAACTGAAAAATTATTAGAAAAATAATATAAACTGGTGCACATAAACAAATAATAACCTACTAAGCTTTTGACCTTCAGTTGTGATAACGGAGATTCAAAACGAAGTGATTAGCACACAGCATCATGGAGCAGTGCAAACACTTAACAAATGCACTTTCGTCACAATCTTCATGACCACAGACACTATTTTCTACTAGTCTTCAGAACATTTGTAAAATGAACCAACTATTGCTCCTGTTACGTACTCACATTTCTGCCATGCATATGCAAGCATGTCCTTTAGGACTGGCGCACAAAATTGATGATACACAACAGAATGCATTTTCTTTATGAAAATTCTGCCATATAACTTGTACATCGAACAAGTGAACACCTGCTACAATCAGTTATTTATCACAGTTTTGATATGAAAACTAATCTTGCCCTTATTATAAGCAAGTGTTTTATCGTTAAAGGTGGAAAGATGCAGATATTTAATGATTTTATATTGAAAGGAAAAGGAAGAAAGAGGCTTGTTTTATGGATTGCAAGTTGGAATTGAATCTTGTAATAATCTGTACTGCCACATATTCTTAGCAGGTGTGCGTGCATTCTCTTATCACTAATAGCAGAACAGACACAAGAAAAGTGAATTCTCAGTTTCCAGGTGTATCTTCTAAGAATTGGCTGTGAACTGATAATTTAAATCTCCTTCATTGTTCATTGTGGCAGCAATAAATCGATTGTATTTAGAGAAACTGTCAATAAATACATTAAAGTATTTTAACTTCATAATATGCACGGTAAATTATAGGTCGTCAAATATGAGTATTGGAAAGGAACGCAATATTCTGCAACAATGATAGTCTTTGCGTAAGGTTTCTAGATTGGAGAATAAAACTTAACACACTATAATGGACCACGTAAAATTGCCTAAAAGAGATTTTTGGTTTGATACAATTCAACGTCTCACACGCCTGCTACGCTAAAGGAGACGTGGACCTACTGATTATAGTGGAATCCGAACCATTTTGGTCGTTCAACTAATATGCACCAGTTTATATAATTTTTCTAATATATATCCGAACAATCCCTTTGGTATTCTCTGCTTGTCAGTACTATTAGGCATGTGTTTCATCGACCAACAGTCTATTCCATCGCACTTTGAAATAGGTATAACTTGTAGCAGGCTGATATTCCATTTTTCACAACAGAAATTTCAATTTAATTAAGGATTTATCTTACTAGTCTCAAGATCTGATTGGTATAGTGGCTATTGTACTGCATTAGTTAAAATAATGCAAGTGCTCGCACGACCGTGTTTCATGACACAAGTTTAACTCGCACAGTTTTTATATGTTTCTGTGGGTAAGAGACCTCTTAACTCTCAAGTGAAAACAGATACGTAAACTTTGATTACGAAAATGGATTCAGGAGTAAATTCCAGTGCTATTTGATACCCCACATGACTCCCTTGCCATTTATCATATTTGACGGCGATTCAATATGGCGCCTTTCAAGATGGCGGTCATGCACTGGAAGTACTCTCGCATATAGATGATCTACCTTGGTTTACAATAATGAAGTCTGATATATCAAAAGCGTTTTCATTTTTGTGCTAAAAGGGTATTCTTGGACATTGCCTACAGGATTTCAAGATGGCGTCGGTGTAGCACCTCAACGAAGCATTTGCGCATCGAGTGACTATTACTACGTTACTTAGCAACTCGAACTGAATCTTGTCACAAATTTTCATCGAAATTCAACTCTCACGGTTTATGGACCTTCCTCGTAAGTCCATAGTGTGGAGGGGCTTCATCGTGCTGAAAATAAGATGGGAAAATGCCGTCAGCATTCAGTGTGGCAGGGAACATAAGGTCCTGCAGCAGCATCAGATACTGTGGTGCAGTTAAGGTGTTATAAATAAAAAATGGCCCAATGATGCGGGTATCCCATAACCACACCACACCATCACCTTCGCTGGACTATGTTCTCGACTTGGGTCAACCCAGTTCGGATTTGCGTCACACCAGTATCGACAATTATTTCGATTAACCTCCCCGTTCAAAGTGAAATACGCTTCGTCGCTGAACAGTATGCCCTTGGCAAACGCAGGATCCAGTTCGTGTTGTTCAGTAGCCCACATGCAGAACTCCAACTGGCGATCACGGTCATCCTCATTCAGTTTATGTTGCATGTGCAGCTTGTAAGGATGCCACTGATGGGCGTGCAATATCCGGACAACGGAGGATTGGCTTATTGCACATGCTAGGGACACACGACGGGTACTTCGTTTAGGACTTTTCACAAACGACGCAACAACCGCCGTTGCAATTTTCTCATTGGTGGCAGTCTTTGATCGCCCACTACGTGTTCTATCTTGAACAGAGCCCGTCTCCCGGAATTTGGTGATCACGTGAGACACCGTGCTGTGCGATACCGGTTCTCTGTCTGGGTGCCGTCTGTTGTAGTCAGCTGCTATTGTTCGGTAGCTGCGTTCCCCTGATATAAGGATGATTTCGATCTTCTGTTCACGTGTCAGACCCATTTTAGATCACGTGGAACAAAGAGAGAACTGGGTCAATATCAAGATAATTTCCCACCTTTGAACATTAATTGTAACGTACCTTTTTCCGGTACTTCACATTGTTATTGTTTTGCTGTTGTTTTGTTAAGTGGCCCCCATTTGGTATAGTCTTGCCGTTAGTTCAAATACACATTTTATTTGTTGTTACGAGTTAGTTATTACTGTTAGTTGTTGAAATGTTTCTTCACTATGAATAAAAACTTTCGGAGGACCAGGTTATTCAATAACAATAACTGCACATTTATTCAATAACTGTACACTATATCCTTATATAACCAATATTAATCATAAGTAATTTCTAACAATATATCGGAGTATTATCGGTGATTCGATCTTCTTTGTCGAGTGCTGTTGAATCATGGGTAGTAACATCAAAGATGGCGATCGACAGCATCTTCGTTTCGGAGAGATTAGAGAATATGATTGGTTGTTCGATCAGGAGTAAGTAAGTAATGGGCATAAATACTTTGAATCTTAATTTAAAGAACTGGTAGTGTAATTTAATATATTGTATTTGTTGATAATTCATTAGATTCTCAAAATTTAAGATGGTAATTATGATAATATTTATGTTCTACGATATGGTATATTGCAAAATAGTGGGGTTTGTAATGGCCAAGCAATGCATGACGCTCTGCCATAACGTGTTGAAGCAAGATTAATGACGCCGTAGGAACTTCAGGAGAAATTCGAAATTTGAAAGCCTAAATTGGCATTTTATTACCCACGTGTATAAAATTTCTTAGTTGGACTAACCCATGATAAATTAGACAAAAGAAATTTCCTGAAGTCCTATCTAAATTATTGATAACCTGATTTGGAACGACGAAGCGTCATTATTACCATGATCTCTTCGCCATAAACGTGGAAGGATCTGGTAGGTTTGGTGTGTGGTTGGCCGAGGCATTCTGGAGCCGGCCCCTGCGTTTGCACGGAGAGGTAGGATATAGGACAGTCTGGACTTGCTACACAACTTATAACAGGTAACGTTAAAGTTTACCTTCTTCCTTTAGTGGGAATTATTCCGAGCTGAACTACCCTAATACATGGTACCAGTTGTGTTTTAAACTCTGGAATTTTGGACGACATTAATTGCTTAAATTTCATTTCATTGGTATTCAAGTAACATGACAATCATGTGCGAATAGTGCTTCTTGTTGCGTTACGCATCTACTAGTCTCATCGTAATATTATCGCTAATCCGCTGATATTTTCAAAAATCTTTAGTATGCATCACTACGATTATCGAATTAGCTTCCAGTACGAAAATTTTACCGGCTTAATACAATGACTTAATTCGAAAGTTTAGGTTAGCTTCGGTATGGTCAACTAACTTGTCGTTTTTTTTTGTTTGTTTGTTTGTTTTTTAGTAATGCGATGTATCAATTGATCCGTATAATTAAATGAAATACTAATAGTATGATCAGGAAGGTACTAAACATTTTTTTTATTTCATCTTCATTTGTATATACAGTGAAACCTCTACTAACGGACACCTCTATAAAGCGGACACCTCCCGTAACGGACATATTTTGTAATCCCCAAACACTGTAATAGGAAAAATCATATTGGTAAACCTCTCTAAAACGGACACTCTCTAGTACGGACACGGACAGTATTTTCTGTCTTTTATAGGTATTATTTACCTTTGTATTACGGACACTTTCTCTAGAAACAAGTTGAAAAATACAGTAAAAATACATTTTTAGTAATTCATACATGTGTCGTCAAGGAAGCATTGTGATAACATTTTGCCGCCTCAACTGTCTACTCAGCAATCCAGACGAAGCATTATCTGTTTAGCAACACCCTCATGCCCTTTGCTTGCATTTCACTCCCACTCAATTTGGTTTAGACACAAAAGTGATTGACAGTCGCCTGCCGTCTGAGATGACACATTATTCTACTGTCCCTCTGGAATCTCTGACCAAGCAGAAGACAAATTTAGTATCTTCTGCCCTCGGGTACGCATATTGTCTAAAAACAGACACTACTGGACTGCAATTAACCCACAAATTAAAGGAACATACTGTAAACGTAGTAAGTAGTGATAAGTGTAAAGTGCAGAAAACTATAACATCTTATTTCCATGTTGTGTCTAGAACATGGAGTATTGAATGGCAGAGGATAATTCAGGTTCAGTATCATTTTGGTAATATTTGTAAGTACATGATTCCTGTAATTATTTTTTCTAATTGGATATTACATTGTTTACTAATTTACGAAAGGAAATATTGACACCTCTCTAAGGCGGACACCTCTCTATAGCGGACAATATTTGATTCCCCACGGCTGTCCGCTTTAGAGAGGTTTCACTGTAGTACATATTCATTAATATGGATAATCAATGTAGTGTTTGTAAAATGTGACCCATGGCATAGGAGCCAGTATTATAATATGCTACACATATTTGAGTTATGAAATGATTCCTAAAGTGGAATGATGATGTAGTATACGTATGGGCACGTCCAAGGAACATTTTATGTTATCATGTTATTTCTAATTCTTCCTTTGTACTCTCCTGAGTTAACTGAATCATAAATGGATCAATGCCTAATAATATGAAACAGTACTAGCCAAACTTCGCATGAATATTGTCTCACTAAAAGATATTAACTTATATTGATATGTTTGACCTAAAATATTAACTTATATTGATATGTTTGACCTGCCAGAAGACGCTATTAATAATGTATCATGTATCTGTTTATTTATTTATTTATTTATTTATTTATTTATTTTTTGTTCTTTTCTTCCTTGGACTGGAAAGCTATGAATATGTAAATTTTGTTACAATACTAACGTGGTTATTGAAATCTATGTAGTCATAAAATGTGAAAACCGAAACAATACAAAGTCAAGATATTTGAAAGCTAATATATTCCGGAATCAATAACCTTTGTAAATTGTAATTCGATTTTTTTCTCTTTCTTTTAATCTTCTTGCTTTGAATCAATAAATGATAATTTCAACTTTGAATTTATGATTCCATTCCAGAAAATCATATTAACTATCTGGATTATTTGATAGTAATAAGGTACATTTTTAAGTTTGTGTCGAACATGTGCTAGATTGTACATCGACTAAAATCTCATTGAGGGTCTACCGCTATAGCAAGAACCTGTGATAAATGTCTAAATTTTCGTTGCGCGTGTAAATTAGAAATCATTATTGATTTTTCATTCTGATTTTTTTTAATATTGGGTTAAGTTAGTCGAGCTACTGAATCTTTAAAATATGTTAGGGTTTTCGATTTGTTTTCGAGATTTATTCTCATTCCTAAAAAGGGACGTTTCAAAATAACTTCTAAACTGTACAAGATAGAAAAAAAAAACAAATTACACCACTAAATTCCCGAGCTCAAGCTAGTGTTATTGGACGTGTCATACACCCCTTCTAGTCTTGGGGCCAGACCATGTCTGTTGGAAAACTTGCGTATACGGCATTTCTCTTTTGGAACAGATTGTATGGTAGTAGTGGACTATTTATGGATTGGTCACGTGACCGGGATAGTGCGCAATTTCTCCCAATATGGCCGACCAGCCAAAGTACAACGTTTGTGAAAAAAGCACATATCTCCTAATCTAATAATCCAATCTTCATGATTTAAAAACTAAATGACGCAGAAGGTAACAGACTATAAAAAGTATCTAAAGTGTTTGACTAATCATTGAAATAAACACCTATAAAAATAATTGTATATTAAAATTTGCATTTTTTATGATGGGTGTAACTCATATTTTTAAACATGACAAGTAAACAACTGGAATGATCGAAAAACACATTTTTTAACTTAAAAGGGTATTACAATATCTTTCATTTGACACATAAATCATTAAGATCGGTTAAGAAACAAAGAAGATACAATGAATTAGTTGGGAATATACATAGGATCTGTTGGAGAAAGTTGCGTATACGGCATTTTTCTTTTCGGATAATTTATGTGGTGTTGATGGACTAATTATGGGTTGACCACATGGTCGGGATAGTGCACGTTTGTATTAAAGAATAAATAGGCTCCTTAGGTTTTTGCGCCCACAGAGGAGGGGTTGATGACGTCATTACGTATATTGGAATACACATTTATAGAGCACCATTCTCGGTACTGCTGCATGGGATTATTTCCAGTTTGATCAAAAGATTTGATATGAACAGATTTTTCCAAGATGTTGGTAAATATTTAAAACTAAAAGTTACAATCTTAGGAGTTAGAAGAATTTGATAAGTTCAATCTTTTAATGACAATCATTTCTCTCAATACTTATATTTTTTTTAATTAAGTGTGTAGTAACAATTGTTATAGTCTCAGAAGTAATACGTAGTGTACATAGTACAAATGATGATATCATAGTAACATAGTCAACAATTAGTTTGGATGTTACAAAAGAATGACACGACACAATGTTATTATATGAACTTTGTTATTTGGTACTACAGCTTACATGCTAGTTGTATGGATTATTACAACCATTTAGATCGCATTCACAGAATTTCGAGCACGAAATCACTGCTAAACGACACTTGCAGACAGTGCTTTTGGCACATTTCTTGCATGTGCACGGTACATGTAAATCCGGTGGAAGTTTTTTTTCTACTACAGATGGTAATCAATCACCGTCTTCTACGAAGCCATAGTCCGCTGGATTAAGTGGTATGTAATTCTGAAGTATATTGTACCAACGATGACTTTGAAGATACGCTTTTTTTATGTGTATGTGTGTTGATGATGATGTTGGTGGGAACTTTGTGAAATCAATACATTTCATTCTGTGATATTCCGTAACTCTGAGTTCATCCAATGTTGTATAGTTTGCTTTTATTGTACTTGCAAGAAATGACTCAGCTTGTTGAACCATTACATTGTTTAACTCATTCTTCCAAAAATGTTCCAAAAGTTGGGGTGACTCCTTCGCACGTTTAACAGCAGCGTGTTTTGTCGAAAATTTTCTTAAATTCCAATGCATAAAAGTACATTGCACATACAAATGAATCAGCATCGGATGAAGCAAGTACAACGCATGTCATTTCTGATGTCCTGATGACGTGATTCACATGTAAAACAAGTCCTTCATCTGCTTCTTCAAGATGTGATGTTAAATCCTCTATTTCAGTAGACTCGCCATTCGAAATGCGTACACTCTTTTCCTCGTTGATTCCAAGACCGCCTATGTAGATGGAAATATTGTGCCGGGAACCATGTTCCATAATGTATTGAGCAAAGAACTGTTGAAAATTGTACTTGTGTGTAGGCGCCCAAAACGAATTCATGTCCTTTGGTAGAGGTATTTCCATGTTAGATATAGTAATTTCAATAGGATCAAAAGCCATTCTTCTTCTTCTCTCTGACGACTTAATGCTTCCTTCCAAGCAAACATCCATAACAATATCTACCCTCACAGATCCTTTTGATAAATGAAGTATTCTTTGAAACACGCTCTTTACTAGATCTCCAAAGGTCTGCAATGACTTTCCACCGGTGGCTGCTACATGAAGCATGTAGTCAATCATGGTGGCGCTTGGAAGAGTGGACTCGGGAAGTTGCTTCAGTACCGTTCCATCAGGTAAATCTTTCTCAAGCTCACAAACCATTTCTGACTTTTGAGATTTACGGAGGAATCCATTTCTCATCAAGTAAAATGATCTAGATGTGAGTTCCCAACATAGCAGACGATCGATTGAACAGCCGCTTTCACGTGCTATATCTACAAGCTGCAAGGCGTCAATGGTTTCCTTCTGAACATCAACTGACTTCTTTGGATCTGAATGAAACCCATTGTTCTTCATCCGGTGTAAGGGTGAAAGCAGTATCTTTGTTTTCTCAACAAAAACATATTTCCTAAATTCCTGGTATTGCTTCTCTGCTATATCAACTCATTCTAGCTTAAATTTCTTTTCTTCTTCAGTGAAACGACGACCTGTGATGATGTTCTGAATTCCATAATTGGATAAGACAAATGGGTTGCCCCTTTCAGCGATGAAATTCAGAGGTCTTGTCACTAGTTATTCATCATGACCTGTTTGTGTTTTTGAAAACTCATGGTGCGTCACGCATTCATCATAGAATTGCATCCGACATAAAGTACGAAAAAGATTTTTCATTGCAGTCTTTTCATATTGAACGAGATTTCTTAGCGCTACAAATTCTTTTCTGCGGGTTATTGCAATGATTCCACTGGGGCCTTTTGCAGGCTTGTTGTACACCTGCTCTAATGCCTGATCCATAGCGACACTACTGAAATGTCTTTTAGTTTGCTGCACAACGAAATGCCCTCCTAAAAAGTCTTCATACAAATTTGGATGCTCTTCAGCTAGTTTAAGACAGTCTTCAAAGTGAGTACTTCCCCACCTAATGTAATTTATCTTTTCAAAGCAAAAAAATAATGGCAGCGCTCTGCGGAAAGTGAACACATGCAGTTCCCAATTACCTTTCCTGTCGCTAGTCGGAATTTTCAAGTTGAAAATCATAATCTTTGAACGCTCTTTTCAACTTTCCTACTGTAAAACTAGTAAAGAATTTCTACATTCCTCACTTTATCAACAACATCTGGAATACGTACTTGTGATGAGTAAACTAACTGCGATTTGTTTTTTCTTTAGGATAGGCAAACATTATTTCTTCACCAAAATGATTTATCAATAGCTTCTTAAGCATCTTGTTTGTCATATATTCGGTAGATTTGCATTCTTCATTCATGAAGGAGCACAGCTGAGAAAGTTCATATCCTTTGGCGGGAAACGAAATCGTCTCAAGAAGTTTCTTAATTGCTTCTGAAACAACAGGACACATCTTTTTCCTGGTTGTTGGTATCCCTAGTGTATTTTAACAAATACGTGCTCATGCATTGGCAATGGTATACGATATCACTGGCAAAGACACTATCTTCGTCTGTTAAAGTCCTTGTCCTTGAGAAAACATCTTCTTGAAAGTATCGAGATGCTGCGAGGAAATTGAGCAGCTCTGTCTCTTTCACAAATCCTGAACAATTTTTTGTCAGTTTTGTTTGATATCTGATCACACACAACGCAACGTTCCCTTATGGAAGTATTCTTCCGATTGCACAAAACTCGATCTTTATCGTAGTTACCACTGTCACCAACAACACAAACATTTTCCACATATCATATTCGTTCTTCTATTCGTTCGCTTTTAACACGTAGGGTCTATAACAGTCAATGTGACAGTAAATTTCACTGAACTCCACTTTACCTAACAGGACATCCTGTAGCTTCCGCGAAGAATATGAAATGCTTTCTCTACCACTGTCGGTCCCATAAACTTTTTCCCCTCGAGTCTGGATCTTGCACAAAATACGTACTGGATTCGCATTGTTTTCTGTTTTCGATATCTTTTTGATCGGAGATCGCACTACAATTGTTCATTCCATTTCAAATGATGTAGAAAAAATATCAGAAACGATACAAAACAGAAGAATGTATTATAAGCAACCAATTCACTGTAATTCAATAATACATATGCAAGCAAGTGACGTAACTCTAAATAAAATCTATACATACTACTGTCCGCAAAGGGTTAAAATTTCAAACAAAACTAAAAGAGAACACATATCATCTCGATCACGTGACCAACCCATAATTAGTCCGTCAACACCACATAAATTATCCGAAAAGAGAAATGACGTATACGCAACTTTCTCCAACAGATCCTATGTATGCCCCCAACTAATTCGTTGTATCTTCTTTGTTTCTTAACCGATCTTAATGATTTATGTGTCAAATAAAAGATATTTTAATACCCTTTTAAGTTAAAAAATGTGTTTTTCGATCATTCCAGTTGTTTACTTGTCATGTTTAAAAATATGAGTTATACCCATCATAAAAAATGCAAATTTTAATATACAATTATTTTAATAGGTGTTTATTTCAATGATTAGTCAAACGCTTTAGATAATTTGTTATAGTTTGTTACCTTCTACGTCATTTAGTTTTTAAATCATGAAGATTGGACTATAAGTTTAGGAGGTATGTGTTTTTTTTCACAAAGATTGCACTTTGGCTGGTCGGCCATATTGGCGGCCATATTGGGAGAAATTGCGCACTATCCCGGTCACGTGACCAATCCATAAATAGTCCACTACTACCATACAATCTGTTCCAAAAGAGAAATGCCGTATACGCAACTTTTCCAACAGGTTCTATGTATGGCCCCAAGACTATTCCCATTTTAAAAAAATTGACTTGAATCCAAAATGGCGGATTTCAAGATGGCGGCCATGAATGACATATACTCCAAAAGTTGCGGCCCCTCATCAAACCTCTGTTTCCATCATCACTTTTTACTTTTCCCGTCGATTTTCAAACTTATACAGGTGTCCAAGGACTTTTGACTCACCTTGTATATAAAATATCTTGCAGAATTTTCACATTTTCAGACAAAGCCCCCCCCGAAAGTTAGCAAAACCCCCCGGAACAAAATCGTAAATACGCCACTGGTGAACAGAATTTAAAAGTAAAGTGGTGCCCCGGCGGGAAATATTTATCAACAACTAGGGTGCCAAATTAACGACATTCAGTAAGGTTTAATATGAATAAATTGTGTTCTGATGAGCAGGCCTACTTTATTGATGTAATGTTGATGGCAGGGGCGGATCCAGGTCGGAATTCTGGGGGGGCGGTGGGTTGTAATGCTGCTACTTAGAGCTATTTTTAAGAGCTTCAAACTCTGGGATTAGTTTTTTTTTATTTATATATAAAATAAGAAAGTTTCCCCTTCTGGGGGGGCAATCGGCCCGATCGCCCCCTCTGGATCCGCCCCTGGTTGATGGTATGTAATATTAGGGTTCTTTTAGATCAGTTTGCATATCCTAAAGTCCCGTTGATTATAGTGTTTGGAACAACAGCTTTGAAAAGCATGTATCGATTTTAGAGTTATTGGCAAATTTTGATTCACCCTCAGTTCATGTGTTCCCATTTTGTCAGTTGTAGTGTAATGTTTCTCTATATTCTGTATTTTTAATTTTACATAGCAACATTGTTATTATTATATAATTAGTTTAGTAGAATAATAATAAGCAACCATTTTTTCTAACGCATAGCGATGGGCACGAGTCAAGCTAAAACTCGACTCGAATCCAAGTCGAGTTTCGAGTCGAGTCAAAAGTAATATTCTCAAGTCGAGTTCCAAACCTATTCACTGTTTTTGGCGTCGAGTTTCGAGTCGAGTCGAGTATGATAAATGGCTCGCTCGTTTTAATTCGTCTTGAAATCATGGCCTGATTATACTGGAAAGCGCAAGCCATGAGAAATGTAAGCTAAGCAGTAATATAGAATACTTTTAGTGTTGTTCACGAGAGGGGACACTACTCGCATCTCGTCTCGTATCGATAGCGAGACTACAAGAGATTTTTATAAGATGCTTAGCTCGGCTCGGCTTAACTAAGCCGATGGCTCGATCCGGCTCACTTGGGGTGAACCATCGGCTCGAGTTGGCTTGGTTGGGATAAGCCATCTGCTCGGTTCGACTCAACTGAGCGAAGGGCTGTAGCCGACTCGGTTGGGTGAGTTGTTGACTCAGCTCACTTCTCGGTTTGAGTCGATAGTGAATGAGCTGTGAGCCGATCTGCTCGAGTCGTTGACAATTCTAAACCCGGGCCGAGCAGTTTTGAAGATATTTGGCCAGTGCCCTATAACTTTTAACAACGTTTGGCTCGAGCCGGAATACTCAACCCAAATTCAGAACCTCGTGAACAATGTCCTTGACTCCTAGACTTCACGACTACCGAGGTTGGCAATCAACTACTTTTTTAGTATTCATATATAAACCGCCTATCTTTTATGTTTATACACAGTGTTGTTATAATAATAATAATAATAATAATAATAATAATAATAATAATAATAATAATAATAATAATAATAATAATAATAATAATAACAATAATAGCGGTAGTAATAGCAGTATGGAAAACTGAAGTAATAAGATTTTTTTCACATATTCAAAGTTTCGGACTAACGTGTTACTTTCGAAGTAAAGTAACAGTTACATTTTTGAGGCAAGTAACGCGTTATTAACGCGTTACATTTTAAGACAAAGTAAAGTAACTTGTAACGCGTTACATTTTTACAAGTAACTTACCCAACACTGCTTACATTATAATTCATTTATTATTAATAAAAAAGAAACAAATGTGTCGCGATATCATAAGCGTTCAGTAAAGTGTGCCGTTGGTCAAAAAAGGTTGGAAACCACAGGCTTATATTATTCCCTGGCTTGTTTTCTTATTAAATACAGTTGTAGTCAGTGACGCGGGCAGTTTTTCCAAAAAGAGGCAAAAGACCCGACACGCAACTGCAAGTTTCAAATATGAATAAACCTTGATGTACACATGCACATAATCCTTGATGTAAAATAACAAATAATTTACACATATCGTATAACCTTATTAACTAATACTATACAGGGTGATTCACAAGTCAATTGCGTTTTTAATGCAAAAGTGAAATACAAACCAAAAGTGATTCGGATAAAATGTTTTAAATTTTTAAAAATATGTATGTATATAGTGCTCAAATATCAAAGATACGCCTACAAAAGATGCTCAAAGTGGCTTCCATTCAATTGGGTTCAAAGTTCACATCTTTGCTCCCAGGCATACACCCAAAATATTTTGTTCAGAGGGATCGAAGCTTTAGGACAGGTCCAATACAACAATCCACTACGTCTATATACTGAACGGCTATTATTCTGCAGACAAAAAGACGATAAGTAATTGTAAAATACTTCCACCTATATTTTCAGAAAAAAAAATATATATAGCATTAGATTGTTTTAATAAGAGAAAGAGTACAGATGAAGTGTAAGATCAAATTTTCATGCTACATGAATCATTTCCATGTTAAACAAATATAGTTTTATTGTGAAAGTGTACAAAAATATGTTGGGTGTTGAATTAGGATGTTCCTGGGGGGAGGGGGGAGTCGGACGCGGTGAGTGCGTCCCTGTTCGCAGCACTTGAGCCCAAAGTTTATCAGGAATTTCAGTGTAGATTTTCAAATGCAGATTAAATACGTTGTTTCAAGTGTCCAAACCTTTTATTTAATTTCCAAATACTTTCTCAAGACGGCGGAATGATAGTTGGAAAACGATCCACAAACAATTCAACAACTTCACTGTAATTATCATTGTTTCTATTACATTTAGAAGGTCTTCACCTCACATAAGAGTCTCATTTCATCACTGATATTGTCAACTGAACTATACGAAACACTGCTCTTGTCAA
This sequence comes from Thermobia domestica, assembly GCF_964235325.1. Lineage (NCBI taxonomy): Eukaryota > Metazoa > Arthropoda > Insecta > Zygentoma > Lepismatidae > Thermobia > Thermobia domestica. The sequence continues at coordinate 22,508,306 of NC_137461.1, forward strand.
GGAGTTCCTATGCTAATCAAACTAGAGGCTAATAACTGCTATGTCAAGTCACATATAGGTCACACGCTAATCTATATCAATATTAAATGCTACGGTAATTTTTTTGGTGCGTAAGTAAATCTACAGGGTTGCACATAATTATGTACATGATGTTTGATTGACTGTAGTATTTGTAATTCTGGACAAAAAGTTTCGACATGGCAACAGTGTGTAGCTGAGAATGGCAATAATGGTCAGTGGACTTAGAACCGTTTATTGTATGCCAGACAGGATGGTGGGGCTGAACGAAATATTACCGAACCGCTGGATAGGCCAGGGATGTTATAAAATAGAGGATCTGCTCATACGTATCTTCATCATATGAACTCAACGAAACCAAAAAAAACCAACCGAGCATTATCTGAGCCGGTACGTCTGATTGGCTACTCTCGTTTCCGCCATGATTGTTGGCTCGAAACATTGCGACCTTAGTGGTGCGGAGTGGGCAGAGTAGGTGTGGCGAAGCTGTGACGTAAGGCTTCACGATTTTGTTGTATAGGCAAATCCTCTATTTTGTAACATCCTTGGGATAGACCGACGTAAGTTTCTAGAGTGGCCAGCTCGATCTCCCAATTTAATACCATCTGACTTTTTCCTATTGAACGTTTTAAAGGACAAAGTGTATCAACATCACACACGCAATTTGGCCGAACTACAGGAAGCCATTACAGAAAAAGAATTCCACAGGATACCAGTACGGGTCTGTCAAACTTCTTCTGGCAACGTTGCTCTTTGTCTCCAGGCATATATCCATTTGAAGGGTGCACTAGTGGACCATGCCATAGAGAATAGAGATTAAAATTCTTGTAATGAAAGGTATGGGAGTAATATGTTTATGTACAAGTTATCTTGCTAGTTTCTTTAACATAGTCTTTGAAACATCATGGGTCACCTTGCAATGTTCTGACGTATATTTTGAAGAACTGAACACCCTCTGAAACCAAAACTTAGGTTCATGTCTGCAAGCAATCAGTGATAAGTATTAATATGGGATGAAAAATGAACAATTTATTCAAAAGTTGATTTTAGAAACGAATGTCTCTCTGCGCCAGGGCCGTGCTGTGGAAAATCAGAGCCCGGGGCGAAAGTATACGACGGCGCCCCCATACATATATTCCAAGCAATTTTTCCTATCTTTTCCCCTTTTTTCTGCGCAACAGTCTATACAAGTTATCCTATCTTAAAAACCCAAAAGAAGACAAGTATCCCTCCCCTGTGTACCTCTCTGTGTGAGGGCATTGTTGCAGTTGTTTTCAAAGATGTTTCTGTGAGTGAAGAAAGTGGCTGAAGTAAGACTGAAAGTGATGTCCGTGAAATCGTGACATCGTCCTTCCGATAAGATTTCAATGCCATCTGTCGTCTCGTATAAGAGGTGAAAGTCATTGATATTTCTTTTATCTTTCTTTTTATTTTCTTTTTTACTCAACGGTACCATGTTGTTCCCTATTCTGTTGTTGCTTGTTGACTAATAAGTCCCGTTACAACTTCCGTTTAATGGTGATACACAATGTTTGTTTCTGTTGTTATATTTTTCTCTTGTATATTATCTTTCCTGTATTACAAATTCTTTAATGACCTATCCGCTCTGCTCCAGTGCTTGGTTTGGACAAATTACAATCTCTTTGCAAGCCGGTAAGAACAAAAGAATTGGTTAAAAGGAATTAGTGCGTCTTCCTTTCCTGTTTTTGTTCGGTCTCTAGGTGGTTCTTGTTCATGTTATTTAACTCCTATTGTTCCCAATTGTATATTGCAGTCTCACCCACATGTGCTTGCCATTGTAGGTAAAGGTAATGTCCGAAACTAACGGAAGTAGATTGTTTACTACTAGCAATCTTAGAGGGCAGCACCAGCTCATTAAAAAAGAAACAAGGGGGGGGGGGAAGACGAAAAATCAATGATTAATATCACAAGTTTGACTTAGTAGTGATAATAATAATATTTTTTAAGTAGTATGTGTGTGTTACCACTAGGAGAATAAAACAATAATAAGGGGGACGCGGTCGCTCAGTGGTTGAGCATTCACCTCCGGTGCTTGGGGTCCCTGGTTCGATCCCAGTTTGTGCCGTGTGGACTTCGAGGTGGACAAACACCGTGCTTGTGGTTTTCTCGGGGTTCTCCCGTTTCTCCCACTTTCTTCATTCCACCATTTCACTCATCTCTCATCATCATCGTCTCCTTTAGCCTAACCGGAATAACCGTGGGACGTAAAACTTAAAGATTTCATTTCATTTTCAAACAATAATAAGTTCAATTTATTACTTAAGGGTCTTCACTACAGCGAAATTAAACTACCGCTAATTTTAGAGTTTTTCTGTAATATCTTCAAAACAAATAAAGATATTCGAAAAGCAGAAACGCAGTGAACTAGACAAAACGATTTTGCATATGATACCGTTATCACAACTCATGTATCTGCTTTCGATTTGCAACTGTAGATAGATTTAGCTTCTTTTTTTTTTTTCGGATTCTGTAAATAGTGGCATACCAAAAGCAGATAAATGAATTATGGTAAAGGTATCACATGCAAAATTGTATTGTCTAGTTCACTACGTTTCTGCTTTTCGAATAGTTTTATTTGTTTTGAAAATACTACAGAAAAACTAAAATTAGCGGTAGTTTAATTTCGCTGTAGTGAAGACCCTTAAAAATCTATTTCAAAAGATGGCAAAGAAGGACATAGTTTTCAATGGCGGATCTAAAAAAAAAAAAAAAAAAAAAAAATTGGATCCAGGCAGTCAGAACCCAGACTATGATAGGTATATCATGAGTTTACAGTTTTTCATGGGACCTGCAGTTGCAGAAGCTTCCAACTTTACTCTCTCTCTCGATAGATATTATGGCTAGGTTGCACATTGACAATGTGAACGTCAAGTATTATTTTACACGTTGCATAACAGAAAAATTGCAGCTGAAACTATATTTAGTGTTTCAAGGATTTTAAAGAATAAAAGACAACGCTTGCTATAAACTTTCAAAAATATATAAATAATTCGCAATTATGTTTGTCGCTCAAACAACTGGGAGGAGGGGAACCAAGCTCTCGGCCCCTGGCTAAATCCGCCACTGATATTTTAAACACCATAAAAATCCATTTTTCTCGTTTTTTTTTTTTTCTCTCGAAAACAAGTGTGAGAATTTATCCTCATAGCATGTTCGTTTGTTCAGCTTTATTTGGTGTTTGAAGAATATTAAACAAAAATTAAAGAAATAACAATCAAGCCACAGTTTAAAAAAAAAAAAAAAAAACTCTCACTTGGATAAATTTCTTACACTAATTTGAGGACGATGAATTCAAAGCAACTACTTTTAAAAAAAATGTGTTCATGGAGTCAGTAGCGTACGCAGGAATTTATTTCGGGAGGGGTCCAAACTCAATATGAGGGTATTTTAAATTAAAATTCCTAAAAATTGCCCCTAAACTTAGGTTAAATGTACAATAAGTCGAAATTTCGGGGAGGGGGGTCCGGACCCCCAGGACCCTCCCCTTGCGTACGTTCCTGCATGGGATGGCTAGAAAAATGGTCTCAAATTTGAGGCACAAGTAAATATAAATATTCCAAATTTCAGGTAATATTACTCTTGATTTCATGCATAGATATGCTTAAGAATAGTTTCACTGAGTTCAGGATTCTCGAATTAGTATATTAAAAAAAAAAAAAAACAATTAGAAAGTATCGAGAAGTGAGCACTTTTGCTATTGGGATAAGTGATACCTTAAAGTTACCAACTTTGAGGACATCATCCTCGTGATTCCACGTACGGATATGTTTAAAAATAGATTCACCGAATTCAGATCATGAAGTTAGTTTAAAAAGTGGCATTAAAAGTTCATCCAAGCTTGGAGACTTTTTATTAGTGGGTTAGTGTTTTGTAAGATCTACCCATAAATTTGGGCTATGTCAGTTAACTATACTGTAATATTCGCTACAGTAACGTAACACGGATTTTTACCTTTTTATTATTATTATTACAGGGTGCAGCACGTAAAACCGGCCCGTCGTAATATTCTGGTATATTGTGTTTTTGGCAACACTTAAATAATCTACCTTCCTACCAAGAGATGGCGTTTCGAGGTCGGGTCGACTTACGTGACCTGCAGCAGTCACGTGCAGCCGCAGCCAGTGAAACTTGTCGAAACCAGCTGAGAAAAAGGCCTCGTTGTGTTAAGCCGGGTGAGTGTCAGTGTGTGATAATGCCGTATTCGATACCCGAGCGTGTTGCCATTGTTGAAGGGTTCATTCTCACTGGATCTTTTGTGAAAACAAAGAATTTGTTTCGGGAGAAATTTCCAGGACGTTCTGTGCCAGCAAAAAGCACCATTCAGGAATTGATTGAAAAATGGCGGCGTACAGGATCGGTTCAAAATGCTCCCAGAACAGACGACCATCTGTCTGCACACCTAAATTAAAGATGCAGGTGGAGGAGATAATGACAAGAAGTCCTCGAAAGTCAACCAGGAGATTGAGTCAACAGGTTTATGCGAGTGAGAGAAGTTGCAGACGTGTTTTAAGGGGACTGAAGTTAAAACCGTACCGGATAAGTGTTGTGAAAGAACTGAAGGAGCCTGACTTGCAGAAGAGGGTACATTTCTATTCATGGCTGTTGAGCAATGTTGCTAGTGGTTTCTTGGATCCACTAATGCTCATCATGAGTGACAAGGCGTGGTTCCACCTGTCTGGGTACGTAAATTCCCAAAACAACCGGTATTGGTCGACAGAAAATCCACACGCAATCCACCAGGTACCCTTGCATGATGAGAAGATTGGTGTTTGGTGTGCCATTTCCGCCACACGCGTTATTGGGCCCATATTCTTTGAGACGACAGTGAACAGTGACGTGTATATGGGAATCCTGGAGGAGTTTTATACACACTTGACCGAAGAGGAGCGTCAGTTATGTTACTTTCAGCTGGACGGTGCAACATGCCACACATCAGCTGCATCATTGTCCCTTGTGCATGAGATGTTTACACCAGAGAGGACAATCAGCAAAGGCTTGTGGCCTCCTCGGTCACCAGACTTGTCCACGTGTGACTTTTACTTATGGGGACGGTTAAAGGGAAGAGTATACGAAACAAATCCACACACAATTGAAGAACTCAAGACCAGGATCCAGGATGTCACCAATAGCATTACAACACAAGAACTGACAAGGGTACATATGAATCTCCTCAATCGTGCTCACATCTGTGTTGAAGTGGGCGGAGGACACTTTCAGCACCTGCTGTGAAGGCTGCTGTGAAGGTGAGTAGTCATATTCAATACATTACATTTCATTTATGTGTTGTAGTTAATCATATTCAATACATTACATTTCATTTTATGTGTTCACTTTACGGGCCGGTTTTACGTGCCGCACCCTGTATTATAAAAGATATTTATATAGTTTGTACACAAGATTACAAATAAGTAAGTCTCAAAAAGTTATTTGCTCTATAATAGGACCTCTTGCCCGTTGCAGCTCGGAGTTTTTGAGGTTTACTTGTTAAGACTGGTCCTGTCCGTTTTAGCTAGGTCTAAAGGAACCTCTTGCCCGTTGCAGCTCGGAGCTTTTGAGGTTTACTTGTTAAGAATGGCCTTGCCCGTTTTAGCTAGGTCTAAAGGAACCTCTTGCCTGTTGTAGCTCGGAGCTTTAGAGGTTTACTTGTTAAGAATGGCCCCGCCCGTTTTAGCTAAGTCTAAAGGAACCTCTTGCCCGTTGCAGCTTAGAGATAAGGTAAGACCTCCTACCTCATTATTCCAGACTAATTAATTCAAAATTCTTCCGCTTCTAGACTTTCAAACTTTGCTATACATAAGTGTTAAAAGTTTTATAGAACGGCTTTGTCCGTAGGTCTATCTGGATATGGATTCTTATTTGGATTCAGCGTCCGAGGAACAGAACTCATGTGGTTCGGATTCCATGTTAATCAGTAGGTCCACGTCTCATATAGCCTCGCTGCTGAAAGGGACGCTAAACTAAAATCAACTCAACTCAACGAGGAACAGAATCTATCTTTGGTATTATTACTCTATCGCAACCTGTATTTGTAGGAGCACTACTTCAAGTTTGAGTATTGAGTTCACATAGTTGGGAAGTAAGGGTCTGCACGGGCTCGGGTCTAGAGAGCATATATCACTTCGGGCCCGGGCCGGGCTCAGGTCGTAAATTTTCAAATATAAAACCATATTTCTGTGGCCTTTTCGGGCCTAACTTTGTAAATATACTATACAACGATATATATTGCACCGTTCTTTATGGAGATCTTTTAAAGCACAACTGCAAAATTAAATCTCTAATTGCCGTAAATGAAAAATACAATTTTACGTTAATTATTGTTTCTGTAATTCGGGCTTATTTCGGGCTCATTTGATTATCACACGAGCTCGGACAGGGCTCGGGCCTAAATGCTAAAACATATTTTGGACTCGGGTCGGGACTCACATTGTAAATTTACGGGTCAAAATTCCGACCCTTGCAACCTCTATTTGGAAGTCTTAGTTTCACACCGTGAAACGATGATTACTTGTTTAAACTTGAAAATACGGTAATCTTATACGAGTCTTTAGCTGAATCATTAAAAAAAAATCATATAATAATGATCATGCATACAAGTTTCAAGTGGTTCTTCTTCACTTGCTTAAGATATTAATCTATTGGTTCAACTAACATGAATATTTCCAAGGCCATGCAAGAAATGTAAATAGAATCAAAACACGAAAATCGATATAAAACCATCAGACGGAGAAGAACCGAGGTCTTCTCCATTCAAGTGAGGTAGATCATATTACGGCGGTGCAACGGTCTGTAAAATTTTTCATACTTCGTGATCGCAAACAATGGAAATACTTATTTTAACACAAATTAAACCAAATAAGACAATTTATCATTGTACTGGAAAAGGAAGATACTTAAACACGATTTTCTTTTTGCCCAAGGAAATGTAGGATAATAGAGGGAAAGAAACCATATATACTGACCAGTCAAAACATTATGTCCACCGGCTACTTTTTGAAGGAAGCCGTTGGGCCAATATAAGAGGCACGGGACACAGCAGAAACATTTTCCAGATGGTGATAGATGCTTCATTCGATCAGTCAGTGTGATGCTTGTGCGTAGAATGGGAAAGACCGGCGATATATTCTCCAGACCAGACGGGAACGAACATCTCGGAAACAGCACGACCTGACAGGTATCGTGCCGTACGCTGCCGATACCGTATGCAGTCGTAGTCTTGCGTAAAACTTCTTTGTTCAAAAAGTAGCAATTGGTCATGATGTTCTGGCTAGTGAGTGTGTATTTAAAGGTATCATCTCGGCATTCGTCTAGTGGAACAGAAAATTCAAGGAAAAGTTTTAGTCAAGGTCTCCGGAAAACGGATTCGAACCCAGGACTCCTATATTGCGAAGCAAGAAAGCTCCTCGGTTTATTCTATGACAATGTGGATGCAAAATTTCTGGCAGAGTTTTCTTGTTTTGCCTCGAAGAATACTGCTCGCTCTCTAGTTATGAATTACCGTATGTGTAAATTACAGTATCTAATTCATCTGCTAGATACATAAATTACGTTATCTACGGTAGCATATTTTCAGTAAAGTTCAGTTTAATTCTGTTAGTTTTAGAAACCTTTGTGGCAATTTCCGTTTGTTCAATCCATGTTTTCGTTAAAATAATGTATCTATATTTTCATCTCCGTTAAATAAAATCATAAATTCTACTTTGACTTTCACTTACATCCCTACTACTTTAACATCAATCATGTCTCCATCTTCTGCAGATTATTTCTTTCTTTCTGTTCGTGTTCTTTCTCGCTTACAAGTCTACATTTAAGTATGGCAAAGTCTTAAATGAGTTTGATTTTACGATTTGTCTTAGAATGTTGATTTAAATATCATTTGATAACAAAAGTCTTCAAGAATTAATGTCTAAGTACTGTATATACACACAAGCTTTTATTATTTCTGAAATAATCATTCTTTCTGTTGCTCGAATGCCGACCGATTAAGAAAGATAAGACACCGAGCACTAACAACATGTGTTACCTGCTATCGATACTGCCCAAGTTGACCAGAACTTTTACTGGCAAAAACGGGTCGCATACGAATCGACGACGGGGGGAGGGGGTGACTTTCACATTACATGTTGGGACTCAGCAGTGTTTTCAATTTACAAAATACACAAGTAAGAATGATAACACAGAGCCTTTCTAACTTAAGTACTACCCAAAAATACTTTTAACTACTTCAACACTCAGAATTCCCACTCAATTCTCACTTGAACCACAGAACACTCAATTTTCATTTGAATATTCAGAAGTTCTAGGCACGGTTGAATCTTCCCAATGAGTGTTGGTACGGAAGAGTGTAGAATTAGCATTGACCATTTATATTTTGAATAATAATTACGGGACACCTGGGTCATGTTTGCTTCAAAACGGAACATTTAGGCGGCCCGTTTGAGAATCAGAAAAAAAAACGGGACAACGGAGGGACTGTCCCGGCTAAAAAGGGACGTCTGGTCACCTTGATTACTGCCTCTCCCTCTCGGTTACTTTCTGATTTTTGTCTCAAGCATGTATAGTGTAATGAAACTATCATATGAGTGAAAAAAAAAGTGACACACACTACGGTGATGTTCAAGAACAGTTCCTCATAAGTGGGGGACTGTAATGAAACTATCATATGAGTGAAAAAAAAAGAAAAGAAAGAAGTTAGCTCAACGGTTTTAAAAAAGAATATATCAAAAAAGATTTTTTGACATTATTTTCTAGTGATAAAATGTATGTGTACTTAAGTTAGATAACAAAAGAATTTTGGAATAAACAGTCACACTTATTGTGGACTAATGAGGTTCTCCGGGCCGGATCTTTCCCCTACCCAAAAACAACAAATGTTGGATGTTTTGAAAAAGAGAGTAACAACATTTAAATGGTTTCCGACAGATTTCACAAAAATTAAGACTTTTAGTGTCTCGTTAGACTTAATTGATCGACAACCGTTTGTCAATCGTCAATACACAATTCCACATAGACTGCGCCCTAAACTGAAAGAAAAGATTTTGCAATTTTTAGAACAAGGCACAGCAAGGAACCAGGAACCTGCACCGCCAAAGTTCCAGTCCACTTGGAGCCACAAGGAAATCTCCCTCGTCTGGATGCGTCAACCCTCCTGGAGCCCCAGAAGTACACCATGAAACCATGCCTGTGTTCACCAGTCCAATTGGAGCCAGAAGGAAATCTCCCTTGCCTGGGTTCGTCAGCCCAACTGGAGCCACCAGGAAATCTCCCTTGCCTGGATTCGTCAGCCCAACTGGAGCCACCAGCAGCAAGCCATGCCCGTGTTCAACCTTGGAGGAACCAGAGTTGTCGACGCTGCCTGCGCTCCCTGTCTGTTTGAAGCCACGGGAACTCTCCCATGCCTGAGTCATCAAGATTGTGACAGTGTGGACTCTACGTCGCAACATTACTTGTCCCTCGCCGCCACACCTACAACCCTAATTTTGTGTGTATCTTCAACTGTGTTGCCAAAAAGACTTAACGAACAGAAGCCATGAGCAGCGGCCATGGATGACACCCAATTGCCCAGCGGCTCATCAAAGCATAAAGGTCCCCAACAAGGACTCTACGTCTCAATGTGTTCCGGATCCATGAACACTAGAAGATGTGAACTGTTTTTTTTATGTATAAGTGTGTGCGGGCCAATAGACTACTAGTTAGTGTCAGTGTTTATAAACATAGTGTGGACAGAACTATGAGTGAAAAAAAAAGTGACACACACTACGGTGATGTTCAAGAACAGTTCCTCATAAGTGGGGGACTGTAATGAAACTATCATATGAGTGAAAAAAAAAGAAAAGAAAGAAGTTAGCTCAACGGTTTTAAAAAAGAATATACCAAAAAAAAAAAGATTTTTTGACATTATTTTCTAGTGATAAAATGTATGTGTACTTAAGTTAGATAACAAAAGAATTTTGGAATAAACAGTCATACTTATTGTGGACTAATGAGGTTCTCCGGCAGTCACGTAGCGTAAGAAGTAATTAAGTGAACAAACAAGGCTGTTACGGAGAACCTCAGGGTTTGGCTGACGAAATTAATAGAATATAAAAAGGTAAGGGAGAGGTCCAAGGATCATCTCGGAACAACCAACGGATCTCTCAGCAACCAACCTAGATCTGCAATAACATGGGTGGTATACCAGCATACTTAATGTAAGTTGTATTTTTCATTTTCATAACTTGCTGTCATTCATATAAGGCTCTAAGCTGGACGAATGGTCTCCTGCGAGAGAACATAATCTAAATTTGTAATTGTAACCTCTAATTCATGTAAAATAAAGTCTTGCTTGTTGAAAAAAGAAATTATTAATCTGTTAATTGTCATCTGACAGGCAAGTGATCACTAACTACCGCATTATTTTAACAATAGTTCCCTTACGCTTTAAGCCATTGGCAACTCGGTAAAATCACCGTCTTCTTCTACCATGTAAATAAGCGATATTAGCGGCCTCAGAGAAAAGGAGCCAGCGCTTGGTGGCACAGCGCAATGTATAGATAATAATAAACAGAAACAAGAATGTCAGGTTTAAAATAATGAAAACCTTCTTCCTAAAACAGGGACGTACACAAGGGAAAAGTTTCAGGATTTTAAACCACCTTTCAACAACAACAAAAGGAAGAAAAGACCATTTTGTGAGATCTAGAATAAAAAGAGTTCAGAAAAAGACTCATAAAATGCTTCGTGTGTAGTATTGTACTGATTGGAACAGAAACATGAACATTAGACTACGCAAAAATGACAAAGCGACTGGAAGCTTTCGAAATGTGGATGTGGAGAAGAAGGGAGAGAGCTAGCGGGGTCGAACACGAAACAAATGAGAGGGTGTTAGAAATGGTGGGGGAAGAAAGAACAATTTTATATATTATTAAGTAGAGGAAGATAAATTGGTTGAGACATTGGCTAAGAAGGAACTGTATCATGAGAGACGTGCTAGGGGGTATGGTAGCAGGAAAGAGAAGAAGGAGGCGAAGGAGGATACAATTAATGGTCGATATCAAAACAGAAAAAATATACTTCAAGACGAAGAGGTTAGCGGAAGCCCGTGGAGCACGGAAGCTTCTCAGTTATGGCAAGTGACCTGCCAATATTGGCAGAATACCTATGATGATGATACTAACAATAAGATATATATACAAAAATCGCTTGTGTTCTCAAACGATATGTTTCGGGGTTTGTTGGATCTCCCTTTATGAAATTTTGTGTGTGCCACTGTTCGTAAATAGTTTCCTAGAGTGCAAAATAAGATAGTAAAATGACTAAAATCATCTCTCTATTGATGAAATCGCACACTCATCTCCGGGAAAAATTACATACAACGCATCTTTCCTTGTTCCCTCTCAGATATTATTCTTTCATCAATGACCTTGAAACGAATGACGAACACGATTTTATTTGACGTAGGCAATAAGTAGCACTGTCACGTGGACACCATGTAAAGGAGTTTAATTTGTATGGTGTGATATGTTTCTCAATTAATATTGAAATCGAGCGAAATAGCTCAAGTGCTAGAGCGTTGGATTCGCATTCGAGAGATCGTGGGTTCGATTCCTGTTACTGACCATCCTGACTGGGGTTTTCCTCAGTCCTACCAGGCAAATGCCGGTATGGTACCTACTAAACAGGCCCTCGTCGATATCTTCCGAAATCCTTCTCATTGCTATTGTTGTTGTTAGATATCCAGTATAAAATGGCGTCTGAGCTGTATCTAGTGACTGCTAAATAAATAAAATAAGATAAATAAAATACAAATAAAATTGGAGGTGGTAAGTTTCTACCAGTTTAAGTTTTAGTAAAGAGATTCAAATGCAGATAGAATATATTTTTGGAACGCCTAATTCACTACAAAAACGGTTTCATGCTATATATTATAGCTTTTACTCTATGGCTATCAACGTGAACACCGGAAGTTGTTAATTTCTGTTACTTCCGGTTTGAACAGAGGGTTAAGAGAGAAGATAGTACTCGATCTTAGAACCATAAATCGACTGAAAAGCCTATTCTGGAACCGGGTTTTCGGATCCAGGTCCGGAACCGGTTCCAGAACCGGTTCTGAAAACCGGATCTCCGAGAACCGGTTCCTCGCGGAACCGGAACTTTGTGGCCATCCCTATTGAGAATGCTCCAAGAGCATTGCCAGAATGAACTTAAAGTGAATTATTTTTTCTTATTACCTTCTACAGGCTTTATACCAATTGTTCTATGTATTTTATACTCATTAAACAATTTTTGTAACATATCTATCCATTTATAATTTCCTTGAGTACTAATTTTTTCCTCCATGTTTTGTTTAAGAATTGTATTAAAACGTTCTACGATATGTTGTTTTAGGAAGACACATGCTCAAACTGGAGGACTCAATATTGAAAAATTCGCAAAATATCATCTCTCTATGACTTACGATTCCCGAGATATTGTTTCTTAAATCTCCCGAAATCGGAACATTTTTTGGCCAGTATCTCGGGAACGATAAGAGTGACGTGTAAAACCTATCACTTCTTTCAGATAGTTTTTGATGCTGTATCGAATGGAGATGTCAAAATTTAAAAAAAAAATCGCAATTAACAGACACACACACACACACAGTGGCGCAACCAGGGTTTCATTTAACGACGTGCTGCACCATCTGATACGGACAAAATTGAAAAGTTTGAAATTTCATTACAAGATATTTAGTTATCCCTCTTATTAACATGCTAAAAGTCCGTAAAATAAAAATTCAAATTCAAAAATTATTAAAACGATTTTTCGCACATGATGTGCCATGCCTCAATATTTACTACAGATTATAAGCGCTCTTCATGCACGGCGCGTGTATGTGTGTAAGTTTGCATATTTTAAAAGACACTGGACAAATTACAAGCAATAATGATTGTTTAGAAATTTCACAAAAAAAAAAAAAAAACTTTTTTACAGCGCTGCTGTATAAGATACGCCAGATAAATTTCGGAGGGGACCTGGGCCCCCGAGCTCATGGTTGGCTGCGCCACTGCACACACACACACACAGACAGACAATTCAGTAACACATTTTTAAAGTTCTTTGATAAAAAATATTTCAGTTTTTGCTTTTGCTGAAAATCTCACAAGTTAATAACACGTAGTTGTGAAATAAACCACTGTCACTCTGGTGGCAGCAGGCGATGGAAACAAATGAAATCGCATGTGAATATACAGCAAGGCATCCGATGCCATCTTGTGGTCAGTTTCATATTACTGTCCTATAAAGTTCTATGTCTACGGCAGCACAAATTACGAAGTTGTAGTATTTCATGTGGAAATAGTTTTGCTTGTAAACAATAAATAAATAAAATAGAAAAAAAGCTAAAAACAGTTGATAAATTGTAATTTTTTTTTCTTAATACGTTGCTTCAAAATACTTTAAAATAGTATTTTCATTTTAAATAGACCTCTGGTGCATTATGCTCTCGGTTCGATCTCAGCTCGCGCCAAGTGAACTTTGTGGTGGACAAACACCGTGTGCGTGGATTTTCCCGTGGTTCTCCTGTTTCTTCACACTTTCTTCATTTCATCATTTTATTCATTTCTCATCACCGTCTCCTTTAGCCTAGCCGGCATATGCGTGGGACGTAAAACAAGCTTTCATTTCATTTTTCGTTTTAAATAGTTTTTTCATAATATTTGTTGTTAATATTGGTTCTTTGTACAAACAGGGCTGATCGATTTAAATCGCGATTTAAAACAAATCCTTTTTTTGTTTTTGTTTGTTTGTTTGTTTTGTTTTAAAGTAAATATATTTTGCTGAAAACAGAAATGGAATGCAATATCTCTGATCATTCTGAAATACTAATCGAATGCAAACTAAAATTTGCATCTTAATCATATGATTATACGAAGAAGAATCAAATGTAAAGCGCAAAAGTTCCATTAATTTTATTCTAAGCGTTTGGAAATTTGCAGACGCATTCCTTTGACATCTTTCTAAGCTGATAGTACGAAGCCGTGCTGGTAGATGGAGTCAACGGCGCCGACTTTCCAAACTTTATGTGGGTGCATATAAACGGCGGGACGTGTAAGCCTATATTTTTTCAGGGAAGTCTCGATATTTGATTGATTTATTTTTAGTTAAAATCTTTTATGAACTCTGTCAAAAAGGGCTGTGTTGTGATAAAGTAAAATATACCGGTACTATAAGGATAAGTTGGGGCTGCCCTGGATCAGTGGGTAACATGATGTAACACACGACTGACTTAAACGCAAAAGAAACGAGTTTAAACCAGGGTCCAAACTAAAAAATCTTGTGGGTGCCAGAGCCCTGGAGCCAGCCCGGCGAAATTAAAATACAGCTAATTTTACAGTATTTATGTGATATCTTCAAATAGATCAAAGATAATCGAAATGTGGAACAAGAGCGCCCTAGACAATATTATTTTACATGAGAAACCGTTATCACGACTCACTTATCTGGTTTCGATTTCGAGCCATTTTGAAAATCGGCATTTATTTTCGCGTTTCTAAACAGCTGAAAACGGAAAGCCACTAGGTGACTTGTGATAACGGTACCTCACGCAAAATAACATTGTCTAGGGCGCTTTTGTTCCATATTTCAATTATCTTTTATCTATTTGAAGATATCACATAATTACTGTAAAATTAGCGGTATTTTAATTTCGCCGGGATGAAGACTCTTAAAGTGAGGCGGCATGAGCCGATTATGCATCCGAAAGTTAGAAAATCGGCCGGTATGGCATACCGTAAAAATAACTGATTTAAATTATAATATGCGTGTAGGAAAAAAAGGGTTTTACACATAGAAGTAAGTATGACGTAGCATTGAGTCATCAAATATGTTTGTACTATCAAAGATTTCGTTGCTGATGTTTTGAAAGTAAATAACAGGTCCTTATCACCCTATTCAATGCCAGAATTTGTGCTTTTGATTTTTTTCAACATTTGTGCGAGCAATTCCCTCCTTCCTCAAAAAATTCTGCCGTACCGCCCACCTAAAATGCTTAACCTGGATTTTCTCCTGTCATTGGAAAGACTCTTTTCTAAATTCAAAATTATTCTTTTTCACATTGTCTGGACATCTGTGTTTTCAATTACAAGAAAAGTATTGTTGGCACGAGATGAGACAAAACCCGAAGAAGCTTTTGAAAATGGAAATGAGATTGGAAAGAATCATTAAATACTAGATACAAAAGACGAGACGAGAGTGCCTACAGAGCCTTGAAAACGAGACGAAAAGAAAACACAAATACAACGGAAAACAATATTCACTAAATACTTTTTTTAAAAAAATATTTATTTCTCTTAGGCTGATGATAATGGGGAGTAAAATATTTACATATTTGTCCGCATTCTCTCTCTCTCTCTCTCTGTGTGTGTGTGTGTGTGTGTATGTGTCTATAGATTTTTCACGTCAAAAATTATGCAAAAATGTCAGGAGTAGAGATGCTCTTTAGGATTCTGTCAAAATTACTGCTCTAAGTGGTCATATTTGTTCCATACCGTCACCTCATCTGATGTCACTATAAACACTGCCTGGAGCACCCACGTAGTCGGCGCGCATGGATGGAGTTGGAACTGAGTATTAGCTGATTTAATATTGCAGCACCACTATGCAGTTGTATGAATGCGGAACAGTGTGGTTACTCGATTTTACGGAGTAAAGGTGTGAAACCAGTTAATGTTCTTCGAAGAATGAGGACGAAATATGGACATGCTTGTCTGTCACGCATCATACACAGTAGTAGTTCAAGAAATTCGCAGAAGGTATGACTTTGGGTCAGGTTCATCGAGTTGTGTCAGAAGAGTCCATAGTCGCAACAGATTGCTTATTCAGGAAAAGTTGCGTGTCACCCTGGCTGAAAATGGCTGCCTTGCTGAATATGAGATTTGGTCCACTATGACACATAGTGCATGACGAACTCCGCCACAGAAAAGTGTCCACCAGGTGAGTTCCTCGACAACAAACACAGGTACTGAAAAATCGTCAAGTTGACACATGTGAAGAGCTGCTGAGGAGTTATGAAGAGGAGAGTGAGGATTTTCTATCTCACATTGTCGTCCGCCTGGTTTTTCGACAAAAAGAGTAATAACAGCCACGAAAATTTTAAAATCATCAATTTTTAGAATAGCTTTGAGTTGATTTTAAGTTTAACGTCCCTTTCAGCAGCGAGGCTATATGAGACGGGACCTACGGATTAACGTGGAATCCAAACTACATCGGATCGAACAAGGATATAATAGAGTAGGATAGGCTAGAATAGAGTAAGGAAGAGATAAGTAGGATAGGAGACGGACGGATTAGCTTAGGACTAGGAAGTTTGAACCAATTTTGTTAAAATTAATATAGTGTATTTTCTCGTCTCTGCATAAGGATATTAACTGCAGCGTCTCTGTACATCTGCAGCCATGTTCAGAATACAAATGCTCGTTATTTTTCCACAATCAAACCGTGCGGTAACCTTATGAAGTAGTTCACTCCGCTTGCCAGATAGTTCCAGAAATAGCCTGCTCCCCCCCCCAAAAAAAGACAACTTCCACTCTCCTTACATATAATCAAGCAGACAAACTAACAAATTGCTCATTTATTCCCGATAAATTTTCAAAATTTTGCTAGAAACGGACAACCACTTTTGGAACTTAACTCGATGCGCACTCTGTAAGATGAATTTGTGAGATAAACAGCAAGATGAAGTTCCCGTACATTTTTTACTGTTAAGTATACACATAAAAAGTTTAGGCAATCATATTCTAATTTAATATTACAACATGTTAATTAACAATATTCATTGATGCTATAAGATACACAGTAAAACATATCATTGTACTAATATAGAAATAATTGCAAGAGAATTCTAGCATCGTGATTTTAAATAGGTAGACTTTTTAGTAGTCTTCGCAATCATCTTTCTGCTTATGCAACAAGATAATATAAAAGCAACAAATTCAACATACATAGTTAATACATAAATGAATGATGCGTTGCTCTTCAAAACATTCAGTGCCAATTGGAAGAAAGCATAACAACCACGCTTGTAAGTTGCACCTTCAATAATAGTACCAAGTTGAAAATACCAACATGTTACGTTAACGCGAACTCGTTCTTCTGGACAACAACTTTCAGGAGCGGACTGGAAAACAGAACTTTTTCCCTTGTAGTATGGTAAGACATCCCAATCAATGGGCCCATATACGCCACAACATTTGTATTTTCTTTGAGCTCTATCCCAAGTGTTCCTAATTACTGATACATCATTGTAATAGTACAATGAATCATACATTTGCTCTTTGAGTCTTGAACTTAGCATTCCTCCCCAGGAAACTATAAAATTGAAGATACCAATCTGTATACACAGTAAGATAAGGCAATAATATGCAAATACAATTATATATATTCTTTTGTTCTTGGCCACGCCGTATATTCCTATTAAAGTAACAGCATATGTCACAAATCCGATTCCGTACAAGATATACAGCACCCACAAATATGACAAAGGTATTTGAAATACATTACGAAAAAATTGTGTTAATATAACGAAAAGAATTGTAATACTGAGAAAGAATTGTCCCATTACTACAACAAGTATACATTTCAAACATTCAAGTAAGGAAAACATGATTTTTTTTAACACTGGAGCAGGTCCTCTTGCAAAACAAATCACTGCTATTTAATCGGAGTGATCAGTACTCTTTTATCACTTACAAACGTGTTTTGTATCGGGAATCAATATAACGTCAAACACAAGTCAAACAATAAACAGTCCTAATCTATTCTATTATAACTTTGTGGTTGTTTATCGCTATGGTCGCAGCTATAAAGCCATGTCGACTGTATCACTAAGATTGTTGATTTTCAAGTTACAGTATAAGCTGTAACCAAAATGACCCGTCAACAAGGACGAACAGCCGGTTTGAAGTAAAATTGCTAACGCTAATAATTGTAAGAAACAATGGGAGGTAGTGGCGCCAGACAAATATAAATTGTTCTAATTATCTTAAAGATTATATCAAACTATTGCAAATGTCTAAAAGTAAAATTTTTAAAAATTAAAAAAAAAAAAATGAATAAAAGGTGTTTTACTACTTATCTGTTCGGCATCCATCTTGATCCCCCCAAATAGTCCTAATTTTCCAAGGATTTTATAAAATAGAGGATCTGTGCATATGTATCTTCATCCTATTAATTCAATGAAGCTTTAAAAAAAAATAGAGCATCTGGTCTGATTAGTTACTCCCGTTTCCGCCATGAATATTGGCTCAAAACATTGCGAATTTATTGGGCGGAGTGGAGGGAGCGAAACTGTGACGTCTCGCTTCACGATTTTGTTGTAGGCCTATAGGAAGATCCTCTATTTTATAACATCCTTGCAAATAGTCCTAATTTTCAAAGATACCTAATCCTAATTTATTTCAATTGAAGCATTATACCTTTAACGTTATTTTATATACCTTGCCTTTAGCTCCTTCAGTGCGGGTGGTGAGTTAACTCGTATCTTCAAAACGCACCTGCTGTGCAGATGGCATATATATACGCTTTCATTCTGCTTTGGCTATTTTGTATTGCGTATGGCGAATATACTTGCCCATAGTATGAGTAATGTTATCCCGACAATATTTAGCTAGTTTGCGCTCAGCTGGCTTCAATTGTTGCTTAATTAAAATAAGAAGAGGAAAAAGAAAGGAATTAAAATAGAGTTTGAGCTTCGTCAAATACAGTTTTCATTCTTTGTTTTGTTTGAGAGCAGACAGCACAGTAATGGGTTCAAAACTAGGGATTCGCACGAGACGAGTCGAGACAGGATTTTCCTGACAAAATTCGAGTCGAGACACGTCTCTTCCAATAGAAAAATATACATTTTTCGAGTCGAGACGTCACTTTTACAGCACATTTTCGAGACGAGACAGCCACAAATCTTGTCTCGTGCGCATTCCTATTCAAAACGATATTTCAACGATGCTGACATCGAGGAAGAGTTATTAATTAGTGATTCTGATGTAAGTGATTTTGAAACAGATTTAGAATCAACATCCAAAGTTCTCAAAAAAAAAAAAAAACTACACTTTTTACAGCGGTTCGCATCTGAAAATTACGCACTGAAGGGGTTAAATGCAGACCTTGGTTTCAACTATATCACTGAGTTTGATAATAAGTAAATATTTTTAATATATCAATTTTAATGTGAAAATTTATGCAAATGACTACGAAACGATAATGAAAGGGTACTGTCTCAGATTAAGTAACCACAGATTTGTAATACTTACCGAATATATGTGTGATGTTATTTTAGAAGACAAATGTTTCAGCTCTCAAAATACATCGGTATCTTGCCTTTCTCTCACACGTATTGTTTACTACGTAAGAAGATAGAAATACCAAATGCAAAGTGTACTCTTTATCATGTTATATCCATAAGGAACCGTTTATGAAGAGAGCTGCTATGTGAAATCAATGTACAGAGTGATCACAGAAGAGTTCCAAAGCTATTCCACACGCAAGAAATATGCTTTTATGCAATATGAAGTGCTTTCCCACTATCGTCGTACATCGTATACCCACAATCACTGACGTGCCTGCTTCGTATAGTCGCATCCCCGCGCCCTCTGCTGTGCTTCTACTCTGTTTCAGTTAGAATTCTCAATTTGTAATGGTCACCTAGCAAAAGTTGGTTAGTGTTTTTCCATTGTAGTTTTTATGGCATAAGTCACTTCGCTGTATTTGTATCCAAAACGCGTAAGCCCTCTTAAAGTGAATCTACATTAAGTAATCCAACTCCTCCCTTAAAATACACTTTCTAAGGTAATAAGAGTAAAATTCCTGATGAAAGAAGCGAATATGTCAATAATGTAAGTGTGTATTATACCTAAGCTGATGCTGAGTGTATGAAAGTTGTTCCTCACGTTTTCCCAAACTCTTGTTTTATTTTGGTTTTCCAGTATGATGCTGTTAACCATCCACGCATTTCAGCATTGATTTTACCTACAGTCTCATACCTGTACTTTGCAGTACATATTAAACTTATATCCTGCATCTGATCTGTACATTAAAGGATCTGGATTGAGTATAGCCCGCTCCCCCAGTGATTTTTAACGAATCATAATGATTCTAACGATTCATATTAGTTCATAATGAATCGGAATCGTATGTTATAGAGATTTAAGATGTAAATCTTGTGGTAAGGAAGCTTTAATATAAGTAGTAGTAGTAGTAGTAGCAGTAGTAGCAGCAGTAGTAGTATCAGTAGTAATAGTGGTAGTTAGTAGCAATAGTAGTAGTAGTACTAGTAGTAGGAACGGGTTAGAAGCCCCGCAGGGGTTGGTTGGGTTCTGTTCTCGATAAAAGTAGTAGTAGTAGTAGTAGTAGTAGTAGTAGTAATAGTAATAGTTGCACTAGTGGTAGTAGTAGTAGTAGTAGTAGTAGTAGTAGTAGTAGTAGTAGTAGTAGTAGTAGTAGTAGTGACTTCCAGTTCCGGTGACAAAGAACTGGGGGAGCGGGCTATACACAAGCCAAGGATCTGTTTAAAACATCATAATTTGGGAAATTTACAGATAAAATTGAGTATTCGGCGTCAAAAGACATAAAGACAGAATAAATTTCTGCAAAGTGACAGAAATAAATATTAAAGAATAAGGTAAAAAGTGAAACGTAAAAGTAAAATGATATCTCACAGAATAGACAACATTCATTGCAGTGGATGCTTCAAATTGAAAATTCTTCACTGAAGCATCTTATCTACCTTTTGGATAAAGATTTGCACTGATCGACATGAGATTAGTTCAGGAGAAACCACAACAAATATAGTTAGAAATACATATTTTATGTAATTTATTTGGAAATATAATATCATCTCATAATATCTCATGAACTCCTAGTCAGTTAGTGACTTTTCCTTTTTGTAAAAGTTGCAGGTAAAATTGAGAGAGTCCAGCACCTGACTAAGTATAAATTGAGTACGAGATTTAAGGAACTTGTCATTGAATGTCAAGCAAGGATCTTATAAAATAGAGGATCTGCCCTTACAACGAAACCTTGAAGCCATACGTCACAGTTTCACCACCCCTACTCTGCCCACTATGCCCAATAGGATCGCAATGTTTTGAGCCAACAATCATGGCGGAAACGAAAGTAGCCAATCAGACGATGGCGGAAACGAGAGTAGCCAATCAGACGTGCCGATGCTCGGTTGTTTTTTGGCTTCATCGATTTAATAGGATGAAGATACATATGGGCAGATCCACTATTTATAACATCCTTGATGTCAAGCGCTGCATGTTTACTATAGGGCGCAACAACTAATATTTCGGATAGCTCCCATCCCAACACCTTTGGTGCCCTACCTTTTTGTGAAGTACACCTAGTAAAAATGGAAAATCTTTAATAGAAGATGATGTTTTAATGCACCAAGTGATGATCTTGCAAATAACTATTTATAGCTATATGTGTAGTTCTCCTCTCCTCAAATTAACTTCATAATGTCAGTTGCCCGATGCAAATATTTTGCAAAATAATAATAACAAGAAAGAATGCAATTTAAGTAATTTTAATTTGTGAACAGTGTTTATGGAGTCTTTAAACTTAAACTAAATGCAACGAAATCCTGTTGGCCGTTGATAGGTTTCTCTATGTAAATCTGCAAAACTAATTATGCAGTTTGTAATATAATTAGATTTTGCAATTTGTACGGTACTAATGCAACTACATGTAAGATTCGATCCTGTCTACGATATCTCAAATAGTCAATGACAAAAGAGCGAATGACAGTCAATATTTGTGTTTGCAACTTCTCATAGCAACGAAAAACAGAAACGCTCTTAACTGAAAAGCATACACTTCAGAGACTATAAGTCCCATACTATAAGCAATTAGTCAAAACTAAGGATGGCAAAAAAATCCGGAATCTGGTGATTTTATTTTCCCAAACTGAATTTTGAATTGAAGCAGTTTTCGTTACTTTTTTTTTAACACGTCTATTGGGTAGGATCAAATAACACTAGATATGTTAGTAAGATGTGATCCCAAAAGTATTAACTCTTTTTAAACAAATAATATATGTACAAACTAATATGCGTCTGAGGTTAGTGTGCCATAGTATACATTGTTGAACGTTACTAGAATAAGCAGAGGTGTAGTCAGAGAAACATGATGGTGGGGAGGCCGGATAAGAGATGGCGCTGTACACCTAAGTATTGGGGAGCACTCGCTCTCCATTTTTATTCAATTTTTAATATTTACAATTTATTACTTTTGACAATTTTACTGTTTAGTACAATCTTACTATACTATATTTCAATTTTTAAAATATTCATGCGCCGCTTATCCTTCCTTATTATAATAACAGTGTGATAAACAAGTATATTTAAAACAGGCAAATTCGGCCATTTTGGCACGTGCCACTTCAATACATATATTTAATTCAAATAATTTTATTCAGAACAAACTTAGCGAAGCAGTCCACATGGCTCTATGGCTGGGAATATAAATCTCCCGTAAGGGAGAAAACTGAAACTGATGTTGAGGCAAGTAATTGCTGTCGTGAAGGCATACCTACAAACGTGTACCTACAAACATTAAAATTAAGGTTTGTGTAGCACATTCAAACTTTCATCGCATTTTACAAGTTAAGTACTAACTTTATCAATTTTCAGACTGCCTAAGATAGTAGTTTAGTTTTAATGGGCCTTATGCAGAGTCGTTCTGACGCATGATCAATGTCATACTAAAGAATTCGGCTAACATATGTTTCCTGCAATAGTCAGGCCTTTGGTATGACGCTGATCATACTTCAAAATGACTCTGCATAAGGCGGAATGTATCCACGTGGAGCTTTCTCTTAAGTGTTAAATCCGTAATACCGTTAAAAAATGGAAAATTGGCATTATATACCCCATGAAGTTAACCTTTATCTCTATGACAAAGAGATAGTTTAGTTTCACGATGTGTTAATTTCCTGACAAAGCTTTGGTAGGAGAGGCACCGACAGGTGTAAACAATTGGTACTCGTTGAAGAAATCATTTCCATCAATGTCACGTTCCTCTTCATCACTCAACATAGTTTCATAATTCATACATGCTTTCTTCAAAGCCTCTTTACTCCATCATTGCAGGTTGTATATTTGGTATAGAAATTCAAAACATTTACTGTGGTTTTCCGTAAGTTGGAATCTTTCTTTCAGTGATGTGATTGCTTTATCAAGCATAACATTAAAAAAAAAATTGACTTTGAAAGATGTTTCTCCTGCCTCAATAGGTTTATCCTCACTTCTTTGGACGGATTTTAGTTTCCTCTTCAAACTCAGCACTGACTCTGATTTTGTCTGCAAGCTCTGTTACGTCTGGAATCACTCCTCATTCCATCATCAGACCTCATTTTCTCAAGAAATCCTTGGACATTTTAGATGAGATTCTGTAGATCGGAGGTGACATTTTGTAACATTTTACTAACCGTGTTAATTTTAAACAGTATCTTATGCCAGGTGACTATACAGCAAAGGAATTTGAAATTCTGCAATTTTCTAACAATTTCCAAAGCAGTATTTCTGCCAAAGGCGTCAATTTTTTCGTCTTGGAAGGCTTCATACACAGCATCATAAATTTGCTCTGGATAGTATCTTAAAGGTTTTTATGGCTTCAATTCTACTCTCCCAGCGAGTGCAGCAGAGAGATTTTACTGTCAATGTTGGTGAATGTTTAGTTAGAATGCTCCAGCGGTAATTGGATGCTGAAAACAAGTTGTACGCTTCCTGAATTTTACTTAAAAAGTCTACTGAAAGGGGGCAGGACAGAGCAGCATTGTTTACTACTAAATTTTTTGCATGGTACAAAAAAGACCCGAGAGTTAAAATCTAGTATTATCTTTTGAACTCCAACATGCTTTCCTTTGATATTGTAGCCATTGTCTTACCCCTGTCCTCTTATGTTTTTAGAGGGATAGGCTATTTCGTTTGCGTAATTCATTAAGCCGTGATTCTGTTATACCTTCACGCTTCACCTGTGATACTTCTGATAGGTACAAAGCATAAGAATGTTCTTTAACATTTACGTACTTATTTTCAATAATTTTAACAAATCTTACTACCATCATCGTTTGTTCAATGTGACTTAAATCTAGTGTCCAATCAAGTATGCTTGAATAATATTTTTGCATTTTCAAGCTCATTTAAAATTATGTCTTGAAACAGAAATCCGATGAATTCATTTTGCATTGTTTTACTTAAGTAATGTAAACGTGTTTCGTCGGTAGTGACCCTCCTCACATGTTCAAAACTTAACACTGTCATATTTTGCAGTGTCTTTTCTACGAATTTCCATTGTTACTTTTGTTAAGAGTTTCATTTGTACGTCTAAACGCCAAAAGTTGAGTGTCGAGAAATTGAACAATACAGAGTATATGCGTTTCAAAACCTGATACAAATGTTTTGTTTCGGCTTGAACAAGGCGTTCATTCTCTTTATGAATTGTTTTATCCAAACGTAACCGTATGCTCAACTCACGCCATAATTAGCAATTATTTTTAGGTAGGTCGGGGTCGGGAACTTCTCGTGACTAATCAACACTTTTGTCAAATTCTGCCAGTGAGAATAACCTTGGTCTCCAGCAAAAGATGAATTTAAATTTCCAAAGAGTTTACAGGCAAAACAAAATACATAATTTTTGGCTACAGAGTATGTCAACCAAATCTGGCGAATTTGTTCCCCATTACAGCCGTCTTACGTAGTAGCTCGAAGAAAATTTTCTACCTTTAGAGTCCAAACGAAAGTCTGCCAGTTACTTGTGTAGGAGGACCTCGTTGAACTATTAATTTTTGGATTTCAATAGTGATTGTAGACGGCTATTCTTTGCGGTCAGTTGGTAGTGACAGTGGTTTGTTTTTGGATAATTCCTTAAACGTGCTTAACATGATATAACATTTATTGAAATGCTAAATTTCCCTACATTTTATTTCATATTCGTAAGATCTACTTTTTTTCCCTCTTTAAACAATCTTTTCTAAATTTCCTTGCGCCGCGGGAAATTTTCCTCAAACTAGCATCACTTGTGTGGCACCAATTGATGTACGACTCCATTTCAATTGTAAAGGTGTGTTTTACAACCAACCACGCAAAGATTCGACTTTACTGTCCTTCTGATCTATTTTATCTGTATCTCAGTTCGAACTATATTTATTTGAAGCAATTTGGAAATTTTTTCATCGTAACATTTTCTCTAATAAATTTTCACATTTAAAACATAAAATTTCTTTCCCAGTTTGGTGCCCTCTTTATCTAGCCCTGCTTAAGTGCAATAAATAAAACTTACAAATCTTGTGAGCTGTCTTATTTTGAATCTTCTTCACCAACGAATGAGCAAGTGAAAGCATGAATATTTTAATAATATATTACGTTAAAATATAGTACATAATATAGAATTAGCAAATTTTAATCGAATTTTGCCAAGAACGGTATTGCTTCCAGCTTTTAATTTATTCACATTCACTCTCGCCTAAATGGCAAAATTTTTTTCATCTCAAAACGTATTAATAAAAATTCAAAACAATTTATTTCACTATGCGGCTTAGCGATGTACTTATTATCCCCGCTCATGCCTCAAAGATTAGATATATTGTACCAATGTCTTTATTTTCTTGAACAAAGACATGAATCGAAGCATACCAATGACGGAAAATTAAAAATTGTCTATTACGTTGAGACGTTTCCTATATTCGCGAAACACAAAGGGGCGGCCGGCCGAACCGTGTCTAGGGGAGGCACCATAGGTAGTGTTGTAAATAAAAAAAAAAAAAAAACGGTTCGTATTTTTTCAGAAATGTACGTTTTTTTTAGAAAAAAAACATTGCCTCTCGTTTTTTTTCTAAATTTCGTTTTTTTTCAGTCATTTGTAATGCATCTTACGTCTATTTAAGTATAAAATATTTTTATGTAGGTGTAATCACCGTAAAACGCAACAAAAATTAAACGCCAGATACTGATACGCTACAAATATTTTACAATTTACATGAATACCATACCTATTAACAATTCGGGTTTCAGCAGTTTTCATCAATATCAACTAAGAAATAAAAGTAGAAATGAAATTTTGTTTTTTCGTGAATGCAGGCCTTTAATAAGTACGAAAATAATGTCACGAACAGTATAAAATTCCAATACCTTGTCTAAAGGTAAAAACTAATACTAATTTGCCTAATAGTATTTTTCTAAATGTCATATATAAATAATTTGTCGATTTCGGGGGGGGGGCTTAAGCCCGGAAGCCCCCCTAAATACGCCACTGTATATATGCAACACGTGCATTTGCGTGGAATGGCAAGCTTAGATGGTCCGGCAAAATCTGTCATAAGTATATTATTTAAATTAAATATTTCTTGTTGGAAACAGACTTCATAATGATGGTAGTTACATTTATTAAGCTGACCTTCTATTTGAATACAACATTCATAAATTATGTTTAGGTTGCATTAGTTTAAGGCCACATGGACAATGCTAAAGCAAATGGTCGAACAAATCCGAGCACAAATTGCTTGATTGTTGTCAAATGCAAGAATTCAATTCTCGAATAGTAGTGAATATCTATTCCATTTAGTAAGTTATCACAGTTTTGATATGAAAGTAGTCTTGTTTTTGTCAGAAGCAAGTTCCTTATCATTGAAGATAGAAACAAGTTTTTTTTAAAAAAAATGTTAGAAGATGTAGAAGAAAAATCAAGAAATAAAGATAAAAGAGCTATTTGCACTGGAATTGGAAACTGATACATTGAGATTGAAGCTCGATAGTGAATTCTATAAAAAGGATTACCATCTTTCCTCTGCAGGTGTGTTTGTTTTATCTTTCACTATCATAATAGATTAACATTTAAAAAAAAAAACAGACACAACGGAATTGCATTTTTAGTAAGTATTTAAGCCTTTCTGAGTGCGACTGCACTTACCCTCACCTTCATTGTTCATGCTGGAGTAGCATACTTAAAATCATGACTTCTAAGATTTGTTCTTTCTGGAGAAAGGGGGAGGCGGCAAATTATGCCATTGCACGAGGCGACAAATTGACTAGGACCTGAATGTAGGATGACTCAATTTGAAGTAATGCAGGGTGTTTCAAAATTAATATTAGGGTTTTGAAACTTTGTAGTATCTATTAAAATTAACTTACAATTATAAATATTATATCAAATGAAAGAGCAACTCAAACAGTTTTGTACGCAAGCATGTACATGCATTGTTTCTTCTGTCTGCCGTTAGAAAGAGCAAGTATCAAAGATGGAGACTAGAGAGCAGAAAGCTTTTTGTGTTTTAATAAAGACTGAATCTGTACAGTGCAACCGTCTGTGTGAAGAATATTAAGGAGGCGCTTGCAACTACGCTCTTATCGTTTGCAGTTGCTACAGGTCTAAAGCCTACAGACTACGGTTTACGTGCCAATTTCGCAAGTGAAATATTGCTGCATAACAATGAAGATTTTCAGGATCGTGTCCTCGTCAGTGATAAATCGACATTTCACCTAAGAGCTAACGTGAACACTCATAATGTTTGCATCTGGCCGTCAGCAAATCCTCAGGAGATGGTACAGTTGAAACGAGACTCCCCTAAATTGAATGTGTTTTGTGACATATGGCAGAAAGTTTATGGGCCTTTCTCGCCTATCGACTAGATGTGTGCCGTGTGACGAATGAATCTCACATTGAACACTTGTAGCAAAGACTGTTTGAGGTGCTCTTTTACTTGATGCATTGCTTATAATTGTACGTAAAATGTAATAAGTACTACGAAGACTTAAAACCCCAAAATTTATTTTGAAACACCCTACATTTCTCACCAACAGTGTTGGAAATAAGATGTAAAAAGGAGAGAAAATTTTCCTTATAAACTTATTGTTTACAACGATATTATTATTAGTCGAGACTATAACTACAACAACAACACGAGTTAGTAGTCAAAAACATGTAATCAAATGTATACTCGGTGGCCCAGGTGGCCAAAGTGGCACACACGGGTGTGTCACTTGTTTAATCCGCTCCAGTGTGAACACTAATTAAGATATCGGGATATTATTCTTCCAAA
Organism: Thermobia domestica; assembly: GCF_964235325.1. Taxonomy (NCBI): domain Eukaryota; kingdom Metazoa; phylum Arthropoda; class Insecta; order Zygentoma; family Lepismatidae; genus Thermobia; species Thermobia domestica. The sequence continues at coordinate 22,536,393 of NC_137461.1, forward strand.
ATGTGGTTGGACTATAGTTTATCATATTAATTTCTTTTTCTTCTGGTGTCGAATTTCCTTCTCAAATTTCACCCCAGTCAAAAATTCGAATTTCTTTTCTAATTTCGAATTTCCTTTACTTTTTTTTCCTGTAGCTTCCTTCGTTGTAGAAAGACATCCTTAAGACTTGCAAGGTAGATACCTCGGATGGATACCTAACTGTTGACATCAATTGGACGGGCCTGCGCACACTGTTGCCAATTAGGGAAATAAAAATTCTCCTATATTTGGGCAAAAAATTAGAAATTTTTGTTTATAAATCCGTACCTATACGTCCGAGTGCAAGTCAACTTACGCCAATCGAATATTTGTCCTTACTTAACAAACGAAAGTACAGACCGTTACAATGGGGTAATTAGGGGACGCACGTAAAATTCGTATTTAGGTTCTAGCCCTTGATTTTTCTAGTTTTCCCTTACTTTTCTGTTTACCGTAATATATTTTTGGTAATTAGAAGCTTTGTTCCTTAAATATCGCCACAATACTTGTAGGATATATTAGTGGTGTACCAGTGTTTAACTTAAGATAGTTCGCGTCTGTTTGGTAGCAGTGTTGCCAGCTACAGAATATTTTAATTCCAGATTTTAGGGGGAAATTTTGGAAAAATTATATGTTTTGTCTCTATCATTTCCCTCTTGTTGGCTATATCGGAACAAACGTACCAGTATCTGGAAGTCTCGTCTTTGCTCTACACAACGCACTATAGAAAGTTTCAATAGGATAATTAGGGGAAGTACAGTTGCGGTTTACAGTGGACCTTGTTCTCTAATTGGAAAGATAATTGTGATTTTTTAAAAGGTAGAATGATATATTTTTTATTGACATGCTTACTTTATTAGATATCGTCACAATACTTGTAGGATATATTAGAGGGATACCAAAGCTTATTTTAAGATAGTTCGTGTGTGTATGATAGTAGTGTTGCTAGCTACAAAAACATTTTAATTCCAGATTTTAGGGGCAAATTTTGGGAAAAATTACCTTTTTTATTTCTGTTATTTCCTTCTTGTTGGCTACATTCGAACAAATGTACCAGTGTCTAACAGCCTCATATTTAGCCTACACAGCGCACTATAAAAAGTTTTACTAGAATAATTAGGGGAAGTACAGTTGAGGTTTATAATAAACCATGTTCTGGAAATGGTAAGAATATGGTGAATTTCTGAGGTAGAATGAGATTTTTTTTTAAAATTTCATGCTTACTTTGTTATATATCGCCATGATACTTGTAGGATATATTCTTGGAGCACTACGGTTTATTTTCAGATAGTTTTCGTCTGTCTGATGGCGGCGTTTCCAGCCAAAACAATTAATTCTTGCTATTAGGTGAAAAATTAGGAAAATTTCCCTTTTCCTCTCTATTATTACCCTCTTACTGGCTACATTGAAACAAACGTACCATTACCTGAAAGCTTCCTTTTTGCCCTACAGAACGCACCATAAAAAGTTTCAATAGGATAATTAGAGAAGCTGTACCTCGGCATATTTGTTTTTGCTTCTGAGGCTCAAAATTTCATGTGTATGACAGAATTTTTTCTTTCGCTCTTTGAATGGAAGCCAGCGACTTCAGGATTTCACTGTACCTTGTCAACACACCAAAGATTTGTTTAGGTGACTTGAACCCATATAGCAGCAGTGGTGCTAGATACAAAAATTTTTGAAATTCGGTTAGGGAATTTTTTGTAAATTTTCACCCCTACATTTCCCTCAGTAATTTCCCGCCAGTTGGCAACACTGCAATACAACTTACACCAAAAAACAGCCACATCCATTTTCTTAAAAACAAGGCCTTAACCATATCAATCGAATGAATAGTTTTTGAGCAATAAGTCACTAACTGGAAATGTAGGAAAACGCCAAAAATGACCTGGGGCCGAAAGGAATAATCACACAATTTTGCTCGTATAGGTTGAAAGAAACAAACGATTTGTAAGTTACGAGGGCTTCGACTCAAGTTCTGTTGATTATTTCAATAATCTGCAACATAAATCAATAAATAATAGTTGCCAGAAAAAAAACAGACTTTTGAAAAAAAACATGAAAAAGAACGGTGTTTTTTATTGAAAAAAAACTTCACAGAAAAAAACCGTTTTTTTACAACACTAACCATAGGTAAGTCCGCCAACACTAACCATAGGTAAGATGCATAGTATATCCTGGTAATTGTGATACCCTTTGAAAAAGCAAGTAGGAATGCCCCATGCTGATCCCAAACAAACGTGATCGTCACTTTCGTTCCTCAGAGTTGAACACGGACTTGCTTTGGTGGTGGTACGTCAGCACACTGTCTTTGGTTTGAATAGGGTTTCATGCATGGATTTAAGCAAGGAAACGACTCAAGGAAGGGTTTGGACCTCCAACTCCGGGGTCACATTGGTCTTTTAGGGGAGTCTAGGGTTAGGGAAGGAACTGGCCCTTAGTGTTGCCACGAGACGAGACATTTCTCGTGTCTCGTCTCGTCTCGTCTCGTAAACGAGACGAGACACGAGACGGGACAGAACCCTTTTAGACGAGACACGAGACAAGACAGACTACTTGTCCCGTCTCGTCTCGTGTTTCGAAAATGAAAACGCCTGCGGGAATGGCCAAGATTTAAATTGCCAGTGGTCATATAGGTTGCAAAAGGAAAATCCCTTTTGTGAGAAAACATATTGGAAAGCGTTCATAGAAAAGTGTCCTCTGTCTATTCAATGAAACAATCGTGATACACGAGCTTCCAGGAATATCATCCTTAATCTCTTGCCCCAATTCCCCTTGCTGTAAACTGAGGAATTCTCATTTTTTTCATTTCTGGCTGGAATGATGACAAACAAAATCAAAAACAGGGAAGATTTTTACAAGGTCAAGAAACCGAACTACCACCACCAGCTATTCAATTGGAAAACTGGGTAAGGTCTACACTCATCACAGGCTATAGTTGCGGTATTCTTTTTGCTATATGAACCGAAAACGGCAATTGAAGTATGTCATCTTGCAACTAAAATTTTGTCTTCTCTCTCTCTTTCACACACACACACATACACACATACACATAAAAACACACTTAAAATATTTTACCAATCGCTCGCTTATTATACAGCAGTCATGTTGTAAAATTCACCTCTTTGTTTGGAAGCCGGTCGAAGGACAAAGAAAGCAAAGATACTGTCGACGAGCCCTTCAAATTGTTTGCTTTCAGCAAATTTATGGTACTAACAATACCACTGGAGGTGAAGAGGTTGTACAGGGGGGCCTTCCTTTTGTTACGCGGAAATGTTTGATCTGACCAGAGTGCGAAATTGCCCTCTGCTTCCATGTTGAGAGGAGGGGAATACTTTCCTTTCCTAGTGAATAATATTCATTAGGACCTGAATTATCTTCAAAAATGGTTTCTTACAGGCGCATAAAACCTTTCGAACTTGATAAATGTAAAGAACATTTGGTATAATATTCATGGAACTCCGTTGAAAGCAGAAAATATCATGAGGATGATCAAAATTCGAACATTGAAGAACATAATTAACAGAAAAGAAATAGGATACCCAAACCATATTTTTAAACCTGCTATAAAATGTATATCCTATATTTTTACTAATTCCTTACTCCCATGAAAGTATCTTGGGGGAGGATATTCTCTCCAATTTTTTCACACTGAAATCCTTTTTCTCGTACGATTCCCCCTGACACAATACGAAAAAACAAATGCTGTTAAAATCCATACACATGACCCTTCCGGGACTCAACTCGGGGCCTTCAAGCCGATGGTCTATCGCCGCAGACCGCTCGGCTTGGTATGAAGATGTACGTTGTATGATTGCGAATAGATCACGACAATATAAGAAACTTTAATCCAAAATGGCCACCCAAAAATCAACTTGTTTTAGACCACTAGCTAATCTGGGTATACTGTCATGAGTTTGTTACACAAACGGGGCAACCACCATATAGTATCACACATCCCGCGGTTATGGGAACAGATTTGAACCATGGAGGTGAAGACTGGCCCCAAGCATTCTTTCGTCCGATGTGTCGTTCAGCTCCCATTACTATGGCATTTTAAGTAGAGCTTACTGTGCAGTAACCTATAAAATTTCAATCAAATACTTTCCATTACTCAATAAAATTATTTGGTTCAAAGATGTAAAAAAAAAAAAAAAAAATAATAATTCCCACAATCTAAACATGCTAAAATGGAAAGTAGTTTGTTTGATTGTTATGGGTTAACACTGTGAAACCTAAAGGCTGGAATATATGAAATCAAAGTGTACACACATATCTATCTCTCTATTTATCTATATACCGTATGCCGCGTCCCCGTGTAAGCCGCGCACCCCCAATTTCTGAAACGTTAAAATTGAAATAATAATAATAATAATAATAATAATAATAAATAAATAAATAAAAAACTCGTGTAAGCAGCGCACATCAATTTTCTGAAGAAAAAAAAGGTACAATGTATTTTTCATCCTACTTTTAATCATTAAAATTGTTATACACAGAGACAAACCAACAATACTGTGATTATTAACAGAAATCACTCCCGTGCCTAGCTTTCTTCGTCGCCGAGGAGCTGGAGCACGTATCACCATCGGACTAAATAAAGTCTTCGCTCAATGCAGCATTTTTTAAAGCTGCGGACGACAAGATCCTCTGGAATTGAATTCCATGCTTCAATAATCCATTCGCACAAAAGGCGAAGTGCAGGTTTCTTAATTCGGCCAGTTGGCGTAGTTTCGTGTACTGCAGTTGCCATCCATTCAGTGTACTGTCGCCGCAAGTTGTTCTTGAAAGGCCGGTTGATGCAAAGAGGAAAGATGAGCTGCAACATGTCATTTTATATTTATGTCATGTCATTTATATAAACTTTTCTACTCTTGTAAAATTACTCAATATTAGGTTAATAAAAACTCCCCGTGATTTTAAATGCTTGGTGGCTCAGTCAATTCTACATTTCCTCGTGTATGCCGCGCACCCTGTTTTTTGACTTCGTTTTTGTGCAGAAAAGGTGCACGGCATACACGGATAAATACGGTATCTTTCCATCTCTCTCTCTCTCTCTCTCTGATTATATATATATGCAGACACTATAAAGCAAGTGGGTTGATAGTATACGGTAGTGTCGGGGATGGTCACACCTTTACATCGAACTTTGCTTGTCGTGTAAACATTATTTGACATTAGTGCCTTCATCTTCGACGTACCTATGAGCAATTTACTGTATATTCGTGTATTGAAACTGGTGAAACAAATTTCAGTTTCAGAATGTTAAAAAAAAAAGAAAAAAGAAAAGAAAAGAAAAGAAAAGAAAAGAAAAGAAGAAGCCAGGTCGAGAAGCTCAGACAACTAACAGCAGAGATATATTATCTTGTAAACTATTTGTCCTTGCCTTGTGAGCTTATTTGAATTTATTTTTAAGACCTTTAGGCAATTTTGGCCGAATGGATGATGATGGGGAAATTAGTGGAATGAAGAAAGTAGTAGGATACTAGACAACTTCGAGAAAACACACACATTCGAAAAATGAAATGAAATGAAATGAAATCTTTGAGTTTTACGTCCCACGGTTATGCCGGTTAGGCTAAAGGAGACAGTGATGTTTAGTAATGAATGAAATGGTGGAATGAAGAAAGTGGGAGGAAACGGGAAAACCCCGAGAAAACCCACGCACATGGTGTTTGTCCACCACAAAGTTCACTTGGCGAGGCTGGGATCGAACCCGAGACCCTAAGCACCAGAGGTGAACGCTCTACCACTGAGCCACCGCGGTCCCCATACACATTCAATGTTTGTCCACCAAAAGGTTAAATGGCACTAACCGAGATCGAACCGACTACCACATACACCAGAGATGAAGGCTTCACGGTGTAGCTACCGTGACATTTCTTGTCTTGTGTGTTCTGGGTAATTTTTGTAACTTAGTTGTATCTTGATTAGCATTGTGCAGCCTGCTACATTTTACTTTCGTTCCCATGGTATGCTGCTATATTTTTACGAGACAAAACGAGACAAACGAGACGAGACGAGACGAGACGGGACAGAACCTCTCGAGACGAGACACGAGACGGGACGAGCACATATTTTCGAGACGAGACACGAAACGAGACATGCTTTGTACGAGACGATACGGGACAGCATGAAGTCTCGTCTCGTCTCGTCTTGTGGCAACACTACTGGCCCTGGCCTTTTAGAAGGTACCATCCCAGCCTTCCCCTGGTGGGAGTGAAGAAAACCAGGAAAACCTAGTCAAACAAATGACAGCGTGCCTCTTTGAATCCTAGACTCAAGAATAGTTGGGATTATTCGAAATACGACCTCTAAAATGGGAATAGGGGTTTTCATTTTGTTTTGTTCACCAGGTCTCCGAAACTATAGGGAACAGATAATGAAATAGTGTGTGCATTATTCACTTGCATGTATTTATTATCCAAGGCGAAGTGAACTGGGATGCGGAGAGAGAAAGGAGGTGTTCGCGGTAATACGTAGAGGCATATGCTACTTCTCCATACAACTAATAGCATTATTTCAGCTCTAGTCAAACAACCACAAACAAAACAATTACAGAATAATGGCTGACAACTCGGAAATCGAAATAAGCGTGTTGCTGAAACAGTGCTCTTCTCTATTTCTGACTATTACTTTTTTGCTTTCATTTGAAAAACTCCAAACCACACTAAGTAACCATTGTCAACTGAAAAGCAAAAATCTTCGTGGAAATAAAGATGAATACTATAGTACATATTGTTACTTGAGAGTATTCATGTTTCCACCGAAGATTAGTGGTGGGCAATGGAGGAACCAATCGGGTATATTGATGTTTCTTCTATAGGCTGTTCTCTATATAGATTCTTAATGTATACTATTGCGTTGAAAACTAGCATTGAATAAGTACATGTGTATATTTGCATGTGAAATACAAGAAATATTGCATACATTACTCTTCTTAAGAGCCTGACATACCGTTTCTCTTTTACTTGTTTTTCATAAGTGAAAATAGATAATCACAATCGTAGATAATGTTATTCTACAACAGAAAATATAAACCTGAATAATTTTCAGTGTTGCCATCCATAGAAATTACAGTGTTGCCAGAATAACATTTCCTTCAAAATCTAAGTTAAGGCAGCAACTAGAGGAACAAACTCAACTGCATTTGATTACGTATCATGTTGTTTTAGTATCCTGTGAGCTACTTTTTAAATAGGATTGTTATTTAATTTTAATAACCGTATATTAAAACTATTTCGTTTATTGCAAACTAAATACAATTATTATTTACAGACTCACGGGCTATGGGACAGATCCAGATACCGGCCCAGATTCGTTATTCGATTCTCACATTCTTAAGCTCACATGCTATGGAACAGATCCAGATACAAGCTCAGTCAATTTTCCCATTCTTAGGCTCACAGTCTACATTGAGAAAAAGCGCATGTAGCGTACGTAAAAACATACGTTACACGTGTAAATTCTATAGTTTTTGGACTTAACGTACAGCAAACGTATGACTGAAAGGTATATTTTATACTTACTTTCCGTATAAGTGTTCCGAATAAACGTACTTTTCGTACGAACGAAAGAACAGTATACAGGCGGTCAGGATCTCACATACAGATAGACTTCTGTAACATATAGTTGACGTATATATCATACATATATGTATGTCATATACGGAAGACTGTTACATGTCATGCATCCTACAACGGCATGATGTAACCAGAGTTGGCGTGGGTTAATGAAAACTTGACCCACCACCCACCGTGACCCACCACGCACATGTGATCCACTCTGACCCACCACCCACGGTGACCCACTCTGACCCACCACACACGGCGACCCACTCTGACCCACCACCCACCATGAACCACTCTCATCCATTGTGGCCTACTCTAACTCACCAAAATCCATCGTCATCAACTCTGAACACGATCCACGGCCTCTTCTGAACTGACTAAAGAGTTTACACATGTAGTAAAACAAGACTGTGAAATTGTCACTAATCGGAGTTTGAATTTCTAGTCAATCGCTCAAGCACCACTCTGTTACAATAACGGTGGATCTGACCTTTACGATATAAAATGGTAAAGTGTTTGTCAGTGAGGAAATTGAAACAGTTCGAGGTAGGGGAAATTAGTGTGATCCTAAAATATACTTGTACTAAGAGACTATTCTTGAAAGTGTTAATTTCTGAACGCATTCCACAAGAAACTTCTATTCGCAGGAAAATACCCCTGTATAATATGGAAAAGGTTATGGTTTCTCAGTTCACAATATTTTTCTCACAAAAGACTTGAAAAATCAGTTTTTCATAGTGTATAAAGGTGCTTGGGTACCCTATGTGAGAGCATCTCCATAAAGTATGCTCTTAATTGTAATTTGTGTAGTCACTAAAACACCACGTTAAATTTAAGTTACAAATATGCATAATGTAACTTATGAATATTTATTCAAAGTAGTTTACCTAAAGCAAAGAACAGACTTACTAAAAATTAGGTACAAAGTTGAATAACACAAATAAGCCATTCGTAATACAGTATAAGTATACATTTTCCATAACTCGTAATTTTCCACCTTAAAACAAATCTGAAATCGGGTTTATTTCCTGTTGGTAACTTTTTCGTGGTAAATCATCCGCAGCGGAATAATGTCTATCTTTCAGCCAAGAAATAACTAGCTCGTCTACTTTGAGCTTGTCTTGCGATGGGCCATTAACATTGATGAGCAACAAGTTAGACAATGTTCGAGCACTCAGTCTATTTCTAATATCAGTCATCTGTAGATTCAGAAGGGGAAATCCCCGTTCGTACTCTGTCGTGGAAATTGATAATACTTCTACCGGACTTCTGCAACTCCTCATCGACAATCTACTTGTTAGACTTAAGTCTGATAACGATTTTTCTTGGTCAGTTTTGAAATACTCAGCAAGAAGTATAATCTCTCTATCATCATACAACATCTTTTCCATATCGACCATGTCAGTTGGCAATGTCGACTCATGGAGAACACAAACTTCATCTACCACGCCTTCGATAAGGAATCTTGTGAATAAATTATCAATTAAAGCCTGATAAACTGATGATTTCTTATTTGCTTATAAATTTAATTTTTGTAATTACACATGAAGGTTTGATGCTATTACCAAGTTCCCTTCTCTGCCTATAAAGCGAAAGGAAACGAGGTTCCTGGAAACAGGGTTGATATGTTTAAAACAAAATGTTTAAAACAAGTGTTTAAAACATGTTTAAAACGAGGGCTGTTGTTTTATTCAGTTTGTTTTAAACGTTTTAAACAAATTGTTTTAAACGTGTTTTTTTTCGATGCTGGTTGGACATGTTTAAAACAACTAAAATATCAGATTGAAGAAGCTAATTTAATTTTCTAACAAACAACCCATCCTCCGCAGGGTTTGTGCATGGAGTAAATTACAAGCAGAGTTATATTCTTATTATAACAGCAATTACTGAACGAAATTCTGCACATCAGTGTGCTTATAACTAAACCAACAGAAGTTCAAGTGAAGTATTTGAACATTTCATGAGATATACACCATTGAAAACCTTATAGACCACAACTTCCAACGAGATAATATGGGTCAAATTCCCGCCGTATTCGTAGAAAAAGAACAGACATAAAAAATCATTAAAAATATGAAAATATTGACTTTGCGGGGCCCTGGCAACCCTTGCAGTTACCTGCGCTGACAAAATGATGCTAATGTGTAGGCCACATACTTGTGACAATAATATAAGAAATGGTAGCCATTGCTGCCATTGCGTAATGAATTCGTTTTATGTAGGAAATATTTTTTAAAAAAATATGCGCAGAAAAACATTCATTGAATTAGACATTCTCTCCCCTCCCCCACTATAGTACCACGTCCATATGCAAATCATTTTTGCTGCACACATCATGTATACGAACAAGAATTATGCTTCTAGACCACTTCAGTGAAATATATCTTGTGTTATACGGGACCGTCCCGAAAATAAATGTAAATTAACCAAATTTGACCCCCTCTTCCTCTATAAACAACAAGTACACATACAGGTTACTATCATGTAGGGGACTACTTCATTGCTTCACATACCAATTTTTATGGATGTACCACACAGAGGGGAAGAATACCCGCCAAAACCTGATGAAAAAAAATTGATGAGAAAAAAAATTCATCCTCCCTCTCTCGGCCGTACATACGTACCCCGTATATACATAAAATGCAAGTGACGGAAAGCTTTATCTCTCAAAAATACTTTGGTACCAAATCACCTTTCTAGCTTAATTAAGGACTGAGCTATTGATGTTTGTTGTAAAAATAAATGTAATTTACGTCAAAAAACTGAAACTCCAAAAATTGGCTAACTTTCTCCCCTCCCTGCTCCCCATAATAAGCAAGAAGTACAAATCAGGGTTGGCAAAAACCATGGTTGTTATTGAAAAAACAAAAAAAAAAGTTTTTTTGGTTTAAACCAGGTTCTTTTGGTTTAAATAATTTGCTTGGACAGAAATAAGTTTGTTTCGCCTTGATGTTATTATGCAACTACCGGGTTATGCTGGAAGGGATCACATAAGCTTAAAGCGGAATAAAAATCGTTTCTCGAGTTACATCCGAGAGAAATTGTCCTCCATTTGAACTCGGAACCAGGACTAATTGGCCACAAATGCGATACGTCTGCCGACTCACTCACGAAGGAATCCTGATAAAAATACGTTGTACTGATCTTTACATGCTTCTTAATATAACTGTCAAGAGTCATTTCAGAAGGACAAAAAGATAAACAGTTGCACAAGTGAAAGCATTATACAGAATTACATATGGACAATTTCAAAGTACTACGGAGTACAGAAGAACTAATTTAGTTCGAGTTAGTTAACAGCAACTTTTATTGGTCCAAATTAAAGAAATACAACGACTTAATTTGCATATTAGTAAGAAAAGTGAATAAAGATACGAATTATTTGAGTCCACTTTGGCTCAGACTCATTTATACATAAATAAATACCAAAGAGACTTCTCATTTCACTAAATGTCTCTCGTGGGGTCTGACCCCCCTCCCCCCACACAAAAAGTACGGCATTTCGATGTATTTTATCAATAGTAAACATTAAAACGAAACAATATTTAGAATTTTTCTTTGATTGCAATTAAATAAAAACAATAATAACAACTACAAATAAATCACAAAACAAACATTTATAAACTTATATATATAAAGTTGCTTATGCAGTATAATCTTTTTGAGTAATGAATGGGGAATTTAGGTCTGAATATAATACGAATAATATACGGGAGTGAAACGTGATAACCCACAAACGTGTGTTCATCAAGATTTTACAAACACTTACACCTTTAGGAACATTTTTCGTTTTTTGGTTTAAACCAGCCAACCCTGGTACAAAAACACGATATTACCATGTAGTAACCTACTTCATTGCTTCATGTAACAATTTTTATGAATCTATCCCCCAAGAGGGGGAACGGCCCCCAAAAAACTGTTGAAAACAAAACAAAACAAAAAAAAAAAAAACACGATATTTACCCTCCTTCCACATACATAAAATGCACACCAGGAAAGTTGTATCTTTGAGGAATAAATTAGTACCAAAACCATCTTCCAGCCTTAATTTGAGGTTTAAGACTGAGCCATTGAGGTTTAAAGCCCTGACACAGCAGTTGCGTCAATGGGAGTTTAAAGATGAAGAATGCAGACGACCAGTAGAACGTAACACAAAGAAACTAAACTACATATTCTGTGAACGGAGATCGGGAAAATCCCGATTTTTTCTCCGGAATTGAACATTTGGGCGGATCGAGATTAGGGAAGTTCCCGAAATTTGATATAGCGGTTGAATATAGATGGCAAGCAGTACCTAAGAGTGTAAAAATGTAATATATATGCTTATGTAGATTATTGTTTTAAACAAAATAAACGTTTTAAACATGTTTTTTTCTTGTTTAAAACAAAGTACTTTGTTTTAAACGTTAAAAACGTTTTAAACAAAAAAAACATGTTTTAAACATAAAAAACGTTTTTTATGATTTTTTTAAAAAAAAACATGTTTTTTTTCAACCCTGCCTGGAAAGTGTTCAGAGGTGAACGGGAATTTCCCTTCTTCTTCCCCTTCAATTACCACACTGCTGTTTGCCATGTGCCAAATTACGATGAATTTCAATTAAATTATCATAGTATAATTATTTCCTTGTTGAATTATCGATACTTTTCAGTAAAAAAAAGGTGAAAGTTCCAAATCAAGGTAAGTAGACCAACGTAAAGGGAAAAAAGTGCAAAATTTTCCATATAATTATGCGTACAATCCAAACTTAAAATTTCCGTGTAATTAAGCTTACAGTACAAATTTTATGCCTATTTTCTCACAACTTTATAGGTTGATTGCCCTGTGTTGTAAGCGCTCCATATAATAAACATAAGCGTCAGCAATTATTATAGTAGAAAGCAATGGATATATGAAGCCAAGCACTGTATTTTTTGTTTCTGATTTTTTTCTTAAATAATATCGATCATTTTTGATCATTTTTACAAACCAACTCACTACCAATTTTCCATATATAGAAAGTGCTTCCCCCCACATAAAGGAGAATTTAAAAAAATGCTAGACACATTCTGTTTATTTTCAATAAAGAGTTAATACACTGAATTTCAGGTCAGTAAGTTTAACGGCTTGCGAGATACTCTCTTTTTTTCGCAAAAATTCGGATCCTCACTACCTCCTTAGGATATTATGCATTTTAATAAAAGCAATATAACATCCCAGTTTGGATTAAGGCCTAACTATATACCAAAAGTAATTTCATTTGACTTTGCAATTTGACCGTGATGATCAGGCACATTGAATTTTTTATATAATAATTTATATATTACAGTGATTCAAAAATGTATTTTTTCCAGTAGTTAGCTCCTCTAAAAAGTCACAGAATTCGAAAGCCAAGTAGTAGTGTAAGTCCTATTGATATTATTACTATTAAAAATATCAATATCCAAAAGTGCCTGAAGTTCTTTTTTCATTTGGTTAGATATACTCACCTCAGGTAAGTAGACAGAAACAAGTGGAAAAGGTAGGAAATGAAGGTCTTGAAAGTAAAACGAAGACAAATTTACCAGTCTTCAGAAGATACTGTCTACAATGCAGTGAGCAGAGAGGGTCGGTAGATCATACTGAGTCGGCGGGTCGCAGTGGGTCACGGTGGGTTATAGTGGGTGGTAGGTCACAGTGGGTCATGGTGGGTGGTGGATCACAGTGGGTCATAGTGGGTGGTGGGTCACGATGGGTGGTGGGTCACATGCTGTTGACCCACGACCCACTGACCCACTCAGAAAACTTGACCCACTGACCCACTCCATCTCTGGATGTAACATCTAAGAGGGAATAGTAGGAATAACATATGCTCCGTACTTATTTCCGTAGTAAACACAAGGATTCCGTATATTTGAACAATATAACGCTGTCCGGATAACTGATTTTTCGATTCTCACATTCTCATATTCATAGGCTATGAAACAGATCCACATACAGCCTTAGATCCCATTTTCGATTTTCACATTCTTATATTCACAAGCTATGGGACAGATACAGATACAGATTTATATCCCATATTCGATTTTCACATTCTCATATTCACAGGCTATGGGACAGATCCAGATACAGCCTTAGATCCTATATTCTATTCTCACGTTCTGATATTCACAGACTATGGGACAGATCCAGATACAGCCTTAGATCCCATATTCGATTCTCACATTCTCATATTCACAGGCTATGGAACAGATCCAGATACAGGCTCAGATCCTATGTTCGATCAGGTTCAGATTCGTTATTCGATTTTCACATTGTCAGGCTCACAGGCTATAGATTAGTTCCGGATTGGAGATCGGACGCGAGATTTGATTCTCACATCCGATTTCGAATCCAGAACAACCTGAAACGAATGTACAGTCTTGTTTAAAAAGATCTTGATCACCCACTTTGCTTTAGGTCATATTCTGGCAACCGTATGTACGAAATTCTAATAGTTTGGTCCTAAATAAATATCTCAATTGTCCAAAGAAAATCCACATTTGCGTGATTTAATTCCGTTTATGAGAAAGAATACAAATGTTTTCAAAGAGATGTGGGTAGCCAGTTTTTTTCAACAAGACTATACAATTGAATACCTCACCGTCTATGAAAATTAACATAACAATGTCAAATGATTTAAGACCAATATACTTTCTAAGTCGTGAGTGTCCAATGCTCCTTAAGGTCGAAATCGGGCTTGTTGCGTCGAAACTATCACTGTATGTCAGAATTCAATATTTTATTTCGATTTTTAAATGTGCCGATTTTGGCTTGATAAACGGACGGTAGAACCAGAAGAAAAGAAGAAAAATAGCGCAAATGGCGACACAGACTAAGATCTGCACCAGAATAAAAGCTTTTCCTCTTCATGAGAGGAATGGAATGAATACAATATCTTATGGGCAACCCCAAAATTGCATACAACGTAGCGTCGACATCATATAGATGAATAGATATGAAAATCACTACGTTTGTGACTTAATAACTCTTGAACCAGGTAACAAATCTCAATGAAATTTTACACATAGGTAAGCCGAGACAGATCTCGATCAAATTTCCCATATAGATGAGGCTTGAGTCTGGGATAGTTTTTATCTTTTCACTTTGATGATGCACCTTAGGGGAGGAGGAGAGGGATATATGTAAAAATGATCTAAAATGACCGATATTAGTGTCAAATCCATAGTTTTCGAGGTCGCGGAGATGAATAGTAACACTTCAGAAGCCGTTTAAATCCAAATTCAGTCCCGCAACTTGGGAGAGGGGGGGAATATATAACATGATCGAAAATAACCAGTATTAGTATCGAATCGATAGTTCTCGGGTCGCGGAGACGAACAATGACACTTCTTATGCCGCTTAAATCCAAATTAAGCCTCATTATTACTTTACGTCCAAAATGAAACGTATTCTCCCCGTGCGAAGAACGGGTATTCTTCTAGTATAATACATGACCGAAAATATGATAGACCTAAAAAAAAGTTTTTAGGAAAATAAATAGAAAGTACGTAGGCTATTTTGAGGATTTTACATGTAGTAGATCAAACTTAACGAATCATACATCCCGAACACATACAATCACAAATAAACATTTATCCTTCAAGAAGGAAAGGGGAAACAAAAATGTAAACGAATTTTGTTTTGTTACTTCTGCTTTCGAGATTGTGTTTGAATTTATCTGCCGTCACGTTGTATACGCAACGAGCTAATAATTAAGTTCTTTCACCTTGTGTTAGTGAATCGTACTATCGACATTTGTATACGTATCGCGCAACAGATAAATCCATGGACAACGTTTCTTTTGTATGGATATAAACCTCGCTTTAATTAGAAGATGCCTAAACAAACATACGAGTTATTTTTAGATGCAAATACTGGCTGTATCATACTATACGCCTAGCTCTGGTTTTAAGATCTTTCATAATAGGCAGGATTCTTTTTCCTTATGATATTTACACCTGGGTTTACTCGTAAATTCAATTGTTGACACATAGGACATAGCTTGAAGGTTGAACTGAAAGCAATAAAAAAAAGTTCGAGGAAGCATTAAAAAAAAAGTATAGAAAGCTAACACAATTGAAGTCACAAAAGACCATTAAAGTTGTCTGATGTTTCAAAGAAATTTAACAATAGCTAAATTTTTAATTATCTAGATAAAGTTTTGTTGATGATTGCATTGAATTTGTTCTCAATTAATACACTTAATGACAAAATGTATAATGTTTATAGTTTTTTTTTTTTAATCTATATCAATTCACAAAATTTGTTCATGAGATCTGAGTTCTTTAGGGCGAATTTTAGACGAAAAGAAATATCTATTTAAACGGCGTGACAAACATCTTGGCATTTGAAGGCGGTGCTCCAAGTTCCCTTTAAATGCTGCTACCAAATGAGAGGCCAGTGGTATTGCCACGTTTATTTTGTATACATCCACGTCTATCCTCTGCCACCTGATGGCGCTGTAGTTCGTCTGCTTAGTCATAGCCACACCCCTTAGCAGTCGGCAACGTCGCGTCAGAGCATTCGTTTAGCTGAAATGCAAAGATGTTTGTTACAGGCTTTAGTTGGGCCGACTCGTTGTTTCAACCCTGCAGCACTGGAATAGCTTGAGGATCGTGTTGTCTGAGTAGCACAAGGGAAATGTGAAAGAGGGGTTGCTTAGCAAAGTTACAAAATTATAAGTAGGTTTTAACACTATTAACAGATTATTTTGCTCCAAAGTTAGCAGGCACGCAAAAAATAAGGATGAAGTGCTCGTTAGGCCTGTCTAAGATTTTTACTTTCTACTGACGATAAGAGAGAAGAAACCAAGGATCTTATAAAATAGAGGATCTGCCCTTACAACAAAATCTTGAAGCCATACGTCACAGTTTCGCCACCCCTACTCTGCCCACTCCGCCCAATAGGATCGCAATGTTTTGAGCCAACAATCATGGCGGAAACGAAAGTACTCAATCAGACGATGGGCAGAAACGAGAGTAGCCAATCAGACGTGCCGATGCTCGGTTGTTTTTTGGTTTCATCGATTTAATAGAATGAAGATACATATGGGCAGATCCTCTATTTAATAACATCCTCAGAAGAAACTGTGGTGATTATGAAATAAAAATTGGATTCGAGATTTGAAAGGATTTACACGTCTCTTATACTATACATGCTGATAAAGGGATTGTTTCTATGTTCGTCTGCTCGTCCCAATATATCAGGTTTTCTAAAATGTATTGAGCCTTTGGAGATCAAAATTGAGAATGCGATTTGAAAATACCTTTATGAAACCATATATGCACTATTTTGTTCAATGTCCTTTTATCATTTGTCCGGCAAAAACCATAAACCTGTCAGTGTACAATTTAAATTATTTCTGGATAAAAATTGTGACACGTGGTTTTCACAGGCCCCTTTTAAAAATAACATTATTCAGGGAGTTCTGCAGAGACTGAAACAAATTACAGTCTGACGATACCAGCTCTGGGCTAAACGGTGGATGCATTAAACTTCCCAGCCAAGTTCTCTCAATTTCTGACGGGTCCTTCAAGATGTATGTGGTTTGATGTTGTCAGCGTGGTGTACAACACCCTTTCTTTTGACCAATTCCGGACGTTTCTTATGAATTGCTACGCTCCCTCACGCTAATTGTTTGCAGTGCAGACCTAATGGCAGCAGCTCGTGATGCACGATGCCCTTCCAATCCCACCAAACGTACAGGATAACCTTCCAGGGCGTCAGTAGTGTGGACTTTCCCCATAGACTGAGGAACCTTTTCCTTGCTTCGACCACGATCTTTTTCGCAAGTTGTTGTCGTAGGTTGTGCACATTTCATCACCCGTGATCGATTAGATACGGCTCGAGTTCGTTACGTTTTAATAAACTTGCATATGAAATTTAGATCGAGTAAATATTTTTGAGTCAGATCATGTAGCACCCAAACATTGAGCTTCTTTTTGTAGCCAGTCTCATATAGCCTCGCTGCTGAACGGGACGTTAAACCCAAACTCAATTCAATTCAATTCAATTCTTTTTGTAGCCAGATTTCTCCAAAATACTGCTTGGTGATGGATGTTTGGGTCATTGACGATGTCATGACTGCTTACATGCCAGTCTTGCTCGATGTTTTGCCAGAATATCATCCACTTTTGCTGCTATTGATCGTCTACGTCGAGGAGCATCTTGAATATTGAAATTTCCAAAACGAAAGGCAGAACATTTTTTTAACATATCTTGATCTGTTCAAACATATGATAACCTATCTTACCCATAACCAGAACAAATTTCTTCACAAGTCTGCGCAGCATTACGTCTTTACCGAAATAAAATTGTAGCGCAGTTTTACGGAAAGTTCATTCGAATAATTTCGTCTTGACTCTGGAAGATGCTTTTTCCGTCTCATTTCGTCTCGTTTTGTAAATCTATTCCTTATTTTTTCTTAATTTCATCTGGAAATGATCAGAATTCTTTCACATCACAACAGGTCCAAAGAGAATGTGACACAATAACACTTTAACCATATATTTTTTTTATTGCAATATTTTGCATATTGACTTGTGCAACTTTAAAAGTTGTATACTATGGATCATGTAATCCTAGAACAGTGTTTGAGATCCAAGACCTAGGTGAACTTGTGTTGCCTATGAGATACATGAAATTCCTAGTCTCGTCTCAAATTTAAAAAATGTACTACTCGTGTCGACTCTCATGATTTCGAGACGAAATCACATGACATTAACTTGTTTGGCGGGCGAACGTGACATTGTGTCTAGTTACACTGTGCAGTCTTACCTTGTTGAAGGATTATTTGCTTCTTGGAACTATATTGAACAGTTTCATAGTTTCGACTAATTTAGGGTAGTTTTAACACAGTGCATTGTCCAACATACTGTAAAGCCACATTGCCACGTTAAATAAATCTTGTAACTGTCATAAAAAAAAAAACTTACAACCCGATCTTTGTATTTACTCTTTATATGTTACAACTTCTTGAAAGCAAGAAAGATTTCTCCACACATGCAGCACTGCACTCTAGTGGACAAAAAGTGAACCTCCTCATTAAAAACGTGTATTTTGGCGCACTTCCCCTCCCTGTCCAAAAGCATCCGTTGTTTCGGAAGCGGTGAAACTGCTTTTTTCTTTTATGTCAGCGGGAGGGCGATAGCAGGTAGCAAACAAGACGTCCCAGAAAGTTGTGCATCGTTCAACTCCTTGCAAGATGGAAAAAAAAGTTTTATGACCCTTTCAAGACTATATGTACATGGTGAAATATGATAGGGTTTCAAGGATTTTTTTTATGACCCGTACAGGTTCTTCTAACGTGGCAACGTGGCTTAAAGATAGCGTTAGGCGTCATATTTGCATGTATTTCCATCGCTCCTTTGTCATTTGCATGTGTTGTTCTCTATGCTTCCATCCTACTGTTTGATGCTATGAACATATTGTGAATGTGCTTAACGCTCTATCTATAGATGATATCTACACATACTTATCATTTGATGATGGAATTGGAAACACGTCAGATGTCTGGGTTTGCAATGATTCAGGTAACGATTGCAGCTCCGAACTATTTATGGTGGAATGTTACCGCGAACTTCGTATTACGTGAGGAGGACAGCAATTTACAGCGACCTGAGCAGAGGTGATAGCGTGAAATCTGCCAGCTTTATGATTTCGAAAGTGGGCAATTTTTTGGTTCTCGGTTAGGTGATGTGAGCGCCACGAAAGTGGCAAGGCGATGGGTGTGTCAAGAGAAAGAGTGTCCAAGGTGATGGCCCACAGAACTCACGGCAACACCACATCTGCGAAAAGGGACAATAGTCGGAAGAAAATCCTCGATAATAGGTCCCACCAACCAATAAAGTAGATTGTCCCTGAGAACCATCGTCTGACTGCGATCTATCCTCAAGCAGCACCTATGTCAATATAGTTATAGTCCGCCACGAGTTGTATGACACAGAGCTAATAATCAAGTTGCACAGGCGAAAATGCTTGTAAGGGACCGTAAAGCTTTAGCACGACGTCAATGGTGACGCGATGATGATGTGTCCATTCACATAGCTGTTGCTGTGGTTTGAAAATGAAATGAAATTTTTGAATTGAATTGAATTGATATTAGTTTAGCGACTCTATCAGCAGCGAGGCTATATGAGACGTGGACTACTGATTAACGTGGAATCCGAACCACATGAGCTCCCGCCGGGAGATGAAATTTTTGAGTTTTACGTTCCAGGGTTAGGCTAAAGGTTGGTGATGATGAAAGATGAATGAAATAGTGGAATGAAGAAAATGGGAGAACCCCGAGAAAACACACACATATGGTGTTTATCCACCACAAATTCACTTGGCGGGAGCAAAGTTTGAACCCGGGACCCCAATCACCAGAGATGAACGCTCTACCACTGAGCCACCGCGGCCCCTGCTGTGGTTTGAGACCCATGGGGATTAAGTTGAAAAATTTCTCTTTGCCCACCCATTTGACAGTCCAGAAACCCGGAGAAATTTTCACTTTCACTCTTCCACACGGAACTGAGTGATACACTGCAGCGAATGATGTAACATACCACACTGAATGATGCGTGATGCACTGAATGATGTAATATATCACTTGCTATCATTCCTACTTTTAAACGCCGTTGAACATCGCATGAAAACTATTCTGAGGGCGGAAAGATGGTCCAACGGCATATTAATATGGTAAGTTGCACTTTTAGAGGTGTTTCCATTACATTGGCCAGAATCATGTGTATATCATTTATCTACCCATGCTTATCTCGTAAGTCTATAGATCTATTATATGTGTGGCTTAGTGAAGGTACAACACAAAATATTTGATGTGAAGGATGATCCGCAAGTTGTGAGTGGTTTGAAATCAATAAATAAACTGAAATTGCACTGAATATTTTTGCGATCCAATATACAGATGGTGATCAGAAAAATGGAAACACCTGAACGAAATTGCAATTACCAGATTAATATGGTGTCGGGCCACCTTTCGCCTTCAGAACAGCCTTGATGCGACGTGGGATTGAGGCATAGAGGTCGTGAATGGTAGCAAGTGGAATTTTACACTATTCCTCGTGCAGGGCATCGGCCAGTTCTGTGAGAGAGGATGGAGGTGGAAATCGTCGCCGGAGTCGTGTTTCCAAGACGGACCACAGATGCTCAATTATGTTGAGATCTGGAGATTGGGCGGGCCAGGGGAGGTGTTGAAATTCATCCCGATGTTCCTGAAACCACGCTGCAACAAAGCCAGCTATGTGAATGGGTGCATTATCATCCTGGAAGATGGCGTCATTGTCCGGGAACAACATCCGGACCATAGGATGCAAGTGGTCTCTTAAAAATGCGACATAATCGTTGGCAGTGATTCGTCCGCTAAGTGTGACCACAGGACCCAATGATAAACCATGATATTGCGGCCCACAGCATCACCGAGCCGCCGCCACGTTTCACAGTTGGGCGGAGACACTGCAGATCCTAAGCTTCTTTGGGCGTTCTCCACACATAAACACGACCCGTGGTTGGGAATAGGGTGAAGGTAGTGTAAAATGGGAGACCTCTCAGAGATTCAAAGAGGGCAAATTGTTGGTGCGCGGTTATGTGGAGTGAGTGTGACGGCAGTGTAAAGGTTGGTGATGATGTGGACCGACCATATCACACGTTTCCAGTCCTCAACGGTCCAAGTTGCATGGTCGCGGCACCATTTGCGGCGTGCGAAAGCGTTATGGTTCCTGATGAGCGGTTTGGCCCGTGCAACACGACCCCGTAAGTTCATGTCATGTAATTCGCGGCGGACTGTGATTGTCGAAACAGGGTGGGGGAGGTTCTGATTGAGTTCCTCCGTCACTTTCTCCGCAGTGGCACGACGGTTCTGCGTGACAATGCGCTTTAATACCCGGCGTGACCTGTCACTCATAATTTTCTTCCGCCCACTGTTCCGCTTCCCCGATGTGGTTTTCCCGTGTGTTGTGTAGGCCGTCATCACCTTCGATACTGTCCCACGCGACACACCTAACACAGTAGCCACTGCCGTCACACTCACTCCACATAACCGCGCACCAACAATTTGCCCTCTTTGAATCTCTGAGAGGTCTCCCATTTTACACTACCTCCGTCTGCTGCAGCCACTGGACACTGCTGTTCCACTGCGCCTGATGTAGTATGGAGACCGACCTAACACACCGCCACCAGCGGTTCGGCGCTGCGGGCGCCACGACACCACTGCCAACCCATACATCTGACGTGTTGCCAACTACAGGTGTTTCCACTTTTCTGATCACCATCTGTATATATTCCGATTGATTATTCCGATGATCTCTTATTTTGACCAAGCAGACAGTTCATGTGCACTCTCAAGGACGGCTGTCGATGTCCTCTAGTGAGTTGTCTACTTCCGAACTGGGCATAAGAACATATAAGTTAAATTCTACACAAACATCAAGCTGATCGCACGTCAATATATGGAGGTTGTTCTCGATGATGATACTCTTTACTACCATTCCACTTTGAGTCAGAATTCAAGGACTTCCAGCTACGAGATAATGAAGAGTTTCTTATAACGATAATCAAGCTACCCATTAAGATGAAGCTGACACAAAAATAGGACTTCACTAAGCATTTCATTACGTCACTAGTAAGATGACAGTACGCAGAATGCTTAATGAGATATTAAACAAAGCTATGAGTAACTCAAAAACTTAAGATTTTGTGTAACTATGACGTTGTCCAAAGATGAGACATCAACAGATGGATCACGTCAAGCAGGAAAGAAAATATATAGGTATACTTGATGAAAGTGAAAAAGATGTAAGTTCCAGAATAGCACAGGCTCGACAAGCATTCAATAGGAAAAGAGGACTACTAACGTCAAGAAATGTGTCGCTGGACGTTCGTAAACGATTTATTACGACCTTGGTATGGAGCGTGGCGCTCTACGGATCACACACGTGGACATTGAGAAAAGCTGAAATATCCAAACTGGAAGCATTTGAAATGTGGTGTTGGCGCAGAATGCTGCGCATATCATGGACCGAAAGGAAAAGGAATAAAGACGTACTAAAGGAAGCTAATGAAGGACGACAGATCATGAAGATAATAGGAAAAAGAAGAAACAACATGCTTGGCCATCTTATTCGACATTCCGATTGGATCACTGTGCTGATAGAGGGAAAGGCAGAAGGAAAACCAGGAGGAGGAAGACCAAGGATAGAATATCTAGATGCAGTTACGAAGAAGATGCCTTATCAAAGTATAAAACAGCTCTCCCAAGCGAGAGAAAAGTTTTAAAATTTCCATGTTGCTTACCAACCTATGGTTGAGGTGAACAAGAAGAAAATAGTTGAGGATGTTCTGATCGGTAGTTTTTGCGAAAATCGAGAAGAACGAATTTTTATGGCTCCAATAAGTATGTCGTTCACTGCCAATAATGCTGTGTAACTGACACTTTTTATTTTGTTGAAACTGATGGTTTATTTATTACCCATCTTTAAAAAAAAAAAAAAAAAAAAATAGGTTCTCAATTTAATGCGTTTATACATATGTTCTAGGTATGTTCACCCATTGACGTACGTTGGCCCGTTTTATTTTTATTTTATTTTATTTTATTTATTTATTTATTTTTTTTGTTTTGTTTGGAAGAGTATACATTCCCAGTGGGAACACACAAATTTCTTTAGGGTATGATGTTAAACTTTGGAATTAGATTATGATAGGCCTATACCTCAACGGATGCTGGGTTAATTACGGGAAAGTAACATGCTTATAGGCAACCATACATTCTTTAGGTGATAAATGGTTACATACAAGACAGGGGTTGTAATGCAAATTTTCGGAACACTGTAATATTTTAACACATGGCTTACGTGTATGAAGTCAATTAAGGTTTTCTGAAAAAAACAAAACTTATATAATTATTTATGTTCTGAATATGTAAAAATACACTGTTAAGCAGCAGATTGTATCTGTTTTGTTTGCCTTTCCCTTGCGTTTCCACATACTTCTAACAGTGGTAAACAGAATTCTAATAGTAACGCAATACGCCTAACAATGAGACACATAATGCTAAAAGTGTCGAACTATAGAAATGCGAAGTTTTCTATTCTTTTCTTACCTTCTAGTTACTTTTTTTTTTTTTTTTTTTTACAATTTGTCACTATATTTGTAATATTGCGAATTATACTGATGGAAACACATTTAAGGATATCCAATTACTCGTCCTGTTCGAATAAAATAGTTTATAGTAGGCATACTGGTCCAGTCTTGGGAAGTAACGTAACGCAAGTAACGCGTTACTTTTTAAGTAATTTCCTAGTAACGCGTTACATTTTTTCCAAAGTAATTGTAACGGTAACGCGTTACAAGTTTTTAAGTAACGTACCTAGTTTGCGTTACTTTTTTGCGTTACATTTCGGATGAGTAACTACAATATACTATGTATAAATTTCTCAGAATGGAATAATGGAGCATGAACGATGTCAGTGACCGACAATTCCTGCACTGTTCGCCTTTTTCCGTTTCGCCTTATGACCTCTAGCAATGAAATTAGCATGTAAAACCTGTTATCACTTTTCATCTTAATGCAAGGCGGAACGGAAAATCTCGATGTGCATTTTCCCGTTTTGCCTTACGAACTTTACGTTGGTAGGCTTGCAATACATTCATAGATACAATTTGATTTGTATTTTTTACATAACAAAATATAGTGCCACTTGCTCCTTTTGGAAGATGAGGACAGCCTCAGGGAAATCACGTGTACTGATTGAAAGCACCTGGAATATTTTGTCTTAGATTTTGAAAGCTCCAAATCAATACATTCAGTGAGTGAACTACGAGTGCAATGGTACTGGTAGTCTATTTTACTTTGAATGATGTTGCTTTTATAAAGATGGAGAACGAAAATATTTTATCGTTCGAACATTTGAAAGAATACTTTTTCTTAAAAGCTGAAAATGATGGTGAACAGCAGTGGCGTATTTAGGGGTGGGGCTTCCGGGCTTAAGTCCCACCCCCGAAATCTTACTTACTATAGTAAAGTATATAAAATATCTTGCAGAATTTTCACATTTTCAGGCAAAGCCCCACCGAAACAAAATCGTAAGTACGCCACTGCTGAACAGAATTTAAAAGTAAAGTGGTGCCCCGGCGGGAAATATTTATCAACAATTAGGGTGCCATAATGAACGACATTCAGTAAGGGTTTAATATGAATAAACGGTGTTCTGATGAGCAGGCCTACTTTATTGATGTAATGTTGATGGTATGTAATATTAGAGTTCTTTTAGATCAGTTTTGCATATCCTAAAGTCCCGTTGATTATAGAGTTTGGAACAACTAGCCTTAAAAAGCATGTATCGATTTTAGATTATTGGCAATTTTGATTCACCCCTAGTTCATGTGTTCTCATTTCGTCAGTTGTAGTGTAATGTTTCTCTATATTCTGTATTTTTAATTTTACATAGCAACATTGTTATTATTATATAATTAGTTTAGCAGAATAATAATAAGCAACCATTTTTTCTAACGCATAGAGATGGCCACGAATCAAGCTAAAACTCGACTCGAATCCAATTCGAGTTTCGAGTCAAGTCAAAAGTAATATTCTCGAGTCGAGTTCCGAACCGATTCACTGTTTTTGGCGTCGAGTTTCGAGTCGAGTCGAGTTTGATAAGTGGCTCGCTCGTTTTAACTCGTTTTGATATCATGGGCTGATTACACTGGAAAGCGAAAGCCATGAGAAATGTAAACTAAGCAGTAATATGGAATACTTTTATTGTTGCTCGCGAGAGGGGACACTACTCGCATCTCGTCTCGTCTCGATAGCGAGACTACAAGAGATTTTTTTATAACAAGCTTAGCTCATCTCGGCTTAACTAAGCCGATGGCTCTAGCAGGCTCGCTTGGGGCGAACCATCGGTTCGAGCTGGTTTGGTTGGGATAAGCCATCTGCTCGGTTAGACTCAACTGAGCGAAGGGCTCTCGGTTGGTTGAGTTGTTGGCTCAGCTCACTTCTCGGTTTGAGTCGATAGTGAATGAGCTGTGAGCCGATCTGCTCGAGTCGTTGACAATTCTAAACCCGGGCCGAGTAGTTTTGAAGATAGAGGCCTATAACTTTTAACAACGTTTGGTTCGAGCCCGAATACTCAACCTAGACCCTCAAACCAAATTCAGAAGCTCGTGAACAGTGTCCTTTACTCCTAGACTTCACGACTACCGAGGTTGGCAATCAATTACTTTTTTAGTATTCATTATAAACCGCCTATCTTTCATGTTTATACACAGTGTTGTTTTAATAATAATAATAATAATAATAATAATAATAATAATAATAATAATAATAATAATAATAATAATAATAATAATATAGAAGAAGAAGTTGTAGTAGCAGTAGTACCATTGATAATAATTATATTGTCTATATAAGATACTTAAAGAGAGTACTCGAAACTATACACCAGATTTGACTCGACTCGACTCGAAACTCGACCCGAATTCGAGTCGAGTTGGAGGAAATTTTTCAAGCCGAGTTCTCGGGTCGAGCTCAAAGATGTCTGTTTCTAGTCGAATCGAGTTTCAAAGAAAACTTGCTCGAATTCACTCGTGCCCATCCCTACGAGTTACGCAGTATGGCATTTTAGTCGGTGTCCTCCCATCTTGCCTAATCCCATCTCGCCTAACGATTTATCAGCCGCTGATATCTCCAAGATAAGAATCTCCGCCATTCTAGGCGAGATGGGAGTTCCCATCTTGCCTACTCCCATCTTGCCTAAGATGTAAGAAGGGAATTTCTGCTCTAAAGAGGGAATTCCTGTACTAGTATTAACCACCAACACTAAGAAATTGTGAAATCATACGCACATTTCAGAAAAGAAATAATCTATGTATTAATCTTTCTACATAAGAAAATCAATAATCTAGTTTCAGTATGTTTTAATGAATATTTGCAATATCTGTTAACTACAATATGAATATATAATAAGCACTATACAACAAGAAAGCACATTAATGCTCATGTCACAATGATTTGCCCCATGAAATAGTATATACACACAAAGAGAGAAGCTACCCTATGTGAACGTTATGGGATACTGCGTTAAGGTAAGTGAACAAATCAATATTTCCGCTCACTAGTCTTTGTTTTAAGTTTTTTAGCCTTTCATCAATTATTCTCCACTCCTTCTTTTGTTTTGTAGGGGTATTGCCCAGCTCCAACATTCTTATAGCTAATTCATTCGAAGCTTGCTCTTCTTGTAAGGCTTGGATACATGAAAATGTGTTGGGATGGTGTCCTGGAAATTTTCTGTTCCATTTCGCATGCCATCCTTCCGCCGGATTGTTCGTCCTTCCACTATCAGTTTTGAAATGATTCCACATCTTTTATTTATTTATTTATTTATTTCGGAAAAACAACAGGCAAATGCCTAATTACAGTTTTCCCTTATTGTAAAGTGTATTTAATACACTTTAAAATACATATATAATAACATACTAATATGACCTCAATTCTATTATAATACACTCTAAAATAAACATATAATAAAATAATAATATGAAAGTAAAATATACGTTAAAATACAAATAGCACGATATACAGGACACAACAAATTTATGTAAAATGAAAATTTTGTTTGCAACTAAAAATATCTATATCTGGGTGTTCTTGTGACATCTTATTATACAATATACACATTTTTCTGACAGGCGATACATCTAATGCATTAGTCCTTTGCGCTGAGAGATGGAATATGTCATTATGGGGTCTCGTTGCTCTATGTGGGACGCGAATTTTGATTTCTGATAACAAATATTCTGAATCTATTACACCATGAATTATTTTATGTAAGAAAGATAATGTGAAATGACTTCTTCTGCTTTCAAGAGATTGTAATAAATATTTGTTTCGAAGACCTTCGTAGTTCTCAAATTTGGGATATATACCTGTTTCTTTATATGTCAAAAAGCGCACAAATTTATTTTGAATGTTTTCAATTTTATTTATATATTTCTTACTATTAGAACCCCATATTATCGCTGCATATTCCACCTTAGACCGCACATAGGCAGTGTATAATGTTTTGAGAGCATTGGTATTAGAAAAATCACCTCCTAATCTCATCACAAAGCCAAGATTCCTAAAGGCCTCGCCAATTACTCTGTTGACATGAATATCGAATGATAGGTTTGACTGCAGAGTGACTCCAAGATCAGTAACATAATCCACTCTCTCAATTGGCGTTTGATTAATAGTATACGCATTGCGTACATAGTTTATTTTCCTGGTGTATGATACTACTTTACATTTACTAATATTTAGTAGCAACTTGTTTGATTCACACCATTGGGAAATAGCATTAATGTCATTTTGCAAAGAAATTGCGTCTAATTCCGTGGAGATACTGCGATAGATTTTTAGATCGTCAGCAAACAAAAGTTTGTGGGAAGATGTTATTACAGGTGGCAAATCGTTAACAAATAGTATAAATAACAGAGGTCCTAAGTTCGATCCCTGAGGCACATCAGAGTCTACGACATATTCCTTAGTTAAAATATTCTTGTATCGAACGCGATGTTTCCGTTGGTAAAGATAGGATGCTATAAGTTGTTGAAGATTTTGTGAAAAATTGAATGTCACAAATTTGCTTAGAAGTATATCGTGATTAATTACGTCGAACGCCTTGGAGAAATCTGTATAAATTACATCTACTTGTTCCTTTTTATCAACTTGATTAGTTATAAAATGTGTAAGTTCTGAGAGATTAGTTATAGTTGACCTCTTTGGCATGAAACCATGTTGAAAGGGAGATATTACTGACCGTACATGTGAATAAATTTTTTCGTATATAATAATATATCTTGCTGGAATGAATAAAAAGATGATATAATCTTGAATACAGACAGACATAAGTATATACCTAAATAAAGGACACAACCTTTAGGGGAACTAGTCCCTGTGGTAGCATTATAAGAAATAAGTAAAATTACACTAGCTACATACTACCACCTACGTAAACAACACATTTGATATAAGCAGAAAAAAACTCAAATCACAGCGTAAGATTAATTACAGTTAATAAAATATTTTAGGTGCACAATACTAGTTTATACTATTAGATGCTCTGTCTACTTTGTCACGACTGATAGAATTTTTCTTGTCATATACAAACTTAACTATGAATATTAATATATGGAACTATCAAATAATATTCTTATAATTTAAGCAGTTCTTTATTGTAACTCTGTATGATCAATATGATCAGTAGCTTGCTCTAACGAACCTGATGTACATATCATAATTAGATCAAATGAAAAACAAGCCTTGAATACTTACGGTGGAAATAATGCTCCACATTCGTCCAACCAAGTGTCCACCAGATAGTCGTGAAAGGCTTCTTTATTACGAACGTCGGGTGCATTTTCCTGAATGTATAGGAATGTATCACTAACATTATCTAATGGGACGAGGGGAAGCGCTGCTGCACGCCGAACCCATTTCCTAACCTCTTCATTTTCTTTATAGTTACAAACTAGTCCCAGATCTTGCACCTTCCTCCATACACACTGAGTGAAATGAAAGAAACACCCTCTCATGCTAACGTTGGGAAAAGACAACGTTAAGTGCATTTATCGCAGCCGTTTCAAAGTCTGTCGTGACACATTTCAGTTCTAAATTCATACCATTTTCTGATGCCTTTGCTTTTATCAAAGTTAGCAAACGCAGGTATGTTTCTTGGCTTTTATTTTGAAGAAGACAAAACAAGAGTGGAAACATCTGCCCTAAGTACTTGCCGTGAAAAGTGTATAATTGGGTGAAAAGACGCGGTGCAGACTTAAAAGTGCCATCCATTAGCACGTTCTCACTTTTACATAATATTTGCAAGTTTTCACTTGTACCAAAAACCTGGGGAAAAAAAGTTTTTTTTTTTTTAAAAAAAAAGTAGATTCACATTTTAAAAAAGTCACCCATGCACAATAATTTCAAATATCTAATACACAAATGCTTGTTTCTGATTATATATAAAATGATTTGCTAGTATGTAACGGTTTCCTGTAATCTAGAAATAATTACAAGCCTTCATAAACGAACTCAGAATTTTGTTAATATGAGTGCAGTTTGGCGACGGATTATACAGAATAAAACAAAAATCAATTCTTTACGTAATAAAAATGTTTACGGGGGAACGGTGTCTCAGTGGTAGAGTGCTTACTTCTGGTATGTGGGTTTCCTGATTCGATCCCCGGCCAAGTGAGTTTGTGGTGGAGAACACCATGTCTGTGGGTTTTCTCCGGGTACTCCCGTTTCCCGCCACTTTCTCTTTCCACCAATTCTTCCATCAATAATTCGATGACATGAGGATTTTGCTTATTTAGAAGAGTATTTAATCTATTATCCCAATCCTCTGCGGGATTATTTGTTCTATGGCGTTTCTTATGACAGTACCACATGCTAATTAGGACTGTAGAATTTTCTAGCCACTGGTCAATGAAATAACCATAGAACTGCTCAAGCTTAGGGGATGTCTTCTTGAATAGACAGTCAACCACTGTCGACCATTTCTAACGGAAGAAAAGCTAATGACGCAAACATTCAAACCTGAAGTCATTGTTTTTGTAGTCTGTAACCAAGAACAAATCCTGTATCTTAAACCAAAGACTCTGGTTAAAGTGAAAATTTCACCCACTTATGGAAGCTGAAGGGAAAATTGTGCTAAAAGAATTTATTACTGCTTCCTTGAAGTCTACCATTACAACTTCAGGATTCCAATTCAGGACTTTAACCTTTCATATATATACTTTCTCTTGTTCGGGAGAAGGCTAAAAACCACTGGAATCACATTAGTTTCCTCTATTGAACTTTCAATATCTGCATGAATTACAAAAAATTGGGAAGAAAGTTTGTTGTAGCTCTTAAATGTCTGCCAATAAAGAAGGTCATGCTGGCGTGCAAAATGAAACTATTCAGGGGCTCTTATTCGTTGTGGCTGCTACTCGAAACGAAACCTTTAGATTCCACATCCAGCTCTGCTAAAAAACAAACAAAAATTCACAGAAATAGTACCAGCTATTGAACCTGTACGGAAATGGGAATTCTTATTTCGCTTTTAAATCATGACATTTCATTGCATCTGGCACTTGTACACAACTGGGAAGGATTTTGACATGTACGAAAATGGGAACGTACTCAAGTGGGAAGACACCATTTTTTGTTGTTCTTAACAGTATGTATAAAAAAATATGCCTATCAGAACAAAATTCAAAATAATATTTAAAAATACTTTTCTGTATTAGATTCTAATTATATTTATCTCTTCCAATTATCTTCGCGACCTCCATGAAAGCTTCTTGCAATTTCCTAGAGAGACCCATGGATGGTCTGCTCAACCGACTTCTTGAATAAATTGATTGACTGAGATTGTCATATGTTGGGTGGAAGATCATTCCATGCACGGACAGTGGATGCAAAGAATGATTTCTAGTAATATTTAGAGGAGTGTAGGAGAAGTGAAAAGAGTTTATTTACACCTGATCCTGTATCGTGATCGTGATGAGCATTAATGGTTGCAATCGTTGAAATAAGTAAGAGGGTTGTTAAAAGCGCAAAATCTTAGAGAAGTGTGAGTCGATGCAGATAACGTCTATCGGAAAATTTCATTAGTCCCAGCTGTTTGATCATTTAAGATTATAATCAAACCGTATACAGGCGTTTTGGATACGTTATAAACAGTTCTTCATTTAAGTCTGATAGAGCTACATCATAATGTGAGGTGAGGAAATATTAGAGATTTTACAAGGAGTGATTTTGTGTCAATGGTTAGAATTTTCTTTAGTCTGGTGAGTGAATTAAAAGACCAGAACGCTTTCTTACGCACAACGTTGAACGGGGTTTCCACTCAAAATATGGATCAATTGTTATCCCGAGATTTGTGATGGTTTCAGAAAATAATTGTTCCATGTATCTGTACTGCAGACATATTCGAACGGCGAATATTGATTGAAACATCTGGTTAAAATGATTCCTTCTTTAATGGAGAAATTCCCTCTACAGAAATTCCTTCTTTAGTGCAGAAATTCCCTTCTTACATCTTAGGCAAGATGGGAGTAGGCAAGATGGGAACTCCCATCTTGCCTAAAATGGCGGGCATTCTTATCTTAGAGATATCAGCGGCTGATAAATCGTTAGGCGAGATGGGATTAGGCAAGATGGGATGGAATCTTTTAGTCAATGTTACATTACATTAAAATGTTCATATAGTTGTCAAGTAAAAATTTGTCCTTGCATTTACATAAATCGATTCAGATAATAATAATAATAATAATAATAATAATAATAATAATAATAATAATAATAATAATAATAATAATAATAATAATAATAATAATAATAATAATAGCGGTAGTAATAGCAGTGCGGAAAACTGAAGGAATAAGATTTTTTCCACATATTCAAAGTTTCGGACCTAAAAGTAACGCGTTACTTTCGAAGTAAAGTAACAGTTACTTTTTTGAGGTAAGTAACGCGTTACTAACGCGTTACATTTTAAGAGAAAGTAAAGTAACTTGTAACGCGTTACATTTTTACAAGTAACTTACCCAACACTGTACTGGTCTTAGTTCGAAGGTTCCAGTGCACCGCCCTCCCTAGAGAATAGGCTGGTCATAATGTTCGTAGAGTGCATGCTGTTGCAATCACTTTGGAGATCACCAGACAACATAACGAGCGTAGAGTGAGTATTATACTCACTCTACGATAACGAGTGTAGTTGTGTCCACGAATTCGTTGTGAGTGGATTTATAGTTTGTGCTTGCAATACTAGAACGAAGCCAGCAAATGCTAGTTGTGCAAGGTCGTCCACAGACTTGCGCTGACCGGTAGTGTGCACGATGGGTGGCTATGCCACCCTAACGCTCATTGTCTATCTGTTTGAACAGCTAACTGCTTGTATGTTCTCTCGTCGTGGTTACACGTATTGTTCGGGAGTTCACTCTGTGCAACATACTCGGGATGAACCATGTGCGTCGTGTTAGGATCACTTTCCCTACTGTTATTTTCTTCTTGTGAGCTATAGTGCGTCCAGTAAGAGAACGTCTCTGACAGCTCGCAGTGAGATTGCCACTACTCGCGTGTTAAGGTTTCTTTCGGTGCAACTGTAGTGGCAATTTAATTAATGGTATAAGAGAGAGTGATAGTGGTTGGTAACACTGGTATCAAAGTAGGGGCTGCAATGTCCCACCGCATGTAGTAAGAAACGTCAGAGACCATCTCTTGTTGGCCGTGCTATAACTTCGGGCAGATCCATAAATTCTTACTGGGTGCACCTAAAAGCGTTTCCACCAATGTCTGTGAATCAATAGCAATCTTAAAAATGTTCCTGATTTGATAAATCTCTTTTTTTAATCATTCGAGATTGAACTATTGTTACAAACCTTTAAAGACAGTGGAAACTTTAAGCTGTTCGTAACCGATAGTTTGAACCTATGGTATTAATTGCAAACTTAATGTAAATAATATAAATAAAATCACAATAAGGGGAAAATAGTAAAAATCAAATAATATGCATATATATAAAACTATATATTGCTAAAATAAATATCACAATTCATACATTTAACAGTTTGAACAACAACTAAACCTAATCAACTTCCATAGTCTTAAGACTGACTTTAAAATTACATGGTATCCTTTTCATTAACAAAACCTACACAACATTAACACTTCTTTTAATAATAATAAAACAGATCGTTGTCTTTACTTAGATATGGGCATTGCTGTTTTTCAGAAAACACCACTTTGAAGTCTTTAAAATGCTTTGTAGATTGCAGTTTGTCTTTGGTATTGTTAAAACACTGTCCTAACTTGAACTTTTCATTGTGAGTTTGGTTGCTCCAATAGGTCAACTGTATTTCCATCGGGTGACGTCAGAACAATTTTGATGTGATGAACCTGTGGAAAAAGACAAAGGAAAATTATTAAGAATTGAATTGAACTATTAAATCATTTCTTAGCTTTATTAAATTTTGTTTTTTTATTTCATTTTGTAATGAGTTTGCGTCTCATAATTTAGGAAAGACAAAAATGGCCTATGTTTAGAGAAGGGGTCCAGCTCTTTTCTCTAAAAAATGTTACAATTTTGGTAATTTCTGTTCACATTCGGTTAGTTTAGGGTAGGTTAGGTTAGTTTAGATTAGGTTAGGTTAGTTTAGGTTAGATTAGTTTAGTTTAGTTTATATTATATTAGTCTACGGGTCCCGCATAATTTTACAAAAAATGATAGAATTTCGCTCATTTCTACTAATATTAGGTTGATTTAGGTCAGTTCAGGTTAGCTTAGGTTAGTTTAGATTAGATTTGGTTACCTTATGTTACGTTTAAGTACTTGCATCATTCATTTCTCCTATAAATTTTGTGTTTTTTACGTGCTTCTGGACCCCTTGTACTAAACATACTCCACAAAAATTAAGTTTTTTTCTCAGTATAGACTGAAACTTTTTTTTTTTTTTTTTAAATTCTGTCAACTGTAGCCGATTAACAAAATGTAGCTACGTGAGTTAATGGAATTAGTAATGTACAAAAATTTATAATCTCGGACCCAAGATGCGCGAAAATGGGAAATGGGGGAATTTCATAAGGAGATACTACATAATTTACAATTTATACCTTTTGCCAAATTGTTAGAGTCATTAAGCCTAGAAGACTCAGGTGGGCAGGTAATGTAGCCAGGATGGAAAGAAAGTACAAACGCTTTTAAATATTTGGTTGGAAACCAATCCAAAAAAGACCATTAGAAAGATCTAAGCTCAGGTGGGAGGATAATATTAAGATGGATCTTGCAGAAATAGGAATACAAAGTAGGAAATGGACCCAGTTGACTGAGGATAGAAGTAAATGAACGCGGCATTGCACTTTCGGATTAGATGTTGGAAGTTTAGTTTCCGTTTTCAGCAGCGAGATTATCTGAGACGTGAATTTATATTTTAAGGTGGAATCCGAATCCGAAGATGCTTTAAAACGAGCAGTCTCCTTTGTAGAAAATACAACTGAATTGGATACATCTTGCAGAGAAATTGCCTTCTTCACCGCGCCGTAAAGGATAAGCTGAAAGAAAAGTGAGAAGTAAAAAGAAAAACAGAACTTATAGATGCTTTGAAAAATAGAAGAAAATATTGAGAGTTAAAGAAGGAAGATGAAGATTAAGAAACGTGGAGGAAACATTTCCAGAGCCTGAGCTGTAAAAGGATGGAGGGGGGACAATCTCATATTGGTTTCATAATCGGCCAACAGGCAGAATACCTAATAATAATAATAATCATGGCAAATGTAATGTAAATACCATGTTATTATCTGACCAAAATATTAAAAGTAATATTTATCTCCCATTTCTCTGAATGAAACAAAGTATGTAACTGGAGCCATATTGGCCAACTAGAAAACAGTTTTCTGGTATTGGCAGCAGCTGAGTCTGATTTTATGAGTCATAGTAAACAAAGCTTACAGTAGCATCCAGAAGAGAAAACGAAATACATCTTTTGTTTTATGCACGAGGATACATGTACGCTTGTGGGCTAAGAAAATTGAAAATAACCCCTCTTCCTTTAATCATATGAAAATATTAGTGAGTGGGTTCGTGGGCCCCCTTGCCTTTGGGATGGCCTTTAACCTACAATAACTTGGGATTTCTAGGGTTAATCTCTCTTTTAGTGTAAAAATCATAATTGTAGGAGGTAAAAATACAAATTTAATCTCTCTCGGTTTCACATATTTCTTCCAGGGACGGATCTAGGCCAAGACCGGGGGGCCTAGTTCCCCCCAGATTTTTACGTGACAAAAACAATTAAAACTATTATTTGGGGCCGCGGTTGCGTTCACCTCTGGTGCATGGGGTCTCGGGTTCGAACCCTGCTCCCGCCAAGTGAACTTTGTGGTGGACAAACACCGTGTGCGTGAGTTTTCTCGGGGTTCTCCCACTTTCTTCATTCCACCATTTTCATTCATTTCTCATCATCACCGTCTCCTTTAACCTAGCCGGCATAGCCGTGGAACGTAAAACTCAAAAATTTCATTTCATTTCATTTTGAAATTATTATTTATATATTATTGAAAGTTTATAGTAAACGTTGACTTTTATTGTTTATTGGAAATTTTTTGAAACATTAGATATAGTTTCAGTTTCACTTTTTCTGTTATGCAATGTGTAAATCAAAACTTGAGGTCCACAATGTCAACATCCAACCTCGCCATAATATCCATCGGGAGAGAGTTAAGAGCCTGCCTTACTAAAAATAATACAAAATTTACCATTTTTCTTTTGCTTGTTTATTCATCAGTGAAAGGAGATAATGAAATGCAAGTCAGCACAATCATAGATAATGCTATTCTACAACAGAAAATATGAACCTGAAGAATGTTCAGTGTTGCCATCCATAGAAATTACAGTGTTGCCAGAAAAAACAATTTCCCTAAAATCTAAGTTAAGGCAGCGAGTAGAGGAACAAACTCAACTGCATTTGGTTACGTATTATATTGTTTTGGCTTCCTGTGAACTACTTTTTAAATAATAGTTGTATTTAGTTTGTAATAAACAAAATAGTTTTAACATACAGTTATTAAAACTAAATAATAATGTTAATTAAAAAGTAGTTCACAAGAAACCAAAACAACATAATACGTAATCAAATGCAGTTAAGTTCATTCCTCTACTCACTGTCTTAACTTAGATTTTAGGGAAATTGTTTTTTGGCAACACTGTAATTTCTATGGATGGCAACACTGAACATTCTTCAGGTTCATATTTTCTGTTGTAGAATAACATTTTGTATGATTGTGGTGACTTGCATTTCATTATCTCCTTTCACTGATGAATAATCAAGCAAAAGAAAAATGGTAAATTTCGTATTATTTTTAGTAAGGCAGGCTCTTAAGTTTGAAACATCTGCAGGACCCATGAAAAATTCTATCAAAGTCTGGGTGCTGGCCGCCCCTCTCCCAGACTTTACCTTCTAGATCCGCCACTGATTTCTTCCGTTTAGCATTCAATTGCTAGATAACAGTTAAAATGAGCCTAAGTGCTAAAATAAACTTCAGGACTTTTTTTCCTCATTACTAAAACGTGTTACCCACCCACGATGTTCACACTATGCATCTGAACAACTATTAAAATATGGAAGGAAAGAAACACGTGGTCGGTGCGTACAAGGTCGAATTCTTGCACGCTTTCTCTTCTCAGTTAATAAGGGAAAAGCGTCCTTGATGTAACAATAAAAAAAATTAATAATAATAATTAAATCAAAGGAAGAAACGCCGTTTTCACATGAAATTTATCTTAAACAGTTTAACGTTGGTCAAGTATACACAGAACTCATAAGGAAGAATTACTAATAAACTCTTATTTTAATGTGTTAACTAGCCTTATATTGACAACAGCACTCATTGGTAATGCCTGGTACGACGACACAGTCAGGGTTTCCGAGATGGCTGATGTCAATCAACAACAGGCTGTAACCTAACATTCAGCCAAGGACATTACACATTCAGTTCACGAAGTTTCTTTTCACTGGAGACACAAAGAGAAGCTGATCTTGTTATTAAAATGCGTTTATTAGTTTAATTTTCTGTTTGTTAGTTTCCCTTGTTATTCAATACTAACCACAGCTTTCAAATTTTGTACCGAGACATTGGCAATCAGAATATTTTCACATTGTTTTAGTTTTAGTTTATCGATTTATACAGTAACTAACCTTTCGATAGTTGGGGGCTTCGCCCCCAGACACCCGCGTTTGCACGGCCTACGGCCTTGCATCTCCTAAATCCACAATTCTAAAGAGTTTCTAGTCTCTTTTCCAATTTCAACAACCTAAAAAATAAAATTTTGTATCCCAACAAAACGCAATTAAAAAAAAAAAACATGAGTATTTCTTCATCCCTCCTTTAGACCCTCTTAAAACTAAAAAATATTCACTTTTGGCAATTTTCCTGCCGGTTAGTCCCGGAAGGCTACAATCATTTCATCATTTTAATTCTACCGGAAGTGCTTAAACATTTTGGAGTGTATATGATGTCCCATATAAATAACATGGGTCATTTTTTCAGTTCCCCATAAAATTGCTCTCAAGTTAAAAAAAAAAAAAAAAAAAAAAAAAAAATTGGTGGTTTATCTTCGCAACACTAACGAAAACGCACAAGCATACCGAATTTCAAGTTTTTATTCCAATTTCTAGTACCTAAAATATGAGACTATAGGTAAAAAAAAATCCATTTAAATAACACGGGAAATTTCATCCTCGTCCTTCAGATCTAAACATTGGAAATATTCACTTTTCGCAATTTTTTTGTCGATTAGGCCCAAAAAGCTACAATCATGTCAAACTTAATCATCGTAGTCCTAAAGCAAATGCCCAATAATTTTGGAATGTAAAAGGTGTCCCATATAAGAAGCATGGGAAAGATTTTTTTTTTAGTTCCCCATAAAATTACTCTAAAGTTATAATTATTTTTGTTAATTTACTTTGGTAACGCTAACGAAAGCATACAAGCATACCGAATTTCAAAGTTTTATTCCAATTTCAAGTACTAAAATATGAGGTTATAGGTAATAATAATAATAATAATAATAATAATAATAATAATAATAATAATAATAATAATAATAATAATAATAATAATAATAATAATAATAATAAATAACATGAGGAAATTCTTCATCCCCCTTTAGACTCACTAAAAATTAAAAATGTTCATTTTTGGCAATTTTCCTGTGAGTTAGTCCCAAATTTAATCATTGTAGCCCTACAGGAAGTGACCAATAATTTTGCGATGTGGAATATGTCCCACATAAATAAAATGGGGAAGATTTTTCAGTTACCCATAAAACCACTTCAAATGTGGGTATTTTTAGTGATTTGATTAAGTAGTCCTGTAGGAAACGCACAAGCATACCGAATTTCAAGTTTTTATTCCAATTCCAAGTAGCTAAAATATCAGATTATAAGTCCAAAAACGGCCCATTTAAATAACATGTGGAAATTCTTCATCCCTCTCCCTTTAGACCCTCTAAAAATTAAAAATATTCACTTTTGGAAACTTTCCTGTGGGTTAGTCCCGAAAAGTTACAATCACGCCAAATTTCAACTTTCCTCGTCAACCGGAAGTACCTGTTATTTTTTGTCAGTGAGTGAGTTCATGTAGTTTTATATGCAGGGTGATTCAAAACAACACCAACAACGTTTGGGAGGTGATTCCTGATACCAAGATAAGACGAAAAGTATAGACCAACCTGGGTGCACAAATGCTTCCTTTCGGAGTTAGAGGCTGCCGAATACATGAAAAAAATTAACTTTAAAGGTCCATAGCTCCAATACTATGGGACCTACCGTAGTCGGGTCAAGACTTCATTTAGGAACTAGTATTTGCCCTATCCAAATATCCATGTTTTAGAATCCTGCTGTACTTCCGCAATGATTTTTATGGAGGTAGTTGTTGAGTGCTTTAAATTATATGCCCGTAGCCTAACTCCCTCTATAAAAATTATTGCGTGAGATACCTTACGATTCAGAAACATGTATTTTTTAGATAGCGCACATATTAGTTCGTAAGCGAAGTCTTGACCCGAGTACAGCAGGTTTCATTGTTTTGGAGCTATGGACTATTAAAGTTCATTTTTTCATGTTTTCGGCATCCTATAACTCCGAAAGGAAGTATTTGTGCACCCAGGTTGGTCTATACTTTTTCTCTTATCTTGGTGTAAGGAGTCACCTCCCAAACGTTGTCGGTGTTGTTTTGAAACACCCTGTATACTTAGGATTAGGATAGAAATGATTGTCGAACGCCTGCTGCTTATACAACCCAAATCATTCCCAAGTTTGGCTGGTTTCAGACGATTAGGCGTTCTCTTGAGTTCATCATACATAACACGTTCAAGCATTTTTTTTCGTAATAAAAAAAGATAATGCAATTAAAAAATATTGAATAAAGACTATAAAGTAGAATAACCATAACAAAGTCTAAAACTAATACTTTCATAAAATTTACTAAAAAGGAGAAATTATTGTTATTTGGGGGGAGAGAGGTAAAATGAAGAAATGCTAGTAAAACTAAAAGAATTTTCTTAATATCCATCAATATACTACTTAGCCCCCAAACCTTAGGACCGGGTAGTTTGCTGTCATGTCTTTCGAAAAATTCTATCCTTGGTTCGATTACCGACAGGAGCATACACATTTATTAATGTTGATCCACCATTGTAAGACAATTGCGGAACTACCTGACTGGTCTACAAATTCAAAAATACAGTAAAGCCACGATCATCCGCGGAATTGGATGGCAAGGGCACCGCAAATAACCCAAACGAAGACTAAAAATGAGGTGCAAATAAGAAAAAAATATTTTAGCATAAAAAACTGTCTTATTGTACAAAAAAGCATAATAAAACTTTTAAAATATCTTTGCTCAACATCTAAATTACTAAAATAAAGAACGATAAATAAATAAATAAAACAATACTGTATTGTAAACCTGTCAGTAATTTTCGACCTTCGCACTGTAGGACCTATTGTATTTTTTCGGTTGTTGGCTTGGATTATTATATTTATAGTGTTAAAAAACTTTCGCGACGCTCGCGGATAATCGCGGCTTTATTGTAATTATTCTGGGACACGATGAGCTAACCACGCATTATTATTTACATATGCATCATCTGACTAGCCAAATCCCTTTTGTGAGCAATAGCTCAAGGAATGTAGTTTAGTTTAGAAAATGCACTACCCAGAAAATAACATTTATTTTTAGTTTAACGTTGTACGATTATTCGCTGTATTCTAAAGGAGGCTGATCTTCCTCATAGTTAAATGCTTAATGCACGCGTCTTTTACCCAGGCTTAGTCCCAGTGGAAACTCATGTGATTCGGATACCATAGTAACCTATAATCTGTATGTCTACGTCTCTTGTAAGCTCGCTACTGAAAGGGATGCTGAAATCCAATCCAATCAATCTAAAGAGGTGGATGATCAATGAGTGATAATGATAGAATTGGTTGAATGAAGATAGTGGGTGGAGGGGGGGAAGATGAGCGACCCGAAGAAATACGCAAGCACAAGCTCACACGTAATATGTGTGCCCACGATTATTATTTACACAAACTGTACATGATAGAATTATATAAAGTGACACTTACGTTACACAATTACGTTACACAACTTAATGAGCATCTCCTAGCTATGTGATAGGAGTACAAGCAATTATGAATACATAGGATAAAATTTGGAGAAGTATATTGATTTTATCTCTAAATTATTATTGTTATTATTCGATTCTTTCTTCCCTAGGCTAGGAAGGGACTTCAAATCCTTTCGCCAGTTCCCTTGGATACGCCACTGTCTGGGATTAAAGCTAACCGATTTTTCGCAAAAGAAACAGTAAAATATCCTTATTATAAAACAAAACATATCAGTCTGTGAGCAACGCTAATATGGAAACTTCAAAACATTAAAAAAATAACGGGTTGCATAAACACCCAGGAAAAAATATTAAGATATTTGTAATTGTTATTACAGCGGAAACTCGATAACTCGAAGTTGAAGCGAATACATAAAAATTTGAGTTATTGAGTTTTTTAAGTAATCAAACTTCGAGCTATCAAGGCGGCCACAACAAAAATGCGAGATACCAAGTAACTATATAACCTCTACCTCACTAAAAGTAACTATATAACCTCTACAGTACACACCGGCAGCAATAACGGAGCTATTAACAATGACAATCTCGGAAAAGCTAGTTATGGCTTCGAGTTATCAAGGTCACATCAAAAGAAATTCGACTTATAGAGGCACACTTGGATTTGTAGAGATTCACGCCGAAGGGTTTTTTTTTTTAATATGATTATGGAACCCCTAAAACTCGATTTATCGAAGTTTTATTTTTTAAACATTCGAGTTACAGACGTTATTTCAACATTGAGTGTTATGGAGAGTTCAAGGGAATATGAAAGAGTTCGAGTTATCAAGGAACACGAGTTATTGAGATACGAGTTATCGATGTCCAACAGTATAAACGCAAGACACTTCAGTCTCTCAGTCACACAAATTCCCAATAGTTCAGTCAGACTAATAGATGCCACTGCTGCATACTGTCTCCTACCTGACATCAATAGATGTCACTACCGTGCCAGTAATTGGCAGACGAGATGGAGGCTTGGAGGAACAAGTATTGTAGATCAAAATAATAATAATAATAATAATAATAATAATAATAATAATAATAATAATAATAATAATAATAATAATAATAATAATAAACGTTAAAACGAGAAAAGTATTTGATAATTTGTGTGACAAGTCTGTATCCAGTACGAGACGAGAAATGAAAAAAAAAGTGACTAATTTTTATTACTGGGTACTGTTATTTAGTAGGGTTCGGATTTCTATGAGCTAAATAACTTTGTTAAATGAAATCTTTGAGTTTTACGTCCCACGATTATGCCGGTTAGGCTAAATGATACGGTGATGATGAGTAATGAATGAAATGGTGGAATGAAGAAAGTGGGAGGAAACGGGAGAACCCCGAGAAAACCCACGCACTTGGTGTTTGTCCACCACAAAGTTCACTTCACGGGGACTGTGATCAAACCCTGGCCCCCATCACCAGAGGTGAACGCTCTACCACTGAG
The DNA here is from genome assembly GCF_964235325.1 of Thermobia domestica. Lineage (NCBI taxonomy): Eukaryota > Metazoa > Arthropoda > Insecta > Zygentoma > Lepismatidae > Thermobia > Thermobia domestica. Next base: position 22,578,615 of record NC_137461.1, read on the forward strand.
CCACCGTGGCTCCAACTTTGTTAATATGCATGCATTTGTGCCCTAAAATAAAAAAAAGACCTAAAAGTATTGTCATTGCCTATAAGAAATTAGTGCTATTATCATAAAGCCAAAAGATATACGAAAATATTTATTGGCGGCATCTTCAAACAAAACAATTGATCCCTTATTTTTATGGTGAGATAAATATCACTAATTTTCTCTCTATGCGGTATCGTCAGCACTAATGTAACACTTTATTTTTATGGTGAGATAAATATCACTAATTTTCTCTCTATGCGGTATCGTCAGCACTAATGTAACACTAACTTTGTGTATGGTTTCATCTCAATCAGTTGAGTTGGTTGGGGTAGCGTGAACCTAATCCCACCCAGAATCTTATTTGTTCTTTGACGTTTCTGAAACAGCACATTTTCTTTATAAACATTACAAGTCCTGAGCAGTAATTTCTGGCACATGTTTTATAATTAGTGCGGGTGTGGGTAAGGCCAGGTTCACGGACGACTTTTTTTTTTTTTTTTTTTTTTGAAAGATAAAAGCTCTTACGGAAGAAAATTGCAATAATAACATACTTCAAGCAGAAGTATGTTGTTGTTGACATTCTATATCAATGGTTTTACATGGTATATATTTTGAAACCAATAGAGTTACTTCCCACGTTTACTTATGCATAGTTGTTGCCTGTAATACACGCATGTTATTTACATGCTGGGGGCAAGGTCAGAGTAATTTTTCTTTCTCTCTGCAACCAGCCTCAATTCCTGTTTCTGCACATATTTTAGTTATTACTAGTTCTAAACGTAACAACATATTATTATAGATTATTAAAACAGATTTTCACTTAGTTTTAACTAAGTTTCAGTGAATTATAAGAATAGGCTTGTGTGTGTGTAATATTTAACAGAAGTCACGTACCTGAAAACACGTGGTTAACGAGTTGTTTTGAATTTTGGAAAAAGTGTTTAAGACATTTTTCCAAAATTCAAGTAGATCCTGCGTTCGATTTTAGCTTCCAACTTTTGTTCCTGTTTTTGTTTGGAATTCAACATTATTTTTATACGAGGGAAGGTCAGAAACTAATTGGAATGCGCACGAGACGAGTCGAGACGGGATTTTCTTGACAAAATTCGAGTCGAGACACGGCTTTTCCAATAGAGAAATATACATTTTTCGAGTCGAGATATCGATTTTACAGCACATTTTCGAGACGAGACAGCCACAAATCTTGTCTCGTGCGCATCCCTAGAAACTAAAGTTACATGTTCGATATTTCTTGGAGTTTCGTCTGTTATAGAGGGATGAAGAGAGAGCGGTAGTGGACATATATAAATTTCAGAGCTAGCTGATCACGGAGAATACTTCTTTCTTTTGCTCATGCAATGATTCTAACTGGTCGAAATTTGCCATTGAATTCCGGGCTGCTACTCGTGCGCTTAAAACAATGACCACCATGTTTGTACGTTACAGGTCGGAATAGGGTAAAAGGGTGCTTGGGGTCCTTGGTTCGATTCCGAGCAGGTAAGTTTGTAGTGGACAACATTGTTGTGGTGGGATTTCTCAGGTTACTTCCGTTTCCTTCTACATCCTCATTCCACCAATTCTTCCATTATCATTCACTTGCCTTAATCATCCGTATCCCTTAGCTTAAAGGGCATATCAATCGTAGGACGCTAAACTGAAAAAAAAATCATTTGAATAATGAACTGGCTTAAATTGGTTAGTGAGCGTATGGAACATGTTATAATAGTATAACAACAATTCACCAAAATAATGTTCCTTTTTATGTATTTTTAGTAGTGGTAGGCACAAAAACGGGTTTTCGATTTTTAGAAAAAAACGGTTCGATTTTTCACCGAAACCGGTTATCGGTTTTCTCCAAAACCGGTTCGGTTTTTCATCGGATCCGGTTTCGGTTATCTTCAAAACCGGTTCCGTTTTTTTTTCAAAATTTGTTCTATTTCTGACCAGAATAGAGTTTCATTGTTTTCCGGAAACCGAATCCGTTACCACAGAAATAGTTTTGTGTGTTTTCCAAAGATTTTTTCCGAAACAAGTTTCGGTGAAAACGGAACCGGTTTTGAAGAAAACCGAAATGTCGGTTTTTCAAGGAACTGGTTTCCGGTTTTTATAAAAAAAACAGTTTTGCCCATCCCTAATTTTTAGCCGATATTTCCAGTACTTCTCACATGCACTATTCTTCCGGAATAAGGCTTAAGATTTATCTTGTGCTTTCTTAAGGCTTAAGAATATAAGACTTACATATACTGTAAGTCTAATATGTTGTAACAAACGATGGAGTCAAAATATATACAAAACTTTTTATATATTATAATAGTGCACTAATCCTAAACCCTACCTATTCTATATTTTTTAGTACTTCGCCCTGTAATCTTCTCCGTTGCATATGTTTCTAACACTATGTAAGTTTAAATCTTATATATGCAATGTTGCCATATTAAACACTGTTGCCAATTAATGTACAAATTCAACCATAATCCTGTATTCTTCAAGTATATATAATAAAGTATTCACAGTCGTCTTATTTTTTTATTTTCGTTCATAATAGTTTGTAATAATCATATCCCAGTCCTTCTCAAGATTTCCTTTTTCCCTGTTCAAACGTGGATCTTTTTTGACCTAATAGAATATACCAAGATTCAAATACGCTCCTTTCAATGTTAATGGTACAAAGTGTATAACATGTATAAACGCCCCACAATTATGCCCTTTAGGCTAAAGGAGACGATCATGAAGGCAAATGAATGATAATGGAAGAATTGGTAGAATGAGAAAGTGGAAGGAAACGGGAGTACCCTGAGAAAAGCCATGGATGCGATGTTGTCTACCACAAATTTACTTGGTCGGGGATCGAACGAGGGTCCCTATGCACCAAAGATAAGCGCTCAACCACTGAGCTACGGTGCTCCCACGTAAGGATCTGTATCGCGTACATATGGATGACTATGTAATGATCCTAATCGATTAGGAGCTCTTTATATAATACCATTTACTTAATAAAAAAAGTAGTATGACAAAACTAGGGTTTCGACATCTAAACTTGCGCTTTACATAAGTAAATACTCTACCACTGAACCAGCAGTTGCCTTAAAATGCATACAATACTGTGTGTTGTTAACGTCAGTGTAATGTTAACAGCTCAACCATATCACTTGAATGTGGACGGTTTATATAAACACTTGTAGTCAGAAATCCAAACTAAATAACAATGTGTATGTTAAACATCGAATATTATTTGAGAAATTCCGCTCATGTATGTGACCTTCAATTACTCAAGGTGTGCTTATGCAATAATGTCTGCATGCCAAGTACATTGTCTCTATACTACCACACTTGCATTCTTTCTTCCTCTTCAAACTGACATGCATTGTATATCAATGAATCAACTGATCACTCATATTGGCATTCTTAACCTTTTACTGCCAGCGATAGGTGGGTGCCAGGAACAAATATATTTATTAGTTCAAAACTTATGGACTTTTGTGTATATTATGTATATATCATAGTCAACCAGTGCTGGATGAAAGTCTTTCCAACTCTTCTTCACACCCATTTATCTTCTGCAATTATTTTCCAAGTTACTTTGCAGTATTTCTTGATTTCGTATGAGGACACCACCTTGTACGAGGGCATTTACAAGGCCGTTTCTTGCCTTTTGGTATTCAGTCAAGAATTACATTTGTCCGTTGGTAATATTTCTTCTTCCACCAGCCCACTGCCACTTCAGTGGGTTTAATTTTATAATAATATCCATCTCTCCTGTCATCTTTCTGATCCACGTGATTCTTTTCTTATCTTTTCGGGTGATTACTTGATTCGATTAGAACATCCTGTCACTTTGATCTCCGAGTCTATATGAGACGTGGACCCACAGCGTAACGTGGGGTCCGAATCACATGAGCTCCCGCCGTGAATCAAACCTGAGTCTCCCGTGCCAAAGACGCGTTCGCTATCTATGTAGCCACGAGCGAGCTCGTTGCGGGTGACTCCTTATATTAAACCCCTCTATTAATTCACTTTTCATCTATTATTTCGAATCGAAAGTGTGCACACGATTAAATTTGCATGCTACATAAACAAAGGCTTAAATTTCTGCTACGTCATTGTATTACGTAGGCGAAAATTTTCTCTTTTCAATACTTGAATTTTCACATATGCACCCCTCAAACTAAAATTTTCGGTGTGTGGGATCACTGGTTTGATCCCAGCTCGCGCCAAGTAAATTTTGTGGTCAACTAAACACCGTGTGCGTGCGCTTTTTCGGGGTTCTCCCATTTCCTCCCACTTTCTCCATTGTACCATTTAATTCACTCTAATCCTTCAACGTTTCCCTTAGCCTCAGCGCACAAAACTGGGACACTAAATTGGAAATTTCCATCCCAAATTAAAGTTTCTACGAATCGGTAGAAAAACACTATTAGACAATCTAGAGAGATAGAAGATGTTTTCTATGCTCTACACAAGCCATTGGAGTCAAGTTTAAGACTCCCAAACTGTGCTACGAGTAAGTATCGGGAGTCTTAAAGAACGGTTAAGTCCGCCTTTTGACAAGTATCAGAGAGAAAAAAAGTAAGAAATAGCAAGAAACAGTTTTTGAGATGGATTCAGAATCCATAAGAATGAAATAATGAAATTAAATGAAATCTTTGAGTTTAACGTTCCACGATTAAGCCTGTTAGGTTAAGAGAGACGATGATTAAAGCAAGTGAAATGATGATGCAAGAATGGGTGGAATGATAAAGTGGGAGGAAAACGGAGAAAACCCACGAGCACGATGTTGTTCACCACAAACTTACATGAGCGGGGATCGAACCAGGGACCCCACTCCTAAGAATGAGTTGTAACCTCGATTTCTATCTCTCTGTTGAAACTAGAAGTGGTCGAAAAACCTCTATCCGGTTTCAACACTGACCGCCACAGTGAAAATAACTGTAATAATATAAATAAGTAGGCTTTTGATATGCACCAGAACTGCAATATGCTCATCTCTGAATACATTTCAACTGGAAGTGGAAATTTCAACTACTAACCTCTGGTCTCAATATTAGAGCAAAATCAGTAAGACAAAGCGAGTAGTATTTCTTTTTAATTTTAAATATAGATTCAGCGCTCAAGGAACATCGCGAAGTGTTGTACTTCGATCTCCATGAAATTTTGTAGGTTGTAAGTAGACCTAAAATGACCGATTATGGGTCTTTTCTTTTTTTGCGGAAAATTGGTTTACAAGGAAAAAAGAAAACTTACTTTTTTTCCCCTTAAAATATTTTTCCGTAGAAAACTTATGCGTTCGCTTATTTTCTGTCTACTATTTGTGTATATAAAATTTTATTTCAATTGTTCATGTCCTTCTGTGGATTTCAGCACTAGGGATGGGCACGAGCGAGTTTTCATTGAAACTCGACTCAACTCGAAACACACACATCTTTGAGCTCGACTCGAGAACTCGGCTAGAAAAATATCTTCCAATTCGACTCGAATTTGACTCGAGTTTCGAGTCTAGTCGAGCCAAAAACCGAGCCAAGTGTACACTTTCAAGTACTTTCCTCAACTACCCTACATGGACAATATAATTATTATTAATGATACTTACTGCTACTACTACAACTTATTATTATTATTATTATTATTATTATTATTATTATTATTATTATTATTATTATTATTATTATTATTATTATTATTATTATTATACCAACACCGTGTATAAACATGAAAGATATGCGGTTTGTATCTGAATAGTAAAATCTAGCTGACTGCTGACCTCAGTAGTCGTCAAGTCTATGAGACAAGGACATCATTCACGAGGTTCTGAGTTTGAGTTCCGGAGGAGCAAGTACTCGGGCTCGAGCCGGTTGACATCACTACCTGGGTTGGGCTTCTGTTTGGGCTCAAAAAATCGACCGTGCAGTTCTTAACCTTGATAGTAAGAAGTACAGTATCCTTATATTGGTGCTCACGACTTTTGAGGCTGTCTCGTTATAAAAATCACTATCCCATCTCATGAGCAACACTAAAAATATTCTACATTAATGCTTACATATCTCATGGCTTTCGCTTTCCGGTCTAATCAGGCAATGATTTCAAAACGAGTCAAAAGGAGCTGAACGAGCGAGCCATTTTTAAAACTCGACTCGACTCGAAACTTGATCTGAAAACAATAACTCGGCTCTGAACTCGACTCGAGAAAGTTACCTTTGACTCGATCGAAACTTGACTCGAATTCACTTCGAGTTTCGAGTCGAATCGAGTTTTAGTCGACTCTTGCCCAGCCCCTTACACCGATTTTTTCGCAGAAAAGAAAAGACCTGTATTCGATCATTATACGTGTACTTTCTACCTGTAAAATTTCATGAAAATCGAAGTGCAACAATTTGTGAAGATTCCTTGTGAGAAATAAATCTCACTTCTCTATATGCAGTGAAGTAATAGAAAGTTCGAACTTTGATAGAGGATAAGGCTACCTACGAGATAAAAGCTAAGGTTCTCTTCATCTTAAAATGAAGTCTTTAACTTAGCGTCCCACGCATACCTTTTAGGATAAAGAAGACGATCGCGTTATGAAGTAGAATGATTATGAAAGAATAAGAATGGGAATGATTATGAATGAGGGAATAGCGGTATGAAGTAGAATGATTATGAAAAAATAAGAATGGGAATGATTATGAATGAGAGAATGGCGGTATGAAGTAGAATGATTATGAAAGAATGAGAATGGGAATGATTATGAATGAGAAAATGGCGGTATGAAGTAGAATGATTATGAAAGAGTGAGAATGGGAATGATTATGAATGAGGGAATGGCAGTATAAAGTAGAATGATTATGAAAGAATGAGAATGGAAATGATTATGAATGAGGGAATGGCGGTATGAAGTTGAATGATTATGAAAGAATGGGAATGATTATGAATGAGAGAATGGCGGTATAAAGTAGAATGATTATGAAAGAATGGGAATGGGAATGATTATGAATGAGAGAATGGCGGTATGAAATAGAATTATTATGAAAGAATGAGAATTTGAATGATTATGAATGAGAGAATGGCGGTATGAAGTAGAATGATTATGAAAGAATGGGAATGATTATGAATGAGGGAATGGCGGTATGAAGTTGAATGATTATGAAAGAATGGGAATGGGAATGATTATGAATGAGAGAATGGCGGTATGAAATAGAATTATTATGAAAGAATGAGAATTTGAATGATTATGAATGAGAGAATGGCGGTATGAAGTAGAATGATTATGAAAGAATGGGAATGATTATGAATGAGGGAATGGCGGTATGAAGTTGAATGATTATGAAAGAATGGGAATGATTATGAATGAGAGAATGGCGGTATAAAGTAGAATGATTATGAAAGAATGAGAATGGGATTGATTATGAATGAGAGAATGGCGGTATGAAGTAGAATGATTATCAAAGAATGAGAATGGGAATGATTATGAATGAGAGAATGGCGGTATGAAATAGAATTATTATGAAAGAATGAGAATGGGAATGATTATGAATGAGAGAATGGCGGTATGAAGTAGAATGATTATGAAAGAATGGGAATGATTATGAATGAGGGAATGGCGGTATGAAGTTGAATGATTATGAAAGAATGGGAATGATTATGAATGAGAGAATGGCGGTATAAAGTAGAATGATTATGAAAGAATGAGAATGGGATTGATTATGAATGAGAGAATGGCGGTATGAAGTAGAATGATTATGAAAGAATGAGAATGGGAATGATTATAAATGAGAGAATGGCGGTATGAAGTAGAATGATTATGAAAGACTGAGAATGGGAATGATTATGAATGAGAGAATGGCGGTATGAAATAGAATGATTATGAAAGAATGAGAATGGGAATGATTATGAATGAGAGAATGGCGGTATGAAGTAGAATGATTATGAAAGAATGGGAATGATTATGAATGAGGGAATGGCGGTATGAAGTTGAATGATTATGAAAGAATGAGAATGGGAATGATTATGAATGAGAGAATGGCGGTATAAAGTAGAATGATTATGAAAGAATGAGAATGGGAATGATTATGAATGAGAGAATGGCGGTATGAAGTAGAATGATTATGAAAGAATGAGAATGGGAATGATTATGAATGAGAGAATGGCGGTATGAAGTAGAATGATTATGAAAGAGTGAGAATGGGAATGATTATGAATGAGGGAATGGCAGTATAAAGTAGAATGATTATGAAAGAATGAGAATGGAAATGATTATGAATGAGGGAATGGCGGTATGAAGTTGAATGATTATGAAAGAATGGGAATGATTATGAATGAGAGAATGGCGGTATAAAGTAGAATGATTATGAAAGAATGGGAATGATTATGAATGAGAGAATGGCTGTATGAAGTAGAATGATTATGAAAGAATGAGAATGGGAATGATTATGAATGAGAGAATGGCGGTATGAAGTAGAATGATTATGAAAGAATGAGAATGGGAATGATTATGAATGAGAGAATGGCGGTATGAAGTAGAATGATTATGAAAGAATGAGAATGGGAATGATTATAAATGACAGAATGGCGGTATGAAATAGAATGATTATGAAAGAATGAGAATGGGAATGATTATGAATGAGAGAATGGCGGTATGAAGTTGAATGATTATGAAAGAATGGGAATGATTATGAATGAGGGAATGGCGGTATGAAGTAGAATGATTATCAAAGAATGAGAATGGGATTGATTATGAATGAGAGAATGGCGGTATGAAGTAGAATGATTATCAAAGAATGAGAATGGGAATGATTATGAATGAGAGAATGGTGGTATGAAATAGAATTATTATGAAAGAATGAGAATGGGAATGATTATGAATGAGAGAATGGCGGTATGAAGTAGAATGATTATGAAAGAATGGGAATGATTATGAATGAATGAATGGCGGTATGAAGTTGAATGATTATGAAAGAATGGGAATGATTATGAATGAGAGAATGGCGGTATAAAGTAGAATGATTATGAAAGAATGAGAATGGGATTGATTATGAATGAGAGAATGGTGGTATGAAATAGAATTATTATGAAAGAATGAGAATGGGAATGATTATGAATGAGAGAATGGCGGTATGAAGTAGAATGATTATGAAAGAATGGGAATGATTATGAATGAGGGAATGGCGGTATGAAGTTGAATGATTATGAAAGAATGGGAATGATTATGAATGAGAGAATGGCGGTATAAAGTAGAATGATTATGAAAGAATGAGAATGGGATTGATTATGAATGAGAGAATGGCGGTATGAAGTAGAATGATTATGAAAGAATGAGAATGGGAATGATTATAAATGAGAGAATGGCGGTATGAAGTAGAATGATTATGAAAGAATGAGAATGGGAATGATTATGAATGAGAGAATGGCGGTATGAAATAGAATTATTATGAAAGAATGAGAATGGGAATGATTATGAATGAGAGAATGGCGGTATGAAGTAGAATGATTATGAAAGAATGGGAATGATTATGAATGAGGGAATGGCGGTATAAAGTTGAATGATTATGAAAGAATGAGAATGGGAATGATTATGAATGAGAGAATGGCGGTATAAAGTAGAATGATTATGAAAGAATGAGAATGGGAATGATTATGAATGAGAGAATGGCGGTATGAAGTAGAATGATTATGAAAGAATGAGAATGGGAATGATTATGAATGAGGGAATGGCGGTATGAAGTTGAATGATTATGAAAGAATGGGAATGATTATGAATGAGAGAATGGCGGTATAAAGTAGAATGATTATGAAAGAATGAGAATGGGAATGATTATGAATGAGAGAATGGCGGTATGAAGTAGAATGATTATGAAAGAGTGAGAATGGGAATGATTATGAATGAGAGAATGGCGGTATGAAGTAGAATGATTATGAAAGAATGAGAATGGGAATGATTATGAATGAGAGAATGGCGGTATGAAGTAGAATGATTATGAAAGAATGAGAATGGGAAGGATTATGAATGAGGGAATGGCGGTATGAAATTAAATACAAGGCAAGCGCATTTATATGCCGTGATCTACCGTAAAGCACGTCAAAGTGGCTAAAGAGGTAGTATGGCAAGAGGGCTATTCAACAGGAAGACCTTCACTCCGTCAATATCTTTTAGTCTGTTTTTAGTAGCAGTGATGATGAGAGCTCAACAAAGTCTCATACGTGAACAGTTGCCTTATGAGTTACAACTTGGTCATAACGCTGCACTAACTAACTAACTAACTCTATGGTCTATGGAACCTGGAGGTTCAATGCCGCGTTTACAAAAGCTCTCCACTGATTTCTATACTTAGCTAACTGCATCCAGTTTTTAGTTTGTATTCCAATCTCTGCGAGATACATCTTAATATTGTCCTTCCATCTGCGCCTAGGTCTTCCTAATGGTCGTTTTCCGATTGGTCTTCCAGTTAAGACTTTGAAAGCGTTTCTACTTTCTTCCATTCTAGCTACATGACCCGCCCACCTAAGCCTCCTAGACTTGACGACCCTAATAATATTGGGTGAACCATATAAATTATGTAGTTCCTCGTTATGAAGTTTCCGCCATTCCCGTTCCTCTTGGGTCCGAATATTCGTCTCAGGATCTTGTTCTCAAATACTTTCAGTCTATGTTCTTCCTTCATAACGCTGCACGAGCAAAGTAAAACATTTATCATGAGATAGCACAGCAACTCGTTGGTTTCAGAAATTTCGTACAGGTTGTAAAATGGTAGAGGATCAAGCAAGGTACAGTCGCCTCAAGGTAACAGATTGTGAGATGATGACACGCTCTTGAAGATGACACGCACCACACGACGATTGTCAAATCAACTTGGCATGTCCCCCAGTCCACTGTAGTGCGTCACCTTCAGGAACTCGGGAAAATTATCAGCAGTTGTCGCAATTGTGCCACATGACTTGACCCCAGCTCACGCTCAAAGGAGAGTGAATGTGTGCCAACAACTGCTGTAAAATCCGCGTGATGATTTTCCTAAAACGGATTGTCAAATGCGACGAAAAGTGGGTATTTTTTCGAAATCCAAATATGCAAAAACAATGGTTGAGTAATGACCAACGTCCAGAACAGGGCCGTTTTGAACATGAGGCCATACTGTGCATGTGGTGCAAGGATGTTATAAAATAGAGGATCTACCCATACATATCTTCGTCCTATGAACTCAATGAACCCAAAAAACACCCGAGCATCGTCTGAGCCGGCATGTGTGATTGGCTACTCTCGTTTCCGCCATGGTTGTTGACTCGAAACATTGCGATCTTAGTGGCGAGGAGTGGGCAGAGTAGGTGTGGCGAAACTGTGACGTATGGCTTCACGATTTTGTTGTATGGGCAGATCCTCTATTTTATAACATCCTTGGTGTGGTGGAACTACGAGGGAGGTAATTGACCTTGAGTTCGTTCCTAACAGTCTTACCATCAATGCTGAACTTTATCCCGAACTGTTGGATCGAATGTATGCTACACTACGCGAAATTTATTCTGCATTGGTGAACCGAAAGTACGTCCTACTGCAACAGAAGAACACAAAATTACACTAGGCCGAGACCCGTAATAAAAAAAAGAAAAAAGAAAGAAAGGAAAAGAAAAATGCAAGAACTTGATTACATCGAACTGATGCTACACTAAGCACTTAGTCCAGACTTTTTTCCTTCAAATTACCACCTGTTCCAGTCCATGCCGCACTTTCCGAAATCACAATGCCTCACTAACCAGTAGGAAGTGGAAATTACAGTATTTGACTTCTTAGCCTCTAAGGATAACTTATGAAAACGAGGAACTGAAAGGAAGGTGGTTCCAAACAGTTCAACACTAGGGGTTATATTTTGAGTGTTCACCTGTTTTCATTGTTACGCAACAAATATAGGTATATTGTGTACCAAAATATTCCCAGTCTTATAACTCTTCCTTGTAATACATCAGCCTTGAAATTATCATATCACACTGAAAATCTGAAGTTATCATAACTGAGAAATCGAAAAAGGAACTTTGATTGTTGAAAAGAAATTCCAACCTTTTACTTGCGTGAGAAAGAATTACAAAGCCATTTAATTTAGAGAAAAAAAAAGAGTCTTATGGCAGATCATTCAAAAGATAGAGTGAGAAAATACTCCACGGGATTTTATGGCGCAAACTAACATGTATTTGAATTCTTTATGAGCCACTTAATTTTTTCAAACGTTTGATGATTATACCCGAGGCTAAGGAAAACCATGATGTTGCTATGAAAGCAATGGCGGAATAAAGAAAGTGGGAGGAAACGGGAGAACCCCGAGAAACGCCACATATACAGTGTTTGTAAACTTGAAAGCCCAGTTCACGCGAACTGGAATCAAATGTCTTCATGCACCAGAGGTTAGTTTTCTGTCAGAGGGGCCCCACTTACTTTTAACATAAATAGGGCCATTAAATTAGCAAAGCAAGGTCAGATTAGTAATTTCTTTTCCCCTGTGGTCCGTGATTCAAAAGGATATGTGCAAAACTTAAAATAAGGGAGATGGAATGAAGGAATAGGTGAATTATTTAGGTAAAGTATTAAGGATACAGCATAGAAAAACTTAGAAGCAATGAGTTTGTCTCACAGAAATTATGATCTCACTAAGCGTTAGATGTTGGTCATACCGAAATTTGGCTGTCAACAGGACCGGCCCTAGGCAATTTACCGCCCCGTGCAATGGCATCGTTTGCCGCCTCCAGAAAAAACAAATCTTAAAAGCCACTATTTTGAGTATGCTACCGCATCATAAACAATGACGAGAAGGAAAAGTGCACTCGCACTCAGAAAGACCTAAACACTACAACTACAACCTTGTTTTGTCTGTTTTTTCTTTAATTACAATTTATTATGTTAGTGAAAGATAAGACCAACACACTTGCAGAGGAAGGATGGTAATCCTTTTTATACAATTCAATAGGCCTATATCACTTGGCAATTCCAGTGCAACTACATCATTTATCTTTATTTCTTGATTTTCCTTCTATACATGGGCGGCGATTAGGGGGGCAAAGGGGGGCAGTTGCCCCCCACTTTTTTGAAGTAACCCATTAATGTATATAGCTTCATTTGACAATGTAATGTTTTATATGTATTACTGGTTCATAAAAATGGTGCCATATAATATTTCCCGTTGCGTGAGTACATATTGGTTGTCTTCTCGTGGAGTTAAGCAAGCTACAGGAATTGTGTTTTAATTGCAATTCAAAGCAATTAATATTGCAATCGCGTATTTCTTTAAATTTCGTAGCATATGCTTGTAGTATTTACTGTCTTTCATTTTCTAACAAGGTACATTCGCGAAGTGTACCCTCGGGATTCGTGTAAAATTGATTCAAATGCAAAGTTCTCCTCGTCACAATGTGTATTGTACTAATTTTAGCGGCCCATACTGGTATTTATGTACCTTCATATATCCAGAATTCAACCATATACTAGTATAACGCTCAGACATGTTATGGCTTTTAGATGTAACTCGACATGAATGTGGGCATGTGCAAAACAAATTTGATCAAGTACTGCTTCTGTGACACATGCTACCAACCCGAGCTGCCATCTTGGATTCAACTTTTGGTTTTTCAAAAGGGAATAGGTGCAAGTGAGACATCAAATTCATGTACAGTTTTCTCGGAAACTCACTGATGTAGAGGATTTTACTGTAGCTTGTACCGTTTGCAAGGTATTGCATGTTAAATCCTTCCAGGCATTTCGCGAATAGACATTGCAGAGTAATATCAGTTACACATATATTTTTGATGTTGACAAATCAAAACAATTTCTAACTGGAAAAATACTGTAGATATAAACAAACTCCTTACAACAATGGTGTCATAATCTTATTACATTTCTGTGAGTGATTGTATTACTTCCATGATATACTACAACAAAGAAGTATTGTATAACGGTCAAAATGCTTAATGTAAATTCAGATACGACCATATTTAGGTGAAGACCATTTCCGTATTGACGTCTGTGTGTCTGTATTATGTACGTTCAGAGAATATTTCATCAACGATAAATCACGTAAAACACTACATATACACAGCGGGCCCTGCACAACTTTCTATTTGATTCAATATTCATGAAGTACCTGACATTTAACATGCAATAGCTACGGTAAAACTCACTACACTAGTGATTTTCCGAGAAATTGTACATGAACTTGATGTATCACTTGCAACTATTCAATTTTGAAAAACCGAAAATTGAATCCAAGATGGCAGCTCGGGTTAGTAAGATGTGTCAGGGAAGCAGTACTTGATCAAATTTGTTTTGCATATGCCCACATTCATGTCCAGTTATATCTAAAGAAACTAAAAGCAATTTTGTGTCCGAGCATTATACTAGTGTATGATTGAAAAATGAAAATGAAATCTTTGAGTTTTACGTCCCACGGTTATGCCGGTTAGGCTAAAGGAGACGGTGATGATGAGTAATGAATGAAAATGGTGGAATGAAGAAAGTGGGAGGAAACGGGAGAACCCCGAGAAAACCCACACACACGGTGTTTGTCCACCACAAAGTTCCTTTGGCGGTGGCTGGGATCGAACCCGGGACCCCAAGCACTAGTGTATGATTGAATTCCGGATATATGAAGGCTCATAAATACGCAAATTACCAGTATGGGCTGCTAAAATTAGTACAATACACATTGTAGCAAGAAGAACTTTGTATTTGAATCAATTTTACACGAATTTTGAGGGGACACTTCGCGAATGTACCTTGTAAGAGTAATAACGTATATTTAATGTCATGTGTGAAATTATAAATTAAGTTATTCATTAATCTCCAGTTTGAACATAACTTTTGCAAAACAAGCCTCATTATTCATTACTATAATTAATATTAGCTATCCTTTCTATTTACTTGTTTTGTAAATTTTTTTATTAAATAATCTGATCACACAATTTTCCAGACAGAGTTTAAAGATGTTCATGAGCAAGGAATCAAATCTCTTCTTACACCTTCGTCGTTTAAGAGTACAAAGGGCTAGTATTTACTTCCGTTGCTCTTGTTAATTTATTTAATAAAATATGAAATACGATATATGGTATTTTAACCGAAGATAGTATCCTATTAGTTATACAACCTTTCGTCGAACAAAGTGTTAGAAACAATCAGATAAACTAAGATTAATATACAAATATTCAGATCATGCCTTGCCCCCCCACTTTTAACGTCCAATCGCCGCCACTGCTTCTACATCTGTTATTTTTTTTTTTATAACTTGTTTTCCACCTTCGATGATAAGGAATTTGTTTTTGACAAAGACAAAACAAGTTTTCATATCAAAACTGTGATAACTAACTAAATGGAACAGGTGTTCGCTACTGTTCGAAAATTGAGTTCTTGTGACAACAATCAAGCAATTCATGCTGGAATTTGTTTGATCATTTGCTTTAGTACTGTCCATGTGACCTTAAACTAATGCGACCTAAACATGATCTACGAATGTAGCACTCAAATGGAAGGTCAGTTTAGTAAATTTAATTAGCATTATCATGAAGTCTGTTTCCAACAAGAAATATTTGTTTCAAATAATATAGTTATGACAGCTTTTGCCGCCCTCGAAACCTGGCGCCTCATGCAACTGCACTTGTTGCATATGTGGTAGAGCCGGCCCTGGCTATCAATATAGCCCACTGAATTTGCTGACAATGTTGTTATTCATGTTATGCTTGAAGAAATACCTCTCCTTTTATGTGTACAGTTTCTTTGTTAGGACATCGTGGCTAATAAAGATAAGAACTTTATACGTACAACTTATGTATGCAACAACTACGTACGTTGTTCCTCAAGGTTGAAGTAATAGTTCACATGCGGGTACCCACTGTTAAGTTTTCAATAATCTCGAATGCCCACCTTCCATTGATCTTTCTATGACCTCACATATCAGTATGAATCTGTCGTCAGTGTTTACGGAAAGAGGAAATGATATTTGTTAGGAAATTATCTGAGAAGAGTTAGAATTTGTCTCGTTAGGAATGCAAAACAAAGTATGGTGAAAGATATGGAAGTATTAAATTGCAATGATTTACAGTGGCGACTATTGAGGGAAGTCACATTGGTTGGTATTAGGATTTAATGGCAAATTACTATTAATGTATCATGTTGTGTCATTTCTAAAGATGAAACAGTGAATAAAACAGCATACGAAGGCAGTTCAAAATTTAAAATACCTTTGACACAACCGTTAGTACCGTTTGTATTAAACATAAACGTTAATATACTTACAGCTCTTTGTTGAGGAATCATAACCCAGATTTGACGACGCACACCAGATAAAATATAAAGAAGGACAGCTGTCACAGTGGTCCAGAAACGGTCCAACATCTTGTACAGAACTCCAAACATTCATGAAAATCATACGGGTATATCCTTCTATCACCAAAAGTAAACTTTTGACTTCCGTGATTGATCTTCTTTAACTCATATTTCTTATTAACTGCACTTCCTGTAAAAATAAAAAAACACAATCGAGGTATTATTACGTATTTGTACGCGGGAACTTCTTTGTTACACAGAAAAACGATTATTGTTTAGAATTTGAAGAACAACACAGAAGTCAATATGCTTGGAACTGCACATTAGTCATCACGAGGCTTGTTTTTTCGGGACAATCCCACTTAAAAACTCTGAACACCATATTATTAGCAAGTATGTATAAAATATCAAGCACGGTTT
The DNA here is from genome assembly GCF_964235325.1 of Thermobia domestica. Lineage (NCBI taxonomy): Eukaryota > Metazoa > Arthropoda > Insecta > Zygentoma > Lepismatidae > Thermobia > Thermobia domestica. The sequence continues at coordinate 22,595,317 of NC_137461.1, forward strand.
TTCCTGCTGACGTCATTGTGGAACCGTTGGATAGACACCAGCACGAAATGTCTAACGCGTAATTACTGTATGTCACTAGCCAAGATGCAACAAGTACTATCTGGCGACAAGAAACTACGAAAGTACTTCCTAATGTTAGCAACAGTTGAGCGTAGTCCGCCATGAAAATATGTAGAAAGATATTTATAAAAATGTTTGCCAAAGTTGCAGCCAAATCCCCTAAAAGGGTAATATTAGAAGCACACAACAGGACTGATCTTCCAATTCGCAGTAAGCAAACTCCACTAATTGCTATCCATGACGCTAAATAGAATAGGAAAAACACAACTAAAAGCACAGTATATAAAATTATTTGCACGGACATTATTTCTTCTTTTTCACGACGAAAGTCACAAAACAACACAGAGTTATATCACATTTTACTGTTGAACACAGGTGTTAGCACAAGAATCCTTTGTTCCTTTGAGTAATCTTTTTTTAAGTTATCAATATCAACAAACACAGACCACCATAAACGCAGCAGAGATACGTTATTCAGAGGAACTATATATCAGACATACTGGAAAAACATGCTCACATTGTCAAGGCCGATTGCTGAAGAGAGCACGTTGGGGAATTTTCTTCCTGAGTTGACTTTGTGGGTTTTACATTGGGATAAGGACCGGTTTCCAAGTATCCAGCCAAGCATGGGCGAAGAGAGACACTATCACGGAAATATTATAAAAAACAAAAGTATACTACATAACGATTTTACCGTCAGCGCGTTCAAGGTAATCTCCCAGGCAGTGTGACGTGGTTATTATAAAATCATACATAGCAAGATACAAGGACCAGTTTTATTTCTATTATTAGAACAACGTAACGAACGAGAGCACACCTGCTTATTTATTTTAGCTATTTTCTTTTCTTTTTTCTTTTTATGATTTAATGTTTGATATGGTTGATAACATTCTTGATTAAATTAGGACTCTAAATCAGACGCACTTCAAATTGCCATATTGTTTAGTGCTCAAGTAGACGCCCTAGCTCATGAATATCTATATAATTTCAGTTTCGTTGTTGATTTGGAGTGTAACGTCCTTTTCAGTAGCGAGGCTACATGAGGCGGGGCCTACTGATTAACCTGGAATCCGAACCACATCAGCTCCCGCCGGGAATCGAACCCGGGTCTCCCATGCCAAAGGCACGATAACCGCTTAGCTACGAAGGAGCTGATAATCTTTTTTTTTCTGACATTCTAAGAAAGAAATTGACAACATAAAAATTATATAGAGTATTACGCACTGGTTTATTGTACAGATTTGGTGTTAAATACGAAACAGGGCAGGCTCTAGCATATAGGCTGTGCAATACGTGCTTTTGCACGGGGCAGCAAGGTTCAAGAACAGGGCAAAATTTGTCATCACTATATTATTAAAAATTAATAATTCTTATTGGAAACAGACTTCATGATGATCGTAGATAAATTTACCAAGCTGACCTATTTGAATACTATATTCATAAATCATGTTTAGATTACATTAGTTTAAGGTCACATGGACAGTAGCAAGGGTCAAACAAATCCCAGCACGAATTGCTTGATTGTTGTCAAATACAGCAGAATTCTCGAACAGTAGCGAACACCTGTTCTATTTAGTTAGTTATCACAGTTTTGATAAGAAAACTAGTCTTGTCTTTGTCACAAGCAAGTTCTTTATCATTGAACGTGGAAACAAGTTTTTTTTTTTTTAAATAACAGATGTAGAAGGAAAATTAAGAAATGAAGATAAAAGAGCTAGTTGCACTGGAATTGCAAACTAATATATTGAGATTGAAACTCAATATTGAATTCTATAAAAGAGGATTACCATCCTTCCTCTCAGATGTGTTTTCTTTGTCTTTCACTAAAATAATAGATTATTATTTAAAGAAAAAACACAACGAGATTGTATTTGTAGTGTTTAGGTATTTCTGAGTTTGAGTGCCCTTTCCCTCTCCTTCGTTATTCATAATGGGGTAGTGTATCTCTGGAGAAGGGAACGGAGGCAAATGATGTCATTGCACGGAGCGGCAAATTGCCTAGGGCCGACCCTGATAAGAATTCAGGACTAGGGACTTAAAATAACAAATTTAATGATCACATTAATACTTAATATTTTAGATTATCATCATTAAAGAAAATGATGATAATGGAAGATGGAAGATGATATGCTTCATGGAAGATGATATGCTTCTTTTTTTTTTAAAAAAAAACTACCTTACAGGTAAGTAAAATTACATAAACAAAAATTTAAAGATTAAATTAGGATAGTTACTTTACAAAGAATTTTTACCAGTAGCGGATAATTCCTTTAGGCTCCAGGCAATTCCTGGCAACTAACTAATCAATCAGAGAGTGTTTATATCTATCTATCTATCTATCTATCTATCTATCTATCTATCTATCTATCTATCTATCTATCTATCTATCTATCTATCTATCTATCTATCTATCTATCTCTATATCTATCTATCTATCTATATATATATATATATATATATATATATATATATATAGATAGCGTGAAAATGGTGAATCGTCTGCATTCACGAATCTTGAACTCTGCTGTACTCACAGAAGAGATTACAGAAGGCCAGCCTGATCATTATAAACATTCTTCGGCCCTTCCCAAACCGTCTTACTCACTTACGAACTTTTCTGTCACTCACGGCCTTTGGATCATACACCGCACAGGTTTGGTGATGAATTTCGGCCAGTGTCACATTTCTTGCAGTCAGGAATCGAGTTACAGATATTATTTCACAGGCAGCGGGCCACTTGATCTTTTAGAGCTCTTCTACTTCACACTACGCAATGCTATTCCATATGGTGTCTATTTATACTCAAAAGATGCCAGGAGATACTGCGCATGCGCAAAACTATGAACGCTAGAGCTTTACTAAATATTGTTAAACGGATCTTACCTTCAAACGTCCCTCGTAATTGATGTAGTTAAGCAATAAGCAATAATACACATTATTCGTTAATTCTTCCTTCCTCTTCGTAGAACGGGAGGCACAGTGGCTCAATAACACAGCGCTCTCCTCTGGTGTAAGGGGTTCTTAGTTCAATCCCCGGTAACAAGAATTTATTATATCCTAACTATATATAAAACTACATGAGCTGACATAAATTATTGAGCACTTCCTGTAGGGCTACAATGATTAAATTTGGCATGATTGTAGCTTTCCGGAACTAACCCACAGGAAAATTGTCAAAAGTGAATATTTTTAATTTTTAGGGGGTCTAAAGAGGGGATGAAAAATTTCCCTATGTTATTTAAATGGACCTTTTTTTTGGATTTATAATCTCATGTTTTAGGTACTTAGAATAGGAATAGAAACTTGAAATTCGGTATGCTTACACATTTTCGTTAGCACTACCTAAGTAAATCAGTACAAGTAAAAAATTCCGACCTTAGAGTGGTTTTATAGGGAACTGAAAATTTTTTCCCATGTTATTTATATGGGACACCGTTTACACCCTCAAATTATTGAGCACTTCCTGTAGGGCTACAATGATTAAATTTGACATGATTATAGCTTTTCGGGACAAACCCACAGAAAAATTGCCAAAAGTGAATATTTTTAATTTTTAGGGGGTCTAAAGAGGGGATGAAGAATTTCCCCATGTTATTTAAATGAGACTTTTTCTGGACCTATAATCTCATGTTTTAGGTACTTAGAATTGGAATAAAAGCTTGAAATTCGGTATGCTTGTACGTTTTCGTTAGCTTTACCTACGTGAATCATCAGAAATGAAAATTTCTAACCGTAAAGTGGTTTTATGGGGAACTGAAAAATCTTTCCAATGTTATTTATATGGGACGTCTTCTATACCCCAAAATGTTTAGGCACTTCCGGCAAGATTAGAATGATGAAATTTGGCATGATTGTAGCCTTCCAGGACTAACCGACAGAAAAATTGCCAAAAATAAAAAATTCCAACTTTAGAGTGGTTTTATAGGGAACTGAAAAATCTTTCCCATGTTATTTATATGGGACACCTTTTACACCCTCAAATTATTGAGCACTTCCTGTAGGGCTACAATGATTAAATTTGACATCATTATAGCTATTCGGGACAAACCCACAGGAAAATTGCCAAAAGTGAATATTTTTAATTTTTAGGGGGTCTAAAGAGGGGATAAAGAATTTCCCCATGTTATTTAAATGAGACTTTTTCTGGACCTATAATCTCATGTTTTAGGTACTTAGAATTGGAATAAAAACTTCAAATTCGGTATGCTTGTACGTTTTCGTTAGCTTTACCTAAGTGAATCATCACAAATGAAAATTTGCAACCGTAGATTGGTTTTATGGGGAACTGAAAAATCTTTCCAATGTTATTTATATGGGACGTCTTCTATACCCCAAAATGTTTAGGCACTTCCGGCAAGATTAGAATGATGAAATTTGGCATGATTGTAGCCTTCCAGGACTAACCGACAGAAAAATTGCCAAAAGTAAAAAATTCCAACTTTAGAGTGGTTTTATAGGGAACTGAAAAATCTTTCCCATGTTATTTATATGGGACACCTTTTACACCCTCAAATTATTGAGCACTTCCTGTAGGGCTACAATGATTAAATTTGATATGATTGTAGCTTTTCGGGACAAACCCACAGGAAAATTGCCAAAAGTGAATATTTTTAATTTTTAGGGGGTCTAAAGAGGGGATGAAGAATTTCCCCATGTTATTTAAACGAGCCTTTTTCTAGACCTATAATCTCATATTATAGATACTTAGAATTGGAATAAATCTTGAAATTCGGTATGCTTGTACGTTTCGTTAGCTTTACCTAAGTGAATCATCAGAAACGAAAATTTCTAACCGTAAGGCGGTTTTATGGGGAACTGAAAAATCTTTCCAATGTTATTTATGTGGGATGTCTTCTATACCCCAAAATGGTTAGGCGCTTCCGGCAGGATTAGAATGATGAAATTTGGCATGATTGTAGCCTTCCAGGACTAACCGACAGAAAAATTGCCAAAAGTAAAAAATTCCAACTTTAGAATGGTTATAGGGAACTGAAAGATCTTTTCCATGTTATTTATATGGGACATCTTTTACACCCTCAATTCATTGAGCACTTCCTGTAGGGCTACAATGATTAAATTTGACATGATTGTGGCTTTTCGGGACAAACCCACAGAAAAATGCCAGAAGTGAATATTTTTAATATTTAGGGGTTCTAAAGAGGGAATGAAGAATTTCCCCATGTTATTTAAATGGACCTTTTTTTGACGTATAATCTCATGTTTTAGGTACTTTGAATTGGAATAAAAGCTTGAAATTCGGTATGCTTGTACGTTTTCGTTAGCTTTACCTAAGTGAATCATCAGAAATGAAAATTTGCAACCGTAGATTGGTTTTATGGAGAACTGAAAAAAATCTTTTTCATGTTATTTATGTGGGACGTCTTCTACACCCTAAAATGTTTAGGCACTTCCGGTATGATTAGAATGATGAAATTTGGCATGATTGTAGCCTTTGAGAACTAACCGTGAAAAAATTGCCAAAAGTGAATATTTTTAATTTTTCAGGGGTCGAAAGGGGATGAAGAAATTCCTATGCTATTTAAATGGGCGTTTTCTTGGGATACAAAATCTTATCTTTCAGATAGTTGAGATAGGAAAAAAAAAGAAAGTCGGTAGAATTCCGCTCCGCTGCAGCTGCCTTTGTCCCCATTTTGAACTCGTATTGCATACACGCCCTTATGACGCTCTGTGGAGGTCTCATTCACTCTGTTCTGACGCAAGTTCACATTGTAACTGAACTACCATAACCAGGTAGTATGCTGCACTTACGCAGAACAACTGCTGACCTTCGTCTTATCCTCATTCGCATTCAACTCACGGTGGGAGGTCCAATTGAACACAGACCTCCACAAAAGCGACAGAACTTTCTTGCTTACCTTTATAAATTAACAGAAATAAAAAATTCCAACTTGGTGGGGTTTATTTATAGGAACTACTTTTATATCTCAAAATTATTGGGCAATTTCTTTAGGATTACAATGACTAAATTTGGCATGTCAAAGGAAAATTGCCAAAAGTGAATATTTTTAGTTTTTAGGGGATTTTTGAAACGGGTATTACGGAACGTGTTTGTTACAGTTGCTTTATATGTTGTATTCTTGTTGATCTCTTGTTAAAATGCATGGTTATTGTTACCTTAAGTTATCATTATAGCGGTTGCTGTTAATTGTTTAATTTCATTTAATGTTATTTGTTTTAAACAGTTGTGCACTACATATCAAATCAGTACCTCCGATAATGGTAATCGTTCCGAGGACAAGAACCTGCGCTCTCTACACAGCGCATCATTCGCATATGAGCATGAATCTCCTTGACATTCCTGGAAACATCTGTACATGTTCATTACAGACAAAAGTTATAGACGCCGTGATAAAAATTGGCAAATGATACTATAAAAGGGAGATTTTTTCGATTAATTTTTCAATATCTCGGACCGTTTGCAAGATCTGAGCCTAATTCCGTTTGAAGTTTCTAATTCATGTATGATAAGTGTATTCTTTCTTCTTGCATTCAGTATGTAATAAGCAAACAGATTACATACACAATTAATTACAATGTCAGTTATAGATGGTGTCCAATGGGCAAAACACTGCAAAAATAAAAGTTCGTCTTAGACTGCAGAAATGGTTATCGTTCCTTTTCAATTATTTGGGCATAAAACAAACGTCTGAGACATATACAACCCCAATATACAACGATGTGGTGTTGCAATGCATAATGCTTAGGATATGATGCTTTTTTTTTTTTTAATTTCAACACTTCCAGTGTACCCGTAAAAGTGTAATAAAGAAATAACAACTATACCCAGGGAACAACACCATTGGACTTTCATTTCGGAGTATGATACATGTCTGCTGCAAAAATTCCTTTTCACTTATACTTGATAGTAACATAAGATTCTACGCAAAAAGAAATCCCTTTAAGCTTCTTTATGGAGAATGCTTGGTGCCTGTCCAAATACAAATCATATTGAACTTCATTTTGACACTATGATACGAACCTTCCCAGACACAAATACCACTTACGTTCCAGTTTTTTTAGTATACGAAAGACATGACGAAGCAAAAGCTTTCATTCAAAGGAGTATGCGTGTAGCAGGATACCACAGGGGTGGTGTGGAAATACTACAAAGTTACAAGAAAAAGAATCGACCTTTGTCTTACAAATATGCAAGAGTTATGGTCGAACAAAAATCCCAGATTTCTTTTTTGAAAATTATAAATAAGAAAAAAAAACCTTTGAAAATGAGAATCCAACATCATCATTCATTATATAATAAGTCGATAAATTGTGGTTGACAAAAGAAAGGTTGCTATAAAAAATAAACTGTGAGTTATTAAGCAGAGTATTAAGGAGCAAAGGATGATAAATATGAGATCTGGGGATGTTGGGCCGATTTAAGGAAACATTAAGAATAAATGCACGAACATATGACATGCGAGACCGTAGGCCGAGCAAACACGGGGGTCTGGGGGCGAAGCCCCCAGCTGGCCAAAGGCTAGTATATATATATATAACATCTTGTTCATGGGTTTTCTCGGGGTTCTTCCGTTTCCTTCCACATTTGCGTTCCACCAATTCTTTTATAATCGTTTTCTTTCGTTGATCATATGTCTCTTTAATTCTGAAGGGCATAAACATGGAACAGAAATCAATAATTTCATTTAATATTTTATTTAATAGTACTGTACAATATACAGGGTGTTTCAAAACAACACCGACAACGTTTAGGTGATTCCGGACACCAAGTTAAGACAAAAAGTATAGACCAACTTGGGTGTACAAATACTTCCTTTCGGAGTTATAGGCTGCCGAAAACATTAAAAAAAACTTTAAAGGTCCATAGCTCCAGAACTATAAGACCTACCGTAGTCGGGTCAAGACTTCACTTAGGAACTAATATGTGCTCTATTCAAATATCAATTTTCAGATTCGTGCGGTACCTCCGCAAAAAATTTTAGAGAGGTAGTTGACGGCTACTTTAAATTGTATGCCCGTAGCCAAACTCCCTCTATAAAAACTGTTGCGGAAGCACCGCAGGATTCTGAAACTTGGATATTTGTGTTCATGGAACTTTAAAGTTCATTTTTTTCTATGTTTTCCGCAGCCTATAACTCCGAAAGGAAGCACTTGTGCACCCAGATTGGTCTATACCTTTTGTCTTATCTTGGTGTCAGGAATCACTTCCCAAATGTTGTCGGTGTTGTTTTGAAACACCTTGTATACATGTGTGATCTTATAAACACACGAGAAAGAATAAATTCTAGTAGAAAACAAATTAAAGAGTACCTAATATTACACGCAAGTAATATTACAGAAATTATGGAAGTCACACTACTTTAATATAAAAATCAGATACAACTGTGTTTTCTGTTTATTTTGGAATGAGAAATGCTGATTTCCCTTCTAAACTGTAGAACGTACAACTAAACTGAAGAAGTTAATGCGAAGATAACAGTGGTCTATACGCAATTAGCTCCTAAAAAAGATTTTTCCATTACGGCGACAATTCTTCAGTGTTCTACGTTAAGAGATTTCGTTTTCTCAATTAGGATTATTATTAAATAGTCCTAAATGAGTTTAGCGTACACACGCAACAAGACTGTTAACTACGTAAATAACTTTTGTGAGTTGTTGCTAGTGTTCGCTTCAGCAGACTTACATTACTTCATAAATGAAATACGTTGTTTTTCCCCCCTCAGGAAGTTCACTTTCAATATTTTCTTTACATGCACATCTACAGTTTTTTTAATTGTACATAATACGTTTCTAGAAGAATTTTCTTAGCTCAGGTTGTGAAGAAAAACGCCCTTATACAACAGTAGCTGTATATATACAAATGTATTAATATTTATAGAACATTTAAGCAAAATCCTTCTAAAAACCTACATTTCACTTTTTTTTTTATCTATTTCACTGTGATGTGATAAGCTGGGGAGTTAAGAAGTACCCTAACCTTTAGCTTTCTATACTCTTGTACTTCCTTTTTCAAAACTGCGCAAATACCAGTTTCACAGCGATACAGAAAATAAAGTAACCGTGGTCAAGTTAACCCTTTCACAGAGGAAGTCGACTTTTGTCGACAGAACCAAATTTCCTTAACATGCGAATGTCGACGATAGTCGACGTGTTAAACTTTGTTTGTCCGTATCTTGGCTTTGTCGAGAGTAGTCGCCAAAGTTGTACCGTTCATTTTTGTTTGTGTTCTATTGTTTTCGATAAACAATAGAAATTACACAGAAAACCTTTGGCGACTACAATCGACAAACCCAAGATAAAGACAAATTTTAACACGTCGACTATAATCGACATTCGCAGGTTAGGGAAATTTTTTTCCGTCGCCTTCCACAGTGAAAGGGTTAAACATTAACAATTCCGTAATAAAAATCAGTATTAACATCAAAACATGAAAAATATGTACAAATACATTTTTGTGCAAGAACTACACTGCAATGTAGACAAAAGTTCCAAGTGATCCCTTGTACAGGATTATGTTTATTTTATTTTGAGCGTCTTCGCTTGGCTTGCCTTTTGTAGGTTACATCTGGAGCATCCCTTGCAATAGTCCAACAGTAGTCGGCCAATATGTTAGAACTCCACTTTCCCTCATATCTCTTCTCCATGGCTGCAATATCTTGATGGAAACGCTCACCATGTTCGTCACTTACTGCTCCACAATCTTCGGGAAAGAAGTCTAAAGTGAATGAAGAAAGTGGAGTTTCAGAGACATATTGCAACCAAGATTTTCGTAGCACAATAACAACTTTGCTACCAGTTGTTTGTAATTTGTTGCTCGGTGTCTTCCCAAGAACTGTGAACAAACACTCTTCAAGCTTTCCCACTCAGTTTTCTCCTCACCTTGGAGAATTTCGTCGAACTTGTGATCTTTGAATAGTTGCCTAATCTGTGGCCCCATGAAAACATCCTCTTTAACTTTGGCATCACTTAATCGAGGGAATTGTCCTCTTAGGTACTTATAGGCCTCATCTTCTTGGTTCATGCTCTTAACAAAACTTTTCATAAGACCTAATTTAATATGTAGAGGGGGAAGCAAAATTCGGTTACGATCTACCAGTGGTTCATGCTGCACATTTTTCACTCCCGGCTGAAGAGTTTCTCTGGTATTCCAATCACTTTTGCGGTAATGAGATCCACGATCTCTACTCTACTATAAAACAACAATACTTTGTATACCCTAACTGCATACCTAGCAACAGTCCTATTACTTTAAGGTCACCACAAATGAGCCACTGAAAATCGTAATGTTTAATGGCTTGAAGTAAACGTTTCAAGTTTTCATAAGATTCCTTCATATGAACTGCGTAACCTACAGGAATTGAAGGAAGTTCATTTCCAATATGTAAAAGCACTGCCTTTAAACTCACCTTGGACGAATCTATAAAGAGCCTCCACTCCGTAGGTTCGTAATTAATTTTAAGTGCCCTCATGAGACCATTTACATCTGTACATGCCACAAGTGTGTCTTCCATAGTAAAAAATGAAGTGAACATCATCTCCATATTCCGATACACTGAAATATTTACTTTTTCCTGCAATAAATTTCATTGCTTTAAGCGTGACGCTAAAATTTCGGCTTTGCTTTTCGAGAGGTCCAAGTCTCTGATTAGATCACTTAGTTCCTCTTGAGTAAGTCTATGTGGTTCACATGGAGGTTCTTCTACAACAAACGTAGGGTCCTTCGAAGTACTTGATTCAGGAGTTTCAACTTCTTGATCATCACCAGAAAAAAGATCGTATTCTTTAGGTGGGTCAGGAACAGGTAGTCCTTCTCCATGTGGAACAGGGCGCATTGCAGAAGGAATGTTAGGATAGATCAAGGCCCGCTTCTTCTTCGTGGAAATTCCCTTCTTGACGGAAGGAACCATACAAAAATAACAGTCTCTGATGTGGTCGCTTGGCTCCCTCCAAATCATGGGCACTGCAAAAGGCATTGAGCGCCTCTTCCCATTAATCCAATTTCTTAGATTGCTCTCACAAGTATTACACACAATTTGGGGTGCCCAAGATTTATCTTGGTCTCCAATTTTACAACCAAAGTAATATTGATAGGCTTTTCTTATTAGTGGTGTTATAGTCTGCTTTTGTGAGGAAAATGTCACTTCCCCACACACGTAGCAGAAGCTATCCGCACTGTTTACACAATTTCGCGGCATTTCTGTTTATTGAAATCCTCAAAATGTCACTTGAAATAGTTCCGACAACTATTTAAAAATATACATTCGAAATACCAGTATTTTTGCGTACTTGTAGTTGTATTTTTATGTCCTGCAGTACACAAACGTCACACCCAAAACGCTGATAACTGCACTAAACCTGTCCTTTCTAACAATAGCAGAACACTACTGAGATAAGGAACACAATGAAACTAAGCGTTCATATAGTTTCTCCAGTGTTGCCGGATCAGTGTAACATTTTACCCCAAACGAAGCGAATATATTTATTTTTAAAGCGTTATTATTAGACATGCCTGTAAAACGAAAAGTAGAGCTAATATTCGAAAATAACTTTCAAATTCGTGATCAGCACCACAAAATCAATAAGAATTAGCTGATTTTGTTCAATTTACATTTTCGTTGTTGAACAGTGTTTTGAGCACCTTTTTTCCTTCCATTTTATATATGTGCACATACTGTATATTTTCCTAACATGAGTAACATTATAGGACCACTTCGTAAAGAAGAAAGAGGATTTAAGTACATACTAGTAATATTCCAAGTAATTTTTCCTTTCTCTCTTTTTCTTTCATTCTCTTGTTTTCATTTTTCTCCCCAATTTTGCGCCCCCATTCTTCGGCGCCCGGGACTATCGCCCCCCGTTATGCAAGGCACTGGTGATACCATTCCCAAAACACACTTTTGTTCAGTTCTCCCTACTCGAAAAACCCTGTAAATAGGAAGTCTTATTGCAAAACAGAACTGAAATAAGCTATTCTTGTCCTCTATATTAATATGATCACCTTTTGTTTCAAAGCGAAAGTTTTATTCACACACAAAGCATACACGGTTACGCAATACAAAGTATATTCACTCTGGTATCAACATCTACTTCATTTGACATTTTACTATTAGAAAATAAACTCTTAAATTTGTCAAATTTATATACTATAGTAAAAAGTTTATACTAATAAACCTGCCATATTTTCTTCATGAGAATACGGGACACCTTAGATCCCGTTCCCCCGCAAACTTTCCAACACAATCCAATAAATAAACTGCACCTCTGGTTATGAACAACAGTATAATAGGCCGCGGTGGCTCAGTGGTATAGCGTTCACTTCTGGTGCATGGGACCCTTGATTCGATCCCAGCTTGCTTTAAGTGAACATTGTAGTGGAAAAGCACATGGGTTTTCTCGGGGTTCTCTTGTTTCCTCCCACTTTCTTCATTCCACCATTTCATTCATTTCTCATCATTATCGTCTCCTTTAGCCTAACCGGCAATTATTTTTTTGAACAATATAATAGGCGGAAGTTCCCTAAGTTGCAGCTATTTTTCTCTTGTCTTTCCTTGCAATTAACTTTATGGACTGAAGATGTTGACAATCCAACTACAAAAGATTCATCTTAAAAACTTAAGATAATGTCTTATAAAAATGCTTTACAGAAAAACAATATGCAAATGGTTTAAATCAGTGATACAATCTACATTCAATATTCTTCGCGCGTTTAGCAATATTTATTTACATGGTAGTATTTCTCAAAAATACGTTTGTCAGTTTAACCTGATGAAAAGTTGATTTTTCTCTTTATGTCGTGTATAATTGTCAGAACCAGATTTACATATTTCTAAGCTCTGGACCAAGCACAATTCTGTACCCATGGCCTCTCAAAACTATTATAATTCTTGTTACTTTATTTAATGTCTCTCTCAAGAAAAAGTCACTCATCTTTCCTGTGCTTGGAATTTTTTTTTTTTTTTTTTTTTTTTTTTTTTTTAAAGAAAGTGTTCGAGTTTCCATTAGGTACAATGGAAAAAGTAGCATTGCAAATTTCGCTCGCTATCAAGTCGGACAGGGTATTGTGATAACTTGCTCAAAACTGTTACATGCTACACTTTATTGTTCATTCACATTATCCCAGCCAATGTTAGAATTTTTGATTTTTCACTTTTCGAATAAGCTTGTATTGATAGCAGAAATGGGGGTGGAATTAAAATATGGTATATTTTCCTGTACCAACTAAATTTACGGGGATGCGTGACACTCGGGCCCAAAATCGGGACTGTCCCGTTTTTTTACGGGACGTATGACAGGCTTAATACTAACCAGCCTTGTCCTTGTTTTATTAATATCAATTCTATCCAGTCACTACCTGTTGCCTTCTATACGCTCTTGTATCAAATGCTTTTGCGTCTAATGCTCTACTTGCCACCGAAACGCCTCCTCTGTGTGTCTTTGCATGCCAACTCTATTCTGCTTTAGTCAGTAGTACAATTCCCGATTTTTCATTAAAGATTCCTCCAAATCTTTAGGAATATCAAGTGAACAAAAGTGAACTGTGATCACTTGCAACAAATAAAGAAACTTTAAACGAATATATCAATTTATTTCAAGATAGGAAACTACACAAAATTTATGCCAAGCCTATAGAAGAACTGATAACAATTTGCAGCAACTGAGTCCCTAAGAAAATGTTAAACCGAATAAGTCAATTGAACAAAACGTCATTCTTCAAATTTCCAACTATGTATTTTAATTTGCCAACTTGTCAAGAAATTGGTAACTTTGGAAGGGGAGGCTCCCCCCTTTACCCCCCCTTAACGACGCCCCTGGATGCACAAAGTGGGAGTTCACAATATGCACGCAACACCTAATATGTTAGAGTAATAGGGAATCTTTACATAGGGTATGTACTGCTAAACAATTGCAAGGTTGTGTGTCTCATTAAAAGTGATGGATTTAATGTGCACAATAAAATACGTATGTTTACAAAATGATATACTATTTTTTTTACATCATTATAACAGATAAACATAGCAATTTAAGAAGACAAGATGATTTCTTGCATTTATCCCCCCATGACTAATTCTGCAGGACTTCACGATTATTTTTGCATATATTTGTTCACTGACGTAGCTGACAACATGTTGAATTTCCCCATTCAGTCCTCACACTATTCGACGTTTGTTTCGGCAGACCTTTGCGATTTCAGAAGCCTCCAGCAGGAAGTAGTAGCAATGAATAAGGTCACAAAACCTATCTGGCCAATTTTGGTAATTATTTCAGAAGAGGACTTCCGCAGGAAATTTCTTACTCAGCAAGATAATCGTCCTGTATGAAGCAGCGTCATCTTGTTGAAACCACTTGTGTTCCATATCAATTTCGTTCAGAAAAATGGTAATCATATTGGGATATTGTTCTCCACTATCTGTTACTGCCTTCGTCTTGAAAGAAAGTACTATCTCATCATTCCACCCCAACAAAATCCACACTACAATTTACTTATAAGAGTAGTCTTACCAACCCAATTACAATACATGTTGCGAAAAACGAACTTCGCATTGTTAAATCGGAATATTTACGTGTTGTAATGATGTAAAAATATTTGCCATTCTTTTTGAAAAAAAATCCTATTAACCATATTAAATAGGGTGCTGGAACATTATTTTTAGGACAGCGAAAGAAAATACAGTAAAACCTGTCTTCAACGGATCCTTTATTAAACGGAAAACTGTCTTAAACGGAAATATTTCACGGTCCCATGAATTTTGGAGAACAAAACGTGTAAAAAGTCCCTTCATTAAGCGGAAACTGTGCTACGCGGACAACGGAAAGAAAAATAAACATTTAACGGAAAATTCTGAGTTCCGGACTACAGCGTTTAGAAGATGTTTAGAAATTTTGTGAGACATATACATTATACTGTCAGCGATAAAATGTTCGTTCTTTTGTTAAATATTTCTGGACAGTGTAGACTTTCCCCAACCACTACTCATATTTACCCCCACAAATTGTCCTTAATTCCCGCAACTTAATCAAGAATCATACGGAATGTCGGAAAGAAGAAAACGAGATAGAGGAAAACGAGGAATACGATACCGAGTTCCAAGAACAGTAGAATAAATATATATCAAGATTCTCTCAGAAGTTTAAAGGAACTGCAAAAATTTGCCTTACGGAAAAATGATTCTGATTCACTTAGTATAATTTCTCAGGCTAAAGTGTATGCGGAAAGTCAAGCAGCAATGTACACAGAAAACCCTGCTTGGCTATTAGAAAAATAAAGAAAACGTGTGCATAGTATATTTTGTATTCATTTTAATTTTTGTGTGTATTTATTCGTAGAAGAAAGAAACACTGTAATCGAACAATGTACGTACAGCAATATATTTTCTCAGTATGCCCCTTTATAAGCATTTTTTTTTTTTAAGGAAAGGTTTACCTCCACTAAGCGGAAACCTGACTTTAACGGAATTTTTTGCAAGTCCCACTCGATTCCGCTAAAGATAGGTTTCACTGTATTATTGTTATTATTTTAGTAGATATACCCACAATTCTGAAAACATTAATTGAATGATATTGTCATTACATCTCATTAACCGTACTGTAATGTTATCTTCTTACAGTCATAATTAAAGATTGATGGGAGTGTATTTTAGGATCAGTTTCACTTTAATAGACAGCGTATTTTTGAACTTTATATTGGCCACAAATAACCTACCTTATAGTGCTATAAAATTATTATTGTTAGTATTTGTCAATTTCCTCAGCGGATAAAGATGTTGATTATACAGAGATAATCAGAACCACACAACGTTTATATATTTATCATTAAAGTGAGGATAGTTATCTTAATTAAAAATGGCATAGTCAACACTCCCTATGAAAACAATGACAGGTGGTGTACTACGGATTGGTGCAGGGGCGTCATTTGAGGCTTTAGGGAGGGCAATTGCAACCCCTAATTTGACATTTGTATACATTTTAATCCATAAGATAATAATATACCAATTAAAAAAATGAAAATCTACTGACATCTAGATTCTTGGCCCCACCCACCCCCTAAGAGAATCTAAAATGATACTGCTGCCTCTGATGATTATAGTAACACCAATAATTATTAATTTAAACAAATACCATTCAACTGCAGATTAACAGAAATTTCGTAAGAAGTTGGCTGGAGTGTTACACGTTCCTCTTCAGCACCGAAGCTTGACGAGACAGGACTTGCTCTTAAAGTAGAATCCGAGCTACCACTCGGACTTATATCCGAGGCAAATATCCCTACCGGAAAGCGAACTCGGGTCCAAGTATACAGAGGAAAATTCTTGATACTGAAAGAAGGCGTTAATATCGAGTTAATCCAAACATTAATACGGCAGGACCTCAATTGTCCTTAAGATCGGAAATTTCACCCCCTTTGGCCCCTTTTTAATGACTCTAGATAGCTGACGTTACTTGTCTCTGAAAATAAGATTGACATATGGTTTATCTTCTCAATCTTAATTGTGAGCTCTCTCAATCTCGAAGGGATGCAACGCAGAAAGTTGCAAATGTGAAAATTATGTTTCAATGAGTTGATTTTGAGTTTAACGTCCCTTTCAGCATCGAGGATATATGAGACGGGAGCTCCTGATTAACATGAAACCCGATCCCATGATCTCCAGCTGGGAAACGAACCCGGATTTATGTTTTTGAAATTATTGTTTGTGTCAGGGGCGGATCCAGGACGGACTTCTGGGGGGCGGTGGGTTGTAATACTGCTACTTAGAGCTACTTTTAAGAGCTCCAGACTCTGGGATGGGTTTTATTTATATATAGAATAAAAAAGTTTCCTCTTCTGGGGGGCGATCGCCCCCCCCCCTGAATCCGCCACGTCCTTCAAAGATGTCTATATTTTTGTGTATACATGTCTTATGATTCAACGAAATAAACTTTGTTTAACACTTGCTTTGTGGAACTGCAATTGCGTATTTCCTTTTATTATGAAAAGAAAAACGAACAAACTTATTTGGTAAATGCCCAAACATCTTAATATGAAGTCAACAAAACGACTAGTCGTCTGCAATCAATTAGAGTTCAGGGAGCGTTTTGGTTGTATATTCACCATTAATTTGATAATTATATATTTCTAAATAGCTAATTCTACTAGTTTTAATATTAAAACGATAAACTAGAGCAAAAAATATGTGAAAATATTGTAACATCATCGGATTGTTTACGTATCGTACACAGTTTTAGAGCTCTAGTTAGTGCGGGAATAATACGCGAAATTTAAGGGCAAGATTTGACTCTAACAAACCAGCAGAAAAAAGTAATATAATAAAAGCATCGGATAATATGCATGAAAAATGACTAAGAATTAGTGAGTACAATCTCACCTCTTGAACGAGATTAATCTATAAATGAGTTCTTACTCGAAATTCTTATGCATAAAAAGAAGGAATAGGAATGAGATTGTTCTCAGTTTGACACACGCAGTTCCGTCTCATGAGAACTTGGCTTTGATGACGTTTCATACAGAAATGACGTAATGAAAACGATGTTGATTTTCTTTGCTTTTCTAAATCAGGACTTCACAGGTGTGCAGCAAGTGAAAACATGTCAGTAAAATTAAAATCAGTGGCGTTATTTTTCCAGTACGAAAGCAAGGCTTTTCTTCTGTTGAATTAGATTGATTAAAGTACGGCTACTTTCATTTGAATATTCCAGCAATATAAAACAGTGACGACCATCATACGGTCACAACTCTGTTTCAATTTTGAGGAACTAATTTGGGAACAGTTTTGCATTCGTGATAAGGAAACAAAACGGAAATGCAAACTCATGCAACAGAAAAAAAGAAAGAAAAGAAAAAGAAAAATTTCAGTTTAACGTCTCACGATTACACCCTTTAGGCTAAGGGAGACCGTGATTAAAGGAAATGAATGATAATGGAAGAATTGGTGGAATGAGAAAGTGGGAGGAAACGGGAGTAACCCGAGAAAACCCACGGGCACGATGTTGTTCACCACAACCTGAGTTATCCGAGGATCGAATCAGGTACCTCACGCACCAGAGGAAAGCGCCCTATCATCTTCTAAAAGTTAACTGATTCACCAGACGAGTCTCAGTAACTTAATGTCCTTAATTTACTCTATTTTTACTTCATTGTACAGACTACAGTTTTTCCAGTTACTTCCTTAACGACAGGGACACGAACACAGAAGCATCGAGGATAGTTAAAATTCCAAAGGTACTTCCATTGGTAATTGAACCCGGAACCCCATACACCAAAGGTACACTCATGTCCAAAATTATTGTCGCATGTCTATAAATATGTTGTTGTAGGAATATAATTTGATAACGATTTCGCCCGGTATTTCTTACAATGTTAGTACGTGTATAATTGGCAAAGACATGTATGTGGCAAATTTCATGTCAAAAGAGCAGTAATTAAGAACAATAAAACAAAAATAAAACTTTCTTGTCCATTTAGCAACATTTTGTTTTACTCATTCTAATTTTCGTATTTATAATTCTATTCCTGTGAAATTTGCCACAAATATACATTTCCCGATTATACACATAGTATCAGTATTAAAAGTATCCTGCACAATCATTATCAAATTATATTCTTACAAGAAGACAATTATAGATATGCGACAATCATTTTGGACATGAGTGTACATGCACTAACCACCAGACCAGCGGGAAGCTCACCCCTGAGCCACCGTATCCCCGTCTCGTACAACGGTGTTAGGGGTTTCCGCAAATTTTGAAAAAGAAATGGCAATCTCGGTTTCCCGAAAACATAGAATCAAAGTTTTAAAATAAGCAGGAAAAAATTCGATTAGCTCCAAAATTATAAAAAGTAGAGAAAAATGATCAAGTGTAATCTTGTTCCTTATTAAAGGATACATGTATTCACACATAGAAAGTATTAGAGCGCACATGTTGAAATCGGAAGTGGACTGGGCATCACTGACCCTAAAATGGTCTACACTATGAATTACTAAAGAACAAGAAGTTGTTCCTCCCTACACCACCATATTTATTTATTATACTTATTTTTTAATACGTTTTTGTTTATTTATTGTATTTTTTTTATCATTGAAAGTGCAACGTGAAAGCAAAAACTTTCATCTTCTTATTATTCAGAACCCCATCTCTGGTTTCCAATAAATTCCAAAGAAAATGCTGTGTGATCCATTGTACTTTTTGTTTTTCAAATCTATATAGACGTTTATCTTTACATACACATCAGAGTCTCTCCGAACTTTGTACATTTTTCTTCTTGGCTTCACATCCATAAATTTAACCATTTTGATCCATTCTCCCACTATGAGAAAGTGAAACAGGTACTGAGGTGGTTCAAAAACTTTGTAGATTAATCTCAGCTAGTTGAGATTATACTCATCTTTGTGCATACGAAAAGTGAGAAATCACAGTATGATTCATAAGTTCCGAGCATTTACTCAGGTGCCTGAGATTAAACTCAAATGACGTCACATTGTCTCGCCTTTTATGCATACAACCTTGAGATTAATCTCAAAATTTTGAGCAAAGAGTAAGATCTCACTTTTATGCATATCACCCATTGTAATATACTGTATATATTTTGGTAAAGGCAGTAGATATTCCTTTATCATAGGCAACCAGCAATGCTATACTACTGTACAGGTTGCATAAAAAGTAGGGAATGCCATGGATTGTAAGCGATACAGCACCGTACGTTAAAGTTGTAGTTATCTGTTATGCATTGCCTTTACCATAGGCAACCAGCAATGCTTTACTATTGTACAGGTAGCATAAAATCTAGCGAATGTCACGCCGTACATCAGTCATAGTTACCCGTTATGGATTCCCTTTATAATAGGCAACCAGCAACGCTATACTAATGTGCAGGTTGCATAAAAGCTAAGAGATGTTATAGATTGTAAACGATATAATACCGTACGTTCAAGTCGCAGTTATCCGTTATAGATTGACTCCATTAACGAACTTGGGCACGAACACGATGTTGTCTACCACAAACGTACTTAGCCGAGAATCGAATAAGGGATCCCATAGACTAGAGGTGAGCGCTCTACCATTGACCAACCATATCTTATCTTTGGACAATATCATAATTAAACAAAAAAATAAAGTCTAATAGTTAATAGTACTTACAGGTTATACTTTATCAACCATACTGAGCGAATAGTCTTTGGCGAAGCGATTAGAGTACGCGCCTTTGGCGTGAAAGATCCGGGTTCGATTCCCGTCGGGAGCTCATATGGTTCGGATTCCACGTTAATCAGTAGGTCCACGTCTCATATAGCCTCGCTGCTGAACGGGACGTTAAACTCAAAATCAACTCAACTTATCAACCATGCTGTGGTGTCATAATGGAAAGCTATATTAGTGTATACTTTGCCATCAGTCTTATCTGAATAGACTAAGCCGGTTATTCTACAGCATCGTTTTATAGCTTTATAAAAAGAAGTTATTTTCTGATTTTTTAAAACCGAAACTGCTCATGAGAATTTTTCACCTCCATAACTTTGTTTATCTTACCTTATCAGTGACACTTATCATTTGGTAGGTCCCATTTTTGGACATAGGGGAGTACGGTGGCTCAGTGGTCGACCACTTACCTATGGTGTGTGGGGTCTCTGCCTCGATCCCCAGCAAAGTAAGTTTAGTGGTAGACAACATCATGTCCGTGGGTTTTCTCGGGGTTACTTCCGTTTCCTCCCACTTTCTCATTCCACCAATTCTTCCATCATCATTCACTTTCTTTAATCATCGTTTCTCTTAGTCTAAAGGGTATAATCATGGGACGTTACCAGCGGCGCAAATCTGTCTTCAACATTGAGGGGACCGGTAAGACCGTTCCCATATTTTTTTTTTTAAGCGATGTTCAAAATATTTGTATGAAGTTGAGAAACAATGCTGTGGAGGATCAGGGGACCAGAGTTGTCTTCAACATTGGGAGGCGGGCAGATTTAAGGTTTATTTTGGGGTCATCAATTTCATCTCACTTTCCTTTATGGTAGTCGGACACAAATCATGGCATATCTCCTCAAAAAGCACATTTCAGATCGATTATTGGGGGGACAGTACCCCTCAGTTCCAAGATTGGGGGGAACATGTCCACCTCATCCCCCCGGATTTGCACCAGTGAACGTTACACTGAAAGATTTCATTTCACTTCATCTTTGGACATTTAATTCCCCCTTAAATCTAATGATATTAAGTAGAATCATTAAGGGAAAGCCTCTTTTATATTTGCTTAGTTACTTACCACGAGAATATATTCCGAATATAAGTAAAATGATACTCGTAATATCACCCCAGTTACATCACATTTACGTGAGAGCTTAGCTCAGTAACCTTAGATAAAGATAAAACAAAATAATAAACCAGCAATTACCTCAATTGTGCAAAAACTGCCCTGTGTAGCTAGCACTATTCCATTGCTAAGTTCACTTTCTTTACTAGAACACACAAGCACAGACTACACCGGCCGTTCTCCGGCGCTTAATGAAGCTTAGCGGAGTATATAGCATGTTTTTCAAGACAATACGTCGTTCACATCTGACGTCATAGCATTATTTGAAGGTTATTAGGGTAGCAGTAACAACAATCCGTGGTGAAATATTAACTTGCGTACAATGACAAAAACGGAAGTACATGGAGTTCGTTCTGTGTGTATATGCGATTATCATTGGCGATGCTTGCCTAATACGACTTGCTGATACCTGCGTTTGTTTTATACAGTTTCAAAAAATAAAACTTTTTTTCCTTATTATGTTTTATGCCCATTAATTACGACAATAATTCGGTTCAGCTTGTGACAATATTACATTAATTTATAATAATAGTTTATCTTCGGAATGATTAGTCAATTAGTAACTTTATTTTTAGTGTCTCGAAGGTCGACATTTTGCAATAAACTTGTATGCCCTACTGACTAATGTTGAGGCAGTGCGTCCGACTAGTACACATTTTAATCTATAATGCAATAATACACACTGACGCCCGCAGATTTTTTCCAAGGAGGAACCTAGTTTTCCTAACTTTTGAAAATGGAAATACCAGATACCCTGCTGGAGTACATATACTCTTAAGAGGCCTCATCCCGGCGAAATTAAAATACCGCTAATTTTACAATAATTATGTGATATCTTCAAATAGATAAAAGATAATTGAAATGTGGAACAAGAGCGCCATAGACAATATTATTTTGCGTGAGGTAGCGTTATCACAAGTCACCTAGTGGCTTTTCGTTTTCAGCCGTTTAGAACTGTCTGGTAAAATACCGAACGGTTGGCAACCCTAGGGGGGGGGTCATGTAGCACAGATACCATGTTAAGCTGTAGGTATACATCTCATATAGCCCCGCTGCTGAAAGGAATTTTAAACTGAAAATCAACATATCAATTGAGAGAAAACGGATTCCAAGGAGGGGGGGAGGAGGCAAAAGACATACAAGCATAATCGCCGATACATACACTCCGATACGGGAGTACACGTAATATATCATATAAAACAACGAATATCTAAGCACATATATATCCTTATTTAAGAAGGAACTGTATCATGAAGGTCGCTCTATAGATGGAGTGGTGGCAAGGAAGAAAGTGAGAGGGCGAAAAAGGCTGCAATTCATGGGCGATATCAAAATGGAAAAACCGTAGTAAGACGAAGCGGTTAGCGGAAGTACCGTGAAGCACGAAAGCTTCTCAGTTGCGGCAAATAACCTGCCAATAATGGCAGAATACCTATGATAATAATAATGATAATCCTTATTAACTATAGTAAATAAACTATAGTACGTTAAAGTACAGTATTTAATATATTTTAACTACTATAGTATGTCAGAGCAAATTAGTATGTTTAAACATAGGAATCTCCATAAAATAAACACCCTTTGAAAATCCAAGCGAGAAATTGCTTCCTCTTTGCCGCCGCTGCGGGTTGCCGTGATAATAGACTATACTATAAAAGAAATAATAATAGTAAAAAAAAAAACAAAAACAAAAAAAAAAAAACGTGAAGCTACTTAAGTAGATATGGCGGGGGAGAGTCTTGACTCCATCAACCGCAAAGCAAAACCTGCAATGACGTTATTATTAAGCACTCTGCCTGTTGGAAAATCCTGGAGCCAATTAGATTTTTTTTTTTCATAGATTCGGATCTGGAAATGTTTCTCGAACATTTCTCCATCTTTCACTTCCTCTTTTAACTTCCAATATTTTCCTCTATTTTTCAAATCATCAAGCAGTTGTGTTCTTCTTCTTCCTATTCCTCGCTTTCCTTCCACCTTTCCCTCTATGGCGGTATGAAGAAGAAAATTTCTTCGCAAGATGTGTCCGATCTAATTGGCCTTTCTACGAAGAATGCTGGCTAAAAGCGTCCTCTTCTCTCTTATCAGTTTTAAAACATTTTCGTTTGTTACTCTCTCTCTCTCTCTATCCATTTTATCTTCTCCATTTTCCTCCAATATCACATTTCGAAGTTCTGTAAATTTTTCTTCTCTAATTCTACGTAATGTCCAAGTCTCTGAACCATACAGTCCAATACTCCATGTATAAGGGTTGACCAATTTCTTCCTTAGTCCAGTATTAAGCCTGGTAGTTAACAGTGATCTTTTGACGTTGAATGCTTCTTTGGCTATGGCAATTCTTGTCCTGATCTCTTTGGTGCAGTACACATCTCTCGTCAAAATAATTCTCAGATATTTGAATTGAATATAAATGAATACAATATCAATATAAGAGAGAATAGGACTCACTTAACTTGATTTCTTCTAAAGCAGTGGTTCTCAAACTGGAAAGGATTAGGATTTTAGATTTCTGGGCTCTCGGCATGTAATGCTATTTAGCCCGTCATAATGTGAGAGATGACGTTCCTCGGCGAGCACACTATCCAGGGGAAAGGGAAGGAAGAAAGAACTCGAGAAGGAAGGAAGCGTTCTGGGACCTATAAGTTAGGTACCATCCCGGCATTTGCCTGGTGTGAATGAGAAAAACCCAGGAAATCCTCATGCAGGTTGGCTGGCCTGAAAAAGCGTTTTACACTTTATCGACCGAGTGCCCCCCAACGGGAATCGAACCCGGAACTTCTCAAACTGGGGTCCGTGGTATCTAGCCAGAGGGTCCGCGCGCCTAAAATTTGAAATGTGTTGTAATAAAATGGATCTCATAGCTATTATGTAAGAAGTATTTTTAAGATTAAGAAACTTCAGCTGTGGGCAGTACGAGTACAAAACAATAACTATTCATCATATCCAGTGCTCAAGGATGTCATTGATTCTTCAGGTTAAGAGGCCTAATCACTGCGAAATTAAAATGCCGCTAATTTTACAGTAATTATGTGATATCTTCAAATACATAAAATATAATTGGAAAGTGAAACAAGACCTCCCTAGACAATATTATTTTACGTGAGATAGGCCTACCTTTATCACGAGTCACCTAGTAGCTTTCCGTTTGTAGGTATTTAGAAACGCGAAAATAAATGCCAATTTTCTAAATGGCTGGAAATCGAAAGCAGATAAGTGAGTCGTGATAACGGTATCTCATCTAGAATAACATTGTCTAGAGAGGTCTTGTTCAACTTTTCGATTACTTTTTATCTATTTCAAGATATCACATAATTACTGTAAAAAAAAAATAGCGGTATTTTAATTTCGCCGTGATGGAGCCTCTTAAAAAGTCTCTGCTGAAATGCACAAAACACTTGTAGGATACTTGAAAGCATTAGCTTCAAGTTTCCGGGAATATTTCCCTGTCCCGCAACCTGGTAATGATTTGATTGAAAATGCTTTCACTAGTGTAGAAATTCTTGACATACAAGGTATGAATCTCCCTAACACAGAACAAGAACAGCTATTGGAACTATCCTGCGATACTTCATGAAAAAAAACGTTTTCAAAGAAAATGAACGTTGTAGTTTTTGATTACGTGTGTGCTGTGAATATGAAGAGTTGTCTAAAAAGGTAATGGAACATTTGATGCCTTTACCTACCACTTATTTATATGACTTATGTGAGCAGACCTTTTCTGCTCTTTGTGGTATTAAAACCTTAAAGCGAAATCGTCTTCATGTGGAATCGGACCTAAGATTGATGGTGACAAAACTAATTCCAGATTTCAGTGCAATTATGGAAAAACACACACACAAAAAAATCATTCATCAGATTAGTGTTCCCACATTTGAAAACATATGTATTTTACCATTATTGGTAGGTCTCATGTTGCAACTAAAGCCTATGACAAACATCTTGGCATTTTAGCTATAAATATACCACATTGACTTGACACCTAGTCTTCCGTTTTAAGCGCTGCTATCGGCTGAAGGAATTCCACTCTCTTTCGCTAAGGCTCTCTCGCTTAGCACCTGCTGAACCCTTATTGGTTCAACGCGTGGGTGTGTCAGAGTGTGAGCTTTAGTTCGCATTTTTGCCACGGCTCAAGACATTTTGGCAGCACAATAAACGAATAAAACGCAAGCTCTGAAGCGACGTTGCCAAGTGGTAAAGGGGTGTGGCTATGACTAAGCAAAGGAAATACAGCGCGATCAAGTGACAGTGGATAGATGTGGATGTGTACAAAATAAACGTGGCAATACCGCTGGCCTCTCATTTGCTAGCAGCATTTAAAAGGAACTTGGAGCGCCGCCTTCAAATGCCAAGATGTTTGTCACGCCGTTTAAGAAGCTTCTATGCTCCATGGTCTTCCGCTTACTTCCTCGTCTTCACGTATGATTTTTCTGTTTTGATATCGTCCATCAGTTATAGTCTTCTTGATCTTCTTCCTCTCTTTCTTGCCACCATATCCTCTAGTATGTTCTTCATGATACAGTTCCTTCAATGTTCCAACCAGTTTATTTTCCTCTTCTTAATAATATCTAAAATTATTATTTTCTCCCTTACTATTTCTAACACCCTCTCATTCGTTTTTCGCTCGACCCAGCTAATTCTCTCCATTCTTTTCCACACTTACGTTTTGAAAGTTCCCACTGTTTTTCGTTATATGTGCTCCATAAAATACAGTATTCCACACCAAGAATTCTATGAGTCTTTTTTTTCAACTCTTTAGTCAAGATCTCAGAAAATTGACTTTTCTTTTTCTTAAAGGATTGTTTGATCATAGTGTAGTGCACGGTCCTGGCTGCTAGGGTCAAAGCATAGAATTAATATGTATTAGACATGAACGTAAATGAAATTTCTTAGAAACAGTCATTAAAAACAGAAACAGCAAAAATTGTTCTCATGCTTTTTTTGTTTGTCTTGCGTTTCTTCCTCAGATAAA
Organism: Thermobia domestica; assembly: GCF_964235325.1. NCBI lineage: Eukaryota > Metazoa > Arthropoda > Insecta > Zygentoma > Lepismatidae > Thermobia > Thermobia domestica. Next base: position 22,621,617 of record NC_137461.1, read on the forward strand.
TCATCAAGCTTGAGAATCGACGCAAATTGTGTCCCACGTTATGTAACATTGATAATCATCGTGTGTCTTGTCTTTGATTTCAGAAAGATTTGCAGGTGCATGCACCTGGTGAAAAAAAAAAAAAAAACAGACAAACGAGTTTAAAAGGTAAGCTGTCCAGCGCATGTCCTTGCACTTGGTAAATAGCATGGTATTTGTACATATTTTCTCTAGTGTATTTTAGAGATTAAAAATTGAACGCAAAACCTATTGATGCAGTATGACATAATGAAATGTACCGTACGTACGTATATAGTCTGCAAGGAAAGTAGTTTCGCCACGTGTTATTTCTAAGATATTTTCTACGTACTTGTAATGTAAGCAACCAAAATATAAACAATCCTTGAAGTGACTACAAGGAAATCTAACAACACATAAAAGTATCAACAAATTTGTTCTAAGTCTTTTTCAAGATGGAGGAAAAAAAATGAAATCTTTAAGTTTTACGTCCCACGATTATGCCGGTTAGGCTAAAGGAGACGGTGATGATGAGAGATATGAAAAAAGTGGGAGGAAACGGAAGAAAACCCACGAGCACGGTGTTTGTCCACCACAAAGTTCACTTGGCGGTGGCTGGGATCGAACCCGGGACCCCAAGCACCAGAGGTGAACGCTCTACCACTGAGCCACCGCATGTGTTTGCCCATAACTATCTGCAGACGAAATGGCTTTAATCGGGCAGGGACCTGATTGGTTAACTTGTTAGCATTCAATTCAGCTCCGAAGCTATATTAAACGTGAATCTTTATGCAAGCGATTACATATTGATGAGTTGTTAAGTTTTACATGCATAGAAAACTATGTCAAACGTCACAGTCAAAATGTGTATAGTCCCTAGCCAGTGGCGTAACTAAAGGCTTGGGGACCCCTCCCGCAGACAGCGTGGAGCGGAGCCCCTTCTCTACGTCCCACTTCACGATTTGGGGGGCCCCTGATGGCTTGAGGCCCCCGCAATGCGAGGTCTGCGGGGCCCTTAATTACGCCCCTGTCCCAATCATTCGATTGAAGTGATCAAGAAAGCGAACAAAGAACACCCGTTCATTATCACTAAAAAGGCAGCAGAAAACTTCTTCCAAATGTCTCGCCTACAACAAACCATACATAACAAGAGTCACAAGGGCACAGGTAAATATCTCCAACTTAGAAGAAAGGACGAAACTCTGGTTGATTTATAGGGACTTTTTGTAACAGAAATATGCCACACGGACAACTATCGGTAACAGAATGTTACATGATATAAATGAATGCCTCCAGTGCACAGTGATTTCTACGACTAGCTAAAATCATCCCAAACAATTGTTACATTGATGCCTCGGAATCGTTTTGTACCTTAACAGATTTCGTGAACTGTAAGTAGTAATATTATTCAAGTAGGATACCAGTATTCAGCCACTTTTGTTCATTTGTGTAAAACATTACAAGCCACATTTTACATTCACATTAAACACAAGAAAGGGCTTTAAATTTTGTTCATTGCAAATAATAATAATAATAAGTCTAAATATCATAACTTAAAAGGAGTAAGACCTAATGTTATTTCATGTTTGTATTATTGTATTTATATGTTTACTTTTCAATACAAATTTTCACAAAAATTAAAAAGTTGATTTACTCCAAATCTCACTTTTGTGGACTAGCAAGTTTTACGCCATAAACTTTCAATTGAAGACTTTGGGGCAAAAACCCGTTAAGTCCCAAAAGTGAAAGTGTAAAGGAGAGCTTCACAACGGTTTTTCCTCATCCGATTCTCGTCAAACTTGCCACCGATATACTAGACCGAAAATAAATCGACCTTTTTTTTTTTTTTTTGTTTCTTTCGAAAATAGGTTAAGGATGGCAAAGGACCCCTTTTCAAAAAAGGGTCCCCTTGACTTAAAAAGGGCCACATTAAAGAAACTAAACTCTGCTGATGCAAAGATAGGTTCAAAGTAGGAAATACGGGTTTTATCGTTTTGCGAGAAAGGGGTTATAAGGGGCAATGGCCCCCTTCGAAATGACAAAGGATTGAACAATCCTTACGGAAATTGCATTTCGATGGGATTTCTTGAAACTTTGATATGTTGTAGATATGGTGTTCCTGAGAAAAAAGTCTCAAGGGGCACAACCACAAATCACTGACCGTTTGGCCACTACAGGGCCACTTTTTTAAAAACAGCCGAAGATAACAACATTCTGGATTTCGGTAGAAATGAATAAAACCGTGATATGTTGTAGATATTGTGGTCCAGAGAAAAAGTCTTAACGGGCATAACCGCCAATCACTGATTGTTTGGTCACTATAGGGCCACTTTTTTTAAAGTAGCCGAAGGTAGTGATATTCTGGATTTCGATGAAAATAACTGAACTATGATATGTTGTGTATGTTGTATATGTTCCTGAGAAAAAGTCTCAATAAGCACAATAAGAACATCTTCTCAGGATCACAATAACTACCACATATCAAGGTTTCGAGAAATTCCATCGAAATACAGAATACAGTTAATTTTAGTTCTTAAAAAGCAAAAGTGATCCTGTAGTGGCCAAACGGTCAGTGATGGATGGTTTTTCTAAATTGAGACTTTTTCTCAGGAACATAACATCTACAACATATCACAGTTTCAGTTATTTTCATCTAAATCAAGAACATACTGTACCTATCTTCGGCTGCTTTCAAAAAAGTGGCCCTGTAGTGGCCAAACGATCAGTGATTGGTGGTTGTTCTTATTGAGGCTTTTTCTCAGGAACACATCTACAACATATCACAGTTTCAGTTATTTTAATTGAAATCCCGAATATCACTATCTTCGGCTGTTTTAAAGAAAGTGGCCCTGTAGTGGCCAAACGATCAATGATTGGCGGTTGAGCATATCGAGACTTTTTCTCAGGAACACATCTACAACATATCACAGTTTCAGTTATTTTCATCGAAATCCAGAATATCACTATCTTCGGCTTCTTTCAAAAAAAGTGCCCCTGTAGTGGCCAAACGGTCAGTGATTGGCGATTATGCCCATTAAGACTTTCTCTCTGAACCACAATATCTGCAACATATCATGGTTTTATTCACTTTTACCGAAATCCAGAATGTTGTCATCTTCGCCTGTTTTGAAAAAGTGGCCCTGTAGTGGCCAAATGATCAGTGATTGGCGGTTCTGCTTATTAAGATTTATTCTCAGGAGCATAACATCTACGACATATCACAGTTTCAGTTATTTTCATCGAAATCCAGAATTTTTATCATTATCTTTGGCTGTTTTTAAAAAGTGGCTCTGTAGTGGCCAAACGGTCAGTGATTTGTTGTTGTGCCCCTTGAGACTTTTTCTCAGGAACATCATATCTACAACATATCACGGTTTCAAGCAATCCCATCGAAATGCAATTTCCGTAAGGATTGTGCAGTCCTTTGTCATTTCGGGTGGGGGCATTGCTCCCTATAACCCTTTTCTTTCAAAAACGACAAAACTCGTATTTCCTACTTTGAACCCATCTTTGCACCAGCAGAGTTTAGTTTCTTTAATGTGGTCCTTTTAGTCAAGGGGATTCTTTTTTGAAAAGGGTCCCTTTGCCCCCCTTAACCTATTTTTCGAAAGAAACAAAAAAGTGTCGATTTATTTTCGGTCTAGTATATAAGTGCCAAGTTTGAAGAGAATCGGATGAGGAGAAACCCTTGTGAAGCTATCTCATTTACACTTTCACTTTTGGGACTTACGGGGTTTTGCCCCAAAGTCTTCAATTATTACCAAAAATTAATGCTGTCACCCATTTGGAACACTTTAAAAGCACACAATTTCTAATGTATTAAACTTTCATTTCTTATCGATAGTATGGAAAGTTGTAAATAGTTATAAATTCCAGTGGTGCGCACCCCCCCCCCTTATGTCTATGACGCACCCCCCAATTGTCTATCCGTAGGTGTTCTTCCATGAAAAAAATCTTCTTTTCGATTAATTTTACCCCCCCTCATCAAACATATTTATATAGATTTTAACCCCCCCCAAATATTTCAATGACGCAGTTTGCGTCATAGCCCCCCCTTGTGGGCACCTCTGTAAATTCTCATAACTTCTCTCCAAATGGAACTATACCAACCAAAGGCAGTTCTGTCGAATCTTAAAAAAAAAGCCTCTTGTAATCAGCTCTCATTTGTAAAAACGTACATAATGATTGCTTTTGGCTATTACAATGGGCTATCTAAGCAACTTGATAAAAATTTAGCATAACATAACAACAACAACATCAAAAGCTATTTTTTATATATATATGAAAAAATAAAGACAGAAGAAATACTTGGTGGGATTAGTGTAGAGGGCACCAAATTTTACTTATCCTCACGCGCCAAAATCTCTAACTACGGCTCTATTCAGATATTCCCTGTTGTCATCTTTCATCAAAAACTGTCAACTTTAACCCGAACACCCGAAATTTTCAAAACATTCGGAGAATCAGAGGTAAAAATTTGACAGTAACATTACTTGCTATTCAGCTTAAATAATTTTGCATTTAATTACCTGCAGGCTACTTCAACTTCTGAAGGTAATTAAGAACTCATATTTTGTTCAACTGTTCATTGTGTAAACTATTCTTTGTTTAAGAGTTCTCACAAAGGCTACTTACACATTTTCATTTGCTTCTTGGCTAGGCTACATAACTTCAGTTTTCGCAATCACCTTATCGCGACTAATACACAAGAGGATAGATATCGGGTTCTTTTCAAGCCGCCTTTATTACCTCTGTCGAAATAGCAGTTCGTGAGCAAATTCGAAAACAATGTAATTATTACAGTAATGCTCGATGCATATAGATAGCGTGAATTACTGTTTGCCAATGTTGTTTTACTTCGTTTATTAGAAGGTAAATATTGCAGTTAATGAACAGTACATGTTGGCATGTTCAGTTTCGTGCACTGTATTTCTACAACAAATTTGCGTATAATACAGATTGACTTCTCAGACACCACTTCAAGTGGCGTAACCAGGACTGTTCAGGGATTTGAATCACCTCTCGAAAGTTTCACAATAATTTGAAAACTGTGCTGTTTAAACAACCTGTTTTATTATTATTATTATTATTATTATTATTATTATTATTATTATTATTATTATTATTATTATTATTATTATTATTATTATTATTATTATTATTATTATTATTATTATTATTATTATTGAAATAAGGACTACAGACTCTGCTAAAGACAAATTTCCATTCATTGCTATCGCAACACCATTTTCGGCCCTTAATGCTATCCGAATACAATATTGTTTAATTTCCCGATACTATATAATCTTTTCCTGACCATCGCACTTCATTCAAACCCATTATATTCACTTTACATTTGTCCATTTGCAAACTCACACGTCGTAGAGTTCGTACGTTCTAGGTTCCTATGCTGAAATGAAAGTTATTATTTTCTCTTTTGATGATTCTTCTCGGAGTAGTCCCCATCCGGAGATTCGAATGGAGAACTCTTTCACCTCCTGAATGTTTTACCTCAGGAAGAACCATCATTATATTTACGAGGGCTGTCTAAAAAGTATCCGACCTTTGGCCAGAAAAATAGTTGCGAATACCTGACAGATTTGGGACCCTAATCCCCTTCAAAGTAGGCCCCTTGTGCTTCCACACACTTAGCCCACCAATCCTTCCACTGCTGGAAACACAGCTGGAAGTCTTCTTTTGGAATGTTGTTCAGCTCCGTCGTCGTGTTCTGCATTATGTCTTCTCTACTCTTAAAACGGGATCCCTTCAAAGGCGTCTTCAATTTTGGGAACAACCAGAAGTCACAAGGAGCCAGGTCTGGAGAGTAGGGAGGTTGGCGAACGGTTGTAATTCCATGTTTGGCTAAGAACGTGTGGATCAATTGGGATGAATGTGCTGGGGCGTTGTCATGATGGACGTGCCAGTTCTTCGCTGTCCACATGTCTGGTCTTTTGCGCCGGACTGCGTCACGGAGTCGCCTGAGAACATCTTGATAGTACTCCTTTGTCACTGTTTGTCCTTCCGGTGCGTACTCGTGATGCACAATTCCACGGGCATCGAAGAAAACAGTCAGCAACACCTTGATTTTGCTTCGCACCTGCCGCGCTTTCTTCGGCCTTGGAGAATCGGGATGCTTCCATTGAGACGATTGTTTTCTTTCTGGGTCGTACCCGTACACCCATGACTCATCTCCAGTTATCACGGAATTCAGATACCCAGGATCAGTGTTGGTGGTGTCCAGAAGGTCCTGTGCAACGTCAAAACGGGTGTCTTTTTGTACTTGAGACAACAACTTGGGTACAAATTTAGCAGCCACTCGTTTCATGTTCAAATTGTCATGCAAAATTGCATGTGCAGAATCTTTACTCACTCCAACATCTTCTGCAATCTCCCGCAGTGTCAAACGGCGATCTGCCATCACCAAATTTCGCACCCGCTAAACAACAGCTGCATTCCGAGCAGTTTGGGGCCTGCCGCTACGCTGCTCACTCTCGACTGATATGCGGCCATCTTTGAATCGGTTGAACCATTGTTTAATTTGTGTTACACCCATCGCATCTTCTCCAAACACCTGCTGAATCTTACGAATTGTTTGGCTTTGAGAATCATCCAGCCTTTGACAGAATTTGATGCAGTATCTTTGCTCAATTCGTTCAGTCATCTTGCGAGAAACACTACCAACAGCATTTCACTTCGCGACCACCAGCTCACGACTGGCACACGCGAACGCGGTGAAAAAATTCAAGCATGCGCATTAAGGTTCCTCCTTCCACCGTGCACGGTGGCGCCGCCTGAGAATCACTACTTTGCGTGGAAAAAATTAAGGTCGGATACTTTTTAGACAGGCCTCGTATTTATTCTCCTCCTTCGTTCCTTCTGGGAAAAAGATAATGTGGTGGTATTCCCATTTCCTTTCCACATCTCCATGCCGTTGACCACCTAATGTTTCATCCGATTTTTAGGATAGTTTCCCCTCCTAAGGACAAGAGGATGCCCTGTCCTTCACCTGCTCATCCGCCCTCTGAAAAGGCCGTTCGCACTTGGTAGAGACTGACTCTTTATCCCGAGAGTCAGTCGGTCTCCACCTACGTCTAAGACTTGCCCTTTTTCTCCCGCTAGGTGATGTAGGTTGGGATTTTCCCTTCGTTAAGGATGAAACCCAAAGACATTCCTTAAATCTCTCCAAAAAAAAAAAAAAAATCACGATTCCAAAAGTTGCATTTTCACTTCTCCACAATATGGCTGCTAGGTAAAAAAAAGACGATGTATATGGTTTCTATTTAATTCAATTGATCAACCACTATCCTAAGGGACTGTAATGTTGTCCTGTAATTCAGATACAGTGGAGTCTCGTTAATTCGAACTTGGATAATTCGAAATATTGGATAATTTGAACAGAAGTCAATTCCCCTTGAAAACTGTATTGAAAACAATAGTAAAAAAATCGTGGATAAATCGAACTTTTGAACCAATGTTTTGGATAATTCGAAGTAAATACAGTTGAAAATTTTTAATGTTAGACAGATGTAAACAGGGAAATACAGTTTTAACGTGTTTTCAGTTATCCAGATGCAGCCATATTGAAGAGTAATACAAAAGATAAATAGAAAATCTATGTAATGATAAAGATAAAGGTAAGCTGGGGAAGAAGTGAAGATAGAGAATGTGTGCCAATCTCATCTGGTTTCAGAATTGGTTGAAAATTTAAGCTGAATTATTGATAAAGTCAACCAAATGATATTAATATCGTATTCCACGCAATACGTGAAGTTTAAGATTTATTGAACGTACAAAAACAATCAAATTTAAGCAAATGAGGTTTACGTCTTTTTAAACGTGAGAACAGAATATTCAAATTGTTACTGGTGTTTAATTGTTTGGGCTATTCAATGTATGCTGTAGTGTTGTACGTAAATACATTTTCCATTGTACACGTAGTTTGAATTATGTGGAGTCAATGTCGTTTGTTAGTTTGCGGTATTCGACCACGCAAATAATAAGCTGCTTTAAAGGTAAAGTCTACACCATACGAATATGTTTCTGATGCACAGTACTTTGGTTTGTTTGTTGTTATATATGTGAAAATGAATGTTGTTGGATAATTCGAAGTTTTTTCGTGTCCCCTTGGACTTCGAATTTTAAAAAAAGTCCACTGTATCTCGAAGGTGAGATAGTGTGAAAGGGAACGGCGGTTCTGTTTCGAACAGATCCAGTATGATGGTCTCTGTATTCGCTAAATTGACTGGATTCTAATTCCAGAATGGTTCAAAACCCACTTAAGAAGTAAATTTCATTTTTCATCGTTGATAATAATTTGAGTGTGTCATTATTTTAACTACAGGATACTTTTTTTCAATTGCATGGAATTATATAAAACGAAAGTGCCCATTCCTCCTAAAGACTTGGGCGCAAACAACCAAAATTATTTTCCTCCAAATTTACGATTTCTTTTTCTCAAAATTTACCATTCACTACAAAATTTACCATTTCCTCCTAAAATTTGTCATTCATCACCAAGTTTACCATCTTCCCTAAAATTTACCACTTACCACCAAGTTTAATATACTTTTCCCCAAAATTCAGTATTCACTACAAAATTTACAATTTTCCCCTAAATTTTTGGGATGCTTGAGCAATTGCTGGAAACTGTTTCCCACTAGCTACTACCATTTTTGATCTATGGTGATCGACGTTAAACCAGGAAATGCTTAATTTCTACTACTTCCGGTGAATTGTTCAGTTATATCAACGAGCTCAAGTCCTAACATCTTGACCAAAGTTGATAAGTGACCTATCAAGTGGTTCTTGATGACCCATTGATCCACCACCCACCGACCACGACCCATCGTAACTTACTGTTATCCACGACTACTGTAACCCACTCTTACCCACGACCAATCATGACCCACCTCCCACCGTGATCCAATCTGACCTACCGCCACCATTAACCACTCTGACCCACCACCTACCATGAACCACTGTGACCCACTCCAATCCATCATTTACCATGATCTACTCTGATCCAACACCCACAAAATCTGTCCCATGATTCGAGCTCTCCTCTCCATTGACTAAAGAGTGTACACTTGTAATAAAACAAGACTGAAATTATCAATAATCGGAGTTTGAATTTCTACGGTCAATCGCTCAAGCACCACTCTGCTACAATACCGATATATACTTTACCTTTACGACAAAAAATGGTAAAGTGTTTGTCACGGGCCAAATTACAATGAATTTCTTTTAATTATCATCTATAATTATTTCCTTGTTGAATTACAGATACTTTTCAGTGGAAAATAGGATGAAATTTGAAAGTTTCAAATAAAGGTAAAGTAGGAAAACGTAAAGAAAGAAGAGAAAAAATGAAATCTTTGGGTTTTACGTCCCACGGTTATGCCGGTTAGGCTAAAGGAGACGGTGATGATGAGAGATGAGTGAAATGGTGGAATGAAGAAAGTGGGAGGAAACGAGAGAGCCCCGAGAAAACCCACGAGCACGGTGTTTGTCCACCACAAGGTTCACTTGGCGGGAGCTGGGATCGAACCCGGGACCCCAAGCACCAGAGGTGAACGCTCTACCACTGAGCCACCGTATCCCCGGCTTAAATTATCATATATCATGGTAAATTATCTTATGGTTGGCTAGCGTGTTCAAAATTTTTAAATTCTACTTCCCGATACACAGATTGGAAATCGTTGCACTAAGCTACAATACTCTCTTACAACATTAATTGTAATTTTTGTTAATATATTGTTCTATAATATGTTTAAGAGTCTTCATCCCAGCGAAATTAAAATACCGCTAATTTTATAGTAATTATGTGATATCTTCAAATAGATAAAAGATAATTGAAATATGGAACAAGAGCGCCCTAGACAATATTATTTTGCGTGAGGTACCGTTATCACAAGTCACCTAGTGGCTTTCCGTTTTCAGCCGTTTAGAAACGCGAAAATAAATGCCGATTTTCAAAATGGCTCGAAATCGAAAGCAGATAAGTGAGTCGTGATAACGGTATCTCATGTAAAATAATATTGTCTAGGGCGCTCTTGTTCCACATTTCGATTATCTTTTATCTGTTTGAAGATATCACATAATTACTGTAAAATTAGCGGTATTTTAATTTCGCCGGAATGAAGACTTAACTAAAATTAGAATAAGTTTTAAAAAAACTGGTGAAAATAACATTAAAACAACATGAGAAGATGATGCACTTGAAAACAAAATTAATCGTCTTGCTTTCGCTGTAAACAAACAAATAATATGTCTTACGCAATATTAAATCCATGTAATATAAATAAAGAGCTAGGCAATTACCTTAATTTTAAAAATGAGGATCCACAATATTAACGTAAGATGCTCTCCACGTGTAGGATTCACTAGAAAACGAGCCGGTATATAGAAATAATATCCAACGGCAAACTTGTTTGCTAGACTTTAGACCATTACGTAACTATGGAAAATAACATTTGTGTCCTTAACGATGTGCAGAATTTCCGGTCGACAGGAATGTATTTTTTTTAAAATTATCATTATTACATTTTTTTCTTTAGTATAATAACTACATTTATCTCGTAACACTGAGTGCACAAAGTGCGAGGAGTCGCCGTCAGATGTCAGCGTGGTATTGAAACTCAACAGAGGTTTTAGTTTCACATGTTCGCAGATAGATGGCTCTGACAGTTGAAACTATTTGTACTTCAATGACTGAAGTGACATAGGATAGGGGTTGGACATTCTTGAGGGTGCCAGATATTGGCAATGTCAGCTTTACTTTCTTTGGGGAAAAGAAGGTGGAACGTAGGGGGTACATAAATTTTTAGGGGACAGCTATTTTTTTTTACTGAAAAAGAGAATTTTCTATACTTGATCTACATTTCATTGGTGACGACGTCAGAGTGGGACGAGCGGCAAGTTCCCCCCAGCGATAGACGTATATTCTAATGTAGATTAAAAATATAAGCTGATACTACTGTTTCCATATATATTACAAAACATTAGCTTTCCCAGGCCCGTATTTATATATCGTGCGCCCCTGTGCTCTAAATAATTTTCGGCCCCGCACAAACTTGTGTTTCAAACAAGGAAACAAGACGTGATTTTTCAAACATACTAGCTAAAGAATAACATGGGGGCATTTTTAAAATAACCGAAAACGACCAATATTAGAGTTGAATTCATAATTTTTGCGGTCGCTGAGATGAAAAATGACAGTTTTAATCCAATTCGACTACAAGGTCATACTCCACTCTCCATGGAGGAAGCAAGCTGTTAAAAATAATCGAAAACGTCAGATATTAGTGTTGAATTCATAGTTTTCGAGGACCCTGAGTTTAACAGCATCAGTTTCCATGATGTTCAAGTTTATCCTCATCATGTTGTGCGGGGTGGAAGAGGATGACTTTTTAAAAAATAATCAGATAAGCTAGCTAATTAATAACTACTGTAATTAGAGCGAATTAGCATATTTTCTCGCGGAACTATGCAGGTTGCTAGTTTTAAATATTACTTTATTGTGAATCTTTAGAAAAAATCCAAAATTTTGCCGCCCCCTAAATTCTGCCACCCTGTGCTCAAGCACAGAATAGCACTTACCTTAAATACGGGCCTGGCTGCCCCCAAAATCTCTGACACTCCATTTGCTCCCCAATGTAATTAAAGCCGGCGTCTCACCAACTTCAACACATATGGAGCAGGCGTAGCCGTCGTGGGGAGGCTACCCCCTTTAGAATCGTTACTGCTGCCAGAGCTGGGACAGTTGCCTGGAGTGTCCGAGTTCTACATACTTGTATGTACAGGTCTACGGACCAACGAACTAAATTTATACAGACTTAAGTATTAAATTACCCATTATCAATTATATCTTTCATTTATGCCATATACCATACGTTGCACTTAATTTCTGTCAGTTATTTACAAGAATTATAATTTTACTGTAACAAAAGTCTTAAACTATTGTCATTATGTCAGAATTATTGCGCAGCATCAACACTATTTCTCTTTAATTATTTAATAAAAGTGGGACAAAACTTAAACTTCCGTGGAAATGGACTGTACAAAATGAGTTATCTGTTTTGAAATCTATAACACAAGGACTTGATAAAAAGAGTAATTAAGAACTAATGGAAATTACGGAATGCATTTTTCGAGAAATCCAAAGCAGCAAAAGTTTTTGAAAATAATACAGTATATTCCCATTAATCCAGTCAAGTAATACACGAAAAAAAAATGAAATCTTTGAGTTTTACGTCCCACGGTTATGTCGGTTAGGCTAAAGGAGACGGTGATGATGAGTAATGAATGAAATGGCGGAATGAAGAAAGTGGGAAGAAACGGGAGAACCCCGAGAAAACCCACGCACACGGTGTTTGTCCACCAGAAAGTTCACTTGGCGGGGGACGTGCCAAACGAGTGTTTAGTGTAATGAAAGTTCTGTGGTCAGATGATTGAAACATAATGTGAAGAGAACGTGGACTGGCCCAGCCACCTACCTTTCATTGCAGGATAAGTCCATGCCAATTTTAAGTCGAGGTGGGCCCATTAAACCTCCAGAAATCAGACCAGCATGCAAAAATGTATTTCTTGCTATCTTATTTCTCATTGATTTCTACCTGCATAAAAAATAATTTGTAAAACTAGAACACTTTTTTCTTCAAATTTATCTAGATCAAAGGGTTCCATAAGTCCCATAGCTTTTGGGGCTCAAGGGCACTAATTTCTCTGTAATTGTGTGAGCGGGAGGCATTCAGATGTGTGTTCGGTTGCAGACAAGGGTCTAATAAGGCATATATGAGGATTTTAGCACAAATTGAATACAAATTATGCCAAATATTGTATATTTATAGAAAATACATATAACAATAAAAATTCATAAAAATACATGCGGGGCCCACCTGAGCACTGAGGCTCCCGTGCCCCACCGGCCCCCAAGGGTCGGCGCTCTTGGGCTATGGGGCAACTGTCTTCCATTTAAGTTTCCCGCCACTCGAGGGATTCGCTTCAAGTTAAAATTTTATTACTCTATATGATATGAATAAACATGAGTGTATAAGTCAAGTTTGGAATCGGTTCACCATAAGCAGAAAAGTGAACTGTGCCCATTTCAGTACAATGTGTATTATTAAGTTCTCCAGAAGTATTTTTTCTTATATAAAAAAAAAGTGCTTAAATTCATTACACAAGTATCTAAATGCACCAATTCTAGCTAGGTTTATAAATGAGCGTGCTCTTTTCTTTTTTGTTCTTTTTTCTTTTTCTTTTTTTCTTTTTCTTTCTTTCTTTCTTTTTTCTTTTTCTTTCTTTCTTTCTTTTTCTTTTTTTTTTTTTTTTTTTTTTTGTAAATTAGAAACATTGGTGAATTTGAACGTTTGCTTTGTCCAATCTGTGAGAAGAGACTTGAAATACTTATCTGTCGTTAAATAAATTATGCTCAAGAGGACTGGAAGTGCATCTATTTCAAATGATATTTGTTTAGTTGGCGGAATTTATCATAGTCTTTTTGTTTGTTTGTGCAAAACTATAACGCGCTAGTTATTCGAACCAAAAACAAAGAAAATACCTTGATTTAAGTACACTTGGTAGGTTATTTTACTTTAAAAGAAGTCAACAAAAATGGGGATATTATTGTAAGCTGCAAGTTTTGTGAGCAGAAAAGAATCTCTGAATCTCTAGTGTTGTGTATGTTTATAATCAAAAATGATAATACAAAAAATGAAATGAAATCTTTAAGGTTTACGTCCCACGGTTATGCCGGTTAGGCTAAAGGAGACGGTGATTATGAGAAATGAATGAAATGTGGAATGAAGAAAGTGGGAGGAAACGGGAGAACCACGAGAAAACCCACCAGCACGGGATTTGTCCACCACAAAGTCCACATGGCGCGAGCTGGGATCGAACCAGGGACTCCAAGCACCGGAGGTGAACACTCTACCAGTACACTGCATGCGTAAGAATGATTTTTTTTTTTGTAAAAAAAAACTTTCAGAAAATTTTATAATTAATATTTTGCTTTTATATTAATATTCGTGATTCAATTTGCGGGTTAGTAAAGCATATTAACAAAGTCAAGTACATTTTATAAATATATTAATACAGTGAGCTCTTATTTTGGTCCAGCAGGGTAAGCTATATGATTACAACTCCGCCTCTGTCAAGAGAATTTGAAATTTGTGTTTAGATAAATTTGAAAATGACGTGTTAAAATTTCTACAGAATAGTTCTAGACGCTAAGGCTCTTCTTCATACGAGGAGCTCAAAAAGTATGAACAATGTCGTAGGAATCTATGTATACTTATGTTTTGTGTTAATTTTGTTTTTTGTTCCGAAAAACACGCTTGTTTCAGTTTCAAATTGTATCCCCAACTGCACGAATGGTGTTGATCTCCGCGGTTATTTTGAGTTTAATCAATTCAGTCTGGAAGATCTCCGGGGTTATTTTGAGTTTAATCAATTCAGTCTGGAAGATCTCCGGGGTTATTTTGAGTTTAATCAATTCAATCTGGAAGATCTCCGGGGTTATTTTGAGTTTAATCCGTTCAGTCTGGAAGATCTCCGGGGTTATTTTGAGTTTAATCCGTTCAGTCTGGAAGATCTCCGGGGTTATTTTGAGTTTAATCAATTCAGTCTGGAAGATCTCCGGGGTTATTTTGAGTTTAATCAATTCAGTCTGGAAGATCTCCGGGGTTATTTTGAGTTTAATCAATTCAGTCTTGAAGACCTCCATGAGATCAATTATATTCTCCTCTGAATTTTATTACTTCATGACAAGGCCAGTTGAAAATGATAGAATATCCTTGTAAACTCTATTCACTGTATTTGTGATAGCCTAATTTTGAGAGAGAGAGGTATTGACTCCTAATATCCCCACCTGCCTCTGGGTACGATCCTATAGAAGGTCAGTAAAACAGGGGTATGATGCCCAGTTATTTTTACGAACTATTACTCAACGTAAGTCTTCTAACTGTAAACTTCCATAGCATTCTGATTTTCAGCACGCATGAATAAGGGAAACAATTTGTAAACTCAGTTCTTGGTAAAATATACACTTCTATGGTCAGTTATCAAATTATCTTAAAATCATTATTTATTTTGATTGATTTAGGTATTTATAATAGTTTTTACTTTAGGCACAGTTTTTGAGAGTCTTGTTTTATCATTGATAACTATAGCGCAAGAATGTCTTATCTCGTGAGAACACTAGCAGTAGTCGATTTAACCTAAGTGCTGTGACTACAAATAGACTACTATAAGCATAATATTTTAAGGATAATAAAAATATTTACTTTCACTGATTGTTAGATGATGAAATTAAATCAAACCCAGTTGTATAGTTTAAAGTATACGTTTATAAAGTAGAAATTATTTAGATAGTCATATCTTTTGCTGTGATGAAAAGTTTGAAAACGGACTTTCAAGATCTGATATTAATAATATAGTGTGTAACATTATGAGATTTAAGTAATCCTCAGTTTATAGTTGTGTCTAAATAAGTGCAAGTTTAGGATTCGAGGCAAGGCAGCGTCAGAATACGATAAACTGTTTCGAACTCCCATTTCGTGCAATTATTATATTTAATGTAAGTGATACTTTAGATTAATTTTGTTTAGTACTCAATTTTTATATCGTACGCGTCTTTGGCGTGAGAGACCCGGGTTCGATTCCCGGTGGGAGCTCATGTGGTTCGGATTCCACGTTAATTAGTAGGTCCACGTCTCATATAGCCTCGCTGCTGAAAGGGACGCTAAACTAAAATCAAATCAAATCAATTTTTATATGTGGACATAACATACCTATTTATTATCTTCAACTTATTCACTTTGTAACTGTATAGAATTTAGTGCAGGCGAATTCGCCCGCGCCATTTTGGTTCCAGCTTGTGCCGTAATTAAAGATATTTAGCACCATATGATTTAATACAATATTTCTACTTTGGGACAATAACAGTGCAATTGTCGACTTGGCCAAAGTGCTGCGACTGTAATTATAAAACCGAATGAAAAGCTTTAAGGCACTAGCAAACTTAACATTTATAGCCTACTAAGACTACATTTATGTCGGAGGCACTTACTTTAAAACACTGATAATAGCAAGGATGTTATAAAATAGACGATCTGCCCATAAAACAAAATCGTGAAGCCATACGTCACAGCTTCGCCACACCTACTCTGTCCACTCCGCGCCACTAAGATCGTAATGTTTGGAGCCAACAATCATGGCGGAAACGAGAGTGGCCAATCAGACGTGCCGGCTCAGCCGATGCTCAGCTGTTTTTTGGCCTCATTGAGTTCATAGGATGAAGATACATATGGGCAGATCCTCTATTTTATAACATCCTTGGATAATAGTAAAGAAGAAAGAAAGAAATAATGAATGAAACGAATGTAATGTTGTTTCAATAAATGTCTTTGACAGTAATACAAGCAATAACGAATTTTGGTCAGATGCAGTGACTATGCTAGCTTTAATTTCTTGAGGGGGGTGGGGAAGAGACATTGTGAGGGGCAGCTATTTTCCGTATACCGAAAATAATTGTTTTATATTAGTTGGCCTTTATATTAGCTGACATCACGTTAGGAGGCTGAGGATGTCACCGCGGGATGCCCGCCCTCTTCCTCCCCTAGTGTCGCCGCTGCTTAGATGATTATTTCAATTCATTTGATAAAATAGCCTTTTATAGCGTACGTTATTTTAAGTAATTTCAGAGCATAATATAATAAAGAAATTGCGCAGATTTTTATATATATATATATATATATATATATATATATATATATATATATATATATATATAAAGAAGAAAATTAAGATTTAAAAAAAAATATTTAACTGTGATGAGCATCTACAGCAAATTGGTTCACAAGGGAAATTATTTTTGTTTTCATTTATATAATAGTACCGTACGCAAGGGAAGTTGGGGTTAAACACTCCTCCTTGAGCAAGACTTTATGTAAAAATTAACATATTGTATATACAAAAATCATGTTTGTAATGAAAGAATATGAAATTGTGTGCTTCAACACCTCTTAATGATATTCTGCGTACGTCACTGTAGACTAAAAACAAACTTGACCTTAGGCATCGAGTACATGCGTGCTCCGCGGCTCAAGCCTGGTAGCCAGCCCAAAAATTTAGGCGGGCCGATAGAAGTTAGGGGGGTGATCCAACCATACTATAGTTTATCACCATATTATAGTTCATTTGCAAGCCTAGCGTGAAAATTTTAGGGGGACTGGTAAAAATTTAGGGCGACCGGCCCCCTTGACCCCTCTTGGATATGGGCCTGTCAAGCACCCATTAGATTTTTCTCTCTTCCTTTAGCAAATATTGCTCAATACATTTGCAACAGAATTTCAAATATTAAAGAGTTTCGTTCAATACAAAATTTTCAGGTGATCGTGTAAAAATAAATGAATAAATTAATAACTAAATTAAAATAAAATAAATATCCTTATGCCTTTCATTTCATTACAGTAGTCTGTGCCCCCTTGATTGTTGTTTATGACATCCCTCCCCCTTAATTTGAAAACAACTGATGTATTGGATGTGTTAAAATTTGAAAACAAGACTTGCGACGTGATTTATCTTAGAAGTACCGAAGCGTGACCACACATTGAAAAAATTAAAAGTCAGGGCCCATGAACTAGATAGTTGTATATTCAACACTATAAATTCGCCATATTGCCATTAACTAATTTCAACCCCCAACCACTAAACTCCAGAGAAGCCTCACACAAATCATACGCCGCCATATTTAATGAGAGATCGGATAACTGCTGGTTTAAAGGAGAATATGCGTTAAAAATAAGAATGTTAAACGTTATTTTCCAGAGATGTTATTAATTGACCCCTTTTACTTTCGTTTCAATTAGTGCTGTTAAATTTTCTTTCAAATATTTGTTATTCGGATAATATTCGAACATTCTGTTTCCTGATTTCGTTCCTGAGCAGAAGGGATAATTCTGAAGTTACAAAATAAACAATACACGCTAGCTCCGTAAAAGTCGAAAAAAGCTCTTCTTAAGCTAGTAAAGAATGGTTTCATCCAGTATAATGGTACAAGAGTATTCATAGCCAGGGCCGTGCCGTGGAAGGGGCGAGCGGGGCGACGGCCCCGGGCGCCGAAGTAAGGGGCAAAAAATTCGGAAGAAAAAAAACGAAAAAAGATATGGAAATTGCTTGGATTATATGTATGGGGGCGCCATCGTATACTCCCGCCCCGGGCACTGATTTTCCACGGCACGGCCCTGTTCATAGCGGTGAAATCCCATAAGCAGAAGTTAAGGAACCTGAAGTATTCATAATATACTCGATTTTATCATAAAACAAAAGCACCAATTTATAATTTATAGATAGAAACAATTTATAATTTATTAGTAAAACAAGTTATAATTTATTAGTAAAATAACTTATAATTCATTAGTAAATTAACTAGAAAAAATTTGAACTCCTATGTTCAGCCCCCTGTGAGGATCGAACTCACGACCCCTGGTTTACAAGACCAGTGCTCTAACCACTGAGCTAAGGAGGCGACGAGCAAACGCACCCGTCGAGAGTGAGGTCGCTTATCGACCGTTGTTTGTTTTATTCGGCACCGCATGTTTCAAGTTCACTGTGATGTCACATTAGTGAAGCGTTATGGCAATGACAATTTTTATTATTTAGTTATATGATTAGTCTATTCTTAAACTTTCCTTAGCAGTGCAACACATTGTGTTCACCGACACGCTAAAGTGGAAGTCTACAATAGCCTATACAAGTATTAAAAGATCAATAAAATCTCACTTCCGAAGAGAGAAAAGTGCAAAGCACTGTAACATAGAAATTGTTGGAAAATTAATAATGTATATAGCCTACATTGACCATTGATTTATTATATTGATCATTGTAAAAATAAATAGAGTAGATTAAGAGTAGTCCGTCAATTTTTTAAATGCATTTTTGTTTCACTTTTCTTGCTATAAATGATACCTGGCTAGGGTTGCCAGACGTCCCGGTTTTCAATGAAAGAATTAACTGTCCCGAAAAAGGCTTTCGGGACGCCTGTTTGTCCCGGTTTTCGTACTTCAGATTGAAAAAATTCAACCTGTAAAACGGAAACTTTTCGAAAGATTTGTGCAGCCAATTAATTTTATTAAACAAACAACAACGGGTTTGAAAATGACGTCAATTCTTTCGTCCTATGGGTTGTTTAGTTTCCAGAGGGGAAGAAAATGATTTAGAAAATATACAAAAACTTTTTTTTTAATCGTTCTGATTTAGCGTAAATGTATCTTTTCTTGCTAACTGCTAAATTTGTATTTATTTTAGGATAATGTTTCTGACAGATGATGCAGCAAAGAAAATGTCTCTCTTCAATCATCATAAATGGGAGGGTGTGTCATAATTGTCGTAATATTTAGGACGTGTTAAACACAACAAAACGGAATTCGGAAAAAAACACGCCAGGCAATTCTTCTTATGTTATCTTTTCATATTCTTTATACATCACTTGTGGGGCTTTTTTTTTTTTTTTTTTTTTTTTTGCGTTAACTGTGTACAGAACGAGTTGGAAAATTGAAAATAGTAACCTGGAAAAGACAGAATTAATTTATCAAATGTGTAGGGACGTGAAGCTTTTGTTTTATTTTATCCCTAAAATTGGTGTTATTTTTCGCGATTTAATGCAAGCAAATAGGGATTGATTTTGTAATGATTTTGAAAAGCAAGTATATTGTAAACATAGAGAAAGTGGTCTGTGAAACCTATTAATAATTAAAATAAAAGTTTAAATTTAAACAAATAGTTTTAAATTTTGACATCTTAAATTTAAAAAGAATAAATTATACATATTTTCGGACTTACCATCTGAGAAAAAATGGTTCGATATTTCTCCTAAACTTGGATTTATTTAATGTATGATTTGAATACATATATCGACTAAAAACCATACTGCAGTGTTTCAGAACATTTTCTTCACTTAAAAAAAAAAAAAAAAAAAAAAAAAAAAAATCACAATAATCTTATCTAAAATGAAATTTATAGTATAGTGTTTATTAACATTTTCTTCACTTCAAAAAAAAATCAATTCACAATATACTTATTTAAAACGAAATTCATATCATTATCAACATCAGTGATGCCAATTTGGTCTATTTTTGTCTAAATCTAGCATATTGGGAGAGGCACTTAGCCAAACAAATCTACAAAATACTTATAGCCTGAAATATAGTTTATTTTGTGAAACACTTTTGCCATTTTGGCCTTTTTTATTAGCGTTAAATTGATTCTAAAAATACTTTTAAATGTTATTTTTCAAACTGAGATTTGTCATTATATATTATCGTATTAATTGATTTCTTTAGACAAGTGAGAGTTTTATTACGCAACAAACACTCGTTTTTCATTCTTCTTGCCTCTCACCGCCCAGAGATTTACAACTACTTAACAATAGTTATCGAGTCAGAAAGAATTTTAATATCGCTCCCGTCACGGTCGATTTTGCTTCATTTAATTATTTTAATTTTCATATTTCATTGCAAGAATGAAAGTTTTCTGATAGAAATGTAGTAAACTGTTCGGTTCTTCAAGCAGGAGAGATTGATGTTGTTTATTAAAAGAAACAAATAGGATACTGCTATCTAATTAGCTTGAAAACTCTCAAAATAAATCATGATGATTCATGTGTGTGTACGGAGAAATAAGAAGTGTTTGTAAGGACTATGATCTGCCGAAAGTACTGAAAATTGGGACGATGTTAGTCTACACAAATATCACCAACCCACAGTCCAACGATGGTGCATCCAGTTCCAGCGCCTCAGCTACTGCGACGTCATCGATGATGACTTATTTCAATTCAACTGATAATATGGCTGTTGACTTTCACAAACCAGATGAATTGTTGATGGATTTTATTGTAGTTTAAAGACATGTATGTTGCATCTTAGTCTTCAGCGAATAAACTTCAACATTTCAAATTTTACTATAACTCACTCACTATAATATGGGTTATAGGTTAGCAGTTCAGAATCTAGCCATTTAAGTTAAAAAAAAAAAAACTTATTTTTGAAGTCCGTTTAGCCTATTTTCTTCAGATGTTGTTGGCAACACTGATCAACATACATTTTCACTTAATGGCGAATTTATAGTTTCTTCAATTTTTCTTATTTTTCAAAGGACAAAATTGTCAATATTTCCACATTTTCTTCTTTAAGGTTTTGCCTCCTTACCGCAACTACGGAGTTGTATTCTGAAAAATATCTTTCAGAATAAACGTTGGAAGTTAGTAAAGATATTGTTTCGAGAGTATAGGCAGCAAAATATCAGGGGAAACTTTCACTAACCAACTGTTCTAAAAATAACAGGACTGATGGTCTTTTCTGAATCACATTTTGTTGCAAAGAAAACTTGTGTTATTTTATTAGTATTACCGGTAAACATGACGATTTCGCGAATCTATCGCTTTATGCAATGTATTTCGGAGTTATTTTGAAAAGGTACTAAATTCGCGTTATTTCGCGATTTAAAAACACCAAAAACAGCCTCCTGTCATATACGGTATTTGGGTATATCTATATACTTTACTTTGCCTGTTTCAAGTTTTCGACGTTATCGAAAACTTCACGTCCCTACAAATGAGTAAGAATCCTGACCTTATACAGGGTGTTTCAAAACAACGCCGACAACGTTTGGAAGGTAATTCCTGACACCAAGATAAGACAAAAAGTATAGACCATTCTGGACAAATGCTTCCTTTCGGAGTTATAGACTACCGAAAACAAAAAAATAAAAATAAGTTTAAAGGTCCATATCTTGAAAACTATGGAACTTACCGTACTCGGGTCAAAATTTCACTTAGTAACTAATATGTGATCTATCCAAAAATACATGTTTCAGAATCCTAAGGTACTCACGAAGCAATGTTTATAGAGGGAATTTGGCTACGGGCATATAATTTGAAGTACTTACCAACTACCTCTATAAAAATTGTTCCAGAAATGTCCTAAGATTCTGAAACTTTGATATTTGGATAGGGCACATACTAGTTCCTCAGTGAAATCTTGACCCCACTACGGTAGGTTCCATTGTTTTGAAGCTATGGACCTCTAAAGTTCATTTTTTCATGTTTTCGGCAACCTACAACTCCCAAAGAAAGCATTTGTATTTGTGCACCCAGGATGGTCTATACTTTTTTGTCTTATCTTGGTGTCAAGTATCACCTCCCAAGAAACATCCTACATATAGCCTAAGATTGGTGTCCCGGTTTTTCGTTTACAAAATCTGGCAACCCTAACCCTGGCGCATTCACAAATAATTGAATACAGAACAATTTGATAACATTCGTTCAAACTGATGTGCCCTGGAAATGGTTACATGCTATCCTATGATATGCAATTGTTTCGTCACGAAATTTACTCGTATAGTGTCTTAAATTGTTTCTTAGGGTAGAGTTGCATTCGAGGGTACAGATTAATTTTACGAGAACTTTCCCTTACAGGTACCGTATAAATGTGTTCGGGCGTATGCCATAAAAAACAACCGAGTATGTAAAAAGCACAAACTACTTGTGCTAGGTGGCCACCAAAAAACAAGAATGCTATCTAACCCAAGTCGTGGTTGGATTGCAGCAGAGGGGCGCGTGATAGAGTGAAATTTATCTATTGAGAGCAGGCGTGTTATCAACGAAGAGTATGTGTAACGCCCCTATATATAAACGATTCTACAATTGTATCATTAGTACAAATTACTACTTACCTCTTGTAATCCTTTTGTATTTGGCAACCCTGCTGAAACATCATGTTCGCGGGCTCGCGCAAGGGATTCTGGGTACTCGAAGCTAAACAAGAAGACGCAATGGTAACATTAACTTTTGTGTGTTAACAAAAACTAAGTCAAATCTCTATTTACATTGGCCATCGTCCTATTTAAAAGTGTGTTTGATCTACTTCATACTCTAGTGAGCCGCTTCACATGTTTTTCATATGTACCGCTAATTTGCATAGTATAAAATTCTGAATGGAGTTGGGTAATACTTATTCGCCCTAGCTACCACGTGAGCCATCTTTGTGTGGGTGCACGTTTTTAGGTTGGACTGCATCCTGTCATGTCATCATATTCTGATATCTAGTGTGAACCATTCTCAAAGCGACTTGGTCATCATGTTGTTAGTGGCCTGTATTTTTAACTTGCAGTTTGAACTAACGTACTTAATGTCCAACTAAATTCTTAGCAGCGGGGCCCCCAACTCATTCGCAATGTCCGTGAAGCGAGACGAAAGTAAGCACTCTCTTCATCTGTACTATTCAGTGATATCTGTGTCTTCATGTAATATGGAAGCATCAAGAGTTTGCAGTAACTTCGCCTGTAATAATATAACACTCTGGGAGTGGAATCCAGAACATTGTTATCATTGTGAGTTATTTGAGTGGCAAGTATGTCTACAGGGTTATCATTTGTTCATACTAATCTTGCTCATGCTGTTTAGCCACTTAATCGCACGTAACCTCGTAATCTATGTGATCCATCACTTTTGGGTGGCTATTCAAGAAGTTAAGAACCTATCATCGCTTCAAGTGGTTAAAGTGGAACTTTGTGCATAGGCTCACGCCTGAAGTGTTAATCAATAAGAGTTGATGTGTATATATGTTTTCATTAATCCACTATCTGTGATCTTCACAAAGTGTTCAGTTCCTATATTATCGTTATGATGTTATAATCTTACTACCTATCGGTTAGACTTCAGTTTATAATCATAAATAAGCATATTATCATCGTTTTCAAGCTGTCCAGTGAACGTCATGGATTGGGTGCACACCAGCTCCCACCTGCCCCGACCGGGTTGTGTAAAAATGAAGAAATCTTCTTGTGTCTAATCTTCTAGGCCATATAATTCAGAGGAACCTCTCCACAACAGTGATCATTTATTTTGTCCAAGTTTTGTGCATCGTGTGTGCTTTGAGCAGCAGTTAGTGTGTATATCATTTATTTTCCTATAGGAATGTGTTCCGTTAATAGTGAAAGTGCATTTGTAAAAGGTATAATAATTTCTGCTTGTTTAATACCTGTCAAAGGGGTAAGTACCCTATGTTATGAGTGCCCGCCTTCGCAGCAGGCTAACCATAATTCTGCTTTGTACAGAATTATCTTTACTATTGTTGATTCATGGAATCGTGTTTACATAGCACCCTTATGTGGATTTGCTGATGTACGTCTTAAGAATGTATTTTCTACAAATGTCTATTAGCACTTATCAACGCTGAAGTACGTCATAGGAATACCACTAGCTACATGAATGTCTAGTTAACCGCTATTCATTGAGTTTATCACTGTCTGAAACATGAATACGTTTTCCGTATTTAAGAGGCACTTGGCCATCTAGCACAAGTTGATCAGGAATGTTGTCCTTTTGGTTTGCTATGTTAAGGTCACCATGGAATTAACTTTTGTCAGTTCATATTGATCACTTTATGGTCTTTCCCTTTTAATTTTTGTCCGAGTGCGCCACTACATGACGATTACATGGGTTTTTGTTAATCAGATCATTACGTCTCCATAATTATGACGTTTATTTGTACCCAGCATCTTGACCGAGGCTTGGTTATTAGCAACTCGTTGTCCGGTCTATTTATAATGTTGCATAACTACATTTGTCTAATTTGTCCATCCTTAGCCCACTTTTATGTCCTCATTCAGTTAGGACAAGTCATTTGTTTTATGTTTATATGCGAGGTAGTGAAACTCTATCTAGCATGATGTTTCTTTGGGGTTCATTATTGCCATGGTAGTTACTCATAAGTTTGTCATGTTGCATTTTTAAGTATTACATAATTGGTGTAAACCCGACTAGTCGTGGTAAATAAGTCTATATTTTGCTCGAGCCATTTATTCTATTATCTGTTAAGGTCATAATAAATTACTCATTATGCCATTTTATTATATATATATATATATATATATATATATATATATATATATATATATATATATATATATATATATATATATATATATATATATATATATATATATATATATATATATATATATATACATATATTTTCAATATCTTTGATGTGTGTGTTTAATCGAGTATCATTATTTTCAACTCAGGTGTAGTTATATCGTGGGTGTAAGTTTATTCAGTTATGTACCTGAATAAGTTACGAAGTATAACATTGCAGAGGGTTCTCAGAAATCAGTCGCAATAGTAATCTCAGTATAATTTTGTTGTCATATTTGGCAAGATCGACTACTCTTAAATTGTGAAAATTCTTTCAGTTAAATAAATGTTGCAACACCCTACCATAAGTGTTATATTTGAGAGATCAACACTACTGTCTTCTCTTTCAGCTCCTGCATTCTCATGAGATACGCATAGGTAAGGAAATCACAGCACAAGGGAAGGGCTGTTTTCTGTGCACTCGTAGAGTGTGCAGGGGGCAGTCTCGCACATGTTGGATTCGTTTGCCGTTGTACTAAAGTTTTTTTTTTCTCTTTTCCCTGTTTTGTTATTATCGCATTACTTTAGCGCAGTTTATTCCTGTGTTAGCATCTTGCTTTATTCTTCTCCTGTGTCATAGGCTGATCACAGGTGGCGACCCCTATCATATACTTATCATCTCAGTGCTCCGGTACTGAGCAATCAAACTTAACTGTAGCCTGCCAGGGATTGGGCCCTCTGGGGCGCTACATATGCACATAAATAAGAATAGTATACAAAGAGACTTGATATATCATTAAATCACATCGATTATAGCACTTGTAATAGTTTCATACTTGCAACTCTATACTTGTAAACATAAAATACAGGTTTCCTATATCATTTAACAAATTAGTATGCCTTTGTTCAGAGGCGGATTCAAGGGGGCTATGAGGGTTATAGAACCCCTTAACGCTCGGGTATACACTGGATAAAATGGACTTCAATCCTGTTTTACACTGGGTAAAGCGGCAAACTATTGTTTAGCCCCTCCTATCCTGGATCCGCCAATGCCTATGTTATACAGTTATCTTTGATGAGGACTCTTTCATTTCAACCCAAGTAATGTTGTTAAAAAAACGTTTTTCTGTTTAAAAAACCATGGGACGTAAAACTCAAAGAATTGATTTTCATATATAGACTATTGTAAAATATTTGTACCGTATGAGTTTCTAGCCTTTAATTTATGCTGCATTTTATGGTAATTACCTACATGAAAACACTTCTTACTTATAGACGTTAGATACATTACAAATAACTACCGTATTTTGCGGACTATAAGTCGCACCTTAATTTTAGAGCATTTTTTAAAAAATACCATAACATTTTTTATCATTTTTGTTATTAGATTGTAAAGCCAGAAAGTGTTAGCAAGCTTGTGAATCACCACAATTCATGTTCGTCGCATTGGTGCACTGCTGCTGCCAGTTGAATCCAATGTTGCCAGATAGAGATAGGTTTCCCGCAGCATATGATATATGGCCAATTTTAAGACTGGCGGGAATTTTAAGTCAAACACTGGACATTTTAATATTAATTTCGAGTATGACACACACCTGAATTTTGGAGGCAATTTTTCGAAGAAAGAAGTGTGTCTTATAGTCCTTTGAAAGGAAAAACGAAATTTAGAATATTAAAAAAAAAAAAAAAAAAAACGTACATTTCTGAAAAAATACGACTTTTTTTTTATTTACAACACTAAGTATAGCCTTTGTGATGCCTTTACACTTCTAACATTACACAAATAATCATGAAATAATGGTTTCCAACATTGTGAAAAATTCCTCCGACAGTGGAATTCAATATCACATAATCCTCTTTCATATGCACTCACTCATTGTAAGCGTCGGGTGGGGACACTCGGTCGAAAAAATTTTAAAAAAGCTTTTCCGGGCCTGCCATCCTCAATGAGGTTTTCCTTATTCACACCAGGTAAATACCGGGGTGGTACCTAACTTATAGGTCCCAGGCCTCTTTCGTCCTTCTCCGATTCTTCCTTCTTTCCCTTTCCCCGGAAAGACCAAAAATCTAATTCCTAATCCTTATAATTGTAACCGTACAATTACCATTTTTATGACGCACTATTATTAATCAGCATCAAAAGATATACGGTACATTGTTTTCTTCTTCATACATCAGCGCACGATAACTCTAGCTAATTTCAAATTCTGAACGCGATATTTTTAACACGAATAACTTGGCAAGATAGCCTAGTGTTCTTTTTCTTCTTCTTTTTAAAAAGTCGATCCCAAATGTCTAGGGCTCCCGAACTTACGAGTTTATCTTTCATCGGCTATTCTGAAGTATCATATCATAGGCTATATATTTTAAATAATGTCTACTGTAGTTGTGGCTGATGAACCACTCCCTAAATTCCTAATAGAAATTCAAATAGTTCCCACAATGCAATAAAAGTGACTCGGCGGCACTACCGGCTAGAGTTGTAACTAACTGTATTGTCTGCTACTGGCAGTAGCTAAGTGTATCATTGGCTAATTCTATCATACTCACGCGCTCTGAATGATTTGATTCGTTCTTGCTTTTAGTAGTTCGTAGTACCCAATTTCCTTGAGTGGCGGCGCCACCAGTTTCCACAGTTTCAGCGGGAAGAGCAGTTGAATCCTCTTATAGCCCTTTTAAGTTTTTTCGTTCGTTTTCGACCGATATTGTAGTGTCTTAAAGATTCGATTAAAAGAGAACCAAGACTGCTATTTAGTTCCGTTTTTTTTTTTAATTTTCCTAGAGAGGAGGCATTCAAGAAAGCCTTGGAAGGGTCTATATGCTTCCGAGCGTCAGAACATAGGCGGGTATGACGTCATCAATTTACAAATTCCCTTTTTTTAGGGAGGTGTAACTTCAACATTTTTTGGTGAGCTTCTCTTTAACCCTAGAATACTAATATTTTCCATAAACAATCAGTGGACCCAGAGCCGCCCACAGGGGAGATGTATGGCGCAAGCTGCGCCATTGAGAAAAATTTGGGGGGGGATTTTACTCTACTTTCGAACTAGCAATTTTACTGTCGGAATAGCATTAAAACACTATTTTGAGAAGCTAATTTTCAAAAATTTTCCGGGGTGAACCCTCTTACCCCCTGCTTCGATACTCGATGAATGAAGTACCGCGCAAGTAGCCGTATGAAAGGAAAGGTTGGTTCGTTTTAAGAGAGAAGGGCCACCCACAGGAGTGATGAATGGCGTAAGTTGTGCCATCGAGAAAAAAAAATGGGGGGAATAAAAAAATTGGGAAGAATTTTACGCTAATGTCGAATAAGTAATTTTGCTGTTGTCAGAATAACATTGGAACACGATGCGATTTTTTTTTTAATCTCGAGAATGAATCCCCCTACCCCCTGCTTAGAAACTCTATGAATGAAGTACCACGCAAGTTGCTATATGAAAGGATGGGCTGGTCGGTTTATCGCTTTGTGTAGGTAATTTGCCCATTTTCTGCTGGGAGCATTTATTTGTTTCTTATTTATACCATGTACGACACTTAATAAGTAATGCTGTTCAATTCCTACATGATGTATAATAAATTAATTAATGATAATATTTTGTATAGTTTTCTGTTTGTGCGATTACATTTTCCAGGGCCTGCGGTAAACTGAAAACCAGCTCAAAAGTGGCATCACTTTGAGGGGGGGGGGGAGTGCGCTATCAGCTTTGGGGGGGTGGGCACCCCTGAGTGGACCCATTAGTTTTTATGAGAATTTTTTCGGATCTCTTCGTCAACATAGAAGGGGAGTTCAGAGGGACAAAATGGTAAAAAAGGGATATTTTTTGACCAAAAATCCCACTTTCGCGATTCTTGCTCCACTCGGCTACATGATAGGGACATTTGAGTGGTACTTTCTGAAAGCCTACTCGATTCTGAAGAGAACGACGTATGAATCATCATCCTACGATAATTAGGGACGTGTCAGGAAATTTTTGAAGTTTGTATAGTATCCTTGGGAAATTTCGGAAATATTCGCAGAAAAGGAAAATATTTTTCCCGCCCTTAGTATTGCGGGTGATACCATTTGAAAGGCTACTCCAAAACGACGTATGAACCATAATTTTACGATCATTAGGGGCGTGTCAGAATTTTTTTTTAATTTGTAGGGTGCATTGTAGGGAATTTTTGGGTGTTTTTTTATGCTCTCTCAACATGGATAACAAATTTTCCCGACCTTACTATTCAAGACAGGAAATTCGAATTTGTCACAAGTAATTAGTACACTACGTAGTATTTTTCCAAATTTTTGGAGGTTTGTGCGCAGACCCGGTAGAGCCTCAGGGGGCCCCAAACTTTGAAAAAGTTTTTTTTGGGCAAAAAAATCCCGATTTTCCCTCAAATAGTTCCCTTCTGGTACATCATAGGGACATGTAAGTGGTACCATTTGAAAGGTTGTTCCATTCTGAGAAAAACGAGGTATGAACCATTATCCTAGGGTAAATAGGGATGACACTGTCGCTGCTTATCTGAGACTCAAGAAAAACGCCGAAAAAGGCAAGAATTTAAAAGGGATAGACTTATACTATACGCGTGGAAGTCTATTTCGCGTGTTATCTTCCAGGTTTTCAACACCACGTTTAAATTGAAATGTCCGTTTGACAACAGTTAAATATTAAAGAAGCCGAGTTCACAAGAGTATTATATACGTTACGTATCGTTACGTTGTTTCTGTTGCTTTCATTCCCTTCTTCGCCAAATTACTTAATAACTATTCCCTTTTCAAATATTATCTTTCTAATGACTGCACTGAATTTGCGACTTTTAATTTTCAGTGATCCCGACAATAATGCAAATTGTATAACCTAAGATTATCTATAATAATAATAATATTGCACGGTACTCTGTTAGAAATTATCGCTGCCATCTATGAGTCCTCCGAGAAACTATTAAATCGCCCTTGTATAAATTTTTCAAGAATTTCTTTTCACTATCGCTTTGAAGTTTGGGAGCAAATACTTAAAACACATTAAGGTTCACTAGATTCTTAAAATACTTCAAGGCCTAACAGATGTTCTTAGGTAGAAACATACGAAAATATCAAGTCTACAAATCAACATATTGGTAGATCTGGCAAGATAGAAACAGGAGATAGTCATATAGTCTTATATTCCCTTGAGACTGGTTATACATGGTGCTTAAAATTCTCCTGCAGAGTAAAAGTTTCATACGGACATACCTTAGCGTAGCCAGGTTTCTTTAGGAAGGAAAGGAAATCTTAAAACAATTTTCCTTACACCTACCAAAATTTAGTTTTTAAAAATACAAATAATATGAAAATAAAACTCTCTTTTAGCCTTAGGGGCTTCCAGATGCCTAATTATTCCTTCATGAACGCTTTGATGACTATAATAAACTTAGATTTTAAAATTTATTATTATTATAATAATTGTTATTATTGGCGATTTTATTTTATTTTTTTTTCTTTTTTTTTTTTTTAACAAAAATGTATGAAGAAAAGAGAGTATCTATCGTGTCCTAGTGAGAAGTGGCAGAGGAGTGAGAGTCCTCAAGTGAGTAGCACAGAGGATTGAGGAATTGAAGGCCTAGGGACGTGCACTATTCAAAGTCTCTGTCACTTAGGCGCACTATATACTGTGAGATAAATCCTAGGAAATATCTTACGATTTTCCTCGAGTTAAAATCTCAATGTATATGACATCAGATCGCATGTCATTTCCTATTTTCTGAACGATCCTATGAGATTTCTCTTGTTTAGAGCACTCTCCATGTTGGAGAGAAAATTCGTAAGATATCGATTTAAGCGACATCAGGTGAAAGAAAGTGAAAACAAATTTGCTTTCTTCCCGCCAGCAAAGATGCTATTTTCGCACTTATTAGTACATGTGAGGAGAATACACTTTTATGTAATACAGTCAACGCTCTATCACAACAGACATGCAAGGCAGATGGCACTAGAGAACATCATTGGTCGAGTATGCGTTCTGAGACATGGCACCTCTTCGGAGGATGTGAAACAGGTAAAATCTTCACGTGTATGGCACAAAAGGGTAGGATTTCGTATGAGATATATCGTAACATTTGTCCTAAGATAAATCATAAGATATTTCCTAGGATTTATCTCATAGTGTATAACAGGTCTTACAGTAGAGTAAATGCATCATTTAACCTTTCGTTTTAACACGTAAAATATTGCTAGTAATCATTTTACTATTTTAAACCTCCTAGGTACATAAAATTATTTGCACTATTTAAGCAAAAATAATTTTGTATTGTATTTTATATACAGGAAGATTATAAAGTTTTGATTCATTTTTTTGTGAAAAAACAGATTTTAGAATCAAAGCAATAATGGTAATGTAATTTCTAACTTATAGTAATACATAGCAGTGGTTGTCAAACTGGTTGTTACCGCGACCCACATTAAATATTAAAAAAGTATTTTGTGACCCTACTTTATTCATTAACACATTCCCATTCTACGTAAAGGTGGTGTATTTCAACCCAATTTTTGTAAACCATATTTCTAATTTTTCCATAGATAGGTAACACAGAGCTAACACTATACCCAACGCAATGCTCTACCCCGTGACAGATTTTGATTCACCCATTCTCTTTCCATCCTAACCCAGCATCTCTACTGACTTAGAACAGGGCAGGGCTTTGAGTAGCCATTTACGCTTCACCTCATTATCAAATGCTTCCAACTTTCATTTTATATATATAAAGTATTTTACAACATAGGCCTATGTTTCTGCACTAAAATAAAATTTTCATTAATAAAAAGGAAAAAACTTCTCGCGACCGCGACCTACACTTAACACTGATATATAGTAACACATTTTTTTTTGTAGGTTATTTAAAAGTTAGTACCCGGGAAGGAAAGCATAACTGGTTTATATGAGTTATTGAGAGGAGGTACGTACCAGGAGATTCAAGAGAACTTCTAATGTAAATTCCATAAGCCTGCTCCCACCAGAGCTAAAATTAGATTGCAAGAAATTCAAGAGCACAGGTAGCGTGCACGATGTGAAACGTTTCGGCAGGCCCAGCGTGTCAGGCGACACTGTGCAACGGGTAGGGGATGCAATTATCAAATGCCCGAAAGAATCATTCAGATGGCTAAGCAGGTAGTTGACTTACATTATGCGTTACTTTGAGTTAGGGCTTAAATTATCATTAGGTTGGATGAATTCTGAGTTACTATGTCTTAGGAATTAAATTTTATCATTATTGATTTAATTCTAATATCCGTTTTTCACAGAAATGGATCGAAACTTTATTATAACTCTGTATATAGGGTCATTCTGTGACTTCGTACAATGTATATAAATCAGAAAAGGATCGATATAAAAGGATGGGACAAAAACAGAGAAAGGAAAGTGTCAGGGGGTGCATGAAGTGGATCATTTTGCTCTACTTTCAGGTCTTCTTAGAGGGAACAAGGTCACAAAACAAACAATTTGTAGGTTCCTTTATTTTTTTGGCGCGCGCGTGTGTGTGTGTACGCCACCATTTATGAAATGGCCACCATGTAACAGGTGGGTTGCAGCTAAAACGTTTACTGTTTATACATCAGAAACGGTTGGAGTTAAAAGAATGAAAGAAAAACTGAGGTAAGAGAGTGTCTAAGGATGCATGGATTGGAGCATTTTGCATGACTCTCAGGGCCCTCTAACATGGAGTCCTGGTGATCAATCGAGAATTTTAATTCACAAAATATGCCTTGTGACAGGGTGTTTCTGTACTTCGTCAGTGACCATATCTCCGAACTCGTTGAAGATATTGTTACCAAACGATAATCTAGACAGTAAAACTGGAGGAGGGCAACCCAACCTATTGGGGACGGGAGCGTTGTCCTCAGGATGTCACTGTTTGGGAACATAACCTAACTTCGATATTTCACATAGGAAGATAATGCAATTGACAAGTCATTTGAAAAGTCCCAATTCCCAAGCTGTTGGAAAATATTCGGCAGTAAGTCGACGCACGTCCAAGGGCAAGATAACCGGGACTAAGGCAATTGAAGTAATAGCCAATCGAGACCAAGACACTGTATCAGACAAGGCAAAACCATCACAACATTCTTGGAAAGTACTAGTAATATCAGTTAGTTATGCTTGACAACAAGATAAGCAGAAAGCACATTACTGATATTCATAATAAGAAATGAGTATGGTAAGGATGATTCGCATGATTCTTCAAACTATGCTCTTACGGCAACCAATGTGGTATTAGTAAGTGCAAAACCAACTTATTAAATAGGTTATTAATAGCCCATAGAACTATGACGTGCTTAGCATTTGTAATAGACTAAAAGAACACACTAAGTAAGACAGTGCTACACTAACTAAGCATTCGAAAAATTGAGTAATCCTAGTATCAAGCAATATGCAAAGATTCTAATAACACTATGGAATGAAAAATTATATGTTGAATTCGGAACTTAATGAGTTTTATGACATGCAAATCGTTTTTAGGCGATACGAACAATGAATATACTTGTGGTTAGGATCTGTTCAACACAACTTACAAATGTTCGAAATGACCACTATTTACTTTCAAGCAGTAATTGTTAGGAGCATATGTGTGGTGTATGGCTTTCAGCTCTCCTTCTCCAATAGCTTGGAACGCTGCTGGAATCTTCCGTTTCATATTTGCTATGTTTAATGGCCTGTCTTGATAAACAGTGTATTTTAATCGCCTACAGAAGAGAATCCATACATGTCAGGTCAGAAGACAGCGCAGGAAATGCTACAACGTTTATCATTTTCATCATTTATCTCACGTGGGTTCCAAAGAAATATCCTGGGTTAATTCACCATGTTTCGACCATCATTTTCACTGCTTTTTACATTAAGATTACTATACTACAAAGCAACTACAATGAAACTTAGTGATATAGGTGTCTGGGACTTAGGTCTGCACCTGAGTGTATAAAACCTCAATTGAGATTAAGAAGAACAAGAAGAAATTTGTTACATACGCAAGGATCTTATAAAATAGAGGATGTGTCCTTACAACAAAATCTTGAAGCCATACGTCACAGTTTCGCCACCCCTACTCTGCCCACTCCGCCCAATAGGATAGCAATGTTTTGAGCCAACAATCATGGCGGAAACGAAAGTAGCCAATCAGACTATGTTAGAAACGAGAATAGCCAATCAGACGTCCCAATACTCGGTTGTTTTTTGGCTTCATCGATTTAATAGGATGACGATACATATGGGCAGATCCTCTATACTGTCAATTTTTGAGTTGACCTATAAACATTATAACGAAAGAGGGAATTATGACTTTTGCCTAAATTTAAGTTTTAAAAAAGTAAAGAATAATTAGATCACAGACAAAGGAAACTTAATACAACAAAAGGAGTTAACTTTACAATACCCGCTCCAGATAGTGTACTTACTCAGATACAAAATATTACACACTATTCATTTTATGAAAATGGGTCAAAACTTACCTAACCTTAAGCTAATCCTTTCCTACCTCTGCCCTACTTATCCCTATCTTACTCTACTCTGCCCTACCCTGCTCTACTATACTATATAGCGGTGCAAATCTGTATTCAACATTGGGGGGATGGGTAAAACAGTTCCCATAATATTTTTAAGCAATGTTCAAGATGTTTTTGAATTTGAAAAACAATGCTGTGGAGGACCAGGGGAGCATTGTTGTCTTCAACAGTGGGAGGCGGGCAGGTTTGAGACTTATTCTGGGAGGGGGCCCATCTATTTCATCTCACTTTTCTTTGTGGAAATCAGACACAAATCTCTTTCGCATCGAATTATTGGGGAACATATCCCCAATTCCAGGATTGAAGGGGACATGTCCCTATCATCCCACCGGGATTTACGCCAGTGCTACTATATCCTTTTAAAGAGTCCTATTTATCGATGTGCAGCTGGAGCGTGTATTGTAAAGTTTACCCAATACAAGTTTTGGATTCTTGTGTTGTCAAAGAAAGTGACGACAATACTTGACTCATCCATTGATTGGATAGGGGTAATTAAACTCTAAACATAGACAAGAATAACGATACTTTTTCTTATTGACACATTAAGGTACCGGTACTTTATTCATTATGTATGTACATGATAAACTTACATTTTAATCTAATATTGTGCGAACACTCAATATTTATTGCCGTAGGAATACCAATTCCAATAAGAGAAAACTTTAAGTATTAAATTTTGCATTTAAAAAGTGTTTTTCGAAAAATAAATCCTTACAAACAAATATTTACATATTTTGACTTAATTACACCAATTACGGAAGTAGACAATAATAAGAAGCAAAACATTAATCATGAAACATACATATAAACAAATGAAATAATATATAGTTTTATTTCTCATTTTTAAGTAGAATTGTACTAAACAACAATTTCGTTACAAGTTGATTCCATCCAGCCAATAATTATTAGATGGCTAGAATCACTCTTCAATAAAACATACATGTGATGTTTCTTTCGTTACCACATGTCACCGGCCCAACCTCTTTGTCATGTAAATATTTTTCGACAAACGGGAATTGATGTATGCTAACTTGCAATAATAGTAATGATTTTTTTCATAGATTTTCCCGCAATAGATTTTCCATGTATTTATCTAGTAGCAGAAGTGCTCTTTGTTTCGCACGGTAAGTATAAATTTTATGATAAAATATTTTGAGAGTATACAAGCAGGTATCCAGAGGGGTCTAGAGGGGCCGAGCCCCACTAAATTTTTACTGGCTCCCCTAAAATTTTCACGGTAGGCTTTCAAATGAACTATGGTATGGTGATGTAAATAGTGTTGAACTATAATATGGTTGGATCGGCCCCCCTAACTTCTACCGCCCTCCTAGATTTTGGGGCTGGCTACCGGCCTGAGAGTATATGCAAACTTTTTGTGGTTTCAAGGTAATTGTTCATGCAAGTTCGATTCCACTGGAGATAGGCAAAAACCTCACAAAATTGCTCATAAATGACGTCAAGACCGAGTATTATCATTTTCTATCATCCTAAAACGTTGGTTTTACCTCAGTCCATGATCTTTAGTTGATCTTATCACTCCGAAATCAATTTTTTAGAGGCACTCATATGTTTTATCGAAGTATGCCTAGAGACCAATTTAAATAACTTTCTTGTACTCCAAATTGGAAGACTGTCTCTTATTGGTGGAAATGGTTACTCAAAACTCATAAGCTATTCCCTCACATGCATTTTCCAAAAGGTATTCGTCGTCTTTCTCAGTTTCGAAACATCCAAATCGATTTCTCGTATGAGATATTAATATTCTATATGTTAATACATCTAGTATACGAACTGATACTCGCGTTTCAAAAGAATTCAACAAAAATAATATTCACAGAAAATCTTTCAATAATCCTATCTACTCTTTTGAGTGGAACTACTCAAAATATCCTCTTAGCCGTAGTTTAGGGTAGGTCTATATTGAGAATATTTGTTCAAAAATTTTCAGTTTCCTAGAGCAAGAACATTTTAACCGCTTTCCACCCTCTTCAATGTTGAATTTCACAAAATACCATATTACTCTGGTCTGCGGAAAAATATTTTACAAAATTTCATTTCAATTTCTTATGTCTAACTGCTCAGAAGATTTGATTAACGTCACAGATGATTTTCAAATCTATTTCCACTTGTAATTGTCACATTTCATAAAATCTCATCTTATCCACAGCCTAGAGTTCTGGGAGAACATTTTCACTAAATTTCAATTATCTAAAACCTAACAGTTTCGGAAGTATGACTAATGCTACGAGAAGATCCAAGTTGTTTTTCCCCAAACAAGAATTGGATTTTGCAAAGCTTCACAGCCTAGGGTTCATAGACAATGTTTGAACGCTTAGTAGTCCCCGAGATTTGATGAACGGATGAAAAAGCCTTTAATTCCCACTTTTTTCCCCTGTAAGAATAGCAATTTCGTGAATTCTTGTCTTATCCTGAGTCTAGGGTTCAGAGAAAATATTTTCACAGAAAATTTAAGTTTGCATGTCCTGCAATCTTGGAGATTTGGTGAACGTCAAAGAGAAAGATTCAACTTTCTTTTACCCTTGTAGTTGTTGTATTTCCTAAAATTCTTTCCTGTACAGTATTCGTATAAAGATTCAAAGAGAACTTTTGTATCATACACGTTCTAAGTCCAGATTTCTAAACTATATATTTTGTGAGCATTTTCCCGGATTTTCCCAAATTTATGGATTGA
Organism: Thermobia domestica; assembly: GCF_964235325.1. Classification (NCBI taxonomy): domain Eukaryota; kingdom Metazoa; phylum Arthropoda; class Insecta; order Zygentoma; family Lepismatidae; genus Thermobia; species Thermobia domestica. The sequence continues at coordinate 22,658,739 of NC_137461.1, forward strand.
GAAGCTGGTTTGTGCTGTTATTTGAATACCCGATTCATTCTTAAGACAATGACACACATACCAGACAATGACGTGTACGAACAGAATCCTTCTAAAGTTTTTTTTATTTATTCTTTTTGAATTTCTTTCTCTACATATTTTCAATCGAAATCATTTTTAAACTTCATATTCATATTCATTTTATGTATTTGAATAACTCTAAAAACTAAAAACTCTCTTGAGGCAAGGAAATGTATTATTGTTTGTGATACCTTTCGTGGTAGTACTTACATTGTGAGACCCGTTAGGGAAGACGAAATTGGTTACCGGAACTTCATGTTCTTGAAAATTCCCGGAAAATGTTCGCATTTTGTATTTGGATAGTACGTGTTTAATATCATTCGAAAGCATGATTCATTCCAAAAAATAACAGTATATAAACGACGACTTTGAACCACTAATCTGAGATGATTAAGGTAGGAAAAACAGCTTCCTAAGTGAAAGTTTTCTTTAAAAACTCATGACATTTTTAAACTTCCTCCTTGCACAGGTAAAAAAAAAAAAAAAAAAAAAAAAAGATAATTAAGATTACTTTCTCATCTCTTCAACAGTGAATATTTCACTGACATCTGCTTCCTAATTTTTGTCCTCTATTTACTCTTTTCTACCACCTATTCGGTGTTGTAGAGTGACCTCACAAGTTATTTTATTGTCATATAATAAATTGGCATAATAATGCATAAAGTTTGCCTTTGCATTTTTTTTTTTAATATGTTACTATAGTACGGAAAGGAATATTCTACGTTACCAGTCTATTCTTTATACGTATGTAAATTTTCCAAAACACAATTTTACCAATGTACGTTCGTTTCTGATTATATTGACTATTTAGTCTACTTCAGACACTTTGAGAACAGGTTTATTTCCCGCTTCAATGTCGAGTTCATGCTTAAGACCTTCAAGATTTTCAATAGTCATAGCCCTTAGTTCATACTTCTGCGCTACCAAAGTCTTATGAAAGTGCACCACAAATAACACAAACAGAACCAAGAATGGGCACATAACAACGGAGCCTGCCCAGCACGCCGTCAACGTATAGTCCCAGAACTTCACCCAGCAGAGCAGAACCACCTCCAACAGAAAGAGGAACAAACCAAGGACTGTGGAAAACGCAAAGGCCACTTCGATGTACGTACGCATACTGTCGTGAGGAGATTTGTTTACAGATGATACCTTCTCCATTTTCTCAACGACGTCGATGTGTGGAAGAATGTGAGTGCTGATGACTAAAGCGAAGATGTGGATTGAAACTAAAATCGTTGTATTCACTGAGTAAATGGAGAACAACCACCCAGGACAATTCGTCGGAACGTTCACTTGAAGCTCCATCATTGATGACTGAAACGAAAATTTAAATAGAAATTTCTATTATATTTTATATTGAACACAACATACACCTATCGATAATATTCTCCAGCATACATATACAAAGCTAACTAAGTCTATGGCCTATGGAACCCGGAGGTTCAATGCCATGGTCACAAAAGCTCTCCATCGATTCCTATCCTTAGCCAACTGGATCCAGTTTTTACTTTGTATCTCTAGTTCTGTGAGATCCATCTTAAGAGTCTTCATCCCGGCTAAATCAAAATACCGCTAATTTTACAGTAATTATGTGATATCTTCAAATAGATAAAAGATAATTGAAATATGGAACAAGAGCGCCCTAGACAATATTATTTTGCGTGAGGTACTGTTATCACAAGTCACCTAGTGGCTTTCCGTTTTCAGCTGTTTAGAAACGCGAAAATAAATACCGATTTTCAAAATAGCTCGAAATCGAAAGCAGATAAGTGAGTCATGATAACGGTTTCTCATAATAATATTGTCTAGGTCACCCTTGTTTCACATTTCGATTATCTTTTATCTATTTGAAGATATCACATAATTACTGTAAAATCAGCGGTATTTTAATTTCGCCGGGATGAAGACTCTTAATATTGTCTTCATCTGCGTCTAAGTCTTCCTAATGGTCGTTTTCCGATTGGACTCTAACAATGTTCGGTAAAAGGCTTAAATTATGTACCGTAGTTCCTCGTTATGAAGTTTTCAGCATTCTCCATTTCCATTCCTCTTGGGTCTGAATAATCCTCTCAGGATCTTGTTCTCAAATATTTCAGTTTACGTTCTACTCTCAGAGTCAGCGACCATGTTTCGCAACCATACAGCAAAACAGACATGATTGTCATTATATATATTTTAAGCTTCATATTCCTCGACAGGATTCGCGATGATATATTTTGAATTGAATAGTAACACGAATTCACTGCTTTTAATCGACATTTAATTTCTTTGTGAATGTGGTTTTGGTCTGTTAATATTGATCCTAAATATTTGAAAGTTACAATTCATAAATCTTTCTTCTATGTACTAAATTATATTCTCAAACTATCGTTTTTCATCAAATATGTATCTATTGTAGCAGGCACGTAGCCAGGATTTCGCAAAGGCTCGATCATTCTAAACTATTTTACTGGCAACATATATTCGTTTGTTTAGCCAGGATTTCGTGATGGGGGAGGGCGGGGGGGGTGACATGAAATACTGTGATTACACACCAGGGGATCGATCAATCAAACCATTTTACTGGCAACATACCCATATTAGTTTGTTAGGACAAGAAAATGAGGATATGTTAGTAAGTATTTTAATAAGAAAAACTATGAAGAAATCTTGAGTAAAAGAATATAAAAAAGTCTTGAAAAAGATATAGTTTTCCGAGGTCATTCTAACTCGGTTCTACTTGTCTTCTTCTTCATCTTACCTTCGTTTAATGCCGTCAAGGATAGCAACGAGATCTCTTTCGAGAGTAAAGACATCCTATAAAATGGATAAGTGTTGCCGCGAAATTCAAAATGGCTCATAATATTGGTGATTCTGGGCATTTCTTAAGTTCTACCTGAGTCTATGTGATCGAACCGGTTTACCAATCGTCATTTGTAATCCATAAGGAATTGTAATAGTAATGCTGGTGAATATGTCTCATTATCTAATTTTAAATATATACAGTGGCGGATCCAGGATATGATCAAGGGAGAGGCTAAGCCATAGTTTGCCGTTTTATCCAGTGTAAAGCAGGATTGAAGTCAATTTTATCCAGTGTAAACCTGAGCGTCAAGGGGGGGCTACAGCCCCTTAGCCCCCCTTGGATCCGCCTCTGTATATATATAGCCTATATATATATATATATATATATATATATACAGATGGTGATCAGAAAAATGGAAACACCTGTAGTTGGCAACACGTCAGATGTATGGATTGGCAGTGGAGTCGTGGCGCCCGCAGCGCCGGACCGCTGGTGGTGGTGTGTTAGGTCGGTCTCCATACTACGTCAGGCGCAGTGAAACAGCAGTGTCCAGTGGCTGCAGCAGACGGAGGTAGTGCAAAATGGGAGACCTCTCAGAGTTTCAAAGAGGGCAAATTGTTGGTGCGCGGTTATGTGGAGTGAGTGTGACGGCAGTGGCTACTGTGTTAGGTGTGTCGCGTGGGACAGTGTCGAAGGTGATGACGGCCTACACACACGGGAAAACCACATCGGGGAAGCAGAACAGTGGGCGGAAGAAAATCATGAGTGACAGGTCACGCCGGGTATTAAAGCGCATTGTCACGCAGAACAGTCGTGCCACTGCGGAGCAAGTGACGGAGGAACTCAATCAGCACCTCCCTCACCCTGTTTCGACAATCACAGTCCGCCGCGAATTACCTGACATGAACTTACGGGGTCGTGTTGCACGGGCCAAACCGCTCATCAGGGACCATAACGCTTTTGCCCGCCGCAAATGGTGCCGCGACCATGCAACTTGGACCGTTGAGGACTGGAAACGTGTGATATGGTCGGATGAGTCATCCTTCACCCTATTCCCAATCACGGGCCGTGTTTATGTGTGGAGAGCGCCTAAAGAAGCTTATGATCTGCAGTGTCTCCGCCCAACTGTGAAGCATGGCGGCGGCTCGGTGATGCTGTGGGCCGCCATATCATGGTTTTCATTGGGTCCTGTGGTCACACTTAGCGGACGAATCACTGCCAACGATTATGTCGCAATTTTAGGAGACCACTTGCATCCTATGGTCCGGATGTTGTTCCCGGACAATGACGCCATCTTCCAGGATGATAATGCACCCATTCACACAGCTGGGCTTGTTGCAGCGTGGTTTAAGGAAAATCGGGATGAAGTTCAACACTTCCCCTGGCCCGCCCAATCCCCATATCTCAACATAATTGAACATCTGTAGTCTGTCTTGGAAACACGACTCCGGCGACGATTTCCACCTCCATAATCTCTCACAGAACTGGCCGATGCCCTGCACGAGGAATAGTGTTAAATTCCACTTGCTACAATTCACGACCTCTATGCCTCCATCCCACGTCGCATCAAGGCTGTTCTGAAGGCGAAAGGTAGCCCGACACCATATTAATCTGGTAAGTTGCAATTTCATTCAGGTGTTTCCATTTTTCTGATCACCATCTATATATATATATAAAAGAAAATTTTCTTCTTGTTTCGAGAGAATAGAGAGAACGTATAAGCGTAACGTCTTTCATATTGATCATAGATTTTATGTCGAAGGCATCCTTGTACTTTAAATAACGCACACATATGGATTGAAGTGATGTAACTGGTGCACATATTTTTGAGCAATACACTTCCAAAATATCGATGCATACGTAGCATATACAATTTTAAACACATTAATGTTCTTGATTTCACTTCCAAGTCTCATAGAAGATCCGAGATTTCTGTAAGCCTCATTTACAATTCGATTACAATTAGTACTAAACAAGAGATTTAATTTTATTGACGCATCAAGAGTAGTTACATGGACAACTCTTTACAGTTCTGTACCATGCATGACAAAAATAAAGGTAATTTATTTATCTTGTATAAAACATACATTGCAATTCTCAGTATTTAACCGCCGTAGCACGCGCCGCGGAGTCACACTCCGCGTATAGAGAAATATTAGTTTTCTTAAAACTCTTAAAAGAGTTTATGCTGTAAAATATACTTGGACAATTGTAAAAGAAGAAAAAAAAGCAAAGAAAATATTAAGGTTGGTTTAAAGGGACAAGTTTTGTCGATAGATGGCAGTACAATCTTCGTATCTCTCCATGTATTTTTTACCTTTCACGAAAATTCACGATTTCTGTTGCAAATTTCAACCTACAGACTTCAAATTTTTAGAAAGGTAACTTCATAATCTATCGAAGGCAATAATCCGTGCCGATTTTTTTATTTAGAATTTCCTTCATTGTTGAAAAGGCTTGATTGTTGAAATGGATATCCAAACCTTTAACAATGGAACTGTTTCAACAATAAAGAAAATTGTAAATAAAAAAATCGAAACAGATTGTTCCCTTTAATAGGTTATGAAGTTCCTTCTCTAAAAATTTGAAGTCTCTACGTTGAAATTTGTAAAAGAAATTGTAAATTTTCGTGAAAGGTAAAAAATACATTGGCGAGATACGAAAACTGTAGTAACATCTATCGGCAAAACCTGTCACTTTACACTAACCTTAAACAGTTTAATATCGCTTCAAAACAAAATACACATGAAAATAAGATAAATAAATATTGCGGAGTGAGACTCCGCGCGCGTGCCTTGATGTTACAATTGACCACGCGGGCTATGGAGGGTTAATGGTAACTTGTTTATTTTGCTCCAATTATCAAGTGTATTGATTACATTTCTCAAAACAGTGCAGACTCTTTTCAAATGTATGACTTGATGTGTATTTATATACATCATCTGTCGTGGGAAATCCCGATCCAGTAGCATCTAAGATTTTGCTTGCGCTGGAAGGAGAGAGATGCAAATCTCTTCGATATAACTAGTTTCACGTTTTTTTTTTATTGAATATATATTTGCGTTCTCTGCAGTCCCAAATGACACTACCATCCTATCCATTTTCTTCGTGGATTTCTTAGACAAATTTCCCACAACGCTACAAAAATTTCTCTTGTTTAGTTGAATAATTCCCAACTTTGTAAATTTTGATATTTTTACACATGCGACAATAGACTACACGTTTTCATAAAAATATGATTTTTATTATAATAGCATAATTTGTCAAATGCAATCGCGTTGCTAGATTTTTTTTTTTATATCGAAAGTGTTCCGACTCTTTATAAATGGTTCTTTTTATTAGACTTGCAGAAGCATTTATCTTTCAATTTTATGTTCAAAATAGATTGCCATGTATGTTGAACGATGGCTTTTTCTTTACCAACTATTTGATTCATTATCTTGCCATGACTTACCATAGCAAAAGCACAGAGGATGTGTGAAGTAGACGCTGTCTCTTTCAACTTGGCTCTACACATGTGTAAACGCCTCCAAGAAAGACCAATTGGTGTTTTTGCCATTTCCAATGTAAATTCGTGGTTTCCATGAGATGCAGAAGCCTACAATGGAAAATTTTAACAACAGTTCTAGGAATTATCCCTTTCTCTATTAGCATTTATATAAAATTAAAACAAAAATTCTGACCCTAGTTTAATACCACTTTCATCTGCAAATTATTTAGACAATACCTTAAACGAAAGCACTGATAATTTTATGCTTTTCATTTCTTGTGTGTAATCACAGACGCAACTAAAGGAGGGACAGGACCAGCGCTGTTCCCAAGTAGACTGTCAGCTTCCCCCAGAGGCGTACCCTCGGGAAGAGGCCAGGGAAGAGGCCAGACTCCTCCCCCCCTCAAAAAAACTTCGTAATTCAACACATATTTGTACACTTTCTCAAAACAAAACAGGAAAATTATTGATGAACATGAACATTTGATCTTACACTTCATCTGTGCTCTCTGTCTTATGAAAACAATCTAGTTCTATGAATTTTTTCTGAAAATATAGTGAAGTATTTTACAATTAGTTATCATATTTTCGGGTGCAGAATAATACATTGACGTAGTGCCTTGTAGTATTGAATCCCCTCCCCCCAAATCTGAATCCCCCCCAACAAAAAATTCTGGATATGTGCCTGCCTCCCCTATACATATTATTTACTATTGGATGGGGAAAATTTTATGAATTTGTAATATTCTCATAAGTAAAATCGTCCAGTACTCGAAATAAATTATTATCAGTATTTCTGTATGCAACAGTTTAGGATTTAGGATTTTAGATTTCTGGGCTTTCGGCATCTAAGGCCATTACAGTTACTCTCACCAATAATGAAACGTAAAGAAAGAAAAAGAAAACTAGAAATACGTAATTGCTGTAAAAATTAGTATTAGTCGTTCTGTACATGGTGGTCAAATTTCTTACGCCATGGCTATTTATTTTGCTTTCTCTACCGATTTTGATACTGTCAAGCATAAAATTTTGATGTCTAAGCTAGATAACTTCGGATTCTCTTGAAACGTGCAAGCAGTTTAAGTAATCTGAGTACACTGCTAAATTAAGTGTACCCCAAGGTCCTAGTTTGGATCCATTACTATTCATATTAATTGTTAATATCTTACCATCAGAATTACAATATGCTGATTGTTTAATATATGCTGACGACATAAATATTTATGAAGAATTTCAAAACATAGAGGATAGTTTTTATTTTAGGACAACACAATTAAAAGTGAATACCTATATATAGTTACCTTGCGTTCAACATTTGACCCAAGCAAAGGGTGTCCGTCATGGTGATATTCAGATGCCACAGCGATGGAATTCAAAGATGTTGAGGAAAAATTATTATATGACATCGGCCACATTTGTTCTGAAGATGGCGATAGTTGTGCTTGCTTCTCAAGTTTGTTGTTCCTGCTTCCGTTGTGAATGTTCCGTGCTCTTAAACCACTGCTCGAAATACAATGTCTCATCATCAAAGGAGAATCAGTTTCGCAGACTAATTTCAGCGTTGTTGGTTCATGTGGCAGTTGGTTGTCCGCCATTACTTATGCTGAAACTGCAGAGGGAAAATGTTAAGTTCACTCAAAAACCATAAAAACAAAATTTATAATGGCAGACTAAGAATCTGGGTGTTGATATTAAAAAAAAAAAATGACCCGTATAATTAACTAATTCACAACGAGGGAGTAATATGTGCCTGTCTAACAAGGGAAGAGAGGGAGATTATATATCGAAGTGGAAGATGACTTATACACCAATCGAAAGAACTAATAACACCTATTACGAAACTGTAATAAAAATTTTCCGAATGCATATACTGTACGAATTATTTGAATATACAAGGTGTCCAGAAAATCCGTTTTCACTCCTAGAATCGCAAACGGTGTGAGATGCCAAAACAGGAAAACACGTGTTTGATCATTTTAAAAGTACAACGTATCAAAACAAATAATTTTGTCTCAGGGCACCCACAGGCGGGGTCCAACTTAAAAATTGCAGATGGTAAGATGGTCAAACAACAAATCGTTGGAAACGTGTTGGGAAATGAAAGAAGACGAAACAGGTCTTGACTCTCTAAAATTAAGCTGTGTAAAATGGCGTCCAGTTAAAATGTCAGCAAAAATGTCATTGTAAAGTTTATGGTCACCCCCAAAAAACCTGCAACGGTGAGACAGATGTCAAAACAGATGACAGATGTCAGATGTGTGTCATCATTTCAAAAGTCAATGATTGAAAGTAAAAATATTTGTCCCAGAGTCCTCAACAGGGTCCCAGACGGGGTCCTACTCAATATTTTTGAGTGCCAAGGGGATCCAGTAGCAAATTGTTGGAGAGCTGTTGTTAAATGAAAGTAGATGAAATAAGTCTGGACTCTCTACGACAACACTTTGCAAATATATTTCTTTTTAGTTCTTCTTTCTGTAGTCGGGTTTTAGTTTGTTTTCACTTTAATTCTTGTACTCAACGGAAAGATAGAAAAAGTGTCACTACTGTGAGATTCTTCTTTTTGGGCCCAGTAATGTCTAAATAAATAAAAAAAGAGAAAAGAAAAGAAAAATAAGAAATAAAGAAACGAAAAGAAAGAACATTTGACATCTTTGAGTATAGAATTGATAGCTAACATTTAGTGTACAATAGTGATACTTACGTTCGTTGTCTGAATTATCAAGTATAAAATGATTTTTAAAAAAATCTTGCACCAGGAACAGCGAATACGTGCAAATGTCTCACAATGACAACAAGTGCCGATCGCAAAATGGAAAGAGAATGCACTCAGAGAATCAAAATGAGGATGCACATTTTGACCGGCCGCCAGTTTGCACTGGGTAATTTTAGAAAGTCGAGACTTGTTCCGTCTTCTTTCATTTCACAAGAGTTTTCAATTATATGCTACTTGACCTCCCTTGCCATTTGAAAATTTTGGGTATGACCCCGTTTGGTACCCTGTAGAGGACTGGGGCAAAAATTTTTACTTCCAATCAGTGTGTTTTCTTGTTTTGACATCTGTCTCACTGTTTCAGATTTATAGGGGTGGTCATAGACTTTACAATGACGTTTTTGCTGACATTTTGACCGGCCGCCATTTTGTACAGGGTAATTTTAGAGAGTCGAGACTTGTGCCGTCTTCTTTCATTCCCCAATACGTTTCGAACGATATGCTACTTGGCCCTTATAATTTGCAATTTTTGAGTTGGAACCCACCTGGGACCCTGGGAGTGCCCCTGGGACAATACTTTTTGTTTTGATACGCTGTACTTTTAAAATGATCAAACATGTGTTTTCCTTTTTTGGCATCTGTCTCACCGTTTTCGATTTCTAGGGGGTGAAAACGGATTTTCTGGACACCCTGTATATTCATATACTGTGACTCGCACAGTATATGCATTCGGAAAATTTTTATTGCAGTTGCGTAATAGGCATAATTAGTTCTTTCGATTGATGTATAAGCCATGCTCCACTTCGATATATAATCTCCCTCTCTTCCCTTGTAAGAAATTTATCTATGCACCTAAACTAATAACAGAAATAAAACATATAATCCTTCTTAAGGTTTCCAGAGTATTCCAAATCACTGGATTTTAATAGTGCCCATATCAGCGCCTTCCCCAATCTAACTTTTTGGGTTACTCGCTTAGCTTCAGTTACTACCGACTCAGGTTCGATTCCCGCAGGAAGCTTATGTGGTTTTACAACTCACGTTATGCTGTTTGGGTGCGAATTAGGCCGTATTTTCCTGCATGCGATAGAAGCGTGCTTTGCTTGCGATTTGGTTAGCATCTAAAGCCGACCATACACATTTTTGGAGGTGAATTTTGACGTTTTATAGCACAAAATATTCCAGTCTATACTTATATTTGTACAGATTTAAAAAATCGTTAAATTTAACTTTAAATTGTTTAAATTTAAGAGATTTAAAAAGAAAAAAATCTTTTAGCTTTACGTCCTACGCTTATACCGTGTATGCTGAAAAAGACCGTGACAATAAGAATAAATGAAATGGTGGAATTGAGTTGAGTTGAGTTGAGTTTGAGTTTAACGTCCCGTTCAGCAGCGAGGCTATATGAGACGTGGACCTACTGATTAACGTGGAATCCGAACCACATGAGCTCCCGCCGGGAATCGAACCCGGGCCTCCCACAAAAAATGGTGGAATTAAGTAAGTGAGAAGAAACGGGAGAAACTTGAAAAAACCCCACACACAGTGTTTGTCCACCACAACGTCCATTTGGCGCAATCTGGGATCGAACCAGAAACCCGATGTTTTACCACTGAACCACCGCGCCCCCTTAGTTCTCTCTGACGTAGAAGCAAATAAACTACTGTATTATATATATATTGTTACTGTGTGTTTTCTGGAGGCAATGAATAAAGATGATTTAAAGACCACAAAATGTCCCAGTTGGCAGTTGGATTAGACATATATTTTTCATTTTGTCAGAGTGACGCGTTGCTATTTTTTTCTTTCTTTAATTTTTAGACGTAAATATCTCTTTTTGCGCCCACATTCCTTATTTTTAGATTTTATAGTTGTATTGGCTTGCTATATTTTGGCTTTCTAGCTCTACCCTCGCATCTGTTTTCAATTTGTTTTTTTGATATTTTTGGAAACGACAAGAAAAATAATTGTGAGAAAGCAAATCGTTTGCAAAACAAAACGTGTTTTCTAGTTGTTCATTGCTAATACCATACTTTCAAAATCTAGCCTTGTTGTATTGATTTTTACTTAGATATTTCTCTCGTAGTTCATTCAAAACCCATAACTCACTAAGATATCTTTATAATTATTCTGTTAATATTTTTTAAATGTATTATTCCAGAAAATTAAATATAAATATTTCAAGAAAATTTATTCATTTTATTTTCGTTATTAAATAGACTTCTTGCAAGGGAATTACGCCATAAAAGGAAGAGGACAGAGAACATCTACCCGTCGGGTGAGTCCGCTCCCGCTTGTAACTACATAATTTAGATGAATAGCGGTCTATTATATTACCAGATTGTTAATTTTAAATTAAAATTGCAGGATACACTTTTCCAACAGAAACCTCACTGAATTCTTAGCCGTATTAGATGGAATCAGTGTTGCCAACAACCTCTGAAGAAAATAGACTAGATGGTCTTCAGAAATAAGCTTTTTTACGCAAAAAATGGCTAGTTTTTAACTGCTAACCTCTAACCTACATTGCAGATTTTAAACTCTTTTTTGTGTGTGTGCAAGATTAAAAGTGAGTTATGGTAAAATTTGAAATGATGAATTTTATTCGTTGAAAACTAACAAGCAACATACATGACTTTAAATTACAATAAAATCCATCAACAGCTCATCTGATTTGTGAAAGACTGAAAGAAGTCATCATCGATGATGTCGCGTCTAGCCGAGGCGCTGGAACTGGATGCACCATTGTTGGATTGTGGATTGTTTGTGTTTGTGTAGACTGCCATTGTCCCAATTTTCAGTAGTACTTCTTTCGGCAGGTCATAATCCTTACAAACACTTCTTATTTCTCCGTACACCCACATAGCCTACATCATCATGATTGCATTATGAGTTCTCATGCTAATTAGATACCCTATTTGTTCCCTTTAATAAACAAAAACAGCCTTTGTGCCTTAAAGAACCGAACAGTTTACGGAATTTATATTAGAAAAAATTTATATTAGAAAACTATTCTTGCAATAAAATGCGAAAATCAAAATAAATAAAAAACAGCAAATGGGGCCCTTACGTCAAAATTCTTTCTGAGTCGATGAGTATTGTTAAGAGGCCTCACCATTGCGAAATTAAAATACCGCTAATTTTACAGTAATTATGTGATATCTTTAAATAGATAAAAGAAAATCCAAAAGTGGAACAAGACCTCCCTAGACAATATTAGTTTGCTTGAGATACCGTTATCACGACTCATTTATCTACTTGCGATTTCCAGCCATTTAGAAAATCGGCATTTATTTTCGCGTTTCTAAATAACTGCAAACAGGAAGCTACTAGCTGACTCGTGATAACGGTACTTCATGCAAAATAACATCGTCTAGGGAGGTCTTGATCCACTTGTCGATTATCTTTTATCTATTTGAAGATATCACGTAATTACTGTAAAATTAGCGGTATTTTAATTTTGCAGTGATAGGGACTCTTAAGTAGTTGTAAATTTATGGGTGGAGAGAGAGGAGAAGAATGAAAAACAAGTGTTTGCTGCGTAATAAAACACCCTGTGTCTAGAGAAATCAATTAACACAAGAATATAGAATGACAAATAGGCTAATTATTAAGAATTATTTTCAAAGAAAAAAGTATTTTTAGAATTAATTTAACGGCTAATAGAAAAGCCAAAAATGGCAAACGAGTTTCATAAAATAAGCTATATTTAAGGCTATAAGCATTTCGTAGATTTTTATGGCTAAGTGCCTCTCCAAATAGGCTAGAATTAGCCAAAAATAGGCTAAATTGGCATCACTGGATGGAATTAGGCACACGACCTCCAAATTAGAAAGCCTATGCTTCAGTTACAAAATATATAACTTCATTAGAATATCATCAAATAAAATTATCTGTCTACAAATAGTTCTTTTCTCTATATGAATTGTATGACAGCGTAGAAAAAAAAAAACATAGTTTGTTAATGACAAGTTACACTGTTTGTCACCTTGTAAGATGACACGTGGCATTGCATACATTGGAAAAACAAATGAACAATGTTTTTGTATGCACTTGAAACGTTCTTCCTAATTTTGAAAGCCTTGAAGTGACACTAGCTGAATTCATAAATAAGTTTTTTTTTTTCCTTGTTCTTTGTATCTTATGCTCTTCATACGCTTAACAAATGACTGTAATTCAGTGGTGCATATCTTATTCATTACAGATACGATGAGGCTAAATTGAACAGCGTTGACAACCAATTAGCCTCGGTAAACTAACGATATGCTTAATAGAAGAGTTATATTCTCGAAAACAAATATATAATCCAATGATATTCATCATTCCAGTAGACTGTATATGCAAATATTAATCAATTTGATTGATGGTTCATTAATTGGGGATTTTAACGAAGGTACTACCAACAGCGAGAGGCTATTTGCTCTCATCAAAATTTAAACCTTTCAATAATTGTTCGTTTTGATTGAGATACCAACTCTAGGGTCTATATGACACCTGGTGAGCTTCACCCATTCAACAGTTTATTACCTTTCGTACTTAGTATATTAACTTCTTATGCTGAAAAGGGGAGGAGCAACTGTGGCTCAGTGAAAGATCGTTCACCTCTAGTGCGAGAGGTCTCTGGTTAAACCGCAGGCCACGTAAAAATCTTCAAGTTTTACGTCCCACGCTTATGCCGGCTAGGCTAAAGGAGATGGTGACGATGAGAAATGAGTGAAATGGTGGAATGAAGAAAGTGGGAGGAAACGGGAAAATCTCGAAAAAACCCACGCACACGGTGTTTGTACACCACAATTGTCACTTGGTGCGAGCTGAGATCGAACCAAGGACCCCATGTACCAGAGGTGAACGCTCCATCACTGAGCCACCGTGGTCGCTCATCTCTTATTGAGCTTTGAACACTTTCTGGAATTCTTTCAAAATGGATACGTCATATTCGACTTATAGAACATATTTCTTTTCTTCTCCTTTGTAAGTAAATAAATAAATAAAATAAAATAAAATCACTTCGTCATTTTACCAGATAAATATACAAAATGATACTGTAATTTAAATAGAAGGGTGCAGTACTTCGTTAGAGCGTATCACTGTCGTAGTTTCCAAGATTCTACCTCACAATAAAACAAGGATGTTTGTATTTAAGCTATTTCTGTAAATATTTTGTTCACAGTGATAGTAACTAGTACAAAATAAATGAACTCGAATTAACACTAGTCGTTGTGATGAATAATTGAAATGAAGTAATTGATAGATATATCATTTCCAAATCAGTTCGTTTGATTGAACACTCCTGCTCATCATTACTTTAATGAGGAACAATGTACTAAGTATAACTATAGAATTTAAAAAAAAAAAAACCTGGTCTCTTTTCTCTCTCACTATATCTTTCTATGTTGCTATTTTACATTTACTTGTTTCTGCTTTTGAATCCTATCTCCCAGAATTGTTAGATATATAATGACCTTAGAAGAGTTAACGGTACAATAAAATCCATGGTTAACTGCTTCTGTATATACTGTGCTCCTTGATCAATAAATCTACATGACGTACATTAGATTTTCCATTTTGCCATTTGTTAAATAGATTTTTCATTGCTTTTAGATACAAATTTATCTAATAAAAAAATGTCTTTACCAATTCCGGCGTAGTGTTCTCTCTTAGATTCTGAGATCAGAGCCAACTCTACCGTATGTGCAATGCAAGTTTCAAGGGGTGGCAAAATCTGTCATAACTATATTATTTAAAATAAATATTTCTTGTTGGAAACAGACTCCATGATGATTGTAGTTAAATTTACTAAACTGACCTTCTATTCGAATGTTGCATTCATAAATCATGTTTAGGTCGCATTAGTTTAATGTCACATGGACAGTGCTAAAGCAAATGGTCAAGCAAATCATGGCATGAATTACTTGATTGTTGTCAAATACAAGAACTGAATTCTCAAACACTAGCGAACACCTGCTCCATTTAGTTAGTTATCACAGTTTTGATATGAAAACTAGTCTTTGTCACATGAAAGTTCCTTATCATTGAAGTTTCTTTTTTAATTAACAGAATTAGAAGGAAAATCAAGAGATAATGATAAAAGATCTAGTTACACTGGAATTGTAAACTCATATAGTGAGATTGAACCTCAATATTGAATTCTATAAAAAAAATTACCATATTTCCTCTGCAGGTGTGTTTCCTTTACCTTTCACTAACATAATAGATTTAAAAAAACAGACACAACGAGATTGTATTTGTAGTGTTCTGAGTCCAAGTACTTTTCCCTCCCCTTCGTTGTTGATGATGGGGCAGCATACTTAAAATCGTGGCTTTTAAGATTTATTCTTTCTGGAGAAATAAGGAGCTCCAAATAATACCATTGCATGGGATGGCAAATTCCCTCTGCTCCGGCCCTGTCTGAGATCTGTTATTTTGTGTTTTCTGAGGAGTTTCCCCGAATATGATTTAATGCATAATATCATAGATTATGAAGTAATGGTCTTTCAACTTTAATTATTGTATTCTTTTTAAAGATACTGAGTTAGATATTTTAAACTCAGAATGTATTTCTCACGTAACTAAATATCTATCTACCATGCAACAAAAACGGTCTGCAGCACATGGAAAGTGTTATAGAAACTCAGAAATAGTAGATATCGAATAATGTCAACGTAAAAAATATTGTAATTACCTATGTTTCTACGTGAACAATTTATCATACATTGTAAAAAAAAATCTGTAAATTAAAAAAAAAAAGGCAAATTGTCTTTTAATTCGAGATATAAATAATTTTTCTCAGCTAAATTTGTAAAACAAAGTATACAATTCACAGTGTAATATTAATATGAGCTTCTACTATCATATTCTCTATTAATTATTTGAACTACTCACATCAACTAGTACTTAAATAAATAAAAATACTCTTGCGTTACAACCAACTAATTTTCGCCAATAAGTAGTCCTTTTCATGTGTATCATACAAAACCGCACACCATGTTTGCATTCTTACCAGAATAATTTATTTATTCCCTTTAATATTTGAATGATTTACGTACCATATGCATATTTTTTAGATACTTCTCTTAACCATGAATTCTTATCATACAATAATTTTGATTACTTTTCTACACATTACAGTGAGTAATTTAACAGAGAAAGCGGGATAAAAAGATTGTTACATATTTTTATAACTCATTAATATAAAATAGTGTAAAATTACAATTTTGTCAATAAAAATATCAGAATTTCTAGTGTTTATTATAAATTTGTGAGAAAAATCAAATTTCGCAAAGTAACGTCAAAAATGTGTATCAACTACATACTTAAGAGTAATCCTTTTTAATTATATAAATTTTGGGTTATACAGGGTGCTTCAAAACAACACCGGCAACATTTGAGGGGAGTGAATTCTGACACCAAGATAAGATTTTAAAAAAGTATTGACCAACCTGGGTGCACAAATGCTTCCTTTCGGAGTTATAGACTGCCGAAAACATGAAAAAAATGAACTTTTAAAGATCTATAGCTCCAATACTATAGGACCTACAGTACCTAGTCAGATCAAGACTTCACTTAAAAACTAGTGTGTGTCCTATCCAAATATCCATGTTTCAGAATCCTGCGGTACTTCCGCAACAATTTTTATAAAGATAGTTGGTAAGTACTTCAGATTATATGCCCGTAGCCAAATTACCTCTACAAAAATTGTTGCGTTAGTGCCTTAGGAATCTGAAACTTGGATATTTGAATAGCACATAAATTAGTTCCTAAGTGAAGTCTTGACCCGACTACGGTAGGTCCCATAGTATTGGAGTTATGGACCTTTAAAGTTCTTTCTTTTCTTTTTTTTTTTTTTTTTTTTTTTTTGTCGGCAGCCAATAACTCTGAAATGACAGATTTCTACACCCATGTTGGTCTATAATTTTTGTCCTCTCTTGGTGTCAGGAATCACCTCCCAAACGTTGTCGGTGTTGTTTTGCAACACCCTGTATAATAGCTCTGAGTTAGCTATATTTTAAATTATAGAAATATTTCAAAGATAATTCATATACCAACTGTTCAAATAATAACACAAGAAATCGAATTTATTTGAACTAGTAGGCTATATTTTTCATGGATTTTCAGGAATAGTTAATCTTCTTTGTTAACGAACTTACTTACATTCACTATGGCTTCCTCACATACTATATAAAGAACTATCCAGAAGGAACAAGTTTCTACATGTCTGGCCACAAAAGAAGGAAATGATACCATATGATACAGATCATAAGATACCGACCAGGGACCTTAATAACAAGTACATATTTCTACAAGTTATCGTCACAATGAAGAAATTTTGAATTTGTAACTTTGATTTTTGTATCAGTGTAATATACAAGAAATACAACATCGCAGGCAATATTTTGTCTCTTTCCCTCACCTTACACAGAGTAGGATTAAGATAATGCGCTGTTAAATTGTTGTCTCATCCTGTGGTAATCCTATGTTTAAATGTAATTGTTCTTCTTTTCCACATATCTAACTTACGTTTAGTGCAGATCCTGTTTCTTTGGTTATGTATTTCAAAGTTTAACTATTGAAGTTTCCTAAACTGTAACACAACTTGAAACAACACAATCACTATACCGTTATAACTTGAGTACTTTGCTAACCCACTTAAAAAAAATAATAAACGGAGATAATAAAAGATTCTCTAATTATCTTTATCTTCTGTTAATGTATTGTTTAAATCACTGATTTGTTTGCTTAATACGATAGATAAGACACTAAATAACCTATTATTAAGGGGAAAAACAAACAAGCAACTCCCGCAATAACCAATCTATGAAAACCAAATTACGAAGTCCTAAGCATAAAATTGTTTCTTGTCTGCTTAGAAATGATGAAAAGAATTTAATGAGAGAAAAAATCTAATGACAATAACTTAATTTCCATGGAAAATTAACCTCATTTAACACCCACTAATGAATCAATAAATTTAGCTTCATCATATGTTCCACTTAGCAAAAAATAGCAAAGATAAAAAAATATATTCTTTTTTTTCTAACTGTGAGAATTCTGTACTGTGTTTTAGTTTATTTTGATATACTTTCGATACCTAGGAAGTATTAATAGTGATGATATGAAGTGTGGATGTGAAATAAAAGCAAGGATAGGAATGGGGAAAGAAGCCTTTAGGAGGAAGAAAATACTATTTTGTGGGACTTTGAATAAAGTGTTGAGGAAATGGCTTATAAAATGCATCGTGTGGAGTATTGTACTTTATGGGTCAGAAATATGGACATTACGCAAAAATGATTTTTAAAAAAACTGGAAGCTTTCAAAATGTGGGTGTGGAGAAGAATTGAGAGAATTAGCTGGATCCAGTAGAAACGAATGAGAGGGTCTAAGAAATAGTAGAGGAAGGAACAACAATTTTAGATATTATTAAAAAGAGGAATTGGTTGGTTCATTGGCTAAGAAGGAGCTCTATCATGAGAGACGTGCTAGAGGGTATGGTGGCAGGAAAGAGAGGGAAGAGGCGAAGGAGACTACAATTAATGGACGATATCAAAGCAGAGAAATCGTACGTGAAGACGAAGAGGTTATCGGAAGATCGTGGAGCATAGAAGCTTCTCAGTTGCGGCAAGTGACCTGCCAATAATGGCAGAATACCTATGATGATGGTGATGATGATATTCTTTGCAACTTCACAACAAAACTTTATAAAGTGGCATTTACATTAGAATAATATATATATATATATATATATATATATATATATATATATATATTAAATATTCAAATACTAATATATTCCAAACAATGATCCAACATTTACATTGTGTTATTAGCACGCAGAGAACATAGACTGAACGTATTTGAGAACAAGATTCTGAGACGAATATTCGGACCCAAGAACAACGGGAATGGGGAATGGCGGAAACTTCATAACGAGGAACTACATAATTTATACGGTTTACCCAACATTGTTAGGGTCGTCAAGTCTAGGAGGCTTAGATGGGCAGGTCATGTAGCTAGAATGGAAGAAAGTAGAAACGCTTTCAAAATCTTGATTGGAAGACCCATCGGAAAACGACCATTAGGAAGACCTAGGCGCAGATGGGAAGACAATATTAAAATGGATCTCACAGAGATAGGAATACAAAGTTTAAACTGGATCCAGTTAGCTAAGGATAGAAGTCAGTGGAGAGCTTTTGTGAACGCGGCATTGAACCTCCGGGTTCCATAGGCCATAGAGTTAGTTAGTTAGTTATTAGCACACAGAAAATAACTTCGATTTCTATGATTTCAAAGAAAAATTTGATCTTGTAACCCTGTAAAGCAAAGTAGACCTACAAATAAAGCTCATTTGCAATTGAAAACCATTTTTCATGCATTGTTATTTTATTCATGTTAAAAAACCTCAACACCAAGATTTACTTTTATCTCTGATAGTAAAGACTAAAATGTCGCAGTTAATAATTTAATTATTTAATAAAAGTTTATAAAGTAATTGAAAGTAAGTTACCTGTTATCGATTATCTTCGATATTAACCAGTTACAATGTTATGACAATATTTGCAGCATGTTAAAATATCTTCTTCGTTACTTCTTGCACATTGGCGTGGTCGGAGCATGTATCTAATACCAGAGCATGTTTGCGTGTGTTTTGTATTTTGACGTCATAAGCTCTCAGGTGGTAATAGAATAGAAGATGAGTTTACCAACGATGGGTAGTTATCAAGTGGTCCAAGTAAACACCACCATCAACATACATTAACAGTCAACAAGTTAGTTGACACAGACGATGCTGAAGTGACTGTGTATAAAGCCAAGGACAAATAAAAGGAAACCTCGTGATTACGTAAAAGAGAATGAAAATACGATCACGTAGGCAAATGTGTTGGTCAAAAAATATTAAATAAAAATATCTGAACGCAAAACATTATTTTTTTTACTCTAGTCGTGTATAAAGTAACGAATTCATGTCAAGAATGATCCCAAAAAATGCATAAAAAATATTGCAACCTTAGCCAATAATTACTTTTTAGATCGGGGGCCACAAAAGTTTTGAACGGCCCCTTAATCGAGTTTTTGTATATTTTACGGAATCAGTACATCATACTGAGTTAAGTGATAGTTTGGATTTGATCACTAATTATATGTAGCACTCCAGATATAAGGCGTACAAAAATTTTTTTGATTGAAATATATTGGATCTTTTGATGCATTTTTGAATCAGGAACCACAAAAGTTTAGAACGGTCCCTAAATCGAGTTTTCGCAATTTTACGGCATAAGCACATCATACTGAGTTACGTGATAGCTTGGGTTTGGCAACACTATATGTAGTTCTCCAGATATAAGGCCTACAAGAAAACTTTTTGATTGAAATATATTGGATCTTATGATCCAATAATAATAATAATAATAATACCTGAAAATGGCTGGCAAAATACACTTTTAAAGGGGCATAATAAAAATGAATAAAGTATTATAAGAAGAATTTTAAACATCGAAAAAGATACAATTGGCAAAATGTTTAATTTTGTTATTTTTTCTGTTTATTTATTTATTTATTTATTGCCAGCTACTCGAGAGTTGAGCCCTCTATGAGAAGGTAAGTGTGAATTGAACTAGATAAAGAAATTGGCAAGAATGGATGAATTTATTATTTAAATCGATTAAAATACTACGTTAGCCATTGTTACCTAATAGCACATTTGGTAGACCTTACATAGGCTATTTGTCGCCATGGTTAGAAATTAGGGGATTAACTGACAGGCCTGTAGCCAGTCCAAAACTGTAGGAGGATGGTATATGTTAGGGAATTGCAATCCAACTATATTATAGTTCATTTGCAAGCCTACCTTAAAAATTTTAGTGGGGGCCAGTTAACATTTAGGGGGACCAGCTCACTTAGCCGCCCGTAGATACGGGCCTGTTAACTGCCGCAGATGGAGGCCCCGAAATACAAATTTTACCGAGAATTGAACAGAATCAGGCGAAACGTCAGTATGAGAGTAATAAAAAAGGCAACAAAGGTCGTCACTGTAAGGCGAGAAAAAAGGAATTAAAATCTGGACTACCTATATCATTTCGCATATGGATGCGATATTAGGTAAATAGGCAATAGAGCATAATATGGCAGAATTTCAAAGTTACTGTTTTATTAACTAACCCCTAGGACGTGTATGCTGCAGTAATGGATAGAAATACAGAAATATAGAACGGAAATAAATAAGGAGAGAGTTGCATCTGAACCAACATCCATGAAAAATGTCCAATATCTATAACCACTAAGTAAGAATAATATTTGAAACTTTGAGCATTTTTTGCGAACATCTCAGCGTTTTTGAATTATTATTATTATTATTATTATTATTATTATTATTATTATTATTATTATTATTATTATTATTATTAGTAGTAGTAGTAGTAGTAGTAGTAGTAGTAGTAGTAGTAGTAGTAGTAGTAGTAGTAGTAGTAGTAGTAGTAGTAATAGTGCTAAATATAAAATTTCCCCTTTTTATTGAGATTTTTATTATCGTATAATATTGTTCCACGTTTTTAAGAAAATGTGACACAGTGTAAAATATCCTGTTTGTGGCTCGATATGATTAATAATCTGTTTGCTGTTTAAGAAGAAGAAGAAGTGTTATGAACGTATATTGCGAACAAATACAACCAAATATCAACTTAATGTATTACTATAAAACATGCATATGCGTTAACGAAGTTCATTTTGTCGTATAATGTGGAACAAATGATGCAGTGTTAAAATGCGGATAAGCATACAGTTTGACACGTTTCGATTTGTGACAAGTCTATTAATGCTCTTGCATGTTTATCTCCGAGTGTATTATTCCATGTCTTTCTTCTACACATTATGCAGGTTTAAAATATCTAAGAAGATTTTACTTTAGATCGTAACATGGACATACTAAAAGCCAGCTTTTGTGAGATTGAATTTTTCCCCATAATAAAAATTCGCTTTTTTGAAGAAAAAACGGAAAATTAATACTTTTCTGACTTTTCACGACTTTCTTGTTCAGGTACCACTTCTTGTTTTCCCTGTAGTGGATTCTACAATTAAGAAAGTGCGTTTACAACATCCAGCACTTACTTATAAATCCTATGATCAGTCCAGGACTGGCTACCTTGATTAGTTTCCAAACTGGAATTGCAGTTGTTGCCAGCAAGTGTAAGTTATGCAAATCCTACATCTCAAGTGTCGTTTTGGTTGCCTAATCATTTTATCAAGTACCTGGAAGCTATACATCTTGATATATATGTGTATTCCGCTGGTTGCCTAAATCCAATCTAGGAGACAAAACAAGAAACAGATACAGAACTTTTTCATTGTGTTTGTTTTAGTATAAAATCTCGCTTATATTTCGTTCGGAAAGCATTTTATCCAGAGCTTCAGACAGTTCAGTGATGGAGGCGTGTGTTCAATACCACTTTACAGCTTGTGAATCATCAGCCTTCTTTTGCAAAAAATCTCCTGAATTTCTCTCTTTCTTGTGACCCTAACACTTGCATCGGCTTGACTTAATTCATTGGTACTTTAATGGAGTCTACGGCTCAGAATAATCGTTACAATATGTCACGTGCAATAAGTTAGAACGTACCATATTAATCGTAGTAGACTGATCGGGAAAGTGATAGTATGCAAAATTCAACCAATGACATTCTGATAAATATTTCGCACATGGACGTGGGTCAGTGATAAAGCGCTCATCTTTTTTGCGTCTTGTCCCTGATTCGATCCCCGGCCAATTAAGTTTGTGGTGGACAACATAATAATATCCGTAGGTTTTCTTGAGGTATTACCGTTTCCTCCCATTTTCTCATTCCACCAGTTTTTCCATCATTCACTTGCCTTAATATATATAGGGGTAAAAAGGAATCTGAAAACATAGGGGACGGATGACGTCACGCTGTCCCCCGTGCCTATCTTTACCCACTGTATTTTTTTTAGGAAGTGGGGGGAACTCGATATATATTCTCAAGCAATTAAGTAATTAAAGTTTGACGTCTGGGTATCTAATCTGGGAACACAAGCACCGAAAACATTTATGTTAACCATTTGTCCACAAAGAAAAACTTAGTTGTAGGATAGTTACTCAAAATTCTAATTATTTTGCTTAGAATGAGGATTCGGCTTCGAGGACAAACTTTAGCCACAGCAGTGGACTGATTCACCAACGTATTGTCAATGATCGAGTTGAAGTAGTTATTTTTCATTGCAGTTATTGAAATTACTGATTTTTCTGGATTCACGCTACCCTTGCCTTATGAGATTGTAATATATGTCCGTTGCTCCACACGAGAACTCTTGGACGAAAGCGAATTTTTGAATTCTATTTTTTTGTTTCAATAGACAGCTAGAGTGATTATCTTGACAAGCTCTTTAATAGAGTCAATTCGTTAGCATTCTTATGGGTAACAGTGACTTTAACGGTGACTATCCTTGTTCAGTTTAAAGTATATAACATGCCCTAGCTTCTATGCAACCTGCACAGTAGCAAATACATGTTGGTTGCCTATGATAAAGGATATATAGTTTTATTTACTGCAATTATTTTGGCCGAGTTCGTTCATGGAGTCAATCCGTTATCTTCATGGGTGTCAGTGACTTTAACGGTGGCTACCCGTATTCCATATCCCTATATGGGAATATATGATGAGGTTAGATTTTTTAGGTTAAAAAATAATTTTTAAAGGTTAAAAAGTGTTTTAAGGTTAATAAATTTGTTGTTCAAACCGCAAAAAATATTAGTGAAGTTTACACCTCATACTTGGTGCAGATAAGGAGGGTATATAAATCCTTGTAAACTGTCGTTGTTGAAACCGATCCCAGACAAATGTGCTTTCCAAAGGTTAAAATATTTTTGAGTATACCTGAAAAGTATTGTTTACGTTGAAACCCCACATCCATTGGATTTTAGAAGGTACATACTTTACATATTTTGGGTTTTAGAGATTATATAAAGCCTAGAGTATTGTTACTTAAGCTGATCTCAGAGCTTAACATATCTTTGATTGAACCTGAAAAATATTGTTGAGGTTAAAACCTCACATCCTTGGGATATTACAAGGTATATGCTTCACATATTTTATGTTTGAGAGGGCATATAAAGCCTAGAATATTGTTGGTTGAACTGACCCCAGATAAATGTGTTTCCCAGAGATTAAAATATTTTTGATTAAACCTGAAAAAATGTTGATATTAAAAATCTTACCTCCTTGGGGTATTAGAAAGTACATACCTTACATACTTGGAGTTTGAGACGGTATGTAAAGTCTTGTTATAGTATGCCATCAGTTAAACCTCGCTCAAATATAATATTTTTCGGTTAAGCCCCCAAAAATATTTGTGAGGTTAAAACTTCATATATTTTGGGTGAGAGCGTATGTAATACTGACTGCTTCAACTTTCTCGCCCCACGATCCTATTTACTGTCTTTACTACTTTATATAGAATTAGGTTACAGATTGATCAGAAATTAACTCTCTTTTCAGCAAAAAGGCAAGATGAGAACGGGATTAACTGCTTAAAACGGGATCCAAACTTCTACTCGAATTTGTAACGACGTAGGCCTAAATACCCTACTGACAAAGGAACATTCCGATTTGGTGAATTCAATTGCCGAGAATGATTGCTAGCACTGGATTCAGCACCAAAAGAAACAGAGTAAAAGAGGGTGTTTAGTGGCAGACTGTATACAGGGTAGGAGATAAGTAAGGGCAAAGTGCGAAGATAGAACGTCTAGAAATGCCACGTTAATTTTGAAATCAAATGTTGAGATCAAATGGGATTCAGATCAAATGTTGGATATGAGGAATGCCTGTAGAGCTCCACTGAATAGGTGTAATGTGAATCATGGGGGACATCTGAAAAGCCGTTATGTTGAAATTAGCACAAAAAGAATATACGGGAAAGGGGTCCTGTGGCATATGGCTCTTGACGCACACCGTCGATTGAAATCAATAGTGGCCAATACAGTTTGACAGCTCTGCAACAGGAGGCGTTCCATGATATGGCAATGTAGTAATACTGTCGTAAGGGTGACGTGAATGAGGAACAACCAAAAACGTGTACGAGGCCACTTTTCAGCCAACAAGCGTTCCGATCCATCCAATACTCGTTCATATGCTGGTAAAAGCAAGGGTGGATAACTTAACGAAATGTTCAATATCTACAATTTGTTATCTGTTACGGTTACTATTTTGTAACCCATTTCTGCACCTAGTTAATAACGTTATTGGTCAGTGTAACTTTTAAAATGGTACGCTCTGAATTATGTTACGCTGAGTAACGTTACTCAATGGAACATTCTGCATTTTGGTATTGTAGTTACGGTCACCAAGGGATTAGCGTTACTCGAAATACCCACGTATGTCGTACCTGCTTGAGATTGTTAAGATAAAACTGGTTCCACTGAATACCAGTTCTCTCTCGAATCCAAAGGGTTTTGTTCCTTGATTTTAGTGATATGAAACGTATTGAAATTCTGCAGAACATTTTTGTGTAAGTAGACATATTTTTGTTATGATGAGTACCATTTCTATGTTTCTCTTTTCTTTATCGGTTACCTTTTGTACCTGTATTTCATCTTCTTCAATTCTGATGGTCTTGGAGTTACGCTTGAGTAACGTTTAAACATCCTTGGCGACAGGGAGTCTAAGGTTGGCTTTAAAAGAATCTCCATTATACTAGTAAATAAATTCCACGTTTTTCAGTCTGTTTTCTTTTTCCTCATACTTAAGATTCAGTAAACACCTTAGGCCCTCAGGCACGTGTCCTTTGAGAATAGCATTACTTTGATTGCTCTGTATTTAAAAAGAGGAAAAAGAGAAATGTTCAAAGAGTGAAGTTTTTAATGTAACCTTATTGATAAGATTTTTACTTCTTGTGATGACACTGCGGATAGTTGAGTTGATTTGGAGTTTAACGTCCTTTTCGGCAGCGAGGCTTTATGAGACGGGACCTACTGATTAACATGGAATCGAAACCACATGTGCTCACGCCGGGAATCGAACCCGGGTCTTCCAGGAGAAAGGCGCGTACGAGGCATGAAGGAGCTCACTGCCGGTAGTCACCATATATGTTTATTTTACAACAGTCTTGCACTGACCAATGTGGTTGAAGCTCGAGCTCACTTCCCAACAAGGATCGAACCCGGAGCTACATACACCAAAGTTACACATATACTGGCCCCCAGGGAAGGAGGAAGGACATTTCATTTGCTTGCAAGCAATTTAGTTTATAAATCAAATACATATCAGACATCAGTGGCGTAGCGAGAAACTCATCAAGGGGGACCAACACACAAGATTTGGTAGAAAGGATCTTCTGAGGGGTGCACCAATAACTACCAGCAGGCCTACATTTGAATTGAATTGGATTTTTTAAATGCCTTTAGGCACCTGTGGTGTGAATGAGGAAATGCCCTGGAAATCCTAAGTATCTGTTCTCGGTGAATCCTTTTGTTGAACTTTTAGAAAATTGACTTAAACTATCGATTTTGCAAAACTTCCCTTTGATTTAAGCCCAAATCGAAACATGACAGAGGAAAATTTCGGAAAGTGTTGCTATTTTCACTCCTAGCTTCTCACTTTAGGTAGTGTTTATTCAGTGGTGCCCACCCCCCTTATGTCCACGACGCACCCCCCCAATTGTCTACCCGTAAGTGTTCTTCCATGAAAAAATCTTCTTTTCGATTAATTTTTACACTCCCTGAAACATATTTATACAGATTTTTAACCCCCCCCCCAAATATTTCAATGACGCACTTTGCGTCATAGCTCCCCCTTGTGGGCACCCCTGGTATATTTACAAGGAACGGGGTGCACGTGCACCTTTGCACCTTTAAACATATTTCTATTTTATCTTATTTTTGTAAAAAAAAAAAATCTGCCAGAGAAAGAAAATTGTCAAAAAGTGCTACCCATTCAGAAGACTATTTTCTTCTCATGTGAATGTTTTGACTTCTCGTGGCAATGTGGTAATCTGTAGTTTATTTTGTCTCATTTTCTCCCTTTGATTTGTAATGTTCGGTGTTTTGTTTAAATGCTTATAAGTTAACTTGCGAGAAAGTGTCATAGTCGAAGGTTGTACTACTTGTAGAACTGATATTAAAAAGTAAATAAAAGAATTATCATGGAAACAAATTTTTCATGTTGTATTCAGAAAACAAACATAGGGTTCTTGCGGTTCTAAATTGCGGTTCTGAAATTAATATATCGCAGGCATTCGTTGATATAGTAGCCTACATGTTGGTTTTCACCAGGTACATTCGTGAAGTGTCCCCTCGAGATTCGTGTAAAATTGATTTAAATACAAAGTTCTCTGTTGTCTAATGTGTATTGTACTAAATTTAGCTGCCCATGCCCGTAATTGGCATATTTATGGGCCTTCATATATCCGGAATTCTATCATACACTACCATAACGCTCGGACACAAAATTAATTTTAGTTTATTTAGATGTTACTCACTGGACATGAATATGGGCATATGGAAAACAAGTTGGATCCAGTACTGCTTCTGATACATGTTACCCATCCCGGCCGCCATCTTAGATCCGCCATATTAGATTTTACTTTTGGTTTTTCAAATGGAAATAGTGCAAGTGTTACATCGGACATTTACGTTTACATTCACTGGTGTAATGTATTTTACCGTAGCTTGTACCATTTGGAAGGTATTACATGTTCATTCCCTCCAGCCACTTTGCGAATAGAAATTGCAGGTTAATATCAGTTACGCTTACGTTTTTGATGTTGACAAATCAAAACAATTTCTAACTGGTAAACTCCTTACAACATAGGTGTCATAATCTTATTACATTTCCATGAGTGATTGTTATTACTTCCATGTTATACTATAATAAGGAAGTATTGTATTCTGTCAAAATGCCTAATGTAGATCGAGATACGGCCAGATTTGGGTGAAGACCTACCATTTCCGTATTGACATCTGAGTGTCTGCATGTATATAAGTTCAGAGAATATTTCATCAACGATAACACATAAAAGATTGCATATACACACGGGGCCCTGCACAACTTTCTATTTGGTTCAATATGAAGTGCTTGACATTTAATGGTATATACAAGCTACGATAAAACTCAGTACACCAATGAAATTCCGAGAAAAGTTTACATTAATTTGATGTATCATTTGAACCTATTGCCATTTGAAAAACCGAAAGTTAAATCCAAGATGGCGGCCAAGGTGGGTAACATATATCAGAGAAGGAGTACTTGATTCAATTTGTTCTGCATATGCCATTCATGTCCAGTGAAATCTAAAGAAACTAAAAGCAACTTTGTGTCCGAGTGTTATAGTAGTGTATGATTGAATTCCGTATATACAGGGTGGTTCAGTAATGTTGGACAGCCCTGAATAAATCGGAAACCAGAAGAGATATTAGCAAGAGTGTGGTGGATCCAGATACTTGTGGAAGGGGGACGTCTTTTGAGGTACCACACAATGTTACCAGGTCAACAGTGTTGCCAGCTCAGTACAAAGTTGTATTTTTTTAAATGGAACATATAGAAGTTTATGCCACCAAAAGAATTAGTACAGAATGTGAATACCAACAAGTGAAACCGCACCTGTCAGTGTTGCCAAATAAGGAAGTTATAAGGCTTAAAAATCAAGAAATTAAAGTGTCCGTAGAGCAAAACTAGCAAAAAGACAAGAAAAATAATACTACGGAATGAAAAGGAGTAACCGAAAGAGTAAACCAAAGAACGCACAGCATCCAGTGAGTAACAGGGTTGCCACAGTAAAGAGGGAAAAAATTGAAAATTTTGCAGTTGCTATAGGAGGAAAAGTGCCCATATGACATAATGCTGGAAACACCATAGAAAGTCTATGTAAGATTCAGGAATCCTAATAGCGTTTGTTCGAAAGCGATATCTCTAACCGTTTTCGAGATACACCAAAGGTGTGCGGGGTTTGCAACACTGCATAATTAATTTGACGATTAGACCCGTGTAGTGCTTACATTTTGTTGGGCGTATCATTTTCATTACTCGTTCCTGTAGTTTGGAGGGCGAGGGAATTATTATGCAGTGTTGCAAACTCCGCACACCTTTGGTGTATCTCGGAAACGGTTAGAGATATTGATTTCGAACAAACGCTATTAGGATTCCTGAATTTTACATGAACTTTCTATGGTGTTTCCAGCATTATGTCATATGGGCACTTTTCCTCCTATAGCAACTGCAAAATTTTCAATTTTCCCCCCTTTGCTGTGGCAACCCTGTTACTCACTGGATGCTGTGCGTTCTTTGGTTTACTCTTTCGGTTACTCCTTTTCATTCCGTAGTATTATTTTTCTTGTCTTTTTGCTAGTTTTGTTCTACGGACACTTTGATTTCTTGATCTTTGAAGCTTTATAACTTCCTTATTTGGCAACACTGACAGGTGCGGTTTCGCTTGTTGGTATTCACATTCTGTACTAATTCTTTTGGTGGCATAAACTTCTATACGTTCCATTTAAAAAATACAACTTTGTACTGAGCTGGCAACACTGTTGACCTGGTAACATTGTGTGGTACCTCAAAAGACGTCCCCCTTCCACAAGTATCTGGATCCACCACACACTTGCTAATATCTCTTCTGGTTTTCGATTTATTCAGGGCTGTCCAACATTACTGAACCACCCTGTATATGAAGGCCCATAAATATGGAAATTACCGGTATGGGCCGCTTAAATTAGTACAATACACATTGGGCCACGGAGAACTTTGCATTTGAATCAATGTTACACGAATCCCGAGGGGACACTTCGCAAATGTACCTTGTCAGTCTCCGTACAACTTGGAATCGCTTAACATTAGTTTTACGGGAAGAAAAAACGACATGATTTGGAACAACTTTCCAGTTTCGATCATCTGTATTTCCTCCTTATTTATTCGGTGTAAGGACTTCAAACTTATTTTGTTGGATCTTGCTTATCGAAAGGTTTTTAAAACTGCCTTACTGCCCCCAAAGTCTGAAATTCAGGGTGGGGTGGGGGCGGATGCCCTCCTGTCCCATTGACGCCCCTATTTAGCGGCTGTCATATGAAACTATCCCACGGCCTTTAACGTGGTTTTAGTTATACTTATTGCGGACTCTTGACTGCGAAAATATTACGTTTGGAAATAGAATTCATTTGCTGAGCAAACCTGAACCTTATTGAAAATGGACTTGGATCCCTAGTGCTCTGAACGCCTCAAATATTACTTTTCTTCAATGAATTATTGACTTAAAAAACAACCAATTACATAGGCTTGCAGATAATATTCTAAAGTTAGCACAACATGAAGTGTGCTTCAAACTATCATTACTTTTCGAAAATTTATTATTTTAAGATAATTTTATTAGTACGTGTGTTCTGAAATAGTAATCAAATTTTTGCAATTAAAAATCACACCCGCCTCCATGAAACGCGAATTTAGCCCCTAAGAGCATAATTAGGACATTTTCAGAAGCAGTTACTCCGAAATGACTTGTTTTAAGGCTAAAGTAACCGCACAAGCGTATTTCTGGTAAAGTTCTAGCCTTAAAGCACGTAACATGACTTCATTTGAAATTTTGAATTCCAATCAAAGATGCCAGCCATGATGCTTGATAGCACTATCTGATGTGTCAGACCACTTAAAAGTTTCATCATTCTCCCTCAACCCGTTCTCAACGCACAAGGGTGGTGAGGACTTTTGTTTCACCATGCATATTGATAGATTGTGTGAAATCTCCACAGTAGGTAGATTTTAAAATCTACCTAAAAAGCTAATTACAACCAAGAAAGTACTTATGAGAATCGCTGGCAAGAGGGTGTAATAAAAAGGGGTTGGAATATGATATAAGTTGAGAATTACTAATCTACACTGTAATATTCTGTACCCAGCACAGTGTTATTAATCAGGATAAAATAAATGAAAAGGTCGGTTGCTAGTAAAGAGCAAAAAGTCCTAAGAAATAAGTTATTACATGATTTTGAAACATGTTAAAAATCGTGTTTTAAACTGTTCAAAATGTTTAAGACATGTTTTTTTTTCGTCTGTGTTTTAAAACATGTTTAAAACGTTTTGAACATCTTTTTTTTATGTTTTAAACACGTTTTGTTCTTTTTTTAAAAAAATAAAACTATTTTTTCCAACCCTTGTCTGGTGCCTAAGTAATATAAAACAAAAACCATGTACCAAATTGGTCGCCAGGTTGGAATTTTCGATCGCCAGATCGCCAATGATGACTGAATATTTCAGTTTGGCGATAGACATTTGCATAAATTATATCTTGCAAAAAAAAAAAAAAAAGACTATATGATCTTGTTGCTGGATTCAGACTTGAAGTTTCGTGGCGTGCCTATAATATATAGCAAATCAATATATAGAAGTCATTACATATGCCGGCATGAAAAGGTAAGAAATATGGCGTTTGAAGCGAATAACTGACAATGTACAGGGCCAAATGAATACATTCTCACACTCAAGATTATACTTCAGCCCCTTCACTTTCCGTCAAACAAAATATATTCGTAGTTCTTTTGTTGTTGTAAAGGCGAACCTGTCCTTTGCCCTGTCGCTTTGTAAAGTATAGCGATCTTTATTCTTTGGACAATGGGCTATCTGCGCACCATATTTCGATTATATTCAGCCAGTAGTTACGGAGAAATAAAATAGAACATACAAGGCAAGCCGAGCCGAGCCTATCGCCGGCCGAGCTCGGCCATCACATGTAGTGATCTTTATTCCTTAGATGATTGGGTATTTTCGCATCAAGTTTGGTTTATATTTAGCTGACAGTTACCGAGGAATAAAGTACTACATACACACACACATAATTACAGTACATCTGGAGTAAAAGTACAACATCCGGTCAGCTTACGCCGGGAACTGAAAAGAAAAGTCCTAACATCAGGATCACAAATAGAACATACTATATGTAAGCGGAATCCACTTTCAACATCGCAATATTAATGGGGGGGGAAGCTTGAGCCGGGTGATCCTCCCTGACTACGCCACTGTCAGACATACCTACAGCTTAAGGGGATGTCTTCCCATCATCAGAGGCTTCAGAATCTTCATAAGATAACATGTAAAATTTAATTCATAAATATCTTAGAAAATACTGCATATAGGAACTGGTAATTTTGTTGCCAAAGAGTAATACAATTCAGATGACTGTCACAATTTTGCACCTAATTACTTGGATTAATTGTAATGCATTCTTCCGTATTGAGTTACTGCAGGTAAAGAGTCAAAAGACCACTTGCAAACCTCATGAATTACTATGGATGACATTCTTTGAAGAACAAATGCTGAGGAGGGATGTATTATGACAATTTGAAAAGTGAAACCCGTGTCTACCCCTCCAGTTTCATAATCATTTATGCCTTGAGCAGTCTCCCTTTCCACTCCCACTTCCCATTGTTTTCCCACAACTTTACGACACAACTATCTGAATGTGCTTTTTCGGCGTAAGTTGGTATGATTCACGTGTCAACAAAATACTTCGTAGAACAAAGATAATGATCTTTGAAACCTGTATGGAATGTCTTTCCAATTGCTTTTCTACATCTTTTGTTGGTTGAAACGGATGGATTCTCCTTCGAAGCAGTAGCTTTAATCTCTTCCACTCACAAATGTACAACCAAAAAAAGTCTAAATGTTTCTTATATATTTGCCTATTTCTTTTGTTTTCTGGAAGGATAGATTTCTTTTCATTTTATAATATTTATCACAAAAACGCACACAGTACGATGTTTCTGTGGTTAGAACGGATTAATTGTGTGCAGGGATGGCAAAAATCAAGTTTTCGTTGTAAGTTTTTTTTCTTTTTTTTTTTTTTGAATAACTAGAGTGGTTTATCAAAACTCCATTATATATTTACCATATTCGCGTGTGTCAGTGTGTGTCAAAAATAAATAAATAAATAAAGTATTTCATAGATCATCACCAAATTTGGTAAAAGAGTCAAGAATTAGGAAGTGAGTTTATTAAAATAGTCTTCTCAAACCGAAAGTGCTTTAAATAAACCATTTCCGGTTTGATCATTGATCACCATAGATCGAAAAACGTAATACGTATTAAGATCCGGGTTTCTGTTTCGTAAGAACATATTTAATCTCTATTATTAACTCTCTACTAAAACCGGAAGTGGTTCATTCAACTATAATTTCTCATTTCAATAAATATTGGTCTACATAGAGCAAGAGCGGTAGATGAAAGCAGTTTTCTCCATTCGGATAGCTCTCAAGTGTCTCAAAAGTGCAGTGGCGTAGTCAGGGGGGCTCACCCGCCTCAAGCTCTCCCCATTAGTGTTGGAATGTTGAAAGTGGATTCTGGTTACATGAAGTATGTTCCATTTGTAATGTTAGAACTTTTCTTTTTAGTTTCCTTAGAAAGCATAAGGGGGCTTGTAGTTTTACTCCAGATGTAATTAAGGATGTGTGTATGTAGTACTTTATTCCTCGGTAACTACCAGCTAAATTTAAACCAAATTAGATGTACAAGTACCCAATCATCTAAGGAATAAAGATCACTACATGTGATGGCCGAGCTTGGTCGGCGATAGGCTCGGCTCGGCTTGCCTTGTATGTTCTATTTTATTTCTCCGTAACTACTGGCCAAATATAATCGAAATTTGGTGTGCAGATAGGGAGGCGGTAATTTCGTCACCGGAAACTTCGCCACCGGAAAGTTCGTCACGGTAATTTCGTCACCGGTAATTTCGTCACCAAAATATTGCCATATAGGTAATTTCGTCACCGAAAATTTTGTCACGATAATTTCATCACGGGTTTCTTTTAGAGCATAATACAAGTACAAAGAATGAACTCGAAAAAGTTTTTGAAGTTGTTTTCTTTAATCTTCAACTGGAGCAAAACTATGCAGCATAATCAAAATAGATTATTATTCTTAAATAAAGAGTTACATATTTTAGATATCGTATTTGAGACAAGAGATAAAAGTTGCGGTAATTCTATCACAGAAATATTATCGTATAGGAAATTTTGTAACGGTTATTTTTTCACCTTTCTTGAACTAAATAGAGGCAAACAAATGACCAAAACAGTTTACGTTATCTTAATCAAACTTGGAAAACAATTCAGTTCGTGTTGAACTCTACAAAATTGAAGTTTCGGGTACTCGACGCAGGTGCAAGCACCACTAGAAGAAAATAATGCCAGCTTCAGCAAATGTTGAAAGCACAGGCAACATGGGAACTAATGGATTTATATATCACTATTTACAAATATTAAGTTTCGCCAATATCAAAATTTTAGAACAGAAAATAGCAAACAAATATAGGATGATATGTCAATCCGTTCATTTTCCCGCAAACTGGACGAAAATTTGCATCGTACTTGTACCATTCTCTGAGCCCAAACTCTTGGACCTTCCTCCACGTTAACTGTCATGCGAAAAGAGTGATCGTTTTTAGGAGCTATTGAAAGAAGAATATTATATTTCAGCTCTCAGTAAACACTGGCAAATTGTTATTGCATATATGTGGAGAAAACAAATTTATTTAAAGGAAGAAAAACGTATAAATATGTCTGGACGTTTCTTTTAAATAGCCTTATGGAGCTATTGAGAAGTGAAACATGGATGGTGGACTGAAACTTTTCAATGGCTCCTTAAA
This sequence comes from Thermobia domestica, assembly GCF_964235325.1. Lineage (NCBI taxonomy): Eukaryota > Metazoa > Arthropoda > Insecta > Zygentoma > Lepismatidae > Thermobia > Thermobia domestica. The sequence continues at coordinate 22,693,410 of NC_137461.1, forward strand.
AAAAAAGCCCTATATGTTACGGTATTTGAGCAGTACGGTACGCCCTAATGCAGAGTAAGACACAAAATTCATATGAAGAACTGTTTCGTGCGGTGATGTATCAATGTAGTGAATTTAGTGAATATGCGGACCCTGTAACTGTGGTTATGGATTTCGAGATAGCGGAAATGCAGGCTGTAAAAGCAACTTTTGGAAACAACTCGTGTCCACCATCCATGTTTCACTTCTCAATAGTTGAAATATTTCACTTAGAGTTGAAACATAATATTCTTCTTCCAATAGTTCCTTGAGTAAACATTGGCAAATTGTTATTGGATATATATGTAAAGAAAACACATTTATATAAAGGAAGAAAAACGTATATGTTTCTGAAAGTTTCCTTTAAATATAGCCTTATAGAGCTATTGAGAAGTGAAACATGGATAATGGAAGGAAACTTTTCAATGGCTCCTAAAAAAAAGTATATATTATTTGAGGTGAGACTTCCTTTACTAGGTGTACGCCCTAATACGAGCAAGACATAAAATTCATATGAAGAACTGTTTCGTGAGGTGGCGCATCAGTGAAGTGAATTTAGTGAATATCCGGACCCTGTAACTGTGGTTATTGGATTTCGAGATAGCGGAAATGCAGGCTGTAAAAGCAACTTTTGGAAATTCAACTCGTGTACAGCGTTGCTTTTTTCACCTGACTCAGTCAACATGAAGGAAGGTCGAAAAGCTTGGGCTCACAGAACGGTAGAAGAGTAAAGAAAATTTTCGTCTATTTTGCGAGAAAATGAACTGATTGGCATTTCTTCCCATAGCGCATGTGTATCGATTAATACAAGAGTCTTTGGAGGAAGAGCGGGAACTTCTGGACTGTTCTGATAGTACTTACGTGTCCGGCACATATCGCCGTGTTAAAGCTCGATCTGGAAATATTCGTTAACACAATGTGCCCCCTTTATATCCTCCAGACACCTGGAATGTTCACTAAGCCACCCTGAACAACAATCCTAGAACAAATAATATTTGTGAATCGTGGAACCAGAAGTTTCATCAGCTAGTAGGAATACCCCACCCAACTATTTGGAGGTTTATTCGTGGAATTCAACAAGATGAAGCAACGGTTCCAACTATGCTTCATCAAGATGCTGTGGACCAACCATCAAAAAGGAAAACTAAAAGAGCGTTTCAGACTTTGGAGGAACGGCTCCAGTCTTTGTGTTTAGCGTACAACGCTGGAACTAAAAGTTTGACAGACTTTTTGCTTGGTGTTACATTTAATGTAATGCACAGTAGAAAATGAACATGTAAAACGCTTATGGTATTATAACGACTTACATTTTCTTTACTATTTTCTGTTTGGAAATTTTGATATCGGCAAAATATAAAATGTGTAAATAGTAATATACAAACTCATTAGGGGCCATTTTGCCTGTGCTTTTAACATTTACTGAAGCTGGCATTATGATCTTGTACTGGTGTTTGTTCTTGCGTCGAGTATTCGAAACTTCGATTTTGCAGAGTACAATACCAACTGAATTGCTTTCCAAGTTTGATTAAGATCAGGTAAGCTTTTTGGTCACTTAGTTTGTCTCTACTTAGTTCAAGAAATATGAAAAGATAACCGTGACAAAATTTCCATGCTAATTAATATTTCTATGATAGAATTACTGAAAATTTTCTCTCTTATCTCAGACATAATATTTAAAATATGTAACTATTGTAACTATTTATTTAATAATCTATGCAATTTCAAAAACTTTTTCGAGTTTATTCATTGTGTCATGTTCTATAAGACACTGGGCATTTTCGGTGACAAAATTACCGGTGGCGAATTTACTGCGTCAAAATTTTCGGTGACGAAATTACCTACATGTTAATATTTTGGTGACGAAATTACCGTGACGAAAATTCCGGTGGCGAAATTTCCGGTGACGAAATTACCTAAGTTCGTGCAGATAGCCCATTATCCAAAGAATAAACATCTCTATACTTGGTGGCCGACTCGGCAAAGGATAGGCTCGGTTCCGCTCTGTTTGTATGTTGTACTTTATTTCTTGGTAACTATTGGTCAGATTTAAATCAAATTTGGTTTCCAAGTATCGCTTAAGGAATAAAGATCATTATATATTATGTCTAGGCTCGGTCGCCAACAGTCTCGACTCGACTTGTCTTGTACGTTGTATCTTCTTTTTCAGTAACTACTAGCCGAAATATTTTAAACAGGGACGCAAGTGGAATGCAGGACAAAAATGTCCTTCTCTCCTCTTGCCTTATGTTTTCTTACTTACTTGACAAAAGTTATATTATTTTGCTTGGTGAATTCTTTTCCTTCAACCTTCAGAAAATCATGCTTTTGCAAAGCTCTGCTTTCTTTTAATCCCCAAACAGAAACATGATGGCAAAAAGTTTCGGAATGTGTTGCTATTTTCACTGCTCGCTTCTCATTTTAGATAGTGTATATTTACAACAAAGGGGGGAAGTGCACCTTTGCAGTCCCTAAATCCGGCCCTGTATATATATATATATATATATATATATATATATATATATATATATATATATATATATATATATATATATATATATATATATAGATAGATAGATAGATAGATAGATAGATAGATAGATATAGTGGCGGTTCCAGGATATGAACAAGGGAGGGGCTAAACCATAGCTTGCAGCTTTATCCAGTGTAAAGCAGAATTGAAGCCCATTTTAACCAGTGTATACCTGATCGTCAAGGGGGGACTATAGCTCCTATAGCCTTCACTCGGATCCGCGCCTGTATACAAGGGCGCCGATTTCTCTGTAAAATGGGGGGGCCTCATTTAGATGGAGAAGGCATATATGAAGATTTTAAAACAAATTGCATTCAAATTATTCCAAATATTATATCTTCTTAAATACAATTAGGGGGCCTACATGTGCTTTGGGGGGGTCCCGGGTCACCTTGGTCCCTTAGAATCGGCGCTCATGCCTGTATATATATATATATATATATATATATATATATATATATATATATATATATATATATATATATATATATATGTATGAAATGCTTGTGTCTGAACGCCACCTTGATGAGTTTCTCGCTACGCAACTGCAAAATACCTTTCATGTCCTCTATTGATCTTCAATTGAAACCGGAAGTCGTAGGAATGAACCACTTCCGGTTTCAATAGTCATATCCATAGAACAGGAATTGTAACACTAAGAAGCGGTTTTCTGCATTCTATTCAGCGTTCTAAAAATAGCTGCCATCTTCTGTGGTCGAAAATCAGAAACTTCCTGTTTTAACGTTGAGAGTTATAGAATAAATCTATAATAGATAACAAGAAGCTGTTTTCTGCAATCAGTTAAGCGTCCCAAAAATATACATTTCGTCTGTATTCTAATCCCTCTACTAAAATCGGAAGTGGAAGAAATCTATTACCTTTTGGGATTTCAATATTAATTGTGAAAATATTGCACTACAGAAACCTATTTTTCCGTTGTTTATTTATTTTATTTAGGTTTATTTTCCTTTGCAATTAAATTAGTTAATCTATAAATGTAATTACTTATCATTATTGTATTCTTTATTTCGTAAATTATCTTATAATACAAATATATTATTAGTGGTGAGCTTATGTCCGGGGAGCTTTTGTCCGCTTTTGCATTAACATAGGTGAGCTTATGTCCGCGACCCGAAAATATACACCAAGTTTTGACTTATAAATATTTTACATAGTGTATATTGAAATATTGTCTTCCATGTGGCCTACATGTGTAAACTTTCAACATGAGATTGATTTTACTAACTCCCTTCCCCCTTTTATACTTGATGAATTGCAACCTCAAACAACAGCATTATTCCTTAAGTAAAAGGAAGGCACATAGCACCGGACTCCGCTAGTCTACCGTAAGCTTTTCCATTGTCTCAAGATACTGAATCAACGCCGGAAAAGTACTTTAGCTCCCACTGGGAATTGAAACCAAGGCCTATGTGGGGATCCACAGGATTCAGATTCCTCCCCACAAAACTTCGCAAGTCGACGAACATTTGTGAACTTTCTTACTATAAGTATACTTCTTTGCCATCGAAATGATTGACATAGGCTAAAAAATTTAATATCTTTAGCTCTATCATGTTTAATAAGAGTCACTAATTAACAATTGTCGTCTTTTCGGGTGTTGAATAACACAGGTCAAATACTACATATACGTATTAGACCTGCAACAATCTTCGGATACCTCCAAACCAAAAAAAAAAAAAAAAAAAAAAAAAAATCTGGGCGCGTGCCTGGCGTGCTCTAAACATTCATTTATTTATGTAAAATATTTCAAATGCAGCTTCTAAGGCCAATTTACAACAGAATATTTTAACATCAATAATGGAAAAAGGAAAGGAGAAAATCAGACAGGATTTATGCTTAAAGATAACATCCCGACATTCACTTTGTGGAACAACGAAAAAAGCTGGTAAAACCGGTGAGGGTAGCAGGCCACAAGCTTTGAACCCAGGATCTCCCTTTTGCGAAAGAAGAACGCTAGCCACTAGGCTATGTTCGCTAGACATAATAATAATAATAATAATAATAATAATAATAATAATAATAATAATAATAATAATAATAATAATAATAATAATAATAGTAATATAGTTTGATTCAACATAGTGAACAAATTGGGGATGTGCCTGGATTAAGAATCAGCAAACAACGGTGAAATATTCCAAAAATAATGCAGATTGATAGCCAATGACGTGGCCATGCATCACACAATTTCCTAGCTATTTTGTGGGCTTTGTTTTAATAATAATAATAATAAGATTTTCACAGGCTTGCGCCCACCATTCATGGAACAGTTCTTACATAAATTAATCCTACTCTTGTTGTGGACAGCGAAGAGCGCTATGAAAACAAAGCAAGATGAAGAATGAAAGAGATTGTCTATTTTCCCTCCCCTTTGCTACTTTTGTCTCACTCTGTGCTTCCCCCTGACCCTGCTATCCCCTTCCACCTGCCTTTTTCCTTGTATGTGACTGACTTCCTCCTATGATATTCACAGAAATCGATCTCTTTTTTTCTCCCTGTCTCTACTTCATATTTGCAATAACAACATATGAAAGTGAAATATTCATTCTGCTTCACCACCTGAAGAACGAAATTCAATGTGAAACTCTGAAGAACAATACAATAGATACCATGTCCGAGGAACTCTCCAAAGATCTGATAAGATCTGTAACTGATGAACACAATACCTTTACCAAACCTGTCTGATCAACTGTGTTACTCATGTGGCAAATAGTATTTGTAACGAAATAGCTTCTGTTCCACACATTTTCGTTCCATTAGATACCCGCAGAGGAAAGAATCTCATTCAGCTGGTACCAGTTGTTGATTTTCTCCCACCAAGCGTGAATGGAATACCCGAAACAGATTTGTTCCTTCAATTAGTTACGGTACAATAACGTTACATGCTCGAATAACGTTACGGTGTCGTAACAAAAATTGGTGTTATACCTTGTACCTACCTACATTAAATAACCAATAATTTTGTTACAGAGAACTATTTTCGTTACGTTACAGTTACGTTAAGTTATCCACCCCTGGGTAAAAGTGAAAATATGACCAAGGACAACCTGAAATAATTAATGACTGACGTTTTCTGGCGTTCTACAAAGCAGATAAAACTGCTGCTCCTCGTTGATCCATGGAGAACCAATAAAGGTGAAGAATTGGTGCAGAATAATGAATTCAAATGTTGAACTCACCCGACTCTTTATCCCGGATGGTTGCACGCACCGCCCGCTGAACGGTAGGTTCGCTCGACGTGAATGACAGCAACGAGCGAACCTTCCGTCCAGCGGGCGGTGGTTGCACGTCACTCATACAACCACTGGATGTGTTCTTCTTCCGTCCGTATATGTATTTCGTAAAATATATAACATATACCGTTTTTCTGTCATCTGACTTCAAAATATGACAACAGGACAACTTCATTAACTTGCTATCATTCACCCACTTCCACTTTGCAGCACAAAGATTCTAAGCTATGATTAGATATGCTTTCTACAAAATTGGATATTTGCAAACAGCACCTGACGCATTCATGACACCTATTGACTACTGCTTCAATTTCAATACCGGAGACAGCTATGACGAACCCGATTGTCCATCTTTGTCGTTTTTTCAAATGTGCACACTATTGTGTCCATTTTTGTATCAACTACACAATCATTCTTAAGTTCTATAACAGCTGCAGTTAAAGAGAGGTCTCAAAGTGTATTAATCACTATTGATTTCAATATACGGTGTGCGTCAAGAGCCATATGTCACATGACCCCTCTACCGTAAGCCTATATTCATCTTGCACTAGTTCCAACATGGAGGCTTTTCAGATGTCTCTCATGATTCACATTACACCTATTCAGTGGAGCTCTACAGGTATTCCTCACATCCAACACTTGATCTCAATCCCTCTACCTGTTTCGAAATTAACATGGCATTTCTAGACATTTTCTACGTTCTATCTTCGCACTTTGCCCTCACTTATCTCCCACCCTGTATATCAATGGTCTGGCACTAAACACCCTCTTTTTCTCTGTTTCTTTTGGTGCTGAATCCAGTGCTAGCAATCATTTTCGGCAATTGAATTCACCAATCGGAATGTTCCCTTGTGAGAATCGAACTCGATATCATGAGCATAGAAAACCCACGCATTAATCACTTGACCATGAAGGGTAAGTTTTATTGTACTGCTATCTACACAGTCGTTAAATGCATAATGTTGTTTCTGAAGATTTGTTTCACATAGGTTTCCCTATATATACCGTCAATTAGGTTAACTTTAAATATTTTACATATACCTAGGTATACGGATGTATATATATATATAATTGCTTTCTCGGAACACTGTTTAACGGACTGTAAATATATAGAGGAACATTGCGAATAATCAACACAGCCCAAAATTGCACAACATATCCGAAGTTTCCACAACTGACCGTATTGTATGTATGATTCAAATCAACTTGTGAAATTCATGTGTGACGCTTTACGTCCAGCGTACGCGCCTTTGGCGTGGGAGACCCGGGTTCGATTCCCGGAAGCTCATGTGGTTCAGATTCCACGTTAATCAGTAGGTCTCATATAGCCTCGCTGCTGAAAGGGACGTTAAACTCAAAATCAACTCAACTCAGCTTTTACGTCTAATTGTTGCACGGAACCATGCATAAATTCATTACACACACACACACACACACACACACACATATATATATATATATATATATATATATATATATATATATATATATATATATATATATATATATATATATATATAGGGTGACTCAATAAGAACGTATCAGGCCTATATCGCAGCTAATACTGCACGTAGAGCCTTCAAACAAAACAATTGCACTACCAAAAAATTACACAATTACTGTAGAATGCAATAACAATAGTAGCGAGACCAGCGGCGTCTCGTGAATACCTCCAACGGGGGACAACTTCAAAATTTGAAATGGAAAGTGGTATTACTGTTGGAATCGTTCGAAAGGACTTAAATGTCATTCAACTTTTAGAGGACAAACTTTGTCATATCCTTTCTCATTTAGCCCCTAGAGGCGTTGTTGCAGACTTGTATCTGACTACCCGTGGTAGGCCTTTATTTCAGCTAATAATGCACATAGAGCTGTCAAACAATCAATTGAACTACCAAATCGTATGTGTAGAATGCAACACAAATAGTAGCGACACCAGTGGCGTATCGTGAATATCTCCAACGGGGGCCATCCGCAAAATTTGAAATGGAAACAGGGGTTGGTTGTGCCTCCATTGAAACAAGCGCAAAATGAGAGAAACGTCGAGAGGAAACACGTTGTCATATTTCTTCCTCGTTGGCAGCAACACGGTCGCATTACTAGGTGAAAGTCAGATGGTGCTAGGGTGTCCCCAGTCACACCAGGCGAATGCCGGGAGGGTACGTGCAAACCATGCCCTGGCAAACAACCGCCGACGCCTTTGCAGGATTAACTCGGGGCCTAAGCCAAGGGTAACCCAGACCCACAATGACGTGGACGCGCGATGTATCTTGTGTGCGTACGTACAATATGAAATATCTCTAGGGATGCATTCGAGTCGAGTCGAGTCGAGATTTAAACCTGTCTAGAACTCGTCTCGAGAAAATGTTGTCTCGACTCGTGTCTCGACTCGAAAATATGTTTCTGTCTCGACTCGTGTCTCGACTCGACAGTCTCTGTCTCGACTCGACTCGAATTCGAGTCGAGACGTCTCGAAATTCGAGTCGAGACAAAATGTACGAGTTAAAATATATGCACACATCAGCCAGACCATCATGACTACCTACCTAATTGTCAGTATGTCGACTTTTGGCATGGATAAAAACGGCGACACGTCTTGGCATACACGCAATGATCCTTGATAGGTCGCTGGAGAGAGCTGGCACCACATGTGCTCACTCAGGTTACCTAATTCCCGTAAATTCCGGGAAGGGGGGCGATGTGTTCTGACGTCACGTTCAATCACATCCCACAAGGGACATCACTCAAATGTCCGGCTCCAATTTCAATGAAATTTTTTTTGCTGATAGAAGGCATGTATGCATCATTACTTGTGATGACAAATTTTTGCCATGGTGCATGTTTTCTATTTTTTTTAATAACTTTTAAGAGTTGTGATGTGGTTATTAGAGATTACTACAGAAGTCCCTTACTACCCTTTGTAAACGGAGCGTTAATGAAGAAAAGTGAAGAAAAACCATGTGGATACATATAAGTCCTGGGGGGAAGTCATATGGTAGATATGACCTTGATGGCAGCCATCTTGAAATCCGCCATTTTGAATTAAGGTCAAGTTTTCAAAATGGGAATAGGGAAATATGATACATAATTTCGGGCTAGAATTTAATTAGAAAAATAATGGTGAGGTTAGTTTTAAGATACACCCATTTGGGGGAAAGTTACAGGCATATTAATTGTTTTTACTTACTGTGTGCGTAAGTCTCTTCTTACTTTCGTCTCAAGACCTGTAAATCGATCGCAACGGCAGAGCCCGGTTTCGCACTAGTGTTTAGAAATCTGTAAACTCACTTGAGGCAATATTTGTGGATTATTGCCTCACACACACACACACACAGAATCAGAGTCCTCACACACCAAGGGTGAGAGCTGTGCCACTGACAAGGGAACCTTCCGAAAATGATAGTTGCAGGGAAAGATGTGGCCTATGCCAATTGAAAGAGCTGTAACAGAGATTTTCATTTCCAAAAAATTAGCTGCCCATAGCAATAGGTTCAAGAAATATAAGGGGTGGAAGTTCGGGAAACAGCAAGGTTGGACAAAGGAGGAAAAGTGCAAATTCCGCAAAAAAGGGGGCACGGCAAAATACAATGCTGACAAGTGATATATAGAAAGAGACTTGTCACAATAGGTAACAAAACAAATGAAGGCCACCAGTAGGGTTAACAGTGTTGCCAACTGCAATGAAAAGTACATGTTTTGCAAAGAGCACTATATGAAGTGAGTGCAATATTCAGTGTCAACCTGTAATGTAGAACATAAGATATGACGTGTATAACCAGTGGTACAATCTAACAAAAGAAAATAGAAAAAACAGAAGTACGAAAAATACGGAAAAGATGGAGTTGGCCATAATGCGCCACATTTGATCACGAGCTGTGCGTATTAGAATGAACAAAACAAGAAGCACCAACTATGCAGGAAACCGACGTACCTAGTGTCGAAAAGAAAAACGAGTTCCAAAGTTCGCAACACTGGCCATGAACATCCAGGCAAGTCTAATATAGTTAGGCCAGTCGCTTCACAAAAAGAAAATTCCGGCAACAGGCATCACTCGGAATGCATCAATGCCTAGAGTGATTGAGGCAATGTCAAGTCGGGGAACATGAAATGGTTGGGTTGAGCCAACAACCGATAATAGAAGTAGTGAACATTATGTCATGGCTGGGTCGTATGTAGGAATATACAGGGTGTCCCACCAAACTTTGTGACCTAAAAAATTTGCAAAACGAACAAAAATGTGACGGATTCAGTTGTGCAGGAATGTACCAATGTCAGGGGGTGATAAAAGACTGTGAGAAGCAAGTGCCCCCAGGAGCCAACATCAAACTTTCAAATATCAACAGAGACCGAGTGGTACCTCTTTTGAGAGATCATGGACTGTGCAACAACACCTATAGGAAACATTTGCTATATGAAGCATGATTTTCAAAATGACCTCCACAAATATATGTTGGTCTTAACATGGCATTGAACATTGCGATCTCAAATTGCTGCGAAGCGAAAAGAGATCTTGCAAATCCAATTGCACAGGAATGTACTCATGTCGAGGACCAAGAAAACTTTGTAAGAAGCAAGTCCCCCAGGGCCCCCATCATAAGGCTCGAGGGGTCAACCGCAACATTTCAAATGGGAACAGGAAGCGGATGATATTTCTTTGGATAGATGCAATACCGCCTATAAGAAACATTTGCTATATGAAGAACGGGTTTCAAAATGGCCGCCAAAAATGCACGTTGTTCTTATCACCGAGCAGATATTTTGGCGGCCATTTTGAAATCCCATATAGTAAATATTTCTGATGTGCGTTGTTGCATATTCCAAGATTTATCGAAAGAAATATAACTCGACCGATGGTGCTATTTGAAATTTTGAAGTTGGCCCCCTGGGATCCTATGATGGGGCACTTGGGGGCACTTGCGTCTCACAGAAGTTTGTCGCTCGCTGACATGGGTATATTCCTGCGCAACTGGATGTGGCACATTTTTTCGCTTTGAAACTATTTCAGTCGCAGAGTTAGGTGGAACACTCTGGATATATCATATAGGCGGTGATAGTACTCCAGACAGCAGCACACAGCAGATCAAGCCTTTGATTATGTTTGCTTTTTACAGGTGTGGATATGTGATAGAAAGAACACCAAAGGTTCCGACACCTCTAGAGTACTGTTTCGAGACATTCACAGGCGATCATTGTACCATGTGTGACGGATTGGGAGTATTCCGCTGTGGACACTGCAAATGTATATTCTGTTTGGACCATTGTCTCATCGAACAATTGCACGCTACAATGTTGACGAGCATGTACAAATGATGCGAAGGCTAATGCCTGTAGCCGGAATTGGCCTTTGTGAAGCGAGTGGCCTAACTATATTAGAATTGTCTGGATTTTCATGGCCAGTGTTGCCAACTTTGGAACTCGTTTTTCTTTTCGACTCTAGGTACGTCGGTTTATTGCATAGTTGGTGCTTTCTTGTTTTGTTCATTCTAATATGCACAGCTCGTGACCAATGTGGCGCATTATGGCTAACTTCGTCTTTTCCGTATTTTTCGTATTTCTGTTTTTTCTATTTTCTTTTGTTAGATTGTACCACTGATTATACACGTCATATCTTATGTTCTACATTACAGGTTGACACTGAATATTGCATTCACTTCATATAGTGCTCTTTGCAAAACATGTACTTTTCATTGCAGTTGGCAACACTGTTAACCCTACTGGTGGCCTTCATTTGTTTTGTTACCTATTGTGACAAGTCTCTTTCTATATATCACTTGTCAGCATTGTATTTTGCCGTGCCCCCCTTTTTTGCGGAATTTGCACTTTTCCCCCTTTGTCCAAACTTGCTGTTTCCCGAACTTCCACCCCTTATATTTCTTGAACCTATTGCTATGGGCAGCTAATTTTTTGGAAATGAACATCTCTGTTACAGCTCTTTCAATTGGCATAGGTCCCATCTTTCCCTGCAACTATCATTTTCGGAAGGTTCCCTTTTGAGTCACAGCGGCCACGGGGCTAGGTCGAGTCCACTTTACGTTCATAGTTTCTTAGTACATAAATGTTACGATTATGAAATAGATTTTCCTTAATGAGCTGCATAAAAACAAAAGCTTTCGAAATGCATTAAACAATTAGCTCGATTTGAATGTGAACTTAAAGTTATATCAGAGTGTAAATACGGATACGCACCAAAGCTCGAAAACTTAATACACTATTTCTCCTATATAGTCAGCATGTATCAAGCAATCGTTCAGCTTTCATTTGAGAGGATGGAAATCGAAGGCCCCTGAACAACTACGTTACTAATGTGCGGAATGTATTTATCTTACAGTGAACTGCTTTGATGCCAAGTGGCCTAACTCCAAAATTGAAATTTTCCAGGAGTGAAAGTTGAAGTTCAACAGTGTTTACAAAAATCCTTTTAAAAAATACCTATTCATAGAAGTGAATGGTACTTATCTGTACTAGTTCTTGGCATCCAAGCAGTCCATTTATTGTATTACTAGCTTAATATACCCATTCTTCGCATGGGGGCTGTATTTGGAAGTCAACACCTGTGGAAGTATCACCATTCATTTCAGTGACCGCGAAAACTATGGATTTGACACTAGTATCAATCAATATGGGCTATTTATACATGTCTCGGTATTCCTCACCCGCTGAAACCCGGCCCGCATACAGTAGTAGATGAATTTGCAAGTCATCGCTGATGGAAGTGTCACCATTGATCTCAGCGACCGTGAAAACTATGGATTTGACACTAATGTCGATCAATTTGGATACTTTTACTACATGTCTCGCTAAACGCCCCCCTGAGACCCCCTGGTTCCAATTTTGACAAAAACGCTTCGCCTTAGACTGGGACCTGGATCAAGGTATCGGTGACCAAAATTTGGTAACTCTCGGTCAACTTGTCTGGTCCCCAGGTCGGTCCCAGTAAACGTCCCCCCCGAGACCCCCCTGGTTCGAAATTTAAAAAAAAACGCTTCGTCTTGATCTGGGGCCTGGACTAAGGTACCCGTGACCAAATTTTGGAAACTCTCGGTCCACTCGTCTGGTCCCCAGGTTGCACACACACAGACAGACAAACACACAAACAAACTCTTTATTTTATTTATATTAGATAAGATATACTATGTAAAATAGTCTCGTATCATAATATGTGATGTACAACAAATGTTACATTATATATTATCCGTAGCTCGTGATATGCTGCAACATATTAAAGCCTCAGAATAGTTGGGCAAGCGAATAATCCAGAAGTTACGTAACCCTATTGCGTTCATGGGAACGAAAACACAATAATTATAACTATGCTAAATTACTATAGACTACCAACTGCTCATTCAGAGAATTTATGAAGTTGACTTTATCGCAATAGTTTTGTACAAACTAGATTTAGACTACGGATAATAGTTTTATACAAACTAGATAATCAATTATTATTATTATTATCATTATATGTGCAGTACAACCAAATACAACGACATTAACTATTAGTTCTAATTAACTGAATTGAGCTGAAAACTAAATCTTGATCTTTAAAGATTAACTATTAATTTTATGCGTTCTGTAACTTTCTGAAGGAATAAAAGCTGGAATTGGTTTCAAGGCTGTTTCTGAGTGAATACTTTCTTCAAAATAATATTAAAAATTATAGAAAAATTTTCGAGACATTCGAGTCGAGTCGAGATTTTTAAGAGCCGTCTCGACTCGACTCGTGTCTCGACTCGAAAATTCGAGTCGAGAAATACGTTTGTCTCGACTCGTCTCGAATTTTATAAAGTGTGTCTCGACTCGAATCTCGACTCGAATTCGAGTCGAGTCGAGTCGAGATTCGAGACATGTCTCGACTCGAGCGCATCCCTAAATATCTCCCAAATCCAGGAACTTGTTGTGGGCTTGTTTGTCGTTGTTTCGAACAGCACACTTATTTATCGTTGCCAGCGATTGTGTGGTGGTATTCTTGTAGATCCAGTAGCTAACACGTGCATGACCTTGCTCAAGACATAGTCTATGCGGCCTCGAACAGGCATTTGCTGCTATGTCAGACAGAGGGCAGAAGGAGCGATGCTGTAGCCAAAACAGGTAACACCAGCGTGTAGAGTCCGAGAGTGATGAACCTCTGTAGTGAGTCAAAGTGGTCCGTGTATTAAACAAGGTGTCGTGCATTGAGTTCTACTACCCCTGTACATTACAATCTCGTGACGGGACGAATACGAAACTTCTACAAGCAGTGAAACCTCTTTGATTGTGTTGATGTTTGAGTGATTGTAGTAGGAAGTGTCGGTAGTAAATAACATTCATGCGGTATACGAATTTGGAGGCATTCCAAATGCTCATGATTTTAGGGGAATGTCGGAAAAATTATAGGGCTGCAGCTCGATTATACGCTGAACGCTATCCACAGCGACAAGTTATTTCCCACAATCTGCTGCGGGGATTAGCGGCACGATTGCGGCAGACAGGCAACATGCGTGGACGCTATGGTGTCCGCAGAAGAATCGTACAAAATGAAGACGTTGTCATTGATGTACTTGCCGCTATTGAAGTAAATCCTCATGTATCTTCGCGGCAGATCGCACGAGATCGTGGTATAAGTCAAGGTAGTGTGCTGCGTATTCTGTGGAAATCACATTTTCACCCGTACCACCTCTCTCTGCATCAAGAACTAAGTGATGCGGACTGTAATTTGCGGCTTCTGTTCTGCAACTGGGTGATCAATCGGGTGAGAGAACATCCGAATTTCATTCACTTCATTTTATGGACTGATGAAGCGACATTCTGCAGTGATGGCAACGTGAATCTCCACAATGCACATTACTGGGCAGCGGAGAACCCTCACTGGATGAGAGAAGTCAATCGGCAACACCGATGGCGCATTAATGTAGGGTGGCATTGTAGGGACTCAGGTCATTGGGCCATGTTTTTTTGCTGGTCATTTAAGAAGTGCAATGTTTCGTCATTTCTTGCGACACCATCTACAGCAGTTATTGGAAAACGTACCGCTCCATATACGTCAGACGCTGTGGTTTCAATTATATGGCTGTCCAGCCCATAATGCTGCCATATGTAGGGAAGAGCTAAATGTTCTATTTCTGCAACGCTGGATCGAAAGAGGTTCCAATCCACAGTTTCCTCCGCGATCGCCCAACCTTACTTGTATGGACTATTTTTTCTGGGGTCGAATTAAGGATCTTGTGTATGTCAACCGACCAACTACAATTCGCAACATGCAAGACCGCATTACAATCGCATTCCGGACCATCAACGTGGCCGAGTTGGAAGTTGTTGCTCACATTTACGTACAGCGAATAAATCGCTGTATTGCTGTGCGGGGACATCACTTTGAACATTTGTGGAAGCCAAGGGGCATCGACTACACTCCGCAGAAGGTAAGCTGATTCTTTAGCTCTTTACTCATCTTTCTCCAATGGCTTGATTGCAACGCCTCAGCTTTCTGTCATCATGTTTTGTTCCATGCTTTGGCAACAGCACATTCGGTTCGTCTTTCTTCGTTGCAACCAATAGTTTCTTCTTCCATTTTGTTATAGCGTCGTACATTGTCCCTCACCATAGTTCTCCCCATACATTGCGCTTCTGTCGCACCCATACGCAAACCACTCTCTGCAAATATTGCGTATGTCATTGGTTCCCTATTTAGAGCTTCATTCAACAGCAGCAAATGTACCTCTGCTTATTGTTACAGTATGTACCCTTCCCCCGTCGTGGTCTCTTGCTGACGCCATTGTTGTCGCCACTTATACGGTGTGATTCCGCGTATATACAATTGTACGTTCCGTTCGTTTCAGACCAGTATGTACTCTTCCCTTTGATTCCGCATGCAGAAACCCTCGCATCATCTGACTTTGACCTAGTAATGTGATCGTGTTGCTGCCACAGAGGAAGAAATATGCCAACCTGTTTCCTCTCGACGTTTCTCCCATTTTGCGCTTGTTTCAATGCAGGCACAACCAACCCCTGTTTCCATTTCAAATTTTGAAGTTGACCCCCGTTGGAGATATTCACGATACGCCCCTGGTGTCGCTACTATTTTTATTGCATTCTACACATACGATTTGGTAGTTCAATTGTTTGTTTGACGGCTCTATGTGCATTATTAGCCGAAATAAAGACCTGCTACGGGTAGTCAGATACAAGTATGCAACAACGCCTCTAGCGGCTAAATGGGAAAGGATATGACAAAGTTTGTCCTCTAAAAGTTGAATAACATTTAATTCCTTTCGAACGATTCCAACAGTTATACCACTTTCCATTTCAAATTTTGAAGTTGCCCCCCGTTGGAGGTATTCAAGAGACGCCACTGGTCTCGCTACGATTTTTATTGCATTCTACACATACGATTTGGTAATGCATATATAATGAATTTATGCATGGTGTGCATTAATGCATTCATTTATGCATTAATGAATATTTATAGGAGCTATTGTGCAAAAGACACTATCAAACTTGGGCTAAGTGGGTATTAAAAAGCACGAATGCTATCTAACCGAACCAGGGTAGGAGGGCAGTACAAAGGGCCCGAGCTGTACGTCCGTAGGGAGCAGGTGCGTCAGCGACTGTGGATATGGACATAAACAAGGATAGCGTAAAACATTGTATATGGCATAAATACACTTACCTTAAGGGTTAGATTATGTATTGGTACGTTACTAAAGACGTAATAAGTAATATCCCAATATGTTTTTATTGCTTGCATATCTATGTTTCAAAGTAATGTAACACATTACTAACGTAAATTCCATAATTCTATGGATCCCTCAACTCTTGGACACTTCTATGGTTGAGCGTCATGAGTTAGC
Source organism: Thermobia domestica (assembly GCF_964235325.1). NCBI lineage: Eukaryota > Metazoa > Arthropoda > Insecta > Zygentoma > Lepismatidae > Thermobia > Thermobia domestica. The sequence continues at coordinate 22,710,032 of NC_137461.1, forward strand.
ACACTGATTTCATATACTACACTGTATTTTGTTTATTGTTACTGGCTACTTTATGGGTGAATCCATGCTACTTTATGGGTGAACACTAGACTTTCATTAATGTACTTCTACGTGGATACATATATCTCATGTAAGAACACAACATATTTATATTATTTACATACTGGTTTATTAAAATATTATTACAAATTTGTTTCGTATTTACAAACATGTCGATCAGTACAGTAAATCTCCATCAAATATCTTAAAACATTTTCTGCTTTCAATTTAATACAAACAATTTAGTGTACACATAAACAAAACCAGGTTCAAAATCTAAAAGTGTAACATTAGTCAAGAAAAAATGGTTCTTTGTGACTCCTGGTGACAATGTAAAGCGTGTAACTCGTTGTGACCGAGGCAATAATATACCAACTCATTAACAGTCCTTGAGAGATGCTAACATCACTTTTTGTCAAGGATATTATAAAATAGAGGCTCTGCCTATATGCAACTTCATCCTATTACCTCAATGAAACCAAAAAACAATCGAGCATCGACACATCTGATTGGCTACTCTCGTTTCCGCCATGAATGTTGGCTCAAAACATTGCGATCTTATTGGTTGGAGCAGGCAGTGTGGGTGTGGCGAAACTATGATGTATAGCTTCATGATTTTGGTGTATAGCCGTATCCTCTATTTTGTAACATCCTTGCTTTTCACAAACTTCATTGCTGGTAAGAAAATTTGGTTTAGTTTGTAATTCCACAATATGTCCACTTTCATGCAAGTAACTTTCTTTAAACAGGATTGGCACTGTTATTATTCATAACTAACGTAGATTCAGAGTCCAACTTTTTCTTCATTTCTTCCGCGGATTCCAAATCATTAGTTGTTACTTTACACATGTGCACAACCAACAAATGGTAAAAATGGAAACTGAATGCGACAAAAATAACTAACACAGGTACAACAATAACTGTAGCAGCCCAGGCAGACGTGAAAGAGTAATCCCAAAATTTTACCCAACACAAAATCGCCAATTCTACTAAAAACAAGAACAGACCCAAAATGGTTGAAAACGCCCAAGCGAGTTCAATATACCATTTCAATTTCTCATGTGGCGATTCGTCTACGAGTTCTAGTACGTTCAGTCTGCAGATGGAGTCGATATTCGGCAGGATATAAGTGCTAATCATCAGGGCAAAGATATGGACAGATACCAAGACTGTCGTGCACACAGAGAACATTACAAACAGCCATTCGGGAACATATGTAGGGTCATTGATCTGCAGCTCCACCATTGCAACCTTTCAAAAGAAAGAAACTAAAGTTAAATACAAGTGCATATAAAGTAACTTAGATACGTTATTGATAAGTTATTTAAAAATTACAAAATTAAACCTATAATTTGAACAGAAAGTCAAGAATTTGAAACAATTTCCAGACATAGTTATTCGAAAACTCAAATGGGAATTTCTAATAACATACATTAGAGCAGAGGTCTCGAACTACAGCCCGCAGACCAACACTGGCCCACGAGTACCATCAATCGGGCCCGTCACAATTTATTTAGATTAAATTCTAAAATTTTTACTAAGTAAATCAAGCAAAATAGTAATAAGATGTTTTCATACGTACAGCCAATTAAGAAAATGAAATGAAATGAAATCTTTAAGTTTTACGTCCCACGATTATGCCGGTTAGGCTAAAGGAGACGGTGATGATGAGAGATGAGTGAAAATGGTGGAATGAGGAAAGTGGGAGGAAACGGGAAAACACCGAGAAAACCCACGCACACTGTGTTTGTCCACCACAAAGTTCACGTGGCGGGGGCTGGGATCGAACCCGGGACCCGAAGCACCAGAGGTGAACGCTCTACCATTGAGCAGCCAATTAAGAAATTCAATTACTAAGTACATAGTAAAATTGAACATTTTAACTGTAATTAAATATATGAGATTTATCCATAAAAACTTTCAAAAGTGGCATACATAAGAATTGACACAATGAAATTAAATATTATAATTATGATTAATGAAATTTGTGTAGCTGTAATTGTGTATTTCATTTTGGAGAATGGTTTTTCATACCAGATAAGTACTTTCGAAAGTAGAAAGAATGCCAAGTTTATGCAGGTGATAAAACTGTGTGAGCGGAAGACACTCATAAAATTGCAGCAATGACGAATTTAAATATTTTTCTTCAAAAATATCACTACACTGCAAACCAGTCATTTTCATTTGAAATTCTGGGGCAAAGGTTCCTATGTTGGCGTAAAAAGGATTTTTTTTTTTTAATTTTTTGATGTTTGCAATTGCATCAAAATCTGAAAAACAAGACATTTATTTTTAAAGCACCACAGGTTCAATTGAAAAATCCACCAAAAATAAAATCTCAGTTTGTCGACTGAATGTTTAGCACGTTTACAAATGCGTGAAACATTTTTCTTTTCTTTTCTTTTCTTTCTTTTTTTTAATGGGAATAGAAACGAATTTTTTTTTTGTCAAAAAGACAATGTAAGTGTATATATCAGGAGGAAGCTGTTTTTATCTTTGCAATTTTGAATTAAGACCATTTACATATTTAGTTAAATCTGTTTCCACTTATTGTTGTGTTACTCAGCCAGAGGATGATTATTTTCATTCAAAAAAATTTCGATTATTGTTCGGAACTCAAAAAATCGCGTTAGAACTTTTTTTTGCACCTAAGCCAGCATAACACAGTAAAATGGTAAGTCGTTTCCTCCATTCTCTTCAATAAACTCGCAAAATTGACGAAGATTGAGAGCATGTGATCTGATATAATTAACAACTGACATAACTGGCTTTGAAACTTCTGACATATCCAAGCATTTTCTCCACAGATTGTTGATGAATTCTGCAATGTACGATTAATGCTTTTGAATCTCAGTCATTTTTACAGCCTTTGATATAAGAGGAACGATACCTTTATTTATTTACTCATGCTCTTGCCACCATCAGTAGTGATACGCTTTGTTTTTTCTCAATTGAAAATGTTTTCTTCTGAACAGCATTGTTCAACTCCTCTAAAAATATCTTCATGTTAATTCAGATGGATCACTAGGTGTTCTCGGTGATTGCCAGATAGTGTCGAGTGTTTACTGGTGTCAGATAATAAAGGAAGTAATTATGGAATTCTGCTTGAATACTTATTCGAAAAATTAGTTTTCGACCCTTACCGAAATTCACAGCTAAGTTCCGCTTCTCGAACTGCAACGCTAGAATCCAGGAATCTTCTTATTGTGGCTACCATAGTGAACGTACAAATTTGGCAACAACGCATTATGGCGTTCTGCGCAAGTTTCTTCTCAAAATCTATTTCCTTATATGTAAATTAAAATTTAAATAGAATGTGAAACATAACACGAAAAACGGTCAAACAATATGTCTATTTCGTAAAAAGATCGTTACTTTAAAATACTTTCCACACAAAAATGAATATTTCATAAAACTAAGCGCTTGTAGTAAGATCGAACAGCAAAGTCTTCAACACCAGTCGTCTTTCGTATGACAAGCAACGTCTTTTCTTCCCGGTAGCCACGTGCCTAATACTGGAAAAGAAAGGGATCAGAAGTAATCAGAAGCATATGTAGCATATCCTTATTCGTAATAGTTCGATAAAATTTGCGCGAGTAAATATTTGTAGGTCTTTATTCCGAAATTCCTGTGCCTCTTCAGAAAGCTGACCTATTGCTAAAAGGGCATTCTGCATTACAGCCGATCCACGAACTAGTATTTTCTGGACACTGGCAGGCATATAGAACCAACTGTAAAGATGTTTGGCTGTCACCAGTGCATAACTGTCTAAAGCCTTGGAATCAACGTCAAGTCCAGAGTTCATTACAGATAATATCACCGAAAAACGTGTAATTAGTTGTTCAGAAATCCCCATTATTTGCGAACATTGGCGTGGGTCCGCAAAAAATCTCTTAGCAGTGTTCCAATCATTGTTTGTTCCACTGCCTCTTGCTTTGGGTCTATCAACATTAAGGCCTACTTTTCCTATAAACTGCTTTTGAGTCTTGTGTTTCCGTGATTCCAGTAGTTCCTAGTGCTTCTTCGAACTTTCCATGTCTTGAAATTTAGTCTATATGCAATATGGAGGAGGCACTCAAAAAAATTGTATGTGCACATGTAACACTGACAATCCAAAGCAAAATGTGGATGCGTCTACGTATTTCATAGAAACTCTTTCTCTAAATAGTTTATTTCTTTGGGATAGAAGATGTTTTGCAAATATAACACATTCGAAATTTCTTGTCCATAAGTGCATTATACACTTTTCCATCGACTGATAATGAGCTCGTGATGAACAGTAAATTGGGTTCCATTCACGTTCATAGTTGATGGATGATGATTTTGAATCTGCTGTTCGATGCACTGAACTTCATGTATTGTCACATCTTTCGTTTCCTTGCAAAACCGAAATCTTATAGCGAAACAAAATCTCGTTGATGACGTTTAAGGATTCTGCCACACTACAATTTCCTCGCCTAGAACTAGCAGAATTGGCACGAAAGACGTAAACAGCAGGTCTTCCTCAAAATATATCATGACCTGCTGTAATTTCTGCTTGTATACACTGTAACCTATACTTCCATCGCAACCCAATTTAGATATTAGTCAAATATCTGCGCTGGGTTTTCTCGCTGGGAACACACCTGACTTTGCAGTCGTTACCTATCAGAATACGTTCAACTCTTTTTGTCCAATAAAGCCTGCAATTTAATTTCTGAACTGACACCTAAAACAATAGTACTCTCATCTGACGGGTAACAATCTTTCTTAGCCTCGATTAATTGGTGATAACTTAAATAGATGTCTGCGTTCCGTGTTTTGGCACCAAGACGTAGACAGTTTTATTGGCTTTTGGTTAACTGAGCATCGAGAAACAATGCAAGCACCTCTTCTTTGGTGCACGGTTTCAGTGAAATGCTCTGCTCCTTTGCGCTCATAAACGCTTGTCTCATCTTACGAGCTGCAGTCGGAGTTGTTTCTGTCACCTCACGAAGTACTTCTGTTGCATTTTCTTGTCCTGGTTCCTGAAGACTCATTTTGGCAGCAAAGACCAGTTCCGATGCACTTGCAGATTTGCGTTAAGTCTGTCACTAGATTCTCTTAAATTCTTCGATGGACGACAGCAAGGATTTGATCGACGTAACATCTGCCTCTGGACTATAAACGTCAGTTCTTCATCAAGCCATTCTGTATGTGTCTTCAGAAATATGTCATGATTTCTTCCACTATTATACAGTTTTTGGTACACCCGGCTGCAAAATCTGGAAACAGTTCGTCGAATGGCTTCACTAACTTGCGCTGGGTGATCACCAAGGTCCAATTGCGTCAAAACTCAGGTCTGGGTATGCCGTATTTGCTCCCTTTGACAATGCCGTTTCATTTCTCTTATTTTCTTATAGAACTGGATGCGTCTTAGCTTAATGATGAACCTCATGCAAGTAAAAAGTAAGAATTATTAATTTTGGTGTCCTGTCAGCATACACAATCACAAAGAAACATGTATTTCACGAATTCGCACATATTGGCACCTAAACTTCCTGAAAAACAATTCGTCATGTATTATTCTTTCGGACCATTTCAACAACTCTTCTGGGGAAATCTGGGCACTACACATTCTGGGGAAATCTGGGCACTACACATTCTGGGGAAATCTGGGCACTACACATTCTGGAATATCTGGGCACTACTCATTCTGGGGAAATCTGGGCACTACACATTCTGGGGAAATTTGGGCACTACAGATTTCAACAACTCTTCTGGGGAAATCTGGGCACTACACTAAACCTCTGCAGGTTTGGAGACCTTTTGCTAAAACAAATTAATTTTGTCACATTAACATATTTTGATCGAGAAAACGTACATATAGAAGATACTGCATAGACATTTTGGACAGTTGCAGTGCTTGAGAAGTATGTTGGTGCCGTATATATCAAATGTTTCTTATAACCACATACTCTTAGGTACCAAGCCATGAACTTGAATGACAAATATTTTATTTGACAGCTATTTCACAGACATGTTCACAATTGTTAACTTCTACCCTTTCTAACTCACAGATTACATGTTACTCGTGCTCACTGTTTGTATATAGCAGCGTTTCCCACTGGTGTGTCGTGAATGGCCCTGGTGTGCCGCGAGGAGTCGAAACAAAATTAACAATTTTATATTAAATAGCAATCAAATTGCAAAACTTAGGGGAAAATGTATATTTGTATTTCACATTACTATGAATTTACAATTTTAAGTTTCATATCGTGTTACTGTTCTGTACATTTTTAATGTTGAAAAACGTATTTGTTATCATTGTTATGACCATTATTGCATCTTTATTGTTGCAGACTCTTTCGTAACTTGAAAATTTAAAATATCATTCAATCCTTTCGACAAATTGCTTACATTTATGTTTTAAAAGTAAAAGAGATTTGTTTGTTCGTTCGTTATTTAGTGATCTTCCTTCTTAGTAAAAGATTGGATAGTTTTTTTTTAAAAAAAAAAAAAAGAATGCGTATTTTTAAAAACCTGAGTTCAATATTTCATTGCAATTGTTTTGTATTTTTAAAGTAGAATGAAAAATAAGCATAATGATTTACCACGGGGAAAACCCAGTGATCGAGCTTTCTTCTCTGTGAGAAGATCAATAATCACAGAAAAATACCGCTGTGTTTTATATTTACAAATAATAATATCTATAAGTGTGGCGCGAGAATCCAAGTAACACCCGTAGTGTGCCGCAAGTTGAAAAAGGTTGGGAAACGCTGGTATATAGCAAACTATGGATATTTCGTAATCCATACTCCAAACCAGTGTCCTTGTAATGCAAATTTCAAAAATTGGGTTTTGGCCACTGTTTTGCTCATCCTGAACCACCGTGCAATGTTAAAAAAGAGAAAAACAAGAAAACGTTGTATTACTTAAATTGTAAATGAAAAATGAAGTCTTTCAGGTTTACACTCCGTGGTTATGCTTTATAGACTTATGAAGACGGATGATTACTGAAAGTGAGTAATTATGAAAGAAATTGATGGAATGAAAATGTGGGTGAAACGATCATTCTCATGACCTGGGATCGAACTAGGGATCCCTAGCACCAGAGGTGAGGGCTCTATTACTGAGCCGTCGTGCCCTCACCCTTCAGCTGTAGTTTTTATAATATCGTCATATCAGAAACCATTATTCGACCCGACTTACATAGTCTTTTCATATATGTATCCATAACTAACTCAATGGTCTATGGCAGCGTTTCCCAACCGGTATGCCGCAGCACACTGGTGTGCCGCGAATAGGTCGCTGGTGTGCCGCGAGGAAATCGAAACAAAATTGTTAATTCTATAGGAATCAAATTGCAAGACATAGGGAAAAATGTATATTTGTATTTTACATTTACTATGAACCTCTACTATGAATCTACAAAAGTTTCATACTGTGTTACTTTTCTGTACATTTTTAATGTTGAGAAAAGTATTTGTTGTCATTGTCATGACCATTATTACTTCATTGTTGTTGCAGTTTATTTCGTAACTTGAAATTTTAAAATGTCATCCAATTCTTTTGACGAAGCAAACATGCGTAAAAATTACCTACATTTGTGTTTTAAAAGTACAAAAGAGTTGTTTATTCGTTCGTTATTTAGTGATCTTCCTTTTAAGTGAAAGGTTGGATACAGTTTTCGAAAGAGAAAATGGATTTTTAAATAACCCGAGTCCTATATTTCACTACAATTGTTTACTATTTTTAAATTAGAATGAACAATAAGCATAATGATTTACCACAAAGGAAAACCAGTCATCGAGCTTTCTTCTCTGTGAGATCAGTAGGCCTAATCACAGAAAAAAACATTACGGTATTTCATATATATACAAATAATAATAATAATAATAATAATAATAATAATAATAATAATAATAATAATAATAATAATAATAATAATAATAATAATAATAATAATATCTATATATATGAATGTGCCGCGAAAATTCAAGTTACACCTGTAGTGTGCCGAAAGTTGAAAAAGGTTGGGAAACGCTGGTCTATGAAATCTACAGGTTTAATGCCGTGTTCACAAAACTGAGTCATAGTCTCCATTGCCTTCTGTCCTTAGCCAACTCGATCTAGTTTTTACTTTATATTCCTGTTTCTGCGAGATCTATCTTAATATTGTCCTTCCGTTTCCTCCTAGCTCACAGAACCATTTACTTGAAAGGTTAGAGGAAATATGATACGTTGTACATTACTTAATATAAATATAATATTTATGTATACCACATAAAGCTTTACTCATTGCCGGCCTATGTTAAAACGGAGTTCTATTAAAATGCTGCCAAAATGTCTTGAGCCGTGGCAAAAATGCGAACTAAAACTCACCCTTGACACACCCACGCGTTGAGCCAATAAGGGTTCAGCTGCTGCTAAACGAGAGACCCTCAGCGAAAGGGAGTGGAATTCCTTCAGCCGATAGCAGCGCTCGGAACGGAAGACTAGGTATCAAGTCAATGTCAACATTTTTTAACTTTTTTTTTTTTTTTTTTTGCTATATAGATTCCTCTTGGACCATATCGTATAAAATCCTTTAACAGTCTTTTAATTAGCATATTATCTATCATAATATTATTTTTGTATTTTTTTTACTTTAGTTATACTTATTTTTACAACAATTACTTACCATAGCAAAACCAGCTAATAATTCAGATGTTGCTGCAGTAGCTTTTAATTTCGCTCTCCCTAAATGCATTCGTCGCCATGATAACCCCATTGGTGTCAGAGATCCATCGGGGTTTTCATCTGGCTCGGTGGGAATACTCTAGAAGAAACAAACAAATATTTACGGTACGACGTTCGAATCTAACAAAAAAAATTTTTTTAGACACTTTTCTAAAACACTCCTCTTTGTGAGTATCTAAGACGTGGACGAAAAGTTACCTTATAGCTACTTGTATTAAAGTATATTAAAAAATTGTCTCCTAACTCCCTTTAAAAGTGGAGTTTCAGAAAACGCTGCAGTACGTATCCACTTGCTTTTAATGAGGAGTTTAGATATCAAGTTTGGTCTCCCTAATATGAGAGTCTTATGAGATGCTGTACTTTGGCAAATATTTTAACTCCTTCCTTCCCCTTAGGATATGCATTTTAATTGAAGTGGCATGATGAAAATTGATTTTGTAGGATATACAACAGTGTTCAAAAAATTCTTTTCGAACTGTTCAGCCACTTATGCGCGATGACTAGACAGACAACACTGATTTGAATGTCAATAGACAGTTATATATACGTGTATATACAAAATCTCCCCTCTCCTATCTAAGCAGGATTTTCGGAAACAATAAAATATGTATTTCATTATTCTCACTTGAGAAATTACATATCGAATTTCACATTTCAAACGTAAGTGACTCCTTACATTGAACATTTTATGAATAAAAAGTGGGAAATTTTAATGTTATAGGAATTTTCTCCCCTTCTTCAGTTAGAAGCGGAATTTTGGAAAACGCTTAAATATGTTTTGATATATTTTTAGTTAATATTTTGCATACAGAATCTCACATCTTAAACTTAAGCAAATCCTTACATTCGGCATCTGCATAAGTAGTGAGAACGTTTAGTATTATGTAAATTCCTTTTTTCCCCTTTAGATTCCCGAAAGTTTCAATAATGCTAAATCACATGTTCAGTTATTTTTAATGACACATTTACATATGATGCTTAAAAGCCACGTTTTGTAAGGTTTATAAAATAATAACGTTATCATCATGCATAACTCACAGGACGTGGATTATGGCTTATAAAGTAAGTCGTATTTTGCTTAAGAGTGATTTTATTGAAGTACGTAAAGAATATATATAACCAACACCATAGTGAATTAAAGAAGTGATATAATACAGGTAGTATCATAATACAAAATAACAATAGTAGTACAGTGATATGAGGTTTAAATTGATAAGGAGTTTGTCCATTCGTTCTCTCAAGATTTAGTGGTCGCCAAGATTTAGTGGTCTCTTCACACAGTAACAAGTCATGTTATGCAAAAATACTACGCGTAAAGCATACTCACATTTGGTTAGGTCCTTCCATATTCATTGGCTTAAAATACGCCACTGTGCCAGGCGACTCAATGGTTCAGAGGCAGGGCCGTGCCGTCGGGGAGGCGAGCGGGGCGACGGCCCCGGGCGCCGAAGTAAGGGGGGCGAAAAATTCGGGAGAAAAAACTAAAAAAGATAGGAAAAATTACTTGGAATATATGTATGGGAGCGCCATCGTATACTCTCGCCCCGGGCGCTGATTTTCCACGGCACGGCCCTGTTCAGAGGTAAACGGTGCTTGTCAAGTGATGATTGATCGTTGAATGATCCATGACTGAATGAATGATGCTGACTGTTCTAAACTTCTAGTTTTCATACTAGTTTGAAAGTTATTTTGAAGTTTGGGAAAACACATGTATATACTGCTACTGACCCAGAAGATTTTTTTTTTTTTTTTTTGTTAAAATAGTCACCTTGACACTATTTATGTAATGTATTTTAATTTTTATTGGAAATTTTACTTACACGTTAGTTTTTGGCAACAAGGTTATTGGGATTTGCTTTTCTTATTTTTATTTTGTTTTTAAATTGCGTTTTATTTTTGTTTTTGGATCAGTTTTAAAGCTTTATTTACAGATGAAACATCACAAAATTCACGTGAGTATAAGAAAAACAAATGTTAATCACTCATGTCCATTAGAACTTGATAATATGCATCTCCTTAACTTCAAGGATTCGTCAGATACATGATTCTTGGTTAAAAGTTTAAACCTCCCTTAGGATTATTCTGTGGAAATTTTACGTCTCTGTATATAATAATGTGATCTGCGGATAATGAGTCAGTCGCTTTTACTATTTTAATTTATAGTATAGTCAAGATGATTGGAATTAATAAAAGCAGCGTTAAGTCAATTTGCTCCATCTCTTTATGTAAGGCTAATAAAAAAAAAAGTGCACGTAACAGACAAAGACCAACCAAAACTAGGGTGGACCGAAAAGAAGTAATTTTTTAAAAGTAATACCGCAGAAAAGTTGCGAATTGGAAAAACTAAAAAGTAAAAAAAAAGAAAGATAAAAAGAAAAAGAAAAATCAGTTTATATCTATCTACTGTAGTGGGCAGCTATTTCTTCGCATTCTATTTGCCCTGTTATTACTCTAAAGGACGAAATACTCCCAATGACTATCTGGACATTTCAGATAAACAAGTTCATTTTGAGCTACATGTGTTGCTCCCTAACAATGAGATAGTTTTGTAAGATGTACTGGTAGTGAGCCAGTCCACTCGTCACACCTATTTATGCGTGGTTTAAACAACGTCAGAATGAACGTCAACATTTCCTCTGACTCACTTAATCCCTCGATTTAAATAGTATTGAACAGCTGTGCCCAAGGGGGCCCATCAGAGGGGGCAAGGTGGGGTGCTCGCCCCCCAGAGGAAATTGTACTTCAGAATATCGAAAATCCAACAGAATTTTTACATTAGTTACAGCAAAATTTGAAACTATTTATGAAACGTCGCTTATACTTGCCTCCCCCCTTAGAAACCACAATATGGGCGCCCTTGGCTGTGCCAGTTGTAGAGAGCAAGTCCGGTGGAGATTTTCGCCTCCATCATCAATGACACACTGAGTGCTCTATTGCATTTCAAGTAATTGCGGAATACAAGGTGTACCACAGGTTAAGGCAGTTCATTGACGTATTAAATAGATAAGTTGCATTTTCAAAGTTCTTGCATTATTTTGCTAAGTCTATTACTAAAAAATGAATAACAAAAGTTATAAATTAACTACACAACAAATTGTAAAAAAAAACACAACCCCTGCCTCCTCTTCACATCTTGAGGTTACTGTAAATTATGCACGGTACTTTCCCAATCCTCTTATCACACTAACACATTAGTCGTTATATTCTTTTCTTTAGATATGTGCTATAACAACTGATAGGGCAATTATTAACTATATGTGAAACTATATTTTAAACTAGCGTCAAACCCTAAGAGAAGTCACAATGTTAAAACTTTTAAAACATAAAACTAAGAGAAGAAAATTTACCTAACATTGTAATTATTCTTGAATATATACATTAGGAAATGAAATGAAATCTTTTAAGTTTTACGTCCCGCGGTTATGCTGGTTAGGTTAAAGGAGAAGGACATTAGGATATTAGGTAAGTGTTTTTCCCTCAGTTTGAAGCGGTAAAAATTAAATTTTTACTGATACGATCTCCCTCAAGAGCTGCTACTGTTTAAAACAAAGCCTTTTCTTATTTTTGACCTTGTTCACTGTTTAAAACAAGGCCTTACCTTACTTTTTGTTATTGTTCACTGTTTAAAACCAAGCCTTACCTTACTTTTCGGTATTGTTCACTGTTTAAAACAAAGCCTTACCTTTCTTTTTGGTATTGTTCACTGTTTAAAACAAAGCCTTACTTACTTTTTGGTATTGTTCACTGTTTAAAACAAAGTCTTACCTTACTTTTTGGTATTGTTTACTGTTTAAAACAAAGCCTTACCTTACTTTTTGGTATTGTTCGCTGTTTAAAACAAAGCCTTACCTTACTTTTGGCCATGTTGTACTCTGGATATTCAAATGGAGACATCTGAATGCTGCACGATGAAGGGGAAGTATTGTAAAGAGGTACTCCAGGTGATCTATTGTGTAAAGAAGGCATAGACAAGTGGTGAGATTTGGAGTTAGTTGGTGAGTGTGTTGCATTGGTGTTTAGAGGGTTTCTGAAGTAGAGGGACGTAGGCCGTGTGGGAGGTGAGGAATAAGGAGAAGTGGGCTTAATCAGAGGCGTACAGGAACTTGCAGCAGAAGGGATAGACGTTGATGTCGTGCTGACAGAGTGTTGGCTTCCAGCAGTCGTTGAAACAGGAGAACCAGGAGTCGTTGGTAGACATGTCGGGGTGGATTGTGAAGATCTTAGGCGAGGAGGTGGTGACGGTGTGAAGTCACGATTTTTATGTTCTTCACCTGGAAGTAATTTCAATAGCAACCTTTTATTATATTTTGTTTGTTTGTTTTTAAGTTGGAATCACACTAATAACTCAGAAAATAATAATAACGCGAGCTGGTCAAGTTTCATGTTTTGGTAACGCTAATATTTACTATAGTAGAAGAGAAATACTCGAATAAAGCGAGATGGAATTCATGTGTCACCAACGGACAAAGTAGTATGTGTAGGTTCTTTCGGGGTCGTCCCGTTTCTTTCCACCATTATTCACTTACATCATTTTAGTAAAATTGCAACAGTTTACTGACAGAAGTTTGTTCTTTGTTGTGTTTTGTTAAATTACGAGGCTTGTCCGAAAAGTAAGTTAACCAACAATAGGTAATTGTTAGATAAGAGATAGCAACACTGACGTTGACCTGATCTTTTGCATGGTTCATGTGGCAGTGCAAAAGCTGTCCATGTGGGGATGAGATTTCTTAAAATCTAACGTCATCCTAGTAGTACAGCGGTGTGACTTAATGGTAGACTGCTCATATCTAGTGTGAGAGGTTCCTGAGCCGATTCCATGCCATATGAGCTTCTACTATACAACACCATGTCTATGGATCTTTTTGGGATTTTTCCGTTTACTCCCAGATTCTGATTTTACCATTTTTTTTCAATCCTCATCTTTCATCAATTATCCGCCTCTCTTCGCACAAATAGCATAACAGTGGGACGTTAAATTAATAATTTCATTTTCTTCTGACGTCAATTCAAAATCCCACCAAAAACCATGTGTAACGATATGAGGGTTGCACGCTGCCTACTCAAGTGTCAAGGTTCATTCCTTATGTATATCGTATTGATACAACGTTTGGAATATGGAGAATTATTTACGCTATATGTGCTCGAAAAGTTGACTGAAAAAAGGATGGATCAAGGAGGGCAAAAGACGTTGCAGAACTACCAAAACTCGTCAAAATAAAAATGAATACCCTATTGAAAACGAATTGCTTATTCTGAAACGCCTACTAGCAACAACAACTGTCTTTCTTTTTCTATCACTTAAATGTGATCAACATAGTGCATTCAGCTGGCAACTACTTTAAACTTATACTTAAATTGAGATTAAGGAAAGGGTTATAGTTCTCTCTCTCTCTGCTGTCGTAAACAGAAACTCCAAGTTCGTCAGATCCACTAGGTCGAGGTTTCTTAACCTGAGTGTCGCAAGAGGAATACACAGAAGTCACAGTGAACGGTGAAAAGATAAATCTAAGTAGGAACTAATAGAGATAAACTATTTTAAAAAGAAACTATTTTATATATTCCTTTTGTTGATAGATATATTTTTTATTTTCGCATTTGTGAAACACAACAAAGAATAGTCATATTGAGCCGTCCAGTTCCAAAAACAACTCTTATTCATTTACATTGTAAGGATCCCCACATTACAACAGAAGCACATGTCAATACAACACGTGTTACTAATTATAAACAGTGTAGCAGACAAGAAACCGACACAGAAGACACCGAGGGAAGCCGAAAGAAGATGGGCCTCACCAAAGGACCCGAAGAGGACAAATAAAAGCCCCAAAACCGAGGGAATTGCATGTGAGGAGAGGCATGTAGACAGATGGTTGATGCCTTACTCTCTGTCAGGACGCGGGCTTTCCTGAGGAGCGTCCTTAATTATAATTTTTCTGTTTCTGTTTCTGACCTGACATCAGTCGACCAACTGATCAACTAACCAATACCTGCCCTGAGATCGCATTGGACTAGGGGTACACCTATCTTTATCCGAGGTCGCATTGGACTAGGGATCTTCACTACAACCAAGCCTCGCAAGGCTGCCTTGGGCTGAGAGGGCTTTCATTCAAAACTCACCAAAACCAGCAGGTGCTTTGAAAACTGCCTTGAGAGAAGGGGCACCGTGCAAAACGCCTATCTCCTCTCATCTAATCAATAACAAAATAAACACTATTTTACTCTTTGGAATCAAAAACATTTCTAATTATCAATTTTTTAATAAATTGGTGAAGGGAAAAAGACTAGTCCGGACTGTCATTTAGTCTCTACCTATAAAATCATTACAATATAAAATCCCAGAAAACCGAGAAAAACTGTAGGATCGATACATTTCATAGAATTGGAAATATTTGAGGATGTTCAAGTTTTTCACAAGAACACATTGAAGTATTCCCAGTTCTACGAAACATGCAGAATTCTACATTTTTTCCCCTAACTTTTCTGGGATTTGCTGTAAATCAGCGTTTCCCAACCGGTGTGCCGCGAAGGGGCCGCTGGTGTGCCGCGCGAGGAAATCGAAACAAATTATTAATTCTGTAGGAACCAAATTGCAAGACATAGGAAAAATATGCATTACTATGAACCTCTACTATAAATCTACAATTTTAAGTTTCATACTGTGTTACTTCTCTGTACATTTTTAATGTTGAAAAACGTATTTATCATTGTCATGACCATTATTGCTTCTTTATTGTTGCAGACTATTTCGTAACTTGAAATTTTAACATATCATTCAATAAATTCAACAAAGCAAACATGCATACAAATTACCTACATTTGTGTTTTTAAAGTATAGGAGATTTGTTTATTTGTTCGTTATTTAATGACCTTCCCTTTTAGGTAAAGGTTAGATACAGTTTTCGAAAGAGAAAGTGGGTTTTTAAAAACCCGAGTCCTATATTTCATTGCAATTGTTTTCTATTTTAAAATTAGAATGAAAAATAAGCATAATGATTTACCCCGGGGGAAAATTAGTGATCGAGCTTTCTTCTCTGTAAGAAGGAGATCAGTAATCACATTAAAATACTACAGTATTTTATATTGACAAATAATAATAGTAATTATATATATAGTGTGCCGCAAGTTGAAAAAGGTTAGGAAACGCTGCTGTAAATGAACAAGAGCCGTTCTAGAACTGGACGATTTTTATTAAAGGAAACATTAGACAAAGGAAGCAGCAGTAACCAAAAAAGCTTATTTCGAACAGGAACGTTATTTGTATGTCTGGGGGAAATTGCACTGTTGTGAGTTTGAGAAACACATACCATCGCCGGCTACGATCTCTTAGCGCCTTACCATATCCCTCTCGTAACATCAGATTTAGCGTACAGAGCATAGTTGACCTTTCGGCCGTTGTGGCGCTACTAACGTGCACTAAACAGAAGGACAGGTTGTTCACGTAAGTCTGAGTGGATTTAGACAAGTGTAGTGTGGTCAGGATTGCCAAATAAAAATAGTCTAAATAAGGGGTGGGTTGACGAGTTTCAATGAGTATTAACGGGAAGGTTTTAATAAACATGATCTAGTGGTAGAAAATGAACCATGCATCACATAAAAAAGTAATCATTTTAGACTGAAAGAAATACAAAAGTATGAACTAATACAATGAGTTAATATAGATCTAAGAAAAAATAGGTAAATCTTACTTATAAAACATTGGATTTACGTAATCTAAACTATTTCAAAAATCCTACTTCACGCTTGACTTAACTGTACTTATAATCTTTTTCAAGTTTGGATTTTTCTTTAGGCTGTCGAAAAACTCAGCTGTCATCAACTGCACAGAAACACATATTTCTGTGTCAGTCCATTTCAAATTCATATATGAGAAAACTTTCCACAAATGAATTTGACGGTGGGATCCTTAGGCAAAAGGAGACGACTTTAAATAAATTTGGCAACTCGGAGCTTTTCTGAAATAGCATTTACCATTTACTGGCCGCAGTCATGACGACTCATTAAAAATTGCGGGCTTTAAAGTCGTTGTCTGAGGTAAATTTGTCATTTGGGCAAAATATGGGACTTTTGCTGCCCCGTAACGAAGCTCCCCGGGACGCGAGACAAAATCATAAAATAAGGGACTGTCCCTTAAAATCCGGGACATTTGGGAACCCTGAGGGTGGTGTTTTACGTGATTTTTCTCCTTGCTAAAAAAAAGTCACGTGGCGTTTGTAGGCACTATAGTTGCATAATACTTGCAGTACCTTTATGTGGTAAAATTAACAACACAAAAATGTTCTTTTATTGTTTTAATTATGGTGTATTGTTGTTTATCATTTTGTCTGGGAGCAATGATATGTTGGTTAGCAGAGCCATTGTATATACAATAAATCGAATTTTGAAAACTGGATTACAATCGCTGCCTTCCACTGCAAATTCTACTACTATTTCAAAGGAAAATATTCCCGATCACTTTCCTGATTCTGAAGCATATATCCCCATACCAGATACAGTTACATAATTGTTAACTGGTCTTCATACTGATCCTAGTAGGTGTTGTTTTTTGCTTGTGTAATTAATTTTATTTATTTATGTTTCTGATTAGTAATGGGATCTATGCGTAGGTTAGTACTTTTCTAAAGAAAGAAAAAAAACAGACGTAAAACCTTTAACTTATGTGCAAGAGTGCCGATTTCTGTGTAACTTTGGGGGAGCCTTATGGCAGCTACGCTTTAGTAGAACAGGGAAAGGAATTACCATGTACTGTAGAAATTGGAGAACCTACTTCAACTTAGCATTTTGCCCCCCCCCCCCATTAGGGGAGCAATTTCAACTTCGGAGGGCCCGGCCTACAAAGCTTCCCAAAATTGATGCCCTTGCTAATGGGATAGAAGAACTCAGAGCCTATATTTCAGATACTATCCCAGTATTTGGTGTGCCAGTGGTAACCCCAAATTTCCCTAATATTTATCTACAATAGATAAAATGATTTTATTTATTTTGTGAAATGTCGTAGTAATATATTAGTAGTCTTATTTACATCTTGCTAAAACAGATAATAATAATATACAAAGATCCCATGTTTTAGAAAGATATTTGTGTATTTCTGACAATCTACCATATGAAACCTACTAATATGATAATGCCAGGAAAAAAATATAACCATTTTGCACTAGGAGAAAAATAGACACATTCATTAAAGTGTAAACTAAAAGTGAAATTCAGTTAAATCATAACGCAAATGAAATCCAATCCTTAACAATTCAGTCTGTACACACTATATGCACAATAAGAAATAAGTCAACTCATAACATTTTAAAGAAATTAGTCAATTCATAACATTTTAGCCTATTGTTCACTACTATTGTCACAATTTGTATAGTACTTTAATGTTCCCATTTATGGTTTTCTTTTCAGGCATTTTATTAGGAACAGTGAAATTAGCTTCTACTGCTTTCTTAGGAAGTTTTGTAGATCGGAAAATTATTCAAAGTATAGATTGTGCCTCATGTCACAAACTTATCAGTCAGGACAAATTCAATTCCACGCTTATGGACTTGATATATAAACAAGACAGTAGAAACGTAATGTGCTATCCTACAAAAGAACTAGTATGGGTGATTCACGTTGTTGAAAAGGCCCACCTGTTTGTGAACACCCGAATTTCGGAAACACTTTCCGCCTATATTGTTTCCTTTCTGCAACACGTTTAGTATTTGCAGTGCCTCTTTTCGGACAATCATTCATTTAAATTAAGTGTAAAAATTTGCGATGTAATAGTTCCAGTGTTGCTGAAGAACATAGCAGATGTTGAAACACGATGTTTTGAACATGCAAAATTTCAAAATGCCAAGCCATTATCTGGGGAAGTATTTCGTTTGTAATTTGTAAAGGATTTTTCCCGGTGTGTTTGTATTACTTTTATTCTTAATTAATCGATACTAATTGTATTCAATTTTAAAAACAGTTTAGTTTTTGTGATACTATGTGGGGGGGGGGGGACTTTTCCTGTTTTAGCTAGCTATTTCATTTCCCTGCTACACAGAGAAAATATTGGTGCA
The DNA here is from genome assembly GCF_964235325.1 of Thermobia domestica. Lineage (NCBI taxonomy): Eukaryota > Metazoa > Arthropoda > Insecta > Zygentoma > Lepismatidae > Thermobia > Thermobia domestica. The sequence goes on from NC_137461.1 coordinate 22,728,811, forward strand.
CGTAACTAGCGCCACAGCGGCTCCTATAGGAACTAGGCCATGTTCGCTTCTCTGAGCTATTTGGGAAGGCGCTAAGAGATCGTAGCCGGCGATGCACATACAGTACTTTTCAATATAATAAAAACACAAAAGACTTGTCAGTGGACAATCTTGCCTTAACCCCAGAAAAAATCTGAAATGATGCTACTGATTACAAACCGAAAATTATACTAATGGGATCGCTGGCGAGATGATGTAATAAAAGAAGGCCGGAAAGGGTTGAGAACTCTACTTGGCGAATACTGGGTTAGTACTATAAAATCAAACTCCTAGCCGACTCTCTTCAATGTTTCACTCTCATGTTTCGTAGCTAATTATTTTGTCTGTGAGCTGGCTTCAAATTGTAACTAGAAATGTACGTATCGATAAATACGTAAAGAAAAAAACTATATATTTTAATGTGAAATTTAGCACCTGTTGTGGAATACTGCCAAGATTCATGAAAAAAATGCACGTTTCGATATTCGCTCAAATAAACTCTCTAATCGATGAAGACCACTTAAATGAACTCCCTGCATGAAATAAAATTCCTGTTTTTCGGACCCGTAGTTGTGTCCTTAAGGATCATGGGGCTTAAATATTTCAGTTTAAGCCCCACGATTATGCCCTTGCTTTAGGTTAAGGGAGACAATGATTAAAGCAAGTGAATGACAATGGAAGAATTGGTGGAATGAGAAAGTGGAAGGAAACAGAAGTAACTCGAGAAAACTCACGGACACGATGTTGTTCATGAATTTACTTGGTCAGGTATCGAACCAGGGACTCCCAGTCCACGTACCAGACCTAATGGCTGTACCACTGAGCCATTGTGCCTCTGTTAGGCTAAAGGAGACAGATGGTTAATGAAAGTAGATGTTTCACTAGGATACAGTCAAGAAAAGAAACTATTTTTCATAATTTTATGTGTACTTTATGTATTTCATCTGCGGAGTTCGAAACTGATGATAAGAAACATCGTGTCACACATATTTTCTGAACAACTCCCATAAACAGTGGCGTATTTACGATTTTGTTTCGGGGGGCTTTGCTAACTTTCGGGGGGGGGCTTTGCCTGAAAATGTGAAAAATCTGCAAGATATTTCATATACTTTACTATAGTACGTAAGATTTCGGGGGTGAAGGGCTTAAGACCGGAAGCCCCCCTAAATACACCACTGCCCATTAATATATATAATTAATTAATAGTAGGGCTATAGAGTTAACATATAGCAACTTCTGCTCAATCTCGCTTTCAACTTGTCCATACTTGTCCCTAGTGTTATGAAAGAATGATATTGTGAGAGGAAACGGAAAAACCCTGGGAAAACCCACGAACACGAAGTTGTCCACTACAAATTCGCATGGCCGGGGATCGAATCAAGGATCCGTCACACGTCACACTAGAGATGAGTGTTCTACCTCTGACCCACCGTGCCCCCTTATAAATTAAATCACACAACTATCGTAATTTAAATATATAAATAAAGGAAGGGTGAGCAAAGTAGAGCATAGGTGAACGAAGTATAATATTGTTATTTCCGTTCACATATACTTCAGTTCACGCATAATTCTATGCTGTAAGATACGAATTCTCCCGTAACGTAGATGAAATCCTTATAAGTATATAATAGAACACGACAGAATTTGGTTAAATACCATTTTTTTTTTAAACTTTAAGTACGGACTTTAGTGAAGTGAAAACATACATAACACAAAGTAAGTCGAAGTGAAATACTTAAAAAAAAAAAAATAAATAAATAAATAAGAGACTCACTTTGACTTACTGGTGTCACAAACATAATCACTTTCATTTTTGTTTGTATAGATTTATCTCGTTTTTCTAAGAGAATTAAAAAAATAAACATTAGCACCTTCTCTTTGTGGTCTCTTTTTTTGCTGCAGTAAATACAATGCTGCACTGAATTAATCCTTTCCTTATTTGGATCCGGTTACATGTGCGTATCCTATATGAAAAGTATAAAAAACATTTCAGTTCGTCCGACACGGTAATTCCTTCAACGTTATGCAAACCTCAAAACATTTAAGATTTGCGGGTTGCATGAACATCTAGGCTAAATATTTAGATGTTCTTAATAGACGAGCCAAAGCCTTGGGAGGAACCGCTAGTGTTTATAGAGCAGATAGTTTCTCGTTATATCGTTTCGTTACTTGTATATCGCCAATCTGATGTACGGAAATTTTAATAATAATAATAATAATAATAATAATAATAATAATAATAATAATAATAATAATAATAATAATAATAATAATAATAATAATAATAATAATAATAATGCTTGGAAAGTACAGTAATTATTCACATTCTTGAACGTTGGATGTTGTGTGTTCCCAAAATTTTCAGTGTGTGTGTTCTCCGATGTGGCAAGAAGCTTCTTTCATAAGAAATACCAAACTGTGGATCAAGTAAGACAAGAACAGTAGGTTTGGGAATCGCCACGTTGACCAAGCACCACGCAATTGAACATTAATCATGTGGACGCCATCTTCGTAGTGTAACACGAGTGAGTTCAATTTACTAGTTGAATAATACGTATTGTATAGTCATCGACAAATGTAAATAAAATATGTTATAAGAAATTTTTATATTATATAGTTTTATCTCGATAACTCAAATTCCTTGATAACTCGAATCATTTTTCACATTTCCTTGATCTCTCCATAACCCTCAATGTTAAAATAACCTCTATAAGTCGAATATTTGCAAATTATAATCTCCGTAAGTCGAATTTTAAGGGTTTCATAATCATATTTAAAATCCTCTGTAATTCGAACTTTTGTATCTGTGAAACTCTGTAAGTCGAAGGTTATCTCTATAACCCGAATTTCTCTTGATGTTACCTTGATAACTCAAAGCTATAGCTCTATGTTTTTACCTAATTGTGATTGTTGCTAGTAATGTTATTGTTGCTAATGTGTACTTAATTGTGTTTTATTCATGTCTAGACATGAAAGTCACCCTTTAAAACAAAACATGTATAGTATGTTATTGTTACTTGTCATTTTATTAAATTTAAAGAACTTTCACAACTTCGAGTTCTAAAAGTTGAACAAATAAAACTTCGAGTTATAGTGATTCTATAGTCACTGTTAGTGAGGAATGATGAACTTCTGTATCTCGAATTTTTGTTGTGACCACCTTCATTACTCGAAAGATTCGATATCTCGAATTTTTGTCTAATCCCTTCAGCTTCGAATTATCGAGGTCCCACTGTAAATGTTATTTTATTGTTTTTTGCCAACGATTTTATCCGATTGGCACTGGCACTGTATATTTTTTTTAAAAAATACAGTTGTGAGTAAATTTCTTGTGTATCTCTTAAATACTGTATGTCTGAGTGAATACAATATGACTTATTTATACTAAAAATTTGCATATGGACCACTTAGATGCCAAAGTCCAGAAAATTAAAAAAAAAAAAAAAAAAAGACTCATGTCTTCGTTCCTTCCTATACATGGGTGCCTTTTAAGAGTTTTGTATACAGCAAATTGTAAGACCATGAATTGTATAGTTATTGTTTTGGTTGCCTACAAAAGGAAAATAAGAATTGTTTAAGAAATGTTTAACGTCAAATTTCTGTCCTGCAAAAATTTCAATTTGGGACTTGGTATCCAAGTGGCGCATTAAGAGACCCCATCACAGCGAAATTAAAATACCGCTAATATTATAATAATTTTGTGATATTTTCAAATAGATAAAGATAATCGAAATGTGGAACAAGAGCTCGCTAGACAATATACCATTATCACGAATCACTTATCTGTTTTCGATTTCCAGCCATTTAGAAAACCGGAATTTATTATCCTCTTAATAAATGGCTGCAAATGAAAAGCTACTAAGTGACTCATGATAACGGTATCTCTCATGCAAAATAATATTGCCTAGCGAGCTCTTGTTCCACATTTCGATTATCTTTTATCTATTTGAAGATATCACATAATTACTGTAAAATTAGCGGTATTTTAATTTCGCAGTGATAAGGTCTCTTCTATATTAATAAACTTATTATTTTCTTTTGAGTTATATATATCTTCATATTTCGCTCTCATGCTCTTAGAAAAATTTAGAAGTCATTGCTATACGTAAAATAATTTACGTGTTAAGAAAAAATAAAGAAAAACCAAAATTTTCACAAATAGTATTTTGTTGTCGATCATCAAGATACTTTTCATCTTAAAGCTTCGAGAATCAAATTTGTCGAATTATAAATTAAACGTTGATTTTTAAAACATAAAATCGAAATAATTATATAAAATAAAACATTTTACCTGTTGTGTTTTGAGTCTCCATAGATAGGTGTTTCTAATATGTCCTTGTTATGTGCGGTACTTCATATGTGCTCACACACACGATTGCTGGTATGGTTGTCTTGTATGGTGGAATGAAGAGACCAACTGAAAAGCTTAAGAAAACGTTGCGTCACTCGTCATGGATGTTTGTAGAAGAAGAGATGTTTGTCACCAGCGCTCCTGTTGTTATGCATCGGTGTGCTGACAACGCCTTGAGTTAATATTGGTAACTTTTTTTTTTTTTTTTTTTTTTTTAAGTTTCATTCTTCTCTAACGTTGTCAACTGGATGTAACCTCGTAGCTGTAGCAAGCTCTACGCATATTTATCATTCTTCAACCAGGTTCATTAGTTTATATAGCTTTGGCGTTCTGCAAACAACAGTTGGTTGTTGATCTCAGTTTGTAAAATACCGGATAAAGGGAACAGGAAGTTCTCAATAAAAATATTATTTGTAACTTTTCCTAAAACATAAATTTATTTTCATAGAATAAAAGATATTTTACTTCTTAAGAGGGATCAGAAGTGCATCCAACTAGTATAGATTATGAGATTCGGTTTAAGTGATATGAAGTAAAATTTTTCAGTTTAACATCCCGCAAAAATCTTGAAATCTTTGGGCTTAACGTCCCACGATTGTGCCCTTTAGGCTAATGGTGACTATGATTAAAGCGTGTGAATGCTGATGGAAGTATTGGTGGAATAAGTAAATGGGAGTACCTCCGAGGAAACCCACGGGAACAATGTTGTCCACCACAATCTTACTTGGCCGGGGTTCAAACCAGGGACCCCACTTACCAGAGTTAAGCGCTTTACCACTGGGCTACCGTGCTTCCAACGTCCTACGATTAGGCTAAAGAAGACGGTTGATTAAGGTAAATGAATGATAATGGAAGAATTGATAGAATGAAAATGTGGAAGGAAAGGGGAGTACCCGAGAAAGCTTACGGATAACTTACTTGAGCGGAGATTGAACCAGGGACCCGACGCACAAGCGGTAATTGCTCTACCCCTAAGCCAGCGTGCCCCCACAGCTTTGGTTTAATATGGGTCATAAACATTTTTCATTATATGAAGTGTTCAGAGCACAGAGGAATCAAATCCAATTACCAAAGTTGTGAGAGAAAGAGCCATAATAGTCTGTACGCGGTGCGTTTAAGAGGCCCTATCACTGCGAAATTAAAATACCGCTATTTTTACAGTAATTGTGTGATATCTTCCAATAGATTAAAGATAATCGAAAAGTGGAACAAGACCTTTCTAGATAATATTATTTTACGTAAGATACCGTTATCACGACTCACTTATCTGCTTCCGATTTCCAGTCATTTAGAAAATCGGCATTTATTTTCGCGTTTCTAAATAACTGCAAACGGAAAGCTACTAGGTGACTCGTGATAACTTTAACTCATGCAAAATAACATGGTCTAAGGAGGTCTTGTTCCACTTTTCAATTATCTTTAATCTATTTGAAGATATCACATAATTACTGTAAAATTAGCGGTATTTTAATTTTGCCGTGATAGAGCCTCTTTTTCTTTTTTTCTTTTCTTTTTTTTTTACATTATAAGAGTTATTTTTAAAATGAAAAGAAAGTGGGCTTCTGTTTTGTACGAAACGTGCCATACGTCTAGGGTCTATAAAGTTATTATTATTATTATTATTATTATTATTATTATTATTATTATTATTATTATTATTATTATTATTATTATTATTATTATTATTATTATTATTATTATTATTATTATTATTTAACGTGTGTTCCTATCACCACGACATGGCACGTCCTCAGGTTGCGGATCGAGGAGAAGGCCTCTAGATATAGAGGTTAGCTGCGAATATACTGAATAAGCAGTCGCGGACAGCCGACTAGGAGTGGTCCTCCAGCTTGGGGGTTTGGGTAGGGCTAACAACCTCATCATGTAAAAAAAAGCACTTGTTCAGAAATATTCACAAAAGCCTCGGACAAGGACTGATAACTTGGCACGACCTCAGCAAAAGAAAATGGACATGAGATTTGGAACATGGAATATTAGGAGTCTTTATAGGGCAGGCGCATTAAAAGCCGTAACGAGGGAGTTAGAGAAATACAGGATGGACGTAGTAGGAGTTCAGGAAGTTAGGTGCGAAGGAAATGGATCTGAGAATTCCGGAAATTTTACGTTCTTTTACGGGGAAGGAAATAAAAATCACCAGTTAGAAACAGGGTTTTTCGTTCATAAACGTATAGTACCAGCAATTAAACGGGTTGAATTTGTTACTGACAGACTTTCTTTTATTACTCTTAAGGGACGGTGGTGTGATATCATTGTTTTAAATGTACATGCCCCAACTGAAGATAAGGATGACGATATAAAAGACAGTTTTTACGAAGAAGTGGAACGGATATTTGACCAACTCCCGCGATACCATATGAAAATTCTATTAGGGGATTTCAATGCGAAGGTAGGACGAGAGGATATTTTCAAACCGATTATAGGGAACGAAAGTGTGCATAAGGAAAGTAATGACAACGGTGTTAGACTCGTGAACTTTGCAACATCCAAAAACCTAATTGTGAAGAGTACAAAATTCCCACATCGCGACGTTCATAAATACACTTGGACATCACCAGACGGGAAAACACATAATCAAATTGATCACGTTTTAGTAGATAGAAGAAGGCAATCTAGAATAATTGATGTCCGGTCGTTTAGAGGGGCTGATTGTGACACTGACCACTACCTGGTAGCAGCGATAATACGAGAGAGGTTATCGTTGAATAAAGGTAATATTCATTGTCCGAAAACGGAGAGATTCAATTTAAAGAAATTAGAAGAGAGCCAGGTAAGAGAGGAATACCAGATTGAAGTTTCGAATAGATTCTCGGCTTTAAAAGATTCGGAGTGCACTAGTGTTGAGGATACCTGGATTGAAATTAGAGATAGCATTAAAATTTCAGCTAAAGAAAAATTGGGACACGCGGAAATACGTAGGAACAAACCATGGTTCGACCAGGAATGCATTAAACTAGCAGAGAAGAGAAAACAGGCAAAATTACGCTGGCTACAAAATCCGAATGAAATGACTACACAAAATTTCTCAGATATCAGGCGGGAAACTTCCAAAACTTTTAGAACAAAGAAACGCGATTTTCTGAAAGCTAAAATTAAGGAACTTGAAGATAATAGTAAAAATAAAAACAGGACATGTATAAGGGAATCAACGAATTTAAGAAAGGCTATCAACCTCGTGCTTATATATTAAATTAATCTGACGGTACAGTTCTCACTGACACGGATAGCATCTTAAATAGATGGAAAGATTTCTTTGACGATTTGCTTAACACGCAACCAAAAACTAATGTGCGTGGAGAAAAGGAGATACACACCGCAGAACCGTATAGTCCAGAACCCAACCGAATAGAAGTAGAAACCGCTATAAAGAAATTAAAGAAACACAAATCTCCGGGTGTAGATGAAATTCCGGCTGAGTTAATTTTAGCTGGAGGCGAAAAATTGTGGAACAAGGTACACAAACTCATTCTCCTTATCTGGAACAAGGAAGAATTGCCACAAGAGTGGAAAGAATCAATCATTGTTCCAATCCACAAGAAAGGCGACAAAACTGACTGTAATAATTATCGAGGCATTTCTTTTCTGTCAACATCCTATAAAATCCTTTCAAATATTATGTTAGCAAGACTGACCCCATACGCAGATGAAATTATTGGAGATTATCAGTGCGGATTTAGACGAAATCGATCAACTATCGACCAAATATTTACCATTCGCCAAATACTCGAAAAAAAGTGAGAATACAATACCCCGGTACATCAACTATTTATTGATTTTAGAAAGGCGTACGACTCAGTTAGGAGAGAAACATTATACAACGTTCTTTCAGAACTTGGAATACCGAGAAAGTTAATTAGATTAATTAAGATATGTTTAAATGAATCCCAAAGTAAAGTCCGGGTAGGAAAATTTTTGTCCACGAGCTTTCACGTCGAAAATGGCATGAAACAAGGAGATGCGCTGTCGCCATTATTATTTAACTTCGTTCTGGAATACGCTATAAGGAAAATCAAAGATAGCAACCAGGGCCTACAGTTGAACGGTATTCACCAGGTTATGGCATATGCTGATGATGTAAATTTAATAGATGATAGGAGAACAATAGAAAGAAATGCAGAGATCTTATTAAACGCTTGCAGGGACATGGGTTTAGAAGTAAATGCAGAGAAAACTAAATACATGGAAGTGTGTCGGGACCTGAATACATCAAATTATGGATGCGTTAAAATATTAAATAATACTTTTGATAAAGTGGATACTTTCAAATATCTAGGATCAATATTAACAGAGGAAAATCATATTCAGGGAGAAATTAAATGTCGACTAAAAGCAGGGAATTCGTGTTACTATTCGGTTCAAAATCTCTTGTCGTCGCGAATTCTGTCGAGGAATTTGAAGCTTAAAATATACAAAACGGTAATCATGCCTGTTGTTTTGTATGGCTGCGAAACATGGTCACTTACTCTGAGGGAAGAACATAGACTGAAAGTATTTGAGAACAAGATCCTGAGCAGGCACGTAGCCAAGGGGGGGGGGTCCGGGGGGTCCGGACCCCCCCCCTTCGAGACCAGAAATGAAAAAATTAAGGAAGGATAAAACAAAATGAAATGACAAAAAGAAGGATCAGCGTTAAAAATTAAAAAGAAAACTACAGGAAGCTTTTGTTTACTTTTTCTTATGAGGAGATTTGTATTACTTGCAATATGGTGGTGAGGTAAGCGAGGTTTAAATTTCAAGAAAAGTTATGGAATTCTCAGAATTCCTGCTATTAGTCAGGGAGATTTCAAGCTTTCGAAAGCATAAGTGCCGTTGTGTAACAGCGTGGGCATTTTTAATCATAACTTTTCGTCATCGCATCCTTGCAGTATCAAACATGTTATTTCAAGGACAATTTTCTGTTGCTCCTTTAACCTGTCATTTGGAACCGACAGTAGTTGACGGAATAATAAAAACAAAAAAAAAATATGTTGAAAGAAAGTTCTGTTAGCATTTGATTCAACAGAGAAAGGAACGCATATATTGTAAAACTAGTTGAATATACATATGCTTCGCACAGGGGCTGTATTTGGAAGTCAACGCCTGTGGGAGTATCACCATTGACCGCGAAAACTATGGATTTGATTCTAATATCGGTCATTTTGGGATATTTATTATATGCCTCGGTATCGACGCCCCGCTGGCTCCCGGCCCGTATACTTGCAAGTCATCGCTAATTGAAGTGTCATCATTGATTTCAGCGACCGCGAAAACTATGGATTTGACACTAATATTGGTCATTTTGGATTAGTTTTATATGTCTTAGTATCTCACCCCCTTCCGGTGACCCCCGGTCCGGAGGCGAATAGCGTGAATTTGGAAGTTAATGCGACTGGAGTTTCACCATTGATTTCAGCGACCGCGAAAATATGAATTCGGCACTCATAGCTCAAGTGGTAGAGCGTTGGTTTCGCATTTGGGAGGTCGTGGTTTCGAATCCCGCTGCCTAGCATTCTGACTGAGGTTTTCCAGGGTTTCCCTCAGTCCTACCAGGCAAATGCCGGGATAGCACCTACTAAACAGGCCCTGGCCGATACCTTCCCAAATCCTTTCCATTGTTAATGTTGTTGGATATCCTATGTAAAATGGCCTCTGAGCTGTATCTGGTGATTGTTAAATAAATAAATAAATATTGATCATTTTCTACTACTTTTACATGTCCCGGTAAACGCCCCCTGAGAACCCCTGGTTCGAATTTCGACAGAAACGTTTAACTCTGGTCTGGAGCCTGGACCAAGGTATTCGTGACTAAAATTTGGTAACTCTAGGTCAATTTGTCTGGTTCCCAAGCCGGTTCCGGTAAACGCCCCCCTGAGACCCCACTGTTTCGAAATTTAAAAAAAAACGCTTCGTCTTGATCTGGGGACTGGGCCAACCCCTGACCAAAATTTGGTAACTCCCGGTCCACTCGTCTGGTCCCCAGGCAGCACACAGACAGACAAACAGACAAACACACAAACAAACTCTTCATTTTATTTATATTAAAGGATAGTTTACAAGACAGCATTCAGTATGTACTTTTTATAATAATTGAGGTCATAACGAAAGGAAAATTGTTATATTTGAATAAACAGGAGAAGAACGTAAATATTGCAAAATCTTTTTCAATACTTTTTTTTATTATTTTGCTCGAAATTTCTTCATAGTTTGTTATTAAAATACTTGCCAACATATCCTCATTTTATTGTCCTAACAAACCAATATATGTTGATAGTAAAGTAGTTTAGATTGATCGAGCGCCTGGGCCTTCAGAATTTCATGTCCATCCCCCCCCCCCCCCCGCCGTTACGAAATCCTGGCTAAACGAACCAACATATGTTCCAGTAAAATAGTTTAGAGTGATCGAACACCTTTTGTGATGACCACAGTATTTCATGTCACGGACCCCCCCCCCTTCACGAAATCCTGGCTACGTGCCTGTCCTGAGACGAATATTCGGACCCAAGAGGAACGAGAATGGGGAATGGCGGAAACTTCATAACGAGGAACTACATAATTTATATGGTTTACCCAACATTGTTAGGGTCGTCAAGTCTAGGAGGCTTAGATGGGCGGGTCATGTAGCTAGAATGGAAGAAAGTAGAGACGCTTTCAAAGTCTTGACTGGAAGACCAATCGGAAAACGACCATTAGGAAGACCCAGGCGCAGATAGGAGGACAATATTAAGATGGATCTTGCAGAGATTGGAATACAGAGTAGAAACTGGATGCAGTTAGCTAAGGATAGAAGTCAGTGGAGAGCTTTTGTGAACGCGGCATTGAACCTCCGGGTTCCATAGGCCATAGAGTTAGTTATTATTATTATTATTATTATTATTATTATTATTATTATTATTATTATTATTATTATTATTATTATTATTATTATTATTATTATTATTATTATTATTATTATTGGCACAACAATTCGATGTAAACGACAGGGCCACACCCATAGGGCATCCTCCAGGTCCGATCTCCCCGCCAAAAGAAACTTTTAATTATTTCTAAACTTTCATTTTGTCTGCACCATGGGCGTTTTCACGAGGAACTTATATTTTCGACTTTGGACCACTGTGCAGTGATGATTTCATGGGCTTGCTCGGGGAAGGTCCCTCTAGGAAAGCTTAAAAACGATTTCCAGTATTTTGGCAGTACTAATTTAAGCTCCTATGTATTGAACTTCTCCCCGAGAGAAAACGTTTGAAATCATGTCTGTCCCCTGGTAAACGACGAATACTTTACTGCTGCTGTACTGATGAAAGCTTCACGGATGAATGTAGTTTAACGTCCTTTCCGTGTATATGAAAATCATAATTTATCATATTAACCCCTTACCTCATGCCGTGCCATATATGGCACATACCCTTTTTTCACTTTAGCTTTTTTGTGATTTATCAAAGGCATCAAATGACTGTTTTGTCTGCTATGTGAGATATTGACGTGTATGAATGAGAGATTTTGGTGTCATATGGCATGTTCTTTGTGAGTTGTAAGTGTGTCATATATAGCACTTATTTCTCGTCGGAATTAAGTGAAAAATCTAAAATTCAAGTTTTAATTCATTTTTAATTTCCCATATGAGGATTTCCAATACTGATTACTTTTTTTTCGCTAAAAGAAAAAAAATCATGCAGAAAGGGGTTAATAATCGATTTCATTACAAAGATTTTGACATTAATATAATAAACAGCAGCTTTAATATATCCATGTGTCTATGGTCCACGAAGCATCCATTGGTACAACTAAATTAACATATCTGGTGCTTACATAAAAATATTATGCTATTGCAACAACCCTCCCCTCTGATCTAGTGATTAGTGGCTTTGATGCACGAGATCTCGCGTTCGATTCCCGGGTGGAGAACATTCAAATTTGAACATGTTACCTTACCTTGGTTCGGATTCCAACTTAAATTCTAGGTCTATGTCTCACATAGCCCCGCTGCTGAAAGGAACGCTAAGCTTTAATCAAACTAATGAAGTGTAGCTACCAGTGGTACCAACATTTAACTCCGAGCTCGGCGGAGCTCGTAAGTGGAGTCAATATGTTGACGTATTAACGGATAACGCAGAATTTAAAGGTAATCTATAGTTCACATCCCATGCAAATAAGGGAGTTTTTGAATTGTTTTTTGCAGTAGACAGCTAGAGTAATTATCTTAGCCGAGTTCATTAATGGAGTCAACCCATTAATATCTTCACGGGTAACCGTGACTTTTAACGGTCTCTATTCATATCCAGTTTAAAGTCTATAATATGCTGTAGATTCTATGCAACCTGCAGAGTACCAAAGACATGTTGGTTGTCTATAATAAAAGGATATATAGTTTTACTTAGTGCAATTATTTTGGCCGAGTTCGTTAATGGAGTCAATCCGTTAACATCATGAGTAACGGTGACTAACCTTGGCCCGTTTAAAGTTTTTAACATGTCGTAGCTTCTATGCAACCTGCAGAGTAACAAAGATAAGTTGGTTGCCTATAATAAAATGATATATAATTGTATTTACTGCATCTTGGTCAAGTTCGTAAATGGTATCAATCCATTAACATCTTCAAGTGTAACGGTGAACTTTAACGGTGGCTATCTGCATTCCATATCCCATAGATATAAGTAAGTTCCAAATTCATTTTTGCAACAGATAGTTAGAGTGATTATCTGCGCCGAGATCGTTAACGGAGACAAGACGTTAATATCTTAACATTAACCGTGACTGACACTGTCTATCCATATCTCATCCGTTCGTGTGATCGTCTTTACCGTCTTTACCGTTTATTGTGTACGGAAAACATTGTTAACTAGCATATTTCTCCAACAGTGACACACAAAGTTCTAGCTGTCACTTACATAGCCTTAATAGTCTTCTTTCTTTCTGTCTTTTCCCACTCAGGTCTATGTCGAGTCGACGCTTGTGATGAGCCTCCTGCATAGAACTTTATCCCGGTATGTTTCACTTATTAGACTTTTCTCCCTGAGCGGTAGAGCGTTTACCTCTGATGCGTGGGGTCGCTGGCCAGGCTCGTATCCAGGGGGGTCTAGGGGGCCGGCCTCCCCTAAATTTTTGCTGGCCCCACTAAAATTTCACGGTAGGCTTGCAAATTAACTATAATAAGGTTGGATCGGCCCCCCCTAGCTTCAGCCGGCCCTTCCACTACATTTTTGGGCTGGCAACAGGCCTGTCGCTGGCTCCAATTCGCGGCCAAGTAAGCTTGTGGTAGACAACACCGTGTCCGTGCGTTTTCTCGAGATACTCCCGTTTGCTCTCACATTATCATTCCATCAATTCATCAATCGTCATTCACTTGCTTTAATCATCGTCTAGCTTAGCCAAAAGAACATAAGTGGGTGACGTTAAACTCCAAGATTTGATTTGATTTCATTTCTCTCCCTGAACTCATTCTTAACCACAAACATCCATTTCCTTATTAGTCTCCTTCTATCCCTCTTCCCATCTACTTCCATTGCCTCCACTCTTTTCGCCATTGTAGTCATTTGTTCTTCTCATCACTGCAGTCTTCTTTCTTGGGTCTTCTTATATATCTCTACAAATTGTTGATCCTCTTACTCTCTCATTCTGTCTCTTCTTGTTATCCCACACATCCAGCGTGGATTCTAGTTTCAGTAACATTCAATAAATATTTTCATGTACTTTTTGTTTATTGATCATGATTCTGCTTCGTATGTAATTGCTGGATGAACATTAAGCCTAACTAGGGTTGCCAACGTTTGAAAATAGAAATACCGGAGACCCTCCTGGAGTACGTATAATCTTAAGAGTGTGACATCATCGCTCGTCAAAAATATAAACAACATGAAAGTGGTTACTTCACACCAAATTGAGTGATTGCGGAGTTCGAATTTAATAACTTTAGTTACTTTTGAAGCGTTTATGAAACTTACTTATTCCAGTTTTGGTTAAGTCGGCACATGTAATTTTTGTAGTCTACCATCAATAAATAATACATCGCATTTAAAACAGAAAAGCAAATATAATTGGCAATATAATTATGGCATGCATTTTTTTTTTTTTTTTAATCTTACCAGCTTTGCTTGGGCTGGTAGTAATGCCTTCTGGATGCATTATTTAATTGGAAGATGTAGCTGAGGATGAATCAGTGTTAGAAGTTGAAAGCAAAAGCTGAAGATGTACTTTTATTGACCTTTAGCAGTGTTGATAAGTTCAGTAAATTTTCCTGCCTTCAACTCTTCACCAAATTCCGCGCACCACAAGTCGATATCAAAGTGGACTGTAAGCTCTGCTTTAGCCATGTTCATCAACAAACGATTCCTTCCCGTCACTCAAAAATAATCTGAATACGAGGGCTATCCAGAAAGTAGATTACGTTTTGGAATAAAAAATCAACAAAGTATAGGAAACAAATTTTATTATATACAGATGAAAGCCACACACAAATACTACTTTTCGACATAGTCACCATTCAAATTAAGGCATTTATCGTAGCGATGTACGAGCTTGGAAATTCCTTCGTCGAAAAATTCGGCCGCCTGCGACTTCAACCACTTCGTTACCTCTTCTTGCAGCTGTTCGTCGTCATCAAAACGCTGCATAGCCAGCCACTTCTTCATTGCTGGGAATAGGTGGAAAACTCAAAGAAAGTTCCGTTATTGTGAACTTTCGATTTTCACGGACTTTAACATCGACTTTTTCGACAAGTTCGGCAGTCACTTTCCTGGGTCTCCCACTTCGATCTTCGTCGTGAACATTGGTTCGGCCATTTTTAAATCTTATGACCCACTGTCGCACTCCACCTTCAGTGATAATGTTGTCCCCATACACTTCACACAGCTGCCGATAGATTTCTATCGGTTTACAGTTTTTTGCTGTCAGAAACCTTATTACTGCACGCACCTCGCAGCTCGCGGGATTTTCAATTAACGCAGACATTTCAAACCGTCACAGTATCTTAACGGAGCACAGCACGAACCTCTCACTAGCACGGCTAGATGCCGACTGAGCTGAGCAACGCTCTGACCCCAAGATGGCCGCGCTAGCCCCGCCCCTAGCGGACACAGACGAAAACGTAATCTACTTTCTGGATAGCCCTCGTAGAACAGAAAATAGGACTAGTCAGAGGAAAATTTACCGGACATTTAGTGTCCGTTTTTGAGGTCATACCGGACGCCGGACAAGGACGTCAAAATCTGAACTGTCCGGTAAAATACTGGACGGTTGGCAATCCTAATGCCTAACAATAACGCCCCTATTACTAGTAATTGCAGTGTTGGTAGATTTCCTGAAGAAAATTTTCCTCAATTAACACAAAATTTACGATTTTCTTATCAAATTTTCCCTAGTTTGTTAAGTGTACAATACCTATGACAGAAGTTATGTGATAAGATTAACTTATCTATATTAAAAGTCTTAACCTCATTTTTTTCGCTTTTTTTTTTTACTTTTATTATTTATTTATTTTCACACAACAACAACACACAAATACGCCCAACCAACAATGGGTGTAAATTATACTACTTTGACTTGAGTTGATTTTGAGGTTAACGTCCCTTTTCAGCAGCGAGGCTATATGAGACGTGGACCTACTGATTAACGTGGAATCCGAACCACATGAGCTTCCGCCGGGAATCGAACCCGGGTTCTCCCACGCCAAAGACGCGTACGCTAACCGCTTAGCCACGGAGGAGCTCTATTCTATTAATTTGAACAGACACACACACTATTGCTATTGAATTAGTTTATGATTTCTGAAGAACTTCAAAGAATACTTTAAGGATTTATATTCGTCAATCAGTCAGCGGGGGAATTTCCTTGGATTTTCACGTTTTGTCCAAAATTTCCGTTTTTGCAAAATTTACCGACGATTTTTTTCTCAAACTACAAAGATTGACGTAATTGTAGAATTTAATTACTTCCAAAATTCGCTTTTTCTTTTAGCTTTTGTTCAGTGCATCCTTTCTTTAATCTACTCAGTATCATGTCACAAGTAACAGATTATTGTTGCTTTGCGGCATGAAACAATGTATTCATGGACAGTTATAAAACCAATAAATATCACGATTGTTCTGCGGTTACACGCAACCAAACGTAAACAACATGTGGCATGCAATAAATTTTAAAAACAGATAAGATTTATTGCAAATTTATATATGTATAGTCCAAATTAGACTTTCTTTGTTTTTGTTTCCTTTGGAAGGCGTCTGTCAATTTCGTTAAAACAGAACATTGGAAATAATGTTTCATAATTAAGGGTCTTCACTACAGCGAAATTACACTACCGCTAATTTTAGAGTGTTTTTCCTGTAATAACTTCAAACCAAATAAAAAATATTCGAAAAGCAGAAACGTAGTGAAATAGACAATACGATTTTGCATGCGATACCTTTGCCACAATTCACCTATTTGCTTTTAGTATGCCGCTATTTACAGAACCCGCAAAAAATGCTAAATCTATCTATAGTTGCAAATCGAAAGCAGATAGATGAGTTGTGATAATGGTATAACGTGCAAAATCGTATTATCTAGTTAACTACGTTTCTGATTTTCAAATATTTTTATTTGTTTTGAAGATATTGCAGAAAAACTCTAAAATTAGCGATAGTTTAACTTCTCTGTAGTGAAAACCCTGAAGTCACTGTTATCAGCTCATCGGCTCTCACGAGACTTCTTGTCATGATTAATAGTACTGTAATACTCGCTTATCTTTCAAGAGAAATTTAGCTTACAAGGGAACGTCTTATATTGATAGTAGCGTTGTCCAATCAAACAATGTGCAATCGATAGAGGAGTGAAGAAAAGTGAGAAATCCAAAGTTTTACTGGCCGACACCCAAAAACACAGGAGATACACAGGAAAGAAGAATGTAGAATGATGTGAAGATAGCAATGCAAAAGATACGCAGACACAGAAAGAACTTCAAAATCATTAAAGTAATCAAAATGACATTTACACAACAGTATAGTAAGCAAACGTTGTATGTACTCACATACATACTCAATAACATCATATGTAATGCAATGTTGCCAACTCACCTATCTGCTTTCACTTTGCAACTGTAGATAAATTTAGTATTTTTTGCAGGTTCTGTATATAGCGCCATACCAAAAGCAGATAGGTGAATTGTGGTAAAGGTATCACATGCAAAATCGTATTGTCTAGTTCACTACGTTTCTGCTATTCGAATATTTTTATTTGTTTTGAAGATATTACAGAAAAGCTCTAAAATTAGCGGTAGTTTAATTTCGTAGTAATGAAGACCCTTAGTGAAGACCAAACCGTGGATCAAACCGATTATTTTATCTAATTCATGCAAATCGTCAGGCAAAATATTTTTTTTTTTGAATATAAAATCGGAAATCACAATACTGTAGAAGAATGAAGAGTTTATATGCCGAGATTCATCTCCAGGGGTTCGTGACATACTCTGTCCTCCCCTCCCCCCCCGAAAATAACCCCTACTCTTCTTTAGGAAGCTATTGTAATAATCAAAGTGAAACGATGTAAGCCCAAGTTGACCCAGGTACAAACTATGTTCAAACACTTATTTTAAGCAGTTTAGCCTTTTTGTCGTGAAAAGACGACGTAAACCGTTGTTTTCGTTTTTATTTGATAGATGTGTATAACATTAAAGTCTCATTTCTTAACATTTTTTTTTTCTAAACTTACTATGAAACACTGAACCTGTTCAAAATCGAAGGGCCCTCTGTAATAACAAGCTAAGTCGAGTTACCTCGATTCCTGGTAAAACATAGATAAAGAACGCGTGAGGCCTTACTTTCGTTTTCCGTCACCTCTAGTGCATATTCGAAACGTCTGGTGACGTGCAGAAAAACCAATTCATCAGCATCGAGTCGTCCTTTCCCAATGCGGATAACAGAGGGCGTCGCTGCCTGCGGCTAGCGAAGGAAGCACTGGTAGATGCAAGTAGGCGACGCGACGTGTCTGTAACTTTGTTTTCAACGGTCGGTCAAAGTTAAAAAAAAAAAAAAAACATTGGTACGAAGACATACTTTGTTTCGAAATTGACAAAGTCGAAGCAGTCGAATCAGAATGACAGAAGCGGGAGGGATGAAAGAGAAAGATAAATCGTGAACTCTGGCAAAGAAATATAGCAAAATCGGAACGAAATGCAATGTTTTGTTTCTTCCTTCGATGTTAATATGGAAATTCAAACAGTGCTGTCAAAAATCCGGATATTGGAATATTCGGATTTTGAAAATTTCGGATTCCGGATATTCGGATTTAGATTTAAATTCGAATTTCAGATGTCGGATCGGATTTGAAAATCAAAAATCATGGTTTGTAATTCGGATATTAAATTCGAATTCGGTTTTCGGATTTATTAGTAAATCAGGCAAGGGTGAAGAGTATGAAACCCCTCCCCCCACAGATCTGTGTCAGTTTTGGAAACGTATAGTCTTGTAAAAGAAAAAGCTTATTCCGAGCAGGCACCACCACTGAACACCATTCTGTTCTTCGTCAAGAAACTAGCCAAGCCAGGAATCAAGAGTTCAAAGAAGAAGGATGTGGAAGCTCTCCTACGATTTGTTACTCTTGCCAAGCAGCAGTTTTACAAGAAGGTGCGGAACACAGCTGATTTTTTTTTTTTTTTTTTTTTTTTATGTGTGTTCCCGGATTCTGAATCTGAAATGGACTCAGGACAGTGCAGTTTCCAGATTTTGTTGCTTACAAAGCTCAGATTATTGATATTTTGTATTTTTGCGTGTGCTGCAATACATGTTGTCACACACGTCGTTATGTGTTCCTACTGTCCGTTTTCTTTTCGCCATTAGTTTAGGTTATGCAATAACAAGGTAAATGCTCACTTTTCCACCTTCGTTTTTTTATTATTCCGCATTTTCGGTATTCACCATTTAATGCTCCGAAGCACAGACCACGAGCTACAACACTTTTCTCCATATGCATATATACACAGATTTACTCCTGTTAATTAGCACGTTGCACTTTAAGTTTATAAGCTTTGTAACTCAAAACCCCCATTTTTCACTTACCTTGTTATTACAGAGGGCCCTTCAATTGTAGATGGATTTGTGTGTCGGTTTCCGTAAGTAATTCCGGAGTTGAATGGTTTTATCCATCAATATAAAGTAGCGGACCGATTAACGTTAACAGACTTAACGTAAATTTCGGTGGAAGCCGAATATATATGGTAGTGATCAGTTTAAGATATGTATATTTTGAATTTGTGTGAATCCAAAAGGAACTGTTTCAGTCAACAACAAATGAAATATATATATTGCTATTGCGTTTTCCTATTGTTATTCATTTGCTACATACGCACTGCTCTTAGATGTTACATCATGCCGTTGCAGGATGTCTGACATCTAACAGTCTTCCGTATATTATATACGTATACGTATGTTACGTATTCCAGCTATATGTTACATACGTCTATCAGTAAGTGAGATCCTGACCACCTATACACAGTTCTTCCGTTCATACAGAAAGTATGTCTAAAATATACTTTTTAGTTATACGTTTGCTGTACGTTAAGTCCAAAAACTACAGGATTTACACACATAACCTACGTTTTTACGTACACCATATATGTTTTTTTCTCAGTGTATGATTGTGTACACAGTCACTAGTTTTCATTTATATATATATATATATATATATTTGGTCTAGGAATTAATTCGTGCGGGTGGACAAGAGATGGCGCAACGAACGGAGCGTCCCATAGTTCCGTGTATCCACACATGTGTTGCAAACCCCTGTCATCGCGTATCGTTCGTAGTATAGGGCAGTGGATTAAAGCGTCAACAACACCAGTTTGTAGTTAAGTGAACATGGCGCAATTTGTGCCTGATAAAGTGTTTTTGCGGGGTGTCCTGCTCCATTACTTTAACATGCAGAAAAGTGCGACTGAAAGTCATCGTATTTTGGTGGAAGTGTATGGTGACCATGCTCTAGCTGAGCGAACGTGTCAGAAATGATTTGCACGGTTTAGAAGTGGTGATTTCGGCTTGGCAGACCAAGAGCGAGCTGGACAGCCAAAAAAAATTCAAGACGAAGAATTGACAGCATTGCTCGAGCAAGATTCGTGTCAAACGCAGGAACAACTTGCAGCAGCATTAGGCGTTGATCAAACAACAGTCTCCAAACGCTTGAAAGCCATGGGAATGATTCAAAATATGTCACATTGGGTTCCACATGAATTGAAAGACAGAGACGTTGAAAGACGAAAAACCATTTGCGAATTGCTGCTTCAACGACAGAGCAGAAAGGGGTTTCTGCATCGAATTATTACGGATGATGAGAAGTGGATCCATTACGAGAACCCTAAACGAAAAAAGGCCTGGGTGAAACCAGGTGAACCAGGTCCATCACAACCAAAACGAAATATTCACTGTGCAAAGGTTATGCTGTGCATATGGTGGGATATGAAAGGTGTGGTGTACTATGAGCTGCTGCAACCGGGTGAAACTATGAATGGAGAACGTTATCGACGACAATTAATGCGTTTGAAGCAAGTTCTGGCCAGAACACGACCAGAATAGGAGAACAGACATGATAAACTTATTGTTCAACATGATAACGCTCGCTCACATGTCGCAAAACCGGTCAAAACCTATTTAGAAAATGTCGGATGGGAAGTTTTACCCCACCCGCCGTATTCACCAGACGTTGCTCCTTCGGACTACTACTTGTTCGATTGCATGAACAACGATTTGATTGGACAGCGGTTTACTTCTTCAGAAGATATCGAAACATGGGTCTCTGACTGGATCGCTTCCAAGGATGAGGACTTCTTTCGCCACGGAATCCGTACATTGCCTGACAGATGGGCGAAAGTGGTGGCTAGCGATGGACAATATTTTTCTTAAGGTATTTATGTATTTTGTGTTTGCACTACAGCTTCAATGTGTGCGTACCAACCGCACGAATAAATTCCTAGACCAAATATATATATATATATATATATATACATATATATATATATATATATATATATATATATATATATATATATATATATATATATATCGCTATGTCCAAAGTGTGTCCAGGGTTTTCACTTTGAAAATTGGCAATGGTTAGCAACGTTTTTGACCATAAAAGTACACATTATTCGTCCTTTGAGAAAGTTGTGGTCATTCGTTAACATAATTCGTATATCTTACTTATTTCAACGAAGATTAAAATTGTTTTCTTCAACTGTTTGTAACTCCTGCAACTAAAGCCTGTGACAAACATCTTGGCATTTCAGCTAAACGAATAAAAGCTCTGACGCGATGTTGCCGAATGCTGAGGGGTGTGGTTATGGCTAAGCAGACGAACTACGTGGGCAGGATAGGCGTGGTGGCAAAGGATAGACGTGGATGTGTACAAAATAAACGTGGCAATACCGCTGGCCTCTCATTTGCTAGCAGCGTCTAAAGGGAACTTTGAGCGCCGCTTTCAAATGTTTGTCACGCCATTTAGAAACTAGCAGTAGTCGTTCCAAAGGTACTTACATTTTGCGGTTGTTCCTAATCTATGGATGAAAACATATTTTAACAGTAAGCACATTATGAAAATCTATACCTCCACCTGCGCTGCTGCCTTATTTGATGACTCATCGCTTTGAGCTTCAATTTTTATTATAGTAAATTGAAGTAAATCACAACCATATAGTTTATATACAAGTCTTGCTGGTAGGTTTTCCTCAGACCCTTCACTGTTCGAGATCGTGTTTCCGATCACTACCTATTACACTACGTGTCTCATTTTCTCTCTTCATTTTCAAAAAAGTTTGGAGTGTAGAACTTGGTTTGTGGCTAAGTGCTATCGTAATATCTGATATACCCGGATGTGATTTACAGCTGACCATAGGGAGCCACTCTCTCTATATAAGGTAACCAAGAAAATTCTGTCGCTTTTTGGGGAGATCAGTGTTCAATTAGCCCTCACACCGTGAGTTGAATGCGAATGGAGAAAAGGCGAAGGCCAGTTGTTGGTGTGGGTATACCCATCTTATTACCTGGTTGTGGCAGTTCAGTTACACCGTGAACTTGCGTAAGGACAGAGTGAACATGGGACCTCCACAGAGCGTCATAAGGGCGTGTAGCTGTACGAGTTCAAACTGGGTCAAACGCCACAGCAGCGCGGTGCAAGATATGCCAAGCCTTTGGTGAGAGTGTTGTGACTACGCGGACAGTACAGCGGTGGTTTAACAAGTTTAAGCACGGTGACGAAACACTCGAAGACGCACCATGTGCCGGAAGACCAACACATGTACAAAATGAAGATTTTCAGGTACCAATTGAGGCGAACAGTGACCAGACATGTGAGGAACTGGGACTAGAATTCAGTGTGAGTAGAGAAACAATTGTCAGCACCTCCATCAACTTGGGAAGCACTAAAAGTTGGGTCGATGGATCCCACATGATTTGACTCCAGGCCAGAAGGCAATACGAGCAGACATCTGTGATTCTTTGCTGTTTCATCTTAGGAAGGAGCCATTTCTGGACAGGGTGTTGACATGTGATGAGAAGTGGGTCCTGTACGAAGCTCCACGGCTCCGTCATCCTTGGTTAGCATCCCATGAACCGGTTCCAAAAAAGCGAAACCAGCACAGTACCAGAAGAAGATCCTCCTGTGTATTTGTTGGACTCGCGGCATCGTGCATCGGAAACTGCTACCAGATGGTCAGAGCATCAATGCAACTGTGTACTGTCAGCAGTTGAGCTGTGTTCAAGAAAAACTCAAAACTGGAGCCAGCACTTGTGAATTGCAAAGGGGTCCTTCTGTTCAGGACAACACTAAACCCCACGTGGCTAGGATGACCCGAGACACCATTCTACGCCTTGGATGTGAAACACTATTGCATCCGTCATACTCCCCGTACATTGTACCTTCCGATTATCACCTTTTCCATTCTTTGGACAGTCATCTTAGAGAATGTCAGTTCAAAGCCGTAGTAGAGGTGCAAAATGCACTTGATACCTTCTTGGCTTCACGGCCCACCAAGTTCTACCGCAATTGAATCCATGGCCTTCCAGAACGTTGGCAAAAGATCGTTGATGCTGATGGTGACTATTGTTGATCTTTCAGGTACGTCTTATGTGACATATCGATGTTCGAAGATGGTGGGTGAAAAAGCTACATAACTTTTTTTTGGTTACATTTATATATTAGCTGGACGCATGATATTTGTGTCATAATAAGTTTAGTTGACATTTAAATTTTTGGCTTTCAAACGTATTGTAAATCTGTCGTTATAACAATACTTTGATATTTCAATGAAGCCCTTTCAGAATATTTTTTTTTTTCACCGCCACGTTTGAAAATTGTGTCCTCCCCTTGATCAATAATATGTTACCCGAGATTTGTTCCAGTCATATGTCTTATCTAATACAACAATAAATCGCATTTTTCACGGATCTTTACATCTTTCTGTAGTTTGTGGCAAATTTAGCAATACAGTAAGGTAAAACCTGCTAGACTCTATTTTAGTGTCACTTTATTGGGTTAAAATACTTGTTTCACTATCATCTCCAATTTCATTACAGCTCCTTATTGTGTTGCTAGATTTGAACTTCACTCATGTTAACTTGGCAAATTCTATCCAGGGTACGACTGGTGATAGGTCGTTGATTTGGCATGTTTCTTGGTCTCAGGAATTAGACTCATTCTGATCCTGACCGTACAAACGAGATAACGTTCTTGAACATGGTGAACCCTCGTACTTTGTACTATTAAATATCCACATAGAGTATAAGTAATAATGGTACACCCCTCGCAGAACAGTACCATTTTTATCTACATTTTAGTTAGTCTGAGCACGATGATACTGCTATACTGCACCACACTATATATATATTCTTTGTTTTTACTCGAAATTCAATGCCGGACTCCCGCTTGGCCTAGTGGCTAGCACGCTTGCCTTTGGTGTGCGTGATCCCGGGTTCGGTTCCCAGTAGGGGTACCGTTGAACCAAGAAAGTGATCGGATTCTACTATAATCAGTAGATCCACGTCTCCCTTAGACACCCAGACATAACCGTGGGACGTTAAACTAAAACAAATACAAAAAGTCGAAATTCAGTGCCAATGTTAGATTCAGAAACTTCTGTCCAAAGGTTGTGACCAAGCTTTCGTATGTTTCCAGAAGAAACTAAACAAACAGCAAAATTATACATAGTTTTTTTTATTATTGATTTATTAAAATTTACATTCATATTACGGTGTGTAATATAAACGTATTCATAATCTAAGTTTGTTTGGTTTACAAACAACTAAAACTATTAAAAACACTTTTACAAAATATCAATAAAACTTGTAATTTACGCTTATACTATTGCGTTCGTTTTGTTATCGTTTCTGAATGACAGCTCTTCATGAACTGTGTCAGAATCCCAAACATACTATCTTCTGTCCTTCCTCAGTGTGGCGCACAATTTGATTGAGAAGCTCCCTTGTTGGCGGTTCAGGATAGGATATGTTAAACAGATCATAATCAGAAAATAATCAACAACGTGTATATATATATGATGTTGAAAATAATCAAAACCAACTTATTATCATCTTCCGCGCGCATAATTATCGGAAGTTAGGTAGTGAAGTAGAAGGATAAAGTTAGATATACAAGGTTTTTTCTTCATAACAGGATACAGAAACTGAAGTGAATTGAACTGACCATTTGTTTGCATATTACATTATGATTACTGCTTATATCTTACGGTAGATTTTTTTTTTTTTTTTTTTTTTAGCATGTTATCTTACAACAGAGAAGATCCATTTATTCATCTCTACTCATTGATGAAATAATTAATATCAGAAATATTATTTGTTTCATAGATAATGTTCCACAATTTGTACTGGAGTAATTTCATTTTAGAATATAACATTTTACAGCTTGTACGAACCAAGGATGGTATAAAATAGAGGATCTGCCCATACGTATTTTCATCCTGTTAAATCAATGAAGCCAAAAAACAACGCAGCATCGCCACGTCTGATTGCTTACTCTCGTTTCCGCCATCGTCTGATTGGCTACTTTCGTTTCCGCCATAATTGTTGGCTCAAAACATTGCGATCTTATGGAGCGGAGTGCGCAGAGTAGGGGACGAAACTGTGACGTATGACTTCAAGATTTTGTTGTAATGGCAGATCCTCTATTTTATAACATCCTTAGTACGAATCTTATTATGTCCTCTAAATGATATTTCTCTAAATAGTTCAATATTGTACATGCAGCCAAATTGGTGCTTAACCTTGAGCGCAACTCACGTCAACCAATCTGCTCACAGCGATGTTGTCAATACTATGATATGGAAGTCCAAGTCGGTCTATGTGCTTTACAGAGTTGCCAGGTCTACAGATTTATCCGTAGATCTTCAGATTGTTCAAAGCAATACGGAAAACAAGAATTTTTAGTGTGACCTACAGATTTTCTTACCTATTATATCCTAATTTTGTGTTATTGTGCATAACAAACACCCATATGAACTTAAACTCTCAAATACCTAATAACAGTTTTTATGGGGGATTTGTGATGTCTGAATGCTCCAAAAAAGAATCATTTCAATGCTCGGTTTCGACGTTATATATATAAAATATTCTACTTTGTTGAAGATTTGCAGAAGGCTGAGGTAAATACAGATGATAAACAATACATATATTCCTCCAGACATTTTAATTTGAAAATGTGGATTTTTACGTATATTTTACGAAAGAT
Source organism: Thermobia domestica (assembly GCF_964235325.1). Lineage (NCBI taxonomy): Eukaryota > Metazoa > Arthropoda > Insecta > Zygentoma > Lepismatidae > Thermobia > Thermobia domestica. The sequence goes on from NC_137461.1 coordinate 22,754,870, forward strand.
CTACAGATAGTTTGGCTTTTCAACCTGGCAACGCTGCATGTGCTCCTTTTTTTGAATTGAGATGATCACTTTGACAACACATCACCACATTCACTTGCCGAAAGTAAACTACTTCTTACCGGTGGTTTGGCAATAACGCATTGCAAGTTCATTGGTTTACACCAAATATCAATTCAGTTACCGCGCAATATGCTGAGATATTACCATTCTCAATTTTGACTAAAATTAAAATAAACAAATAAAAGTTGCATAGAATACAAACATTAATGTCTCGTATTTTTTTTCTGGGAGGTCTATTTTGTTCTGTCACAAGGAATTTCTTAATGCTGAAGCTAAAAACACGCATTGGACTATTCTTTCAGTTCCTGTGTCGAGATATTTAATCGATTTACACAATTATCACTAGAAACCGAATGTTTAGGCATTAAACATCTGGAAAATAGGCACTAAAACGTAACTCGAAATAATGAAGATAAACACACAATACTATTTAAAAAATAGATTCAAGTCATAGATAATGTTCAAAAAATATAGAAGTTAAGTTGATTTTGAGCTTAACGTCCCTTTCTCCCACGACAAAGGAGCGTACGCTAACAACTTAGCCACGATGAAGCTTAATATCTTTTGTTAATATCTTCTTTTACAGTATATATATATATTACACGGGCGGCGATTAGGGGGGGCAAAGGGGGGCAGTTGCCCCCCACTTTTCTGAAATGGCCTATTAATGTATATAGTTTCAACCAGGGAAATTCGTATATTAACATTGATATACAAATATTCACATCATGTCTTGCCCCCCACTTTTAACGTCCAATCGCCGCCACTATATATATATATATATATATATATATATGTGTGTGTGTGTGTGTGTGTGTGTGTGTGTTATTTATATTATATAAATTATATATTTTCCCAATGAAGGTTTATTTTGAAGAAAATGCATAGAATGGGCAACATTAGGCACTAAAGCAATCATTTAGGCAGTAAGGGATGAAATAGGCAAAATAAACTTGGCTTAAATTAAAACTATAACCCCCCTATAAACATTAAAACGTTATTTTTTATCTATCTTTAATATTAAAGAATGGGTATTTTGCCTAACATCCGGTCTCTAATTATCACATTATATAACAATTTTATACTTTGTACTATATTTTCCAAGAAACACTGAAAATCGTAAAAAAAAAAAAAAAAAAAAAAATCTACTATGATTTATTATAAATGCATGTATTTCAAGCTGTTATAAGAAGTTAAGCACTCACGCACTTTTAATGGCATTGCAAAAATGAAACTTGTCAACACCAAGTTGCACAAAACAATAAAATATATTGTCCATTTTGTACTGTTTAAAATAACACGTTACAATCTGGCAAACGAATCGAATACTTTTTTTTTTTAAATATCTTTATTTAACAAAGAAAATGTTACATTGTCGCTTTACTAATACGAATAAATAATAGAAATATTTTTGTTGTTGTTGTTGTTAAAATAAGGCTTGATTAGATTAAGCTGGGTTCACACCACTACTGTTACTATAAATACTTGTTGTGACAGTTTGTGTTTCAGCATCCAAATCCTTTTTCATTTGTTCTAACACTTCAATATCATTTGCGGACATTTCATACTTGTGTGCCACCAATGTGTGATAAAAGTGAATAGCAAACGCGACAAAAATTACCAAAACAGGAATAACAATGATCGTAGCCGCCCACGAAGCTGTAAAAGAATAATCCCAAAATTTTACCCAACACAAAATGGCGACTTCCACGAGGAATAAAAATAGTCCTAAAACTGTTGAGAAAGCCCAAGCCAGTTCGATAAACCAGCGCATACGTTCGTGCGGCGATTCGTGAACCATATCGTGTACGTGAAGTTTACTAATGGCGTCGATATTTGGTAGAATGTACGTGCTAATCATCAGAGCGAAGATGTGTACGGCTACGAGAACGGTTGTACAAATCGCAAAGAGAACAAACAACCACTCGGGAACGTTGGTTGGTTCGTTAATTTGAAGTTCTACCATGGCAACCTGCAAGAGAATAATATCTAATGTAATTATGTACATATTAATTCGTTTTACAGCATTGTAATATTTCGAAATGTAAATGAGTTATATAGGTAACAGCAGCTTTGAACAATAGGTGATTGTATTTTAAAGTTATAAAAATAATAAAACGATCTTCTTAGGGAAAAGTACTTCTACATTCAAGAACAGATTATAGTACAGAAGATATAAGGTCGTTGGCTTCCCGCGAAAAGTTGTGGTGACGTTTATGGGGAGTTGCCAGCTTGGTTACTAGTGGCTCGCTGAGCGCGGTGAAGGGTGAGTAGTGATTGGCTATCCTCTTACCACACCCCCAGTGACAAACAGGTCCAAGCGCGGGAAGCCAACGACCTTACACCTTCTGGACTTTGGTATTGAAAATACTACTAATATTTGTCCTTATTTAGAATGGAGTAGTATCTACTCCCTGTCCCAAGTTACAGATTAAAGCACGGTACTCAGCATATGTCAAATCGAACTAGAAATATGCTTGATACGTGGAGAACAAAGATAATATCAAATAAATACAACTTTTCTCAATCAGATAGAATACAAATTTTAACCGATAGTTTCTTAAAACAGGAAAGTTTAATTCAGATAACTTGAAAATATGCTATGGTTATTCGTTATGGAAAATCAATTAAGAAGTGCATCTTTCAGAGTGTGCCGAAGTAATCAATCCTCTGTTCTTTTTTGCCATAACTACGAGCAGGGGCGGATCCAGGACCGACTTCTGGGGGTGCGGTGGGTTGTCATACTGCTACTTTTAAGGGCTCCAAACTTTGGGATGGGTTTTATTTATATATATACCTAAAATAGGAAAGTTTCTTCTTCTGGGATGGCGATCGTCTCGATCGCCCTCCCTGGATCCACCCCTGACTACGAGTGAAACCAATATATTGATGAAGTCTTTTCATGGCGAACTTATACCAAGATTTATAATAAGGTTCGTAATTTGAACTACCAATTTATAAATATTTTTTTTTATGTTAATGAGTGTTAAGTTCTCAATAGCGGGTCTAGGAAGATTCAGTGTAGGAAATTTTGATGTAAGAAAAATCGGTGTAGGAAAATTCAGTGTACAGAAAATTCTGTACAGAAAACTCGGTGTGGAGAAAGTTAGGTGTAAGGTGGATTCAGTGTAATGCATATTTATATTACCTCTTTCGATAACTTATAAAATTCATATTGTGAAAACGAAAAAGCCATAAAAATGCACCACTTAAAATGTTATTACGTATTTCAATAAAAGAAAAAGTACTTTTGGCATTGGGTCAGATTTCTCTGGCATGTATTTGTGGGTTATTGCTATAATTTGTTCTCATCACACGCTCAATCTGAAACTTTTTGTCAAAAGAAGGGCGCCGATCGCCCAATTTTTTGTCAGAAACAAATTTACAGAGAAATCGGCGCCCTTGGTCAGAAATAAAACAATTGCAACTATAAGTTCAGAGAATAGTTGTAAAAACAGGAATTATACAATCTGCAATCTGGTAATGGTGCATTTGGAGTGATCTTACTATTATGAAAGTATAACCGTTCTATTTGGATGATTCCTTTGCAGGACATTCACATTCAGCAATCTCCATATTGAGGGATGGCTGGCACCAATATGAGCGTCGAAACCCTGATGCCAAACCTCAACAGCATTGTTTATTTTTGGAAAACCTCCGATCGCAGAATCATACTATTGGGTCCTTATTGACGTTTCCTCCAATCAGATGTAGTCATTTTAATTGAGACATTTATTTTTACACCTTTGAGTAACACATGATAAATAAAAGAAAATTATGTCGTTTTAGAAGAATTTAGTTTTAAATATTTATTTATAAAATGGAAATAAAATCGTTTGAACTGATTTCGAAATAACTGCAATTTTCAACTTTACTCCTCCAGTAACCTACATTTATTTTTCGAAATAGAAAATTCTAGAAGACACGCTCAAAAACACCATAATCACACGGACGGATATCGAGAAACTAATTTCACGTCCTGTAAGGGCCATGAAATGTTAAAAAAAAAAAAAGTCGAAATCTCGAATTCAAATTATTTCACGATCACATTTTTTAAAAATTCCTTATAGTACAGAGTAAAAGTATGTTCCACACAAAGTTTGAACTTAAAACTAATACGCTCCTTTATCCTCAAAGTTAATTTTCTAATGGAATCTACGGTTTACTACAACGAATTTTTTTTATACGTAGCATTTTCCACACCGAGTTTTCCGTACACTAAATTTTCCGTGCACCAAATTGTCTTACACCAAGTTTTCCTACACCGAATTTTCCTGCTCCCCACAATAGCACGGTTCGAAAACTAAAATAATTTTAAGTGGAAGACCATGTAATTGACAAACCTGTCAATTGAATCGTGTATTTGCAATACTTGTGGATGGAGAATTTAACGATAATATATCTTCTAAAGTTTTAGTCACTTCATAAAAGTAAAATAGATTTTTCTCTATAAATTTTCAGAAAAGATATCTTGCTTTTTGTTTTGTAAACTGATTAAAGATTTTTTCCCTGACTATTAGAGTTCCCGTTTAGATGCGGTTAACAGGTTTTGTAAGTGGACTATTCATGTATAAAATTAAGAGCTATACAACGCAAGCACTTTTAAAGCTGTTCACGATCGACTGAAAACTATTTAACGTGAAAGTTAAACGCGTAAATTTGTGTTCGTTTTATTGACACAGAAATGTTGATAACATTCAAATGGAGTATGTTAATTATAACTTACATTTATTCTATGTATATGCCTAGACTCTACTGGCAATTTTTTTTTTAATTTTCTTACATTTGAGGTAATTAAAATAGCTAATGAAAACGCAATAAAATGAAGTTTTAGATTGTACTGGCTATTTTATTACAGAGAAAATGATAAAAGGAAAATTGGCAGTGCACTTTCTCTTAATTTCGATGCATCTTTTTCTTTCTTCAAACGAAAATGTCACTTTATTGACTCAATTTGATTTGATTTGAGTTGATTTTCAGCAGACCCGTAGCCAAAAATATTGGGGGGTGGGGCGGTAGAAGTTAGTGGAGCCTGGTCCAACCATATCATAGTTCATCACCATATTATAGTTCATTTGCAAGCCTATCGTGAACATTTTAAGTGGGCCAGTAAAACTTTAGAGGTGGCCTGGCCTCCCAGCCCCGCCGTGGATACGGAACTGATTTTCAGTTTAGCGATCCTTTCAGCAGCGAGGCTATATGAGATGTAGACCTACAGATTAACGTAGGGTCCAAACCACATTAGCTCCCGCCGGGAATCAAAGCCGATCTCCCACACCAAAATGCGATTTTTAACCGTTTAGCTATGAAGGAGCTCCATTGATTGACTCAAATTTGTTTTCTCTTGGTGCGAGACTACAGAGTCAGAACATAAAATAAAATTCTCTAATATTTGAATAACGTTCTTGGGGAATCCAAATAATTGCAACAATAATTTGTTCTAACGTAGTACCTTAATCGAAAACACGGCATCATTTTCATTCAATTCCATTTTATTGACAGTTTTATAATAATATTGATATAAAAGGAGATATTGGTAAATCTGTGAACATAGTAAGCCAAATGTATACATATTTTAAAAACCAACGAAGGTACATTTTGCTTTTTTTTTTTTTAATCAAACTGTCGCAGACAATGACTTTAAGTCCCACTTCGAAGAAATAGTATTTTCTCGAACATTCAATAATTAAAAATACAATACATAATGGCGGACTAAGGAAGAAGTTACTCAGGTGCTATATATGGAGTATTGGACTATTTTTCAGAGACTTGACATCAGTCGTTCTTTCAGAAAAAATATTCCAGGGGGGGGGGGGCAACGTAGTATTCCGGGGGCATTTCTGCTACTATTTTATTTATTAAAATATTATGGACGTATTATTTTGGTCTCGTCCGGGAGGGTACTCTCAGAGCTCCGGGGGGACAGTGGCCCCCGAAAAACATGTCTGGAAGAAACACTGCTTCATATTACGGAACTTAGAGAAAAAAAAATATTTAGAGAGCTTCGAAATGTAGTGTTGGAGGAAAATGGAGAAAATAAAATGAACAGAGAGCGTAACAAACGAAGATGTTTTAGCGAAATGGTTTAAAGATATTTTAACGATCAACGAAAATATTCTTTGCACGTTGCCGTTATGATGGAAGTATGACAAACAAGCACTTATATAATTCGAGAAGCATGAAAAATAAAAAGTGAGTAAAATAAATCAGTGCCTGCCAACACTGTTTCGTGAAAAATGTGTTAAGATATCTTAAATCATGAGACAGTCTTCCAAAAAGAGTATCAAGTGGGCTCAAAATACTTCACAGAAAAGTATCCCGAAAATTTTCCCCGAGACTCTTGAACATAAGGGTAAAAAACCGGAATAATTTCAGATCTCCGGGATATTTCGTCGTCCTAGTTTTTAATTCGTAAGAATTTTTAACTGTCTTAATGTCGAAAGTTTAGATTGCCTCGAATCTTGGGACAAATTGACTAAAACACAATAATTCATGTCTTACCATGGCAAATCCAGAAAGCAGTTCAGAGGTAGTAGCTGTGGCTTTTAACTTTGCCCTACTCATGTGCAGACGTCGCCATGAGAGACCTGTTGGCGTTAGAGATCCATCTGGGTTCTCCTCTTCCACGCTAGATGATGCGCAACTCTGAAATAGAAATTTATTACTATTATTCTGCCCGAAGGAGGTTCTATTTACTTAAATGTACTCAAGTGAGACTATTATATAATGGCTGTTGAAAACAGGTATTAGTTCTTTTCCATCTTCTTAAAAAGAATATTATTACACTTGGACATTAGGAACAAAAAGTGAGAATAAGAGCAGAATGAAAAATTAGTTTTAAGACTAATGAACCATTTATACAAGAACTGACTAATAATGGATCAACACCCAGAAATTCACTCGCACATGTCAATTCTTCGTTTATAAGTCTTGCTGACTACTTACAGTGTAAAGATAAAAAATCCTTAAGAGGCCTCATTCCTGCGAAATTAAAATACCGCTAATTTTACAGTAATTATATGATATCTTCAAATAGATAAAAGATAATCGAAATGTGAAACAAGAGAGCCCTAGACAATATCATTTTACATGAGAAACCGTTATCACGACTCACTTATCTGCTTTCGATGTCGAGCCATTTTGAAAATCAGCATTTATTTTCGCGTTTCTAAACGACTGAAAACGGAAAGCCACTAGGTGACTTGTGATAACGGTACCTCACTAAAATAATATTGTCTAGGGCGCTCTTGTTCCACATTTCAATTATCTTTTATCTATTTGAAAATATAATTACTGTAAAATTAGCGGTATTTTAATTTCGCAGCGATGAGGCCTCTTAAGAGAAGTAAATGTACTAACAATTAGGATTGCCTACAAGACAAGAATTAAGACTGGTCTCGTCTCAAAAACGTGAGACTGGTCTCGTCTCGAAAACAATGAAAACTTGACCCACGACCCTCTTGTCCCACTCGTGAGATACTCAATTTTTCGTAAAACTTCGAACCCTCCTTAGGATATGTATTATAATGAAAGCGATATGATAACACCCCAGTTAGGATTGGGGCCTAACTATATACCAAAAGTCATTTAATTTGACTTTACATTTAGCCGTGATGATAACCCACACATAGTTACATTCAAGTTTTTATATAATAATTCATATATTAGAGATGATTCAACAAATATTATTTCCAGTATGAACTCCTCTGAAAACTCAGAGGCTGTGTCTTGAAAGTCAACTAGTAAGTCCTGTTGCTATTATTACAATACAAATTATCCAAAAGTGCCTGCAGTTCATTCTCACATAAATATTTCAAGTAAGTAAATTGAAAGCAATGAAAAAGGACGGAAAATGGAGACCTTGTAAGTAAAACGTAGAGAAATTCACCAGTGTTCAGATGCTGTTTACAATGCGCTGAGCAGAGTGAGTCAGTGGGTTGTAGTGCGGGTAGGTGAATCAGAGTGGGTCATGGTGGGTCACGTCATGTTGACCCACGACCCATTGACCCACTCACATTTCTTGACCCACGTCCCACTAACCCAGGGGTGCCCACAGAGGGGGCTATGACGCAAACTGCGTCATTGAAATATTTGGGGGGTTAAAAATCTATATAAATATGTTTGAGGGTGTGTGAAAATTAATCGAAAAGAAGATTTTTTCATGGAAGAACACCTACGGATAGACAATTGGGGGGTGCGTCATGGATATAAGGGGGGGGGGCACCACTGCACTAACCCACTCCATTTCTTATCGGAGAGTGCATCTCTATATACTTCTTTTAAAAGCGTCTATTTTCTTGTGAGCACCCAACCAATAGTTCATCAATATTTTAGATATCTTCCTATTTAGCCTATTCCTCTTTCGCCTACAGCCTACTGGCAATTTTCATCATTATCTCTATCTCATCTTAGATGTAGGCAAAATGGACATTCTTATTTGGCCTATTTCTGTTTCGCCTATAGCCTGCTGGCAATTTACACCATTATTTCATCTTAGAGGTAGATAAAATAAAATTTCTTATTTGGCCTATTCCTGTTTCGCCTACAACATTGCTGGCAATTTACATCATTATTTCATCTTAGAGGTAGATAAAATAAAATTTCTTATTTGGCCTATTCCTGTTTCGCCTACAACATTGCTGGCAATTTACATCATTATTTCATCTTAGAGGTAGATAAAATAAAATTTCTTATTTAGCCTATTCCTGTTTCGCCTACAGCATTGCTCGCAATTTACATCATTATTTCATCTTAGAGGTAGATAAAATAAAATTTCTTATTTGGCCTATTCCTGTTTCGCCTACAACATTGCTGGCAATTTACATCTTTATTTCATCTTAGAGGTAGATAAAATAAAATTTCTTATTTGGCCTATTCCTGTTTCGCCTACAACATTGCTGGCAATTTACATCATTATTTCATCTTAGAGGTAGATAAAATAAAATTTCTTATTTGACCTATTCCAGTTTCGCCTACAACATTGCTGGCAATTTACATCATTATTTCATCTTAGCTGTGGGCAAAATAGGAATTCTTATTTCTCCTATTCCAGTTTTGCCTATGTCCCAACCAATTTAATTTTCTTTTCCTTAATTACAACTAATATTATTCCTTTCTCCTCTAGTATTCCTAATACTTAATTGCTTACCGGTTTTCTCCATTCTTCTTTACATTCACATTTCAAAATTATCCTCTACTTTATCGCCGATTTTTCGGAATGTTCATGTCTGTAACCCATAGGGAACAATACTCCACATGAAACATTTGATAAGTATTTTCCTTAACTCTTATTGAGAAACCTACAAAACGTTGTTTCCCTTGTTCCTAAACACATAATTTCCATTCCTATCATTGCTTTTACTTCATATTAATACAAAAATCATGCTGGAATGCAAACAACCTCGTAGAACTAGCAAAATATTTCGGATGTGTCTTCCGATATTTTTGAAAGGTTAATATACGAACTGTTAAAATAAATGTTGATTTTACTTTAAGTAATGACCTTGGTAGTTGATAACTTGCGTATGTTCCCAAGCGAAGCAAAAATCTATCATTAAACTGTGTTCACACATGAAAGATCTTCCTTCCTTCAAAATTGATTAATCTGGCTCACGAATTGTTTGGTTTGACGTCATCATACGTTTCTTCTCTGTCCGTTCGTTCCCATAAGTAAACTTCTAAAAAGATCACACGAAAGCAACAAGATGAAACATCTGTTCAAGTGTATCCGTAAAAAAAAAAAAAAAAAAAAAAAAAAAAAAAAAAAAAAAAATTAAAAGAAAAATATAAATTCTTGTAATAATCATCTGTATCATCTAAATGATAGTGCCAAAACATTGTTTACCATTAGGTTTATGCTCTGTCCCACACATTTTTCCAAGCTAGATACTGCTTTCAGTTTCTTTTTTCTTCTACTTTTTTGAAAGCCATTGTTCGTCATTGAGTTTCAGAGCTACGAAGGTCAAACATTGAAATTCTAATGACAATATTGAAAAAAATGAAATGAAATCTTTGAGTTTTACGTCCCACGATTATGCCGGTTAGGCTAAAGGAGACGGTGATGATGAGTGATGAATGAAATGAAGAAAGTGGGAGGAAACGGGAGAACCCCGAGAAAACCCACGCACACGGTGTTTGTCCACCACAAAGTTCACTTGGCAGGGGCTGGGATCAAACCCAGGACCCCAAGCACCAGAGGTGAACGCTCTACTACTGTGCCACCTCGGCCCCATGACAATATTAAATACAGAAGTCGACGAAAAGAGGCTATTTTTTTTCACTTTCTTCATATAAAATGCTAAATGAAAAATTTAATTGTAACACTTTACTTCCTACACGTGTTTTACGAGTACACATTCACTACATATAGTATAGGTAAGTCTATGGTATGTTTCTAAATCAACACTTCCAAAAAAAACCCAAACATTATTATCCATGTACAACCTTCCTACTGAATTTAACTTAAGACATAAAATGCTTCATGCTGAGTATTGTATGTATGGGGCAGAAACATGAACATTACGCAAGCATGGTGGAAAACGACTGGAAGCATTCGAAATGTGTGTGTGGAGAAGAATGGAGAGAATTAGCTGTGTCGAGCGGAAAACGAAAGAGAGAGTGTTAGAAATGACAGGGGGAGAAAAGAACAATTTTAGAAGTTATTATTAAAAAAGGGAAGAGAAACTGGTTGAGGCATTAGCTAAGAAGGAACTGTACCATGAGGGAGGATTCAGAGGGTATGGTGACAGGAAAAAGAGGGAAGGGGCGAAGGGGATTACAATTAATGGATATCAAAACTGGAAAATCGTACATGAAGACGAAGATGTTAGTGAAAGACCGTGGAGCATGGAGTCTTTTCAGTGTCAGTAAGTGACCTGCCAATAATGGCAGAATAGTTATGATAATGGTGATGATGATAAATTTAGAGAGAGAGAGAGAGAGATTTATATCCACTCAAGATACATTTGTACACTTTCACAATAAGATTATACTTCTTTAACGGGGAAATGATGGATGTAGCATGAAAATTTGAGCTTATATTTCATCTGTACTCTTTCTCTTATAAAAGCAATCTAGTTCAATCATTCTTTTCTGAAAATATAGGTGGAAATATTTGACAATTACTTATCATCTTTTTCTGTTCAGAATAATGTCCGTTCAATACTACATAGACATACTACATAGACATACTCCAAGCAATTTTTCCTATCTTTTTCCTTTTTCTCCCGATTTTTTCGCCCCCTTACTTCGCCTCCCCGCTCCCCCCCCCCCCATGGCACGGCCCTGCATAGTAGCTTGTAGTATTGGACCCTCTTCCCCTCAAAGCTTGGACCACTCTCAACAAAAATTTTTAGATGCGCGCCTGCTGGGTCTCTAAATACATAAATTGCGGCCTATTCGGTATCCCACTTTAAGATGTAGACCCATGTCTTATATAGCGTAGGTACTAAGAGCGACAAGTTACCAAATTGTATTTTCTTACCATGGCACAGGCACGTAGCCAGGATTTCGTGCCGTGAAGAGGGGGGGGGGGATCCGAGTCATGAAATACTGTGGTCGTCACACCAGGGACTCGACCATTGAAATCTATTTTACTGAAACATATATTGGTTCGTTTAGCCAGGATTTCGTGCCGGGGGCGGGGGGAGGAAGTGACAAAAAATTCTGAAGGCCCAGGAGCTCGATCAGTCTAAACTACTTTACTATCAACATATATTGGTTTGTTAGGACAATAAAATAAGGATATGTTGGCAAATATTTTAATAAACTATGAAGAAATCACGAGTAAAATCATAATAAAAAAAACATTGAAAAAGATTTTATAATGTATTTACGTTCTTCCTGTGTTTATTCAAATATAACAATTTTCCTTTCATTATGACCTCAACTATCATTAAAAAAGTACATTTTCACTATTATAAAAAATACATTCTTAATAATGTCTTGTAAAATATTTTACAATATCTGCGTTCCTTTCTGTGTTGAATCAAATGTTAACAAAACTTTCTTTCCACATATTTTTTTTGTTTTTATTATTCCGTCAACTACTGTCTGTTTCAAATGACAGGTTAAAGGAACAGTAGAAAATTGTTTTGGAAATATCATGTTTGATACTGCAAGGATGCGATGACAAAAAATTATGATAAAAAAAATGTCCACACTGTTACAGAACGGCACTATGCTTTCGGAAGTTTGAAATCTCCTTGACTAGTAGCAGAAATTCTGAGAATTTCGTAACTTTTCTAGAAATTTCAAATTCCCTGGCTCTTCCACAATATTATGCTCACCTAGCCACCACATATTGCAAGTAATACAAATTTCCTTATAAGAAAGAGTAACCAAAAGCTTCCTATAGTTTTTTTTTTTTTTAAACGCTGATCCTCCTTTTTCTCATTTCATTTTGTTTCGTCCTTCCTTATTTTTTTTCATTTGTGGTCTCGAAAGGGGGGTCCCTCCTTCCCTTGGCTACGTGCCTGCATGGCATTATGAGGTTTGTCGAATAATACTATGTGTGTGTGTGTGTGAAATCTAAAGATGTCCTCATTTTTAAAGTCTGTGATGTGGTAACCCTAGAAATGGCTGACTTCTACCACTTACCAATGAATTTGATTCGTAACTTCGAACTACACCCTGACCAAAATTGATGGCGGTCCATTAAAGTAGTAGGCCTACTTGAGATTATTTTGTCTCCCGGACAGAAAAAATGAACATATGGATAGTATAAATATATAAAGAAGTTTTGGTAAACCAATCCTCTTAAAAATGACTACAAGAATATATTCTAAATTATTTACTAATGTTCAATAACAGTATTGAATTTCCAGTAGTTCAAGGTTTCAGTTAATTCGTAAGAAGTCGACTTTTGTGAGTGAATACTACTGCCATCTATACGCGAATAATGGAACTACTTCATCAAATTGCTCGAAGCCACGTTAGATAAAAGAAGTAAGAGTGTACGAAGAAGAAAACAAGTGAATATCGTTTCACGGTTTGAAACTAAAGCTTACAAACGACGCGAATTCAGTATTTAAAAATGAAGTAGTGCATCTACAACCAAGTGCGGGTTGCAATCAAGTAATAAGATCAAAAATAAAAACTTGCTCCTCGGACGCTGAATTTATATCAACAAGTCATTACTTACTCTCTCTCTCTCTCTCTCTAACTGTTTTTGTTCTATGGCGATAAAAGTTGAAACAAAAATAGTTTATTTCAATCACTTCTGATTGGAATAGGGGATTATAGGAAGGAGATGGAATGTATTCTTAGGCTCTGAATCCATTGCCAAACAACGCATCTTGATAGCATTTAACGTACCGTAAATACGCGCGTAATTTTCGCATCCCAATTTTGAAGGGCATTTTCTGTATATTTTATTTTGCTCGCGTAATTTGCGCACGCGAGGATTTGAGTGATTTCTGAGATGAGAAACCACACGACTTCTTAATCAGTTTTTTAATGTTATTTTTCTACAAATTTAGAATTAGTTGTTTGTTGTCAATTCTTGCTACAAAGAAAATGTGTACCGGTATTTTCGTGTTATTTTGACTGGGGAAAAAAATTAGATGATGTTCACTGATGTGGCTATTTTTTTTTCCGCATAATTTACGCACCCTTGTTTCAAAACAACTTTTTTCGTCTAAAAAAGTGAGATAATTACGCGAGTAAATACGGTATTTGTTCTACGGAAATCATTATTGAAACTTGAAGTAATACAGTGAAACCTCTCTAAAGCGGACAGGCGTGGGGAATCAAAAATTGTCCGCTATAGAGAGATGTCCGCCTTAAAGAGGTTTCCATATTTTCTTACGTAAATTAGTAAACATTGTAATATGCAATTAGAAAAACAAAATATTTTTGCATGAATCATGTATTCACGATTATTACCAAAATGTTACTGTACCTGCATTATCATCCGCCATCAAATACTCTATGATCGAGGCACAACATGAAGATAAGATGTTATAGTTATCTGCACTTTACATTTATCATTACTGACTACGTTTTCAGTATGTTCTTTAATTTGTGGAATAATTGCTGTCCAGTAGTGTTTTTTTTTTTTTTTTTTTTTTAATATGCGTAACCGCGGGCAAAAACTACCGAACTTGTCTTCTGCTTGATTAGAGATTCCAGCGGGACATCAGAATAATGTGCCATCCCAAATAGGGGGCAACTGTTAATCAATTTTGTGTCTAAAACAAGTTGGGGGTGGTAGTGCAATGCAGGCAAAGGACATGAGAGTGTTGTTCAACAAAGACGCTTCGTCTGGGTTGCTGAGCAGACAGTTGAGGAAGCAAAATGTTGTCAAAATGCTTCCTTGGTGACACATGTATGAAATACTAAAAATGTATTTTTACAGTACTTTTAAACTTGTTTCTAGAGAAAGTGTCCGTAATATGGAGGTAAATAGTAGCTATTAAAGACAGAAAAGACTGTCCGTGTCCGTACTAGAGGGTGTCCGCTTTAGAGAGGCATGCCAATATGTTTTTTCCTATTATAATGTTTGGGGATTACAAAATATGTCCGTTACAGGAGATGTCCGCTTTATAGAGGAGTCCGTTAGTAGAGGTTTCACTGCAGTAAATTTGAATCTCCTTCGACTACGGTATATTAGAATGTTGTGGATAATCATAATGTGTTGTCTTTAGTCGCTGAATCGTTTACAAGAAACAGCTTGTCCCCATCGGTTACCACTTCCGTTATATGGCGATAAACATTGAAACCGGTACTGAAACCGTAAGTAATAGAAATTTGAACCATTTCCGGTTTTATTAGAGCGTTGTGGATAGTCATGATGTATTGCCTTGAGACGCTGAATCGTTTACAAGAAACAGCTTCTCGCTATCGGTTACCGTTTTCGTTCTATTGTGATAAACGTCGAAACTGGAAATGGCTAATTTTAACTACTTCCGGTTTGAAAAGAGGATTAACGGAGCAGACGGAACCGATTCTTGGAACGCTGAATCGATTGCAAAAGATCGCATCTTGGTAACATTTACTGTTTTTGCTCCACAAAAATCAGTATTGAAACCGGAAGTAATAGTAAATTTGTACCACTTCCAGTTTTGGTAGAATGTTGTGGATAGTCTGATATGTTGTGTTGAAACGCTGAATCGTTTGCAATATATATATATATATATATATATATATATATATATATATATATATATATATATATATATATATATATATATATATACTTCTCGCTATCTATTACCGTTTTCGTTCTACGGTGATAAGTGTTGAAACCGGAAATGGCTAATTTGAACCACTTCCGGTTTGAATAAAGAGTAACTGGAGAGGATGGGACCTATCCTTGGGACACTGATTCGGTTGCAAGAAACCGCATCTCGATATCTCTTAAACCGTTTCTGCTCTGGTACGTGTCGACAGACGGGCGGACGGACAAAACCGTTCTGCAACACTTCCAACACTTACGCAAAGCTTAGTTTGGAAGTCTAAAACATGATATTTGGAATTTCTTTGCCATTCAATAGTTATGTAGTGATTTTCATATTATTGTAGTTTATTAAGTGGTAATTAAATCCGAGTATTTCATTATGTAATAGATTCATAGATAAGACGATATGCATAAAAATGAAACTGTATGCATTTATAAGCGTCATTTGATACGGTTTTGTTGTTTATTCTTTGCGCTGCGCTAGCTATTATGCCTGGTTAACATGGCCGTTTTATTCGGTGATGAGCATTGGGAATTTACTATCAATTGAAAATGTGGTATGGATAGGGTTACAGCCTTTACAAAGCAAAAAGTAGACAATTAATTATGCAGCTAATGGGGAAGAAACGTACAACGGTCCTTTCTCCCTAGTATAGTAATAAAAGTTTTTTCTAGTAAATAGCGAATCATATTTACCTAATAGATAAAAGAAAAGTGAAACAATTTAAATCATATAGAATCTATATTATATATAGCAGACTCTCATTAATTCGAACTTCGATAGTTCGAAATATTGGATAATTCGAGCAAAACTTTATTCCTCTTGAAAGCTGAATTGAAAAATAATGATAAAAAACGTGAATAAACGAAACTTTTTAACTTCCTGTCTGGATAATTCGAAACAATTCTGTACTATCTTACATATGGTCTATATTTGTAAACACCAATACACGTTTCTTATTTATAAACAAAACCACGTTGTTGTTTTTTTTTTACTACAACAACTACAAGAAACAAATACGTTTTTTTATGTCTTCAGATTATATAACAAAAAAGAAATACAAGTGCCATCTCTATCCAGAACAGGGTATAAAACACCATGTAAAGTTTTTACCGACATCAATTTTGGCTGGTAAAATCTTCTCTTTAACTTGCTTGAAGCTTTAAAAGATCTAATCTAACTCAAGCCTCTTAGTTTGCCTAAAGCTTTGAAGTCGCTTACCTACCCAACTTGCCTGCAGCTTTGTGAAAACTCAAGAATTTTCTTAGCTTGCTTAGAGCTTCCAAAGATTTTTATCTCAACCACCTAGCTTGCCTGGAGCTCTGTAATTTTCCTACCCTTAGATTGAATAGAGCTCTGCGAGACACGAATTTCTCTTTGCTTGCACTAAACATTTCTAAACCACTTCCATTAGCGCGTCTACAGCTTTGAGGAAATCTTTTTATTTAGGGAAGGGGGGGGGGCTTATGAATTCCTATTTACCCAAACTACATAGAAAACTTTGTATTCATCTTAAAATCACTGTTATACTAACTTTGTGTTATATTGTGTACGACAAAATTTTTTACAATAAAAGAAGTAGTAGTAAAAACAAATTCCGTGTACTAAATTGCTCTACCTACTACTACCTTATTTACATAATTCTTAATATCGGACAGATTGCAGACAGAAGAATGCACTTTTAATTTGTTTTCAGTTATCCAGAGGCAACCGTACCAAAGAGTGACACAAAAACACAATCCATGTTATGATGATGAAGGTGAAGACGAGACAACCTTGTGATGAAGTAAAAGAAACAGCGTGTACCAACCTCATCTGAAGCTTCCGAAATGGTTTGAAAATTTAAGGTTGTTATTGAAATTACGACGAAGTGTTACTGACAATATACTCCACTTAAACAAATGAATTTGACCGTATAAAAGCAATCAAATCAAACCAAAAGAACAAATCACGGAGTTCTTTAAGTGAGAGCAGATAATCAAGGTTGTTTACTCGTGTGTGTGTGTGTGTGTGTAGTTCTCAGTGTCCATTCAGTGCAGTAGCGTAGGCAGGAATTTATTTCGGGAAGGGTCCAAACTCAATATGAGGGTATTTTATATTAAAATTCCTAAAATTGTCCCTAAAATTAGGCTAAATTTACACAAAAGTCGAAATTTCGGGGGGGTCCGGACCCCCAGGACCCACCCCCTGCGTACGTCCCTGATTCAGTGTATGAGGTAACTGTACTTTAATGTGCTTTCCGCGTTACGTATGGTTTAATTTATATGTGAATAAATGTCATTTCTTTCTTTGTGGCGTTGTTTCACGCAAAATAATATGCTCCCTTGAATAGTGATGCGCACGTGACGACGACGAGTCAAGACAGGACTTTACTGACAAAATTCGAGTCGAGACACGGCTCTTCCAATAGTAAAATATACATTTTTCGAGTCGAGACATCACTTTTACAGCACATTTTCGAGACGAGACAGCCACAAATCTTGTCTTGTTCGCATTCCTACCCTTGAAGATTAAGTATACTGCGTATCATCATCATAATAATAATAATAATAATAATAATAATAATAATAATAATAATAATAATAATAATAATAATAATAATAATAATAATAATAATAATAATAATAATAATTATTATTATTATTATTATTATTATTATTATTATTATTATTATAATAATAATAATAATAATAATAATAATAATAATAATAATTATTATTATTATTATTATTATTATTATTATTATTATTATTATTATTATTATTATTATTATTATTATTATTATTATTTTCATGTAGATCACCTGCTGTCCTGTATGGTTGCGAAATATGATCTCTTACTCTGAGAGAAGAACGTAGACTAAAAGTATCTGAGAACAAGATCCTGAGACGAATATTCGTACCCAAGAGGAATAGGAATGAGAAAAGATGGAAATGTCATCATGAGGAACTGCATAATTTATACCATTTACCAAATATTGTTAGAGCCATCAAGTGTAGGAGGCTCAGGTGGGCAGGTCATGTAGCCATAATGGAAGAAAGTAGGAACGCTTTCAAAGTCTTAAGTAACAGAAAGCCCAAACAGCAAACGACCATTAGGAAGACTTAGGCGCAAACAGGAGAACAATATTAAGATGAATCTCGCAGAAATATGAATACAACGTAGAAACTGGATCCAGTTGGCTAAGGACGGAAGTCAGTGGAGAGCTTTTGTGAATGCAGCATTGAACCTCCGAGTTCCATAAGCCATAGAGAATTAGATATTTTCATGTAGATGCATAGTAGTTTTGTTCGCGTATTTTTGGATAATTCGAACTTTGGATTTCCCAGTTCCTTTACATTTGATTTTAAAAGGAAAATCTGCTATAATATTCGTAAGAAAAAATATGGTCATTTTGAATAATGTGTAGAATATATATAGGCCTATATGTAACGTATCTAAATATGAGCAACGTAAAAAGAAGAAAGAAAGAAAGGAATAGAAATAGCTCATTCCAATAGTTTAATACAATAATAATAAAGGTCGGGACACGTAACATTCTCTCCGAAATCGGGACTATTCTGACAAAATCGGGACAGGTAACAGTCCTAGCAACAGACTTCACTTTTAGAAGCACTACAATATATGATTAGGTTATTACCATTATAGAGTGGTTACCACTTCCACTTTGCGATTCGTACTTCTCAAATTTTCCTATTTCTTCTATTTACCACTTAAGTCTTTTTGTCTAGGAGATAAAGCCTTGACTCAGGACAGGCCCGTATCCAGGGGGTTCTAGGGGGACCGGGCCCCTTCTAAATGTTTACTTAGGTGGCCCCCTTAATTTCTACCGCCCCCCCCCTACATTTTTAGGCTGGCTATCGGCCTGACTCAGGATCAGGAAATATTATGTTATTTATGATGAAACTCTCTGATTAGGATATCTCTCTGTAAGTTCTTTGTTAATAATTCTCTTATGTTAGCCTTACTGGAGTATGAGAGCTTAACTACGAATAAAAACTGTGCCACCTGAACAGTGCAAATTCGCTAACAGTCTCCTTATATGAAGTCTACTGAGATTCGAACCAAGTTCCTCACTAAAAACAACAGAAGAGAATTCGGCTTTTTTAAATGACAAAAGTAGTTGCCGTCACCCAGTCAGCTTTGTGACGTAAATCTTGGTTTCTCCATCATGAAAACCAAACAAATAGGAAACCGAAGTAAAAAGTAGAACAGATTAGTTTAGGGTAAAAGTGTTTCTCCAATCACTTATGAAACTTCTGTCAATCATTCAGGACTATAGTCCAGAAGGTATAACGTAGTTGGCTTCCCGCGCTTGGACCTGCTCGTCACTGGGGTGTGGTAAGAGGGTAGCCAATCACCACAAACCGTCTACTGCGCTCAGCGAGCCACGAGTAACCAAGCTAGCCACTCTCCATAAACGTCACTACAACTTTTCGCGGGAAGATAACGACGTTATATCTTCTGTACTACGGGTAATTAGCAGCATTCATCCCCTTCACTATAAGGCCCGAGCAGCAAAATCTCTAAAAGGAATGGCAACTTATATGCCTGATCCATCCAAAATTTCGGGGAATTGAACCCATTGCTCTCGGATCCGTCCATCTCATCACTCAGAGGAAGATTATCAAAACTCAGTTCCTTAGCCTTCACCATAAATCCAGAGGATAAACCAGAGATGAGATCATTAAAGCTGATTCAGTCTGGCCAGCACTCAAGCCTTCGGGTCAAAGCTAAAACAAATGCCCCTTCTAAACTTATATTTGGGCCTACCTATTCCGTTGGTAATCAGAGCCGTAAACGAATCGGTAATTAACTCCAGAGAGGCTCAGTAAAATACATTCATAGAGAACCTACAAAAAATGATCAGTACCTGCCAAAAACTGATGTAGAACAATCCAGCCATTCGTGTAATCTATATAAGCACCAGAGATCACGGCAAAACATTTTTCTTCTTACTGCGAACTTAAAATTCGTATAAAAAACGGTGGAAGATTCCACTGATGCAAGAATTCTAAAAGAATAATAAGAAAAATGGAAGGTAGGCGAAAACTAACCTCGCACAAGGTCTCTCAGCGCCGGCTGAACACATTTTTTTAGAAGCTAAAATTCATAAAGCTGAAAGAGAACCATCAAGTTAAAGAAATTACTAATTATTTTCATGAATATATAAATATATTACATAATATATACAATACTTCCAATAATATTAAATATATGTATTATCTGCTTACCTGTCTCCTGGATAATTTATCCTGCAGAGGATAAGGAGGTACATCGTAAGGATAATACGGCAAATTATAATACGGGATATGGGCAACAGAAACACTTCTGGGCAGTCTATTCACTGAAAATTGTGATCCGGCTGATAGAGGTCTCTGAGATCGAACACCACCTCCGCCATATTTGTTATGCGGGAAGTTTGTTGTAGTTCCTACACCAATACCAGCACCGACACTAGGATGTTTAACGTGTAGTCCTCGGCAACCTGGCAACTGTGTGCTTGAGGGACTTTTGTACAGTGTTCGCATTGCTGGCGGAGCAGGGATCGCCGCTAACGGCGCCGATACAGAACGTAACGCCGAAGTGATTGTACCTGACGAAGACGAAACTAAATGCGCTGTGTTGCCATTTAGGGCACCTTGATGAACCGTGTAAGGTGGTGCGTTCATGGGGTATCCATGATGATAATTGTGATGATGATTATAATGATGATTTACATTGTTGTTATTTATTCCATTAGCCATGTTACCGTGCATTGTCTGGTTGGAAACAGAGTCCTCATTGTTATGCATCCCGTTTTGTTGATTATTCCCACTACTTGTTCCATTGTGGTACATCACAGGAGGGGGATGACTTATTATCACAGGAGAAAAGTCTGATGTAATAGTTGATGATGATGATGATGATGTTGATGACGATGTATTGATAGCTGTTTGGTTCGAATTCGAAGTTCTGGCCTCATGACCCGGTTCGACGTTAACAGTTGTAGAGTCTCCTCCAGTCCCTGATGATTTGTCCATAGTGTGGTTTCCATGTGAAGTATTTGGCGGATCCGCCATTTCAAAGTCTTCTTTGAGTTTCTATTGTGCACCCTCTAAAAAATAAAATGAAAATTATTTTATGTAAAGTTGGATTATTGTATATGTAGAAAATATATAATATTGTCTAAAGTAGTTTGTACAATAGAACATACATTTTGTTCATAAACAACAACCCTTTAGTTACAAAATAAAACATTTCAGGCAACTCATCACTGTCATTGTGTTATTCCAATGCGCTAAATGAACAAATGAAACCTAACTAAATCACATGATATTTATCTTTCATCTTTCCAAGGATATTATGAAATAGAGGATCTGCCTGTACGACAAAATCGTGAAACCACACGTCACAGTTTCGCCACTCCCACTCCACCCAATAAGATCGGGATGTTTTGAGCCAACATTCATAGCGGGAATGAGAGTAGCCAATCTGGAAACGAGACTAGTGCCGATGCTCGGTTGTTTTTCGGCTTCATTGAATTATGAGAAAGATACATATGGGCAGATACTCTATTTTATAATATCCTTGCATCTTTCAAAGCCTTCTAATGACTGACTCTTCATAAATAAAACCGAACAAGCATCATATGACTTGTAAAACAGCAAGTAAAGTGAAAAACAAGAATTATTCAAGTGCACAGTCTAAGAATTATTTCTTCCCGCCATTTTATTAAGAACTTATCTACTCTGTCAATCAGTGACGCGTCACGTGTTTCAAAATAGCCTTCCAAAGAAAGATAAATATTTCTGAGTTATCTTTCTTTTGACTTTTATGTCAGTAAACATTCCGTTCTTGTTGTTGTTAAAGAATAGGATTTCACAGTTTTAAAAATGATTAATGTGTCTGTTGGTGTTTTTCTAAACGAAAGTCCCCGAAATAAGCCTTTAGCAGAATATGTCAACCAGTATAGCTGTGAGATCAAACCTACAACCCTTTTGCAAAAGGTGCTATTATATTGATTTGTTACCGAGCCATCGTACATTGAATTTTAGATTGGAACGAAGATCAGCTTCACACACTTACTGTTACAATATGAAAACTAAACATTAATTATAGAAATCTTTTATAAATATTTCATGAACTACGTTTCCACGCATTAGTACGAAAGAAACTGATTAACTGGGATTTTAACACAGCTAAAGTTTTTTTTTCTGTTCTTTATCAAGAATACCAATTAGGATTTGCCTGTAAGCTGGTAGCCAACGCTACGGAGAAATCGTATCGTGTGCTTGAACTACTGCTTTGATGTATAAGGTGTGACAAAGTATATTTTGTAAGTCCTCAAATCTAAAGTTAATTACACAATAGAGCAAAGCAAATCCAGCTAGCATTATTAGTTTTGGTTTTGCGTAAAAAATTTCACCGGTCTGCTTAATAAGGGGAAAAAACAAGGAATGTCCATGTATGTGCTTTTTCGGGTGCTTTGTCCTATCTGTTGGTGACTCTTGGTACTATTTGACTGTATATGCCATGCATACATAGATGTAAAAATGTCCATGTAAAAAGGGGCAAAAGATGTAACTAACCCTATTCTTCTTACGCGGTTTTCTATATTAAATCGCTGTTTTCTCGAAAATGCAGTTTTGTGACATTCCTTCTTTTTCCCTTACCCTTCATTTGTAGTAACTTTTCTGCACAGTGCACATGATTGTGTACTAAGGGTTTTTATGAGATCACACCAACATAAAACTGCAACAGGCATCATTCATATAAATCCTGGGTACTAATCATTATCAAATTAGCGTAGTTATCAATGCATATCAGAGCTCTGCTGTTCAGAATACAATAAAAGATACTATTGACCATGTTCACACACAAGCAAATCATGAAAATTTTAGGGCAATAAACGAAAAATAAAAAAAACATCACTCGGATCAAAAGCAGGGGCATACCATCAATGGAAGCTGTGTTTTCTCAAGGGATTCAAAGTTATTCGGGGGATCTAAATTCAATATGAGGATAAATCACACTAAAAATTTATAAAATTACCCCTAAAATTAGACTAAGTTTACAAAAAAAATCGGGATTTCGAGGGGTACGGACTTTCAGGACCCACCCTCCGATTAGGTCCCTGTTCTAGGTAAAACAGAATAATGCTTTATTTAAAAAATAAGCAGAATATTAAAGATACTATATTTAAAATTCTCTAAGTAATAAACCAGACTATGCCGCTGCTCAAAAAAATATACTGTATGAGATTGTTGTTTAAAAAAAAATGTAGAAAGAAGGCTTCTGCAAGGAAGAGAATGTCCACACGGGGACTTCCACATCATATTTGACTGACTTTGGCATACATTGTCCTTCATGGCTAAGTAGTTAGCATACGTGCCTTTCGCATTGGAGATCTGGGTTCGATTCTCGGCGGAAGCTCGTGCGGTTCGGATCCCATGTTAAAACTGTAGGTCCACGTCACATATAGCCTCGCTGCTGAAAGGGACGCTAAACTCAAAGTTAAGCAAACCTCTCCAACACAATTACCAAGCTATTGCGCATCTCAAAATCGTAACTTAAGGTTGATTTAAAGGAACAAGTTTTGCCGATAGATGTCACTACGGTCTTCGTATCTCTCTTATGTATTTTTACCTTTCACAAAAATTCACGATTTCCCTTACAAATTTCAACGTAGAGACTTCAAGTTTTTAAAGAAGGAACTTCATAACTTATCGAAGGCAATAATCCGTGTCGATTTTTTATTTAGAATTTTTTTTATTGTTGAAATGGCTTGATTGTTGAAATCGATATTCAGACCTTTAACAATATAACTGTTTCAACATTGAAGAAAATTTTAAATAAAAAAAATCGGCACAGATTGTTGCCTTTGATAGGTTATGAAGTTCCTTCTCTAAAAATTTGAAGTCTCTAGTTTGAAATTTGTAAAAGAGAAATCGTGAATTTTCGTGAAAGATAAAAACTACATAAGAGAGATACGAAGACAGTAGTGACATCTATCGGTAAAGCTTGTCCCTTTACACCAACCTTAATCCCAATTTTCCAGCGTCGCTGTATAAATCAGAGTTTATTTTGTCCTTTTACAGAGTGTTGACTTCAATTACACTGTGGACAAGATCGAATCGAATAGTAGCATAATGAAATGCGGCCGAATGAAATAAGTTACCCATCGGATGAAATATTCTTTACATAAAATAGAACTTAATCACAATAAATGCAGCAAAGATTGATATTTTAAACTTCTCCTAGTGTCACGTGGGTTTCAAAATAAGACTTTTATTAAATGTTTTGGATCATATCTTTTTCGTGCTACTGAGCTTAAAAGAAAAAAAAACTTCTTGTATATTTTGTAAAGAGAGACTCGTGCCCGTGTACTACCCACATGAATACAGTTTCGGAGAAGTGACATATTAATGTTTGTCGCCAATTCCTTGAATACCTTTCAAACCCACGCTAAATTAGAACGAAGTGACTACAAACTCGAAAATAAGAAAAACCAAAGTTAACTCTTGACTTGAAAGAGTACAACGTATGCAAAACGTAACAGTCATGTTTGTTTATATAATGTAGACTTGCATAATTCCATTGCTCTTTTTTGTATATTATTTCTTCTCTTGTAAAAACTATTGATAGAAGGAATAGGAGAAACGCAGTGAAAAGGACTTTTTTTTTTTCAAATTTAAGAAACAAAATTCTTTAGGCCTATTCTCTGTACCGGAAGTTGTAAGCTATTGGGTCCTTGTTTCTTAAAAGTCACACAAAGACTGGTATTAATCTTTCAATTGATGTCTTGCGAATACGTTTCCAAAAATTACTACGTGCGTTTGTTTACTTCTCTGAAATCCAATCAGAGGGAAAGTAGCTTCCATTCTAAAAACAGATTCTCTTCAAATTTTGTCGTCTTCTTTAACCGCACTGAATCAGGTCTATTTTTGATGTTCTTCGTCTTGTGTATTGGAATTAGAGGAATGCACAGGATCACACACTTCAAACTCTTTTCTTTTGGTTCATATTAGGATCTCTCAGCAATATGAGCTTCCCACTCGATATTAAACAATATACAATAAATCAACATTTTTTTTATTTAGTTTTACGTTCCGTCCTTATACGATATTTGCCTTAAAACTATGTAACCACAACCCTTCTTGTGTATGTTTGGTTGCATGCCTTTCAGGCTTAATATAATTTCTTTTTGACACGAGAAAGATTTTCACATCCCGTAGGGTTTCTTATATATGTAGCATTCATTATCAACTGGTCCATATATACCGTAGAGGATACAAACAATGTCAAGTGAATTACGAATGAAATAGAGAATGGGAGGAAACGGAAGTAACTCCTTGAATAGTGATGAGCGCAAGAGTCTTGGTCTTGCAGTTTTTGCAAGAGTCTTGCATGCAAGACCAAGACCAAGACCAAGACCAAGACCACGAATCCCGATGCAAGACCAAGACCAAGACCAAGACCATACCTGCAAGACCAAGACCAAGACTCTTGCGCAAGAGTCTTGCACAAGTACCAGCACTACTTGAATTTTTTTATAGAATGTAAAAAGGAAGGGGAAAAATCATTACATCTTTCACGTGAACTTCTTGGCTCCAGTAAAAATACCGCCGGAGTGAATGTGTTCCCAGTAGTTTATGCAATCCATGTGAGTCGATCTGCTCCTGTAACATATAGCTACAGTATGTCGTTTTTTGAATCGGTTATTCACGAGACGACCGACAGCATAATTCTATGAATTGTTACAAGCTATAATAACTCCAGTGTCTGATTTACTTTGGTCATTTGATCATTCACGACGGTTCATGATTGGATTTTGGGAAATCATACGAAGAATAGTTGTGTCCATAAGAAGTGGATAAGCAAAAATAAACTAGAGCATGTTATGGACACGGTAGCTCAGTGGCAGAGCGTTCACCTCTGGTACATGGGGCCCTGGTTCGATAGCAGCTTGCGCTATGTGAGCTTCTTTGGTGAACAAACACCCTGTGCGTGGGTTTTCCCGTTTCCTTGTACTTTCTTCATTCCACCATTTCTCATCACTGTTTCCCTTAGCCACAGTGTAATAATCGTGGTACGTTAAAGTAGATATTTCATCTCACTTCAAAACATACTAGTGGTGTTCTTCTTCCAAAACTAAAGAAATGTAGTATTGAACATCTGCAATTCCGTACACCATAGGTGCCGACTACATGGGTATGGCCTTGGCTCTGAGGTTCAAGCATCCGTTGGAAATTTTTAATGTGTACTTATAAAATTAATACTGAAATAACATTTTCATGACATTGACAAAAACTTAGCGCATGTGACCGCAAGTTTGATTTCATAGGTGGATGCTTATACGTTGAATAATTGTTTATCAATATAACTTATAGCTCCCTTAGGTATACGGCATATCTAGGATTCAACGATATAACATTATACAATAAATAATTTATATTCACAACTGAGAGTGATTTCGTACTTATTTCAAATAACTTGAAGTTTGATGCCGTTATTATGTATTTCTAATGTAGGTCTAAAGTATTTATATAAATTGAGTTTACACAAGACATAGATAGTTGAGTCGTTTTCAGTTTTCACTCAAATTATTCTAAAATATTGGGGCCGAGGTGGCTCAGTGGTAGAGTGTTCAGCTCTGGTGTTTGGAGTCCCGCGTTCGATCCCAGCCCCGCCAAGTGAACTTTGTGGTGGACAAACACCGTGTGCGTGGGTTTCCTCGGGGTTCTCCCGTTTCCTCCCACTTTCTTCTTTCCACCATTTTCATTCACTTTTCATCATCACCGTCTCCTTTAGCCTAGCCGGCATAATCGTGGGACGTAAAGCTCACAAATTTAATTTCTCCCCTACTGCTACTATTTCTAAAACCTTCGCTTTCGTTTTCCGTTCAACCCAGCTGATTCTCTCCTTTTTTCTCCATGCCCACATTTCGAAAGTCTAATTGTTTCATCGTTTTTGCGTAATGTCCTGTTTCTGCCCCATACAGTACATATTAGAATCAGTAAAGCAAAATTTCAATATTTAACTGGGAGTTTGTTCAATACAAAGATGAGCTAATCGTGGTTGGAAAGAAAAAAATCTGACGCCTTTAGAGCGTAAAAATAATTTTGCAATTTATGGTATTTCATCTGTGCCTTCTTGGTTTTCTTTCATGAGTCTCACTGTCAGGGGTAGTCTCCCCAGTTTGGGAACCAGTGTAGTATTGGATCTGTTAAAACATAAAAATATTACGAAATGTTGTGATTTATCTTGTAAGTAGTGAAGCGTGGTCACCCATTGAAAAAAAAAAAAGTAAAGGTCATCGCCTATGTTGTACAGTATCATCACACTTACACGAAGATAAAATATATTACATTTAGAAACATACATTGTATTTCCCTCACTATTGACGCAATTTAGGATTTATTATCCCTTATGTCGAGAGTAAAATTTACTTATGAAAATCACAGATTTCTTAAAAGCAAAACTTGCAAGACTCTTGCAAGCAAGACCAAGACTGGGTGTGCAAGACCAAGACCAAGACCAAGACTAGGTCTGCAAGACCAAGACCAAGACCAAGACCAAGACCGAGGGTTCCAGTGCAAGACCAAGACCAAGACCGCATGTGCAAGACCAAGACCAAGACCAAGACCACCCGGGTCTTGGTCTTGGTCTTGCATTTGCTCATCACTATCCTTGAAAAACACTGATACAATGTTGTCCACGCCACAAAACTTAGAATAATCCCAAGCAGACTTTAGCGCTTCTTATTTAAATTTTAAGTCGTTTGTTTATACTCTACTAACTCAAATACCCGTTCTTCGCACGCGAAAAACATATTTATAGAAAGTATTTGAAACTCTTCTCCGCCCTTTGGATACACATTTCAATGGAATTGCAATGATACAATCCCGTAAGATACCATGTTTTGGGGATAAATTTTGTCCGCTTCTATTCCCTTAGGAGGCGCCCTTTCATCAAAGTAATATGATAAAAACCTAGCTCGAGATTGATACTAACAATGACTCAAAATTCATTTCAATCTGTTCAGTCATTTTCCCCTGAGACTATCACAAATAACATAAACGCAGCTTTCGTTGCTCCTTAAGGTATGCAACCGCAACCTTCTCTGTGAACGTTTGGTTGCATACCTCTCCGGCTAACAACTTTACGTTTAGGCACTAGAAAGGTTTTTCGTACCCTTTAGGGATGCTAGAGGTTTCTTACCGCAACAATATTTTTTTTTTCAGGATATAACTAATATCTGCATCATTTTTGGTTGTAATTGTTCCAAACGTTTCATATTTATGATGCAACACAGATAGATACATCAATTTATACCTAGGTATATTATATGTATCAGTTATTACCAACTAGTCCATGTATCACGAAGTAGAAGCCCAGTTTTTCGATCACAGCCAAGACTGGGAAAATAGATTGAACAAAGGAGGGAAAGGGACGAGGCAGATAAATGAAAGAAGAGAAAGGTTGACCATCGTAAACCTGGTGGTGGACTGTCATAAATCCATGAATAATGCATCTGCAAAATCATCGACTACCTCTCGTTCGCCTGTCTTCACCATCTTTTGCCAATATTTGATGTGTTGCGATCTCCTCACTCTGTGTTAGAAGTTTAATCTGAAAATTAGACCAGCAACTGTGACGTCAAAGAGCATTCAGTCAGAAATGACTGCCTATATAATCAAGGAGACATGAAATGTATTTGTACTTTCATATCCCATCCATTTCCTAGAAACGACTCGATCAGCGATATTATTATTATTATTACTTATCGAAGAGTTTAAAAAGTAAATGTTCTCGTCTGTATAATTCGTGGAATCTTGAATATAGAGTTGAGGAAAAGACTCACAAAATGCTTCGTGTACAGTATTGTACTGTAAAGGAGCAGAAACATGAACATTACGCAAAAATTATAACAAACGACTGCAAGATTTGGAAATGTGGGTGTGGAGAAAAATGGAGAGAATTAGGTGGGACGAGCGAAAAACGAATGAGATGGTGTTAAAAATCATGAACAATTTTAGATATTATTAAGAAGAGGAAGAGAATCTGGTTGGGACATTGGCTAAGAAGGAACTGTATCATGACGGACGGGTTAGAGGGTATGGTGGCAAGAAAGAGAGGGAGAGGGCAAAGGAGATTACAATTAATAGATGATATCAAAACAGAAAAATTGTATGTGAAGACGAAGAGGTTAGTGGAAGATCGTGGAGCATGGAAGGTGCTCACTGGCGGCAAGTGACCTGCCAATGATGGCAGAATACCTATGATGATGATGATAATGATGAAGCATGCATGCTTCTCTTTCTCTCTTCCTCCACATCTCAATGGGAGTATGATTGAAAGAAAAATTGCATTTGTTTTTAAGTTCAATTAAGAAATTTCGTTTGGTAAATCAAAATGACTCTTCACGTAACATACTAAAACTTTTCAGTGGTTCAACAAGCCCCATTGTATTGTCTAGAGACGTCATTGCATTTTTCTTCCTTTTAATAATAACTTAATAATAGCATGTAACTGATGAGTTTTATTTTATCTTTCTGAACACTGTTTTTGACTAGTTTTCAGTTGAGCAGTGGACCAGAATTCTTCAGAAAGCCTTCTGAAGAACCATTTAGAAGTTAAACTTAGGCTTAAGTAATGACTGTCAACCACCCACACAACATATCATCACTTCCTGTCATTCTGCTACACTCCTTATATACACTGGGGAAGTAATCAGTAATCAACTTTTCTCTTAAATACATTTCCATTAGGATGTGAAACAACAATATTTAATGCAAAAAAACCGTAATAAATTGCACAATTTTAGCAAAGAGTTTTGTATTTTTAGCAAAGATCTGTTTCTTATTGGTACAACAAACATTTAATATACTTTGGTTAGTTTTTTTTTTTTTTTTTAGTTTATCACCTCGTTCAGCGCCTATGCTATTTGAGGTGTGGACCTACATCTTAACATGAGATCCGAACTATATGACCTCCCACCGGGAATCGAATCTGGGTATTCCGTACTGAAAGCGAGTACGATAACCACATAGCCACGAGTGAGTTTGATTAA
This sequence comes from Thermobia domestica, assembly GCF_964235325.1. Classification (NCBI taxonomy): domain Eukaryota; kingdom Metazoa; phylum Arthropoda; class Insecta; order Zygentoma; family Lepismatidae; genus Thermobia; species Thermobia domestica. The sequence continues at coordinate 22,785,164 of NC_137461.1, forward strand.
ATATACTTTCTATTAGGAGATTTACATCGTCGAGAACTGAAGTTCCTGTGACTTACTTTCTCAGAAAAGGCTTATGGAGCAGCAAACAGTCTTATTGAATTATAAATTTAAAATAACACAGTCTTGTTTAAAAACTCCCAACTATCCACCTCTTTCTTAAAAGTCTTGTGCATAAGTGGAAGAATATTAAAGAAAGTTAATCATCTTTGGCTGTTGAAAATCTTGGTTTCAAGGTAGAATATTAACTTCTACGTGAGAATACGTCTTCAAAAGGGAAGTGGTGGCAGGCCCGTGTGCACAGGGGGGCTAGGGTGCCCCCCTAAATTTTCTCTGGCCTTCTAAAATTTTCACGGTAGGCTTGCAAATGAACTATAATATGGTGATGAACTATAATATGGTTGGGTCGGGCCCCCCTAACTTTTACCGCCCCCCCTACATTTTTGGGCTGGCTACGGACCTGAGTGGTGGCCACTCTTTTTTAAAACAAAGATTGTACAGTCATTAGCAACAGTGAATAAGAACTAGAACACACTATGTGCTCTTTTGGCAATAAGTTTATCATCAGAACGATTTGTGGAATACTTATTATTATTATTATTATTATTATTATTATTATTATTATTATTATTATTATTATTATTATTATTATTATTATTATTATTATTATTATTATTATTATTATTATTGCTGTATCTTGGTTTAAACAGATTTCAGCTTAATAATATGATGGCCGTCTTGAAGAGTTCTTCTTCTCCAAAGAACTTTCTGACTAGATGACAGGTGTCTAGTATTACTGATTTTTCTAGATTTGTTAAGAGATGTTTTGCGTGTATCTGTTCAAGTTGTATCTCAGTAGTTTTAGGCACAATTGCTGTAGTTGAGATAATAATTGACCTCGCTATAACTTTTTGATATTTCCTTAACTTTTTGATTTCGTCAGCCGTCGGTTGTCCCGCTATCTCAAAAGTTCGGTTTCTTTTTGAACACACTTCATATTTTAGTCAATTTATATTTATATTTATGTTACAAATATGATAACAAAATGTTGCCTGCTGGGTGTTAAACTTTAATATATATATATATATATATATATATGTTGAGAATGATGCAAATAATAAAAATTTAGACGGCTATGACGGGCATGGTACATCGCACGCATGGATAATAATACGCGCGGGGAGCATAAAGCCCTGGTCGTTAAGTCTAGGGAAAATAAACCTTTGGGTTGAAAAAGAAGGTGCTGGAAGGACCAAAATAAAGTAGAATCTTACTAACAACATTTCAGAGTAGATTGTCTTCGTGGGGGAAAAAATGCTTCTGCAGCGATGAACCTTTGAATTCCTTAATCAATAGAGTTAATAAGTTTCAGAGCAGCCTTCCAGACACAGAATATTGTTTTTTTTTTTTTTTCATCTTCATGGTCAGAGATAGTACGAACAGTATGACCCAAATGATTTCATTCACTTTCTTTCGTTAAGAAAAACAACAGCAAAGAGGAAAAAGTAAAAAAAAAAAAAATATGTTTTTCGTGTATTTATCAGAAGAGAACTAGTTGTTTGTCGATAAATTCGTAACGGGATCTTTGTTTATGTGTGAGAGACCAATTTCAATACGGGTCAGGTAAAGATTTTTCTTTTCAACTACGACTAGAGGTACTATGCACAGTAGAAGTGAGAGAGAAATTTCTTCTTTTTTCTCTTTTTTATATATATATATTTTTTAAAATTATCACTTTAATATACCTGACTGGTTTCACCCTTAAGCAACCTTCCAAAGAAATGCACGTCTTTTCTTTTTCGAGTTACTTTTAAGGGCCTTCACTACGGCGAAATTAAACTACCGCTAATTTTAGAGTTTTTCTGTAATATCTTCAAAACAAATAAAAATATTCGAAAAGTAGAAACGTAGTGAACTAGACAACACGATTTTGCATGTGATACCGTTATCACAATTTGCCTATCTGCTTTCGATTTGCAACTGTACATAGATTTAGCTTTTTTTTTTTTGTGGTTTCTGTCAATAGCGGCATACCAAAAGCAGATAGGTGAATTGTGGTAATGGTATCACATGCAAAATCGTATTGTCTAGTTCACTACGTTTCTGCTTTTCGAATATTTTTTTAAATTTGTTTTGAAGATATTACAGAAAAACTCTAAAATTAGCGGTAGTTTAATTTCGCTGTAGTGAAGGCCCTTAAGTTAAATTGACTTAAAAGTAGGGTTTAGCATCAGACGAGACAGAACTATTCCAATAGAAACAGATCCATTTCCAAGACGAGCCTTGGCTTCTTTCGATCCCAACTAATAGTTACTATTTGAAACTTCAAAGAAAAGGCACATATTTCATGAAAACTGGGAGAGTTAAAATACCTTTTCAAATGAAATGAAATCTTTCATGTCACGTTCCACAATATTGTGTCGTTTACGCTAAAGGAGACGGGTGCTTTATGGAAGTTAATGAGTGTGAAATGGTGGAACGAGATTATGAGAGGAAACGGGACAACCTCGAAAAAACCCACGAACACGGTGTTGTGCACCACATACATGGCCTGGGATCTAAATGAAATGAAATAAAATGAAATTTTTGAGTTTTACGTCCCCACGGTTATGCCGGTTAGGCTAAAAGAGATGGTGATTATGAGAAATGAATGAAATGGTGGAATGATGAGAGTGGGAGGAAACGGGAGAACCCGAGAAAACCCACGTATACGGTGTTTGTCCTTCGCAAAGTTCATTTGGCTGTAGCAGGGTTTGAATCCGGGATCCTATGCACCAGAGGTGAACGCTCTACCACTGAGCCACCGCGGCTTGCCTGGAATTGGATCAGAAACGCTCGCACGAGAGGTGATTTCTCTAACACTTTTTTAATAGTCTTATTTTCTCATGCTTCGAGTTTTGATCACTACCAGATTCGACAGGGACACGGATACATTACATCGAGAGGTTAGAAATGTCCATGCTTTTTCGCCTCATAAATGCCTGCCTAGCGCCCCAGGCCGATCGATTGTGCCACAACGGTAACCACTGAGCCTCCACTAATATCTATTTTAAAAATAAAAGGAAAAAAGAGGAGAATAGTTCCACTATTTAGTGACAGTCATGATTTCAGGAATGTGCCCCCGTGGCAAATCTCCAATCGTGCTTAACAAACATTACCGGTATTTTCTGTGTTACGCATACTTTAACCCCCTGTATATTGAAATGACCCTCCCCGGGGAAAATCGTCTGAAATCATCACTGTTTAGCGATAATTTTCCTTTTTTTTTTCTGGGCGCATCATCCACGGGGGATTCTACCGGGTCCGGACTCCCCAAACTTCCTAACTCAAAGTACATTTCTACACTTTCTCAATTAAACTATAATTCTTTAACAGAAATAAAATTATTGATGTAGCACAGGGGTTTTCAAACTGTGCGGCGCGTCTCCCTGGGGAAGCGCCGAAGTTTGTCAGCAGAGGCGCGAGGACTTTTAAAAAAGATCCTGCAAAGGAACATATTTATAATGCAGCACACATACTTAAGTCTGCACCCTTAAATGTATCTGGAATTTCGCGCGACCTTAACAGAGTGGCTATTTGAGAAAGCGTTTTTGATGCGTTACTCCCTGTAGCGAACTCGGCCAATATGGCTATTCAGTAATTTTACTTTCACCAGAGTTCTAAATCATACTGTGAGCCAGTCAGGGTTTCCAGATCTTTTTTTGCCAGGTCCAGGTCTATAATAGCTGAGTTCCAATACTCTGCACAAAGCATCTTCTAAGCAGCTGTTTCTTGCTACAATCCCCTTGCCTGACAACACGTCTTTCCTTTTTTTCCCTTCCTTTTGAAATCTTTTTAAACAGCAGGCGGTCTATTGTTCCGAAACGCACCAAATACGCTGGAGCTCACGTTTTCTTCGCGTTTTTATTGCTTTCGCGTTTGTGATTAGGCATCTACATTTAAATACATGGTCAGCGTATTCCAAGCGTATGCACGAGCAATAAATACGCTTTGCGATCGCCTCAAGTAGCCGGGTACTAATTTTCTGTTATTATTTTTGGAACGAATCTTGAGTTTTAATCGTTTCTAAAGTACTACCGCCATTCATAAATAGTCCTATTTGTTTTATTTTCATTGGTCAAAGCCGTCTTGCGTTTTGCTATTTCAAAATATGTGTCGAGGTTTAGTAAGTTGTGACTCAAAACAAGCTCATACATCCCATTGACTTGGTTAAACATTTAAATATGTCGGTTTTTATTATTTAAATTCCCTTTGTGCTCGTATTTTTTTTTTTTTAATTTTCACATAAATACCTGACTTATCGCAGTTAATAATTATTAACACCGGTTAATAACATTAAAAAGTTCAGTGTGTACGATGTAGATCACTTGTGTTAATGAGATATTTCCATTAGTGATTAATAAATGAAACATACTTTATCATAGTGATAATCTTTCTTTTAGGGATACATATATTTATGGTGTGACACATTTCATTTTTGACAGGGGAGGCGCATTCAGATTTTGGTGGATTGAGGGGAGCCTCAACTGCAAAAAGTTTGAAAACCCCTGACATATATGATACAATATTTTGATCGATGCCTTCTGACATTTTTCCGGCAACCCATAATCAAGTCGCTATAGAACTTAGGTATGTGGATTCTGGTCAAAAAAAAAAAAAAAAATTCTGATACGTGGTTTTCACAGGCCTCTTTTGAAACTTTCTCAACACAATTCAGGAAGTTCTGCAGAGTTTGAAAAGCCCTGATGTGGCATGAAAATTTGATCTTACACTTCATCCGTACTCCTTCTCTGATAAAAAAAACAATCTAATTCTATCATTTTTTTCTGAAAAAATAGGTGGAAATATTTTACCATTACTTATCGTCTTTTGCGCTGGCGAATAATGCCCGTTCAATATTACATAGATGTAGTGGCTTGTAGTATTCGACTCCACGAACAAAAATTTCTGGGTCCGTGCCTGCTCAGCGCGACAAACAGCGGTGTTCAAGTAACTTTTCTGTTGTTTCGTTCGAACAACATTTATATGGAATCACCAAGAAGGGAATTAGATTTCTGGGCTGTCGGTATCTAAGGCCATTTTGCCCGTCACGTATATGAGGAATGATGTCCCTCGGCGAGTACACTATCCGATGAATGGGAAGGAAGAAAGGATTGGAAGAAAAGAAGCGGCTTAGAAATTGAAATGAAATGAAATCTTTAAGTTTTACGTCCCACGATTATGCCGGTTAGGCTTAAGAAGACGTTGATTATGAGAAATGAATGAAATGGTGGAATGAAGAAAGTGAGAGGAAACGGGAGAACCCCGAGAAAACCCACGCACACGGTGTTTGTCCACCACAAAGTTCACATGGCGGGAACTGGGATCGAACCCGGAACCAGGAAGCGGCTTAGAACCATTATGTTAGGTACTATCCCCGGCATTTGCCTGGTGTCAATGAGGAAAACCCATGAAAAACCTCACTCAATATGGCTGACCTAGAAAAGCTGTTTCACTTTTTCGACCAAGTGCCCACACCGGGAATTGAACTCAGGACCGCTCGCACCAAAGGCGAGAGCGTTAACGACTACGCTACACAGGGGCCACCTAATCACCAAGACGCGAATGCGGGACTACGTGTACAAAAAACATCTTATCAAAGTCAGTCATTTCAAGAAATATTATTACCTTGGCACCGTTTTGTTTTTAATTCTGTAAGGACTACCGGTACTTTTTTTTTAATTCTGTAAGGACTATAATAAGTATGTTTTTAAAAGAATACCCACTCAGTACTATTCCTCTCGTATTTGAGAGATTAATACAAGGACATATTTCAAAGAAAGTCCTTGGAAATGCATTGTTCAAAATAAGATCATACATATGTACTAAAGAGCATTTTCATAGAAATCAGCACTTTGATCTATATCGAATCAAGTACCTCTTTAAATAAATTATCTCTTAACGAAACGAAATGTGTTAATAGGTCAGATAAGAAAAATCTCTGGAAAATTATTTTATTTTGTGGGTGTATACGGAGGAAAACGAACAGGAAAAATTTCCAACCCTGCAGCAATCTTCTATTGATGAAATTGTTTGTTTAAAAAAAATACGAAACAAATAAAGGAATCATATAAATTGGTTAGTTTATCTTATCGTGAAAGTACATGTAACTCTTGTAGCATATTGAGATGTGTTTGTATTTCCTAGATTTTGAAACTATAAACAATTACAAGACAAAAGGCTATAAAATTATACGTATTCAATTAACTGACATACATACTTCTGGACAAATGTTGCGGTATGCCTGTTGAATAATCGAGTATAATACAGATATTTACAATGGATAATCAAGTCGAGCTAGTTTATCACTTTTAATTTGATACAAAAATCCCTGAAGTCGTCAGCCGATTAAAACCAACCTAGTTTATTTCCCGAAAATGGAAAATTAACTTCCCTCTTCCTTTTGCAAAAACAAATTTTGGAAGATATATGTTTTCAGTGATATCAACACTTCTATTTTATGTAAGAAAAAAAAAAAAGATGATGATGGTTCAATGGTTTTCCCATTTAACTAACACCTCCGTCCCTCTATCTACTCATGTCCACCTTCAAAAACACGTTAGTAATTATATAGGTTTCGTTTATGTGCAAATCTAATCTTACTCGAAATTGAAAACATGATATAGGCTTATGCATGAGATTCAGTTAGGGACATCGGACTTGAGAAATTAAGCGGTATAACTAATATTTATCAATTATCTCCAGATGTAACAGCAATATGCATGGTAGTCTAACAAATTAAAATCGAAATTATATCAGGGCTTCGTAGCTGGCTGCAACAGCCGAGTGGTCTCGAGGCTTCAGCTTCCGATCCCGAGACGAAATCAACATGGGTTTGACTCCTACTGAAGACCATAAATGTAAACCAACAATCAATCGAAACTATATCTTACCTGCCTAAAAATGTTATAGTCAAAATCGTAGCGAAGGTACACAAGGGTTCCCCAAAACAAATCCGAGAAATTCCTGTGATAAATGAACCGTCAATGAAGATTCGTTTTGTATGTACCTTCCTTTGGGAAAGATATTCAAGAAGTAGATGGGAAGACTTATATAAAACGAATTTTTTTAAAAAAGAATTTTTTTTACTACATTCGCTTGGCACAGAATAGAATCCAGTACCTTTTGTCTTTTGCGGCAATAAACCTGTTTTGTCTTAATAAACACGTGTAAGCCATAAGTAAACATGAAGAATTTAACAAACTTTGACACGGAATCAATAAATCCATGCAATCATATCTAACAGAAAACTATTAATTATAATTTCTCAATTAACTGATACTTAATTAGGATACCAAAAGAGTAGCTTTATCTTCGTTACTTAGCTAAAGTCTAGCTGAAAAGCACTGAAGGCGAAAAGTCCTCATTATCCTCTGTTTCGGCGGGTTTTATGCTGAAACGGAGAACTCGCGACAAAGATGATATGGCGCGAGAAATGAAATTCTCCGAATGAATGAAATTTCGCCGTACGCTACTGAAAACAAGCGACTGAAGTTGATTGAGAAACTGAATGCTATTTAGTTAAAATAATAATAATAATAATAATAATAATAATAATAATAATAATAATAATAATAATAATAATAATAATAATAATAATAATAATAATAATAATAATAATGAAAAATTGTTTTTGGTATAATCAAAGTAATGAACAACTTATAAGCTATTTAGCTAAATAAATTAAAATAAACTCTGTGATGGACAAACAGCCACTTCGCCAGTGGCGGATCTGGAAGATAAAAACTGGGGGGGGGGGGTCTGCCAGATCCCAGACTATGAGAAGTCATGAGTTTACTATAAAGTTTCAAAAATATATAAATAATAGCTTAAATTATTTTCGTCATCCTGAAAACTGGGGGATCTAAGCACCCCCCGGCCCCGGGCTAGATCCGCCACTGCGAGTTCATTCATTATCATCACCGTCAACCTTAGCATTGCGTCGGAACGAGAAATGTGGAATGGTAAATAAAAGTAACTAAAAATAACTAAATAAACTGAATTTTGCTGAGTGAAGTCGAGCTGTTCTTTCCTTTTACAACTACGATTGTAGCTGTAGTTAAAAAAAAAAAAATCGACCTGAGGCTCTTTCAAATGTTGACATACCTCTCAAAACCGCATCATCACTCCCAAAAGTTACATTGTTTTGCCGTATTCTCTTGCTGCCTCTGCTTGAAACTTCGATTTCTTATAAAAGAACACCAGCTACCACAGTTCAGAGAGTCCATTTCCACCACAATGAAACCTGTCATATTGAGATCTTGAAAGTGAGACACAACAAATATGTGGATTCTGTGCGTCAGAGATTATAGCTTCACCTTTTTACTTTACCGTAGGTTTAAAAAGACCGTCGCTAGCGAGTTTCTTAGTGGATGTATTAAGAGTAGTATAAGAAACTAGATTGTCCGCAAGTTTCACCTTATCAGTATTTGCTCCAAATCAACAGTTTAATGTAATACAGACCTTTAGGCCAAGAGGTGTTGGCATGTTAACATTTCACCTCCTCTGTAACAACGAGTTTTAGGTTATCTAAGTCCGGATTTCAATCCATACCAGACTCCCTTCTATACAGAGCGTTTCAAGAAGTTAAGAGCTGATTCCTTAGCGTATTGAAGATTTTGAAATAAGAAGACCTCCGGGACGGCATATAGCGCAGCTAAATAAGATGTACAGAGTGTTCCTAAATGTTTACCTGGATATTTAATTAGAAAATATTAATAAGTATGAATGGTCGTATGATAGAAATAGCGAGAATAGGTGTAGTGAAATGTTGAATACGTACGCAGCAAGTCTGCCATATTGTTGTTTGCGATTTAGGAATCAGTTTCAATTTGTCAAATAGGAAACAGTCATGTGATGCATATTTTAGGGCTACAACTTGCAGAGAAAACTATTACTGAAATCAATGTGCAAAGCTCATAAAGGAGAGGACAGTGACTCCGTGGAAGAGCACTTACTCGTGCTCTGGTGCTTAGCATTCCTGGTTCTATCCCCGGCGAAGTAAGTTTGTGGTGGACAATATCGTGTCCGTGAGTTTTCTCGAGATATTCCCGTTCACTCCCACACTATCATTCCACCGATTCTTCCATCATGATTCACTTGCCCTAATCATCCGCTTCTCTTAGCCTAAAGGACATAATCCTGGAACGTTAAACGAAAAATTTTCATTTCACTTCAAAAGCTAATGAAGATAAGATGTTATAATTGTTGTAGTCCGGTTAATTGTAAGGTTGTATAATTGCCTTGCAAATGGTTCTCTTTGCAAATTTCTTCCGAAAAGAAGCTGGGATCGATAGCGCAGTCCTGTAATCCTGCACCTGTCGTGGTTCGTTACGCCACCTACGTTATTAATAAGATATTCCAAAATGACTGCCATCAAGATGGAGGACAGTATTCACATTGCACACATCCTGATTTGTATCTACAACTACTCGTAATGCTGACAGCTTTTCCAACTCAATGTCACGGTTAAGACTTTCGTAATGTTTTGCATGTTTTCTTAGACTGGTTTCGTCGACCCTATAGTGCGTCCAGTAAGAGAACGTCTCTGACAGCTCGCAGTGACATTGCCACTACTCGCGTGTCAAAGTTTTTTTTCGGTGCAACTGTAGTGGCAATTTAATTAATGGCATAAGATAGAGTGATCGTGGTTGGTAACACTGGTATCAAAGTAGGAGATGCAATGTCCCACCGCATGTGGTAAGAAACGTCAGAGACCATCTCTTGTTGGCCGTGCTATTGGCCCTACGTATGTTGCAAAATCAATAATACGGCATATACACATTAATGACTTCCAAATTTAGTATCGACGGTAAATGGAAGTATACGAAGCAACAGAGCACCCGCTCACCTACGAGCCCCGTTATTTTGTGCACAACACTAGTAGACCAACTGAGTATGCACAAAAAAAAAGAAAGAAAGAAAGAAAAAAAAAAGAAAAAATGAGAAAAATTATTCCGTAAAGGAATTTATATTATTTCATTTCATTTCAATTCTGCTCTTTTAGAAGGTTTTATTTTCAGTTCATATCATTCTCCTCTTTTATCACTTCACTAACCAGTTATTGATTTACTGTATTTTCTGTCTCAAGGACACAATTTCGTTTTATTTCTATCAAACAGAAAAAAAAAGAAAAATATACCACTATAAACATGTGTTCTTATCATATTCTGTGGATATCTCAATTAACATGTGAAGTCAACAGTGAAAATGAGTACAAACACTCTATGGGTTCTTTTATCAATAACTTCCAAACGAATTGGCCTATTGTAGCACAGTTTTCAATGTTGTACAAATAATTATGTTCTCTCTTTACATCTATAGTACCGAAATAATATTCATTAACTTTTTCTGAAGTTACATTTAAAAAGAAATGATATGCAAGTGAGTGTTGACTGTATAAAAACAGTTGTTCCTAATTGGCCAAATTATTATGTAGGAGCATGCTTTTGCAAGTAGTGTTGCCAGTGCATAAACATTCATGGATTCACGAACAGCTTATTTTCAAAAGCATTGACTATGATATCGATATTTTTTGGTTGCCTATCATCACTGTATTTCATCAAGTCAGGTTCCTTGTCTACTCCTTGTTGTCTCCGTGTGATTTTCTGAGAATGGGAGCAGCAATGATGTGACGTCACAGAGCATTCAGTTGGAAATGACTACTAATATTTAACCCATGAGTGTTCAACTACTATGCAGTTGAGGAAAACTGGCGTCTGACAGACTGAGTATATGGTGCAATACAGTGGAGGCACTGTTGCCAAAGGAACGTTATAGGCGTACTCAAGAGTAACTAACTAATTGTGTGAATGTTTAATTTTCCCTCGACGGCTTCTCTTTAAAATGTCAATGGTATATTTTATGTCAATAATCCATCATTATATGCCGAGATGGAGTGGGTCAATGGGTCATGGGTCAAGTGGGTCAAGATTTGTGAGTGGGTCCGTGGCTCATGGCTCAACAGAGCGTGACTCACAGTGACCCACCACCCACCATGACCTATTCTGACCCACCGACCCACTACGATCCGCCGCCCACTCTGCCTAGTGCATTGTAGACAGCATCTTCTGAACACTGGTGAATTTGTCTTCGTTTTACTTTCAAGACCTTCATTTTTTTCCCTTTTTCATTTGTTTCTATTTTCTTATCTGAGATGAGTATATCTAAGTGTAAAAATAACTTCAAGCACTTTTGGATATTGATATTTGTAATTGTAATAATAGCAATAGGATTACTACTTGGCTTTCAAGACACAGTCGAATTTTACACTGTTTTTTTTTTCTTTCTTTCTTTACATTGCCTACTTTACCTTGATTTGGGACTTTCAAATTTCATCCTATTTTCCACTGAAAGTATCTGTAATTCAAGAAGGAAATAATTAATCATACTGTATATGATAGTTAAATTGAAATCCATCGTAATTTGGCCCATGACAAACACTTTACCAGTTTATATCGTAAAAGTCAGTTGCACCGGTATTGTAACAGCGATACTTAAGCGATTGACCGTAGAAATTCAAATTCCGATGAGTGATAATTTCACAGCTTTGTTTAATACAAGTGTAACCTCTTTAGCCAGTGGATAGGAGGGCATGGATCATGGGTCAGAGTTGATGATGATGAGTTTTGGTGGGTAGTAAGTCAGTGTGTGACGATAGGTGGTGGTGGGTCAGAGTGAGTCACGGGGAGTCTTGGGGGGTCGTGAGTTACGGTGGATCGTGGGTCCGATGGGATGTGCGTCACGGTTGGTTGTGGGTCAATGGATCATGGATTAAGTTTTCATTGATCCACGCCATCTCTGTGTGTGCCCATGATGAAAATAAGGGTTCGAATCCAGGCTATAAGTTTCTGATGGACAACATCATGTCTGTGCGATTTTTCAGGATTTTCCTATTTCCTTCCACATTCTCATCCCACCAATCCATTAACGATCATTCACTTTCATTAATCATCGATTTCCTTTAGCCTAAAGTTCATAGTGTGGGACGTAAAACTAAAATATTTCATTTCCCGTCTACACTTTTGAGAATATGTTTAAGAAGATCTTTTCTTACGAATAGGAAAGGGCTCAGAATAGCTTGGCAAACCACGGTACAAAAACTTTTCCTAGAACCACTACACACACACACTTCCTACCATGTGTTTCATTCATAAATCTAAGGCCAAACACAGTGGGTTCACTGGAATTTTATATGACCGAGGTTAAGTTGCTTTTATTAAGAATAATAAATGGGAGAGAGTAGCCTTGTTCCTCGTTAATGCCTTTCTTTCAACTCGGCTAATATTTCCTGTTTATATTCAGTTACAAGGAAACATAAGCTATTTCGTGTTTATGGAAGAGTGATGAGCTCCACAGTTTAAAAAAGAAATAGCCTGGCTTGCGTGTTGCTAAGTGACACTCAGTTTCTCATTAAGTTGGTAAAAGCACAGATTTACTGAGTAAGCACATGGACAAATCCTTGGACTAAAATTAAACGATCCGTTACCTTCCCTGTAGCTGCGTTGATTATGTTTCGTTTCCATGGTTTGTATACTACAACGTTAATACAGTGCTTTGAGCATCATTTTTATCTTCCAATTCTGTTTTTTCTTGGCTTTTCTATTCGCTTCGTAATATGAGAAAGATGCTGGGTAACAGACCAAAACCATATTCACGAAGAAATTAAATGTCGACTAAAAGCTGGGAATTCATTTTATTATTCAGTTCAAAATCTTTTGTCATCGCGAATTTTGTCCAGGAATTTGAAGGTCAAATATATATATATATATATATATATATATATATATATATATATATATATATATATATATATATATATATATATATATATATATATATATATATATATAAAACGATAATCATGCCTGTTGTTCTGTATGGTTGCAGAACATGATCTCTTACTCTGAAACGTGGACTGGATTGGGAAGATCGTGGACTGAAAGTATTTGAGAACAAGATCCTCAGAGGAATACGTGGATCCAAGAAGAACGGGAATGGTGAGTGACGGAAACTTCATAAAGAGGAATTGCATAGTTTATATCGTTTATCAAACATTGTTAAGGTTATCAAATCTAGGAGGCTAAGATGGACAGATCATGTAGCCAGAATGGAAGAAAGTAGGAAAGTTTTATCTAGAAGTCCAATCGGAAAACAACCATTAGGAAGACCTAAGCGAGGATAGAAGGACAATATTAAGATAGATCTCACAGAAATAGGAATACAAAGTAGATACTGGATCCAGTTGGCTAAAGATAGAAGTCAATGGAGAGCTTTTGTGAATATCTGTCATCCATAGGCCATAGAGTTAGTTAGTAAGATGCTAGGATAGAACTTTGTGTCATTTTTATCTCCGTTTCAAAAATTATCCAATAAGTCATGGTTTCTCAACCTGTGGTACGGAAGCCGTAACTGGATAGTACATACGACTTGCGGGGATAGTACTTATGGTGATATACCAGTTGGAGAGCTTGAGAATTCTTGTCCTAGGTCCTATGCAAAGCATAGGGAAGAGATATCCAAACTCACGATCTCATTTTATCAGCTCAATGAGGCTTGCGGACGAACAATGGGACAAATACCACCGAGCAAATTGTACAGGAAAGGCAATTTAGAAGTTTTCAGCTCATTTTAGACTCACCTAGGACATCAGGAGAGAGAATTTAAAAGGTTTCAACAATCAACTCATTTTACACCCACCCAGAACGACAGGAGAGGCAATTTAGAAGTTTTCAGCTCATTTTAGACTCACCTAGGACATCAGGAGAGAGAATTTAAAAGGTTTCAACAATCAACTCATTTTACACCCACCCAGAACGACAGGAGAGGCAATTTAGAAGTTTTCAGCTCATTTTAGACTCACCTAGGACGTCAGGAGAGAGAATTTAAAAGGTTTCAACAATCAACTCATTTTACACCCACCCAGAACGACAGGAGAGGCAATTTAGAAGTTTTCAGCTCATTTTAGACTCACCTAGAACGTCAGGAGAGAGAATTTAAAAGGTTTCAACAATCAACTCATTTTACACCCACCCAGAACGACAGGAGAGGCAATTTAGAAGTTTTCAGCTCATTTTAGACTCACCTAGGACGTCAGGAGAGGCAATTTAAAAGTTTCAGCTCATTTTACAGACACCTATGACGGCAGAAGAGGGAATTTAAAATGTCTCAGCTCATTTTACACTCACCTAAGATTAAAAAGAGGCAATTTAGAGGGTCTCAACTCATTTCACAATCACCTAGGACAACAGGAGAGGGAATTTAAAAAGTTTCAGTTCATCTTACATCCACCTAGGACGACAGAAAATGCAGTTTAGAAGATTTCACCTCATTTTACGATCACCTAGGACGGGAGGAGAGGGAACTTAAAAGACTTCAGCTCATTTTACACATTCTTAGGACGACAGGGGAGTCAATTTTAAAGGTTTCAACTCATTGTACAACCACCTAGAGTGACAGAAGAGGGAAATTTAAAAGGTTTCAACTCATTGTACAACCACCTAGAGTGACAGAAGAGGGAAATTTAAAAGGTTTCAACTCATTGTACAACCACCTAGAGTGACAGGAGAGGGAAATTTAAAAGGTTTCAACTCATTGTACAACCACCTAGAGTGACAGGAGAGGGAAATTTAAAAGGTTTCAACTCATTGTACAACCACCTAGAGTGACAGAAGAGGGAAATTTAAAAGGTTTCAACTCATTGTACAACCACCTAGAGTGACAGGAGAGGGAAATTTAAAAGGTTTCAACTCATTGTACAACCACCTAGAGTGACAGGAGAGGGAAATTTAAAAGATTTCAACTCATTGTACAACCACCTAGAGTGACAGGAGAGGGAAATTTAAAAGGTTTCAACTCATTGTACAACCACCTAGAGTGACAGGAGAGGGAAATTTAAAAGGTTTCAACTCATTGTACAACCACCTAGAGTGACAGAAGAGGGAAATTTAAAAGGTTTCAACTCATTGTACAACCACCTAGAGTGACAGGAGAGGGAAATTTAAAAGGTTTCAACTCATTGTACAACCACCTAGAGTGACAGGAGAGGGAAATTTAAAAGGTTTCAACTCATTGTACAACCACCTAGAGTGACAGGAGAGGGAAATTTAAAAGGTTTCAACTCATTGTACAACCACCTAGAGTGACAGAAGAGGGAAATTTAAAAGGTTTCAACTCATTGTACAACCACCTAGAGTGACAGAAGAGGGAAATTTAAAAGGTTTCAACTCATTGTACAACCACCTAGAGTGACAGGAGAGGGAAATTTAAAAGGTTTCAACTCATTGTACAACCACCTAGAGTGACAGAAGAGAGAAATTTAAAAGGTTTCAACTCATTGTACAACCACCTAGAGTGACAGGAGAGGGAAATTTAAAAGGTTTCAACTCATTGTACAACCACCTAGAGTGACAGGAGAGGGAAATTTAAAAGGTTTCAACTCATTGTACAACCACCTAGAGTGACAGAAGAGGGAAATTTAAAAGGTTTCAACTCATTGTACAACCACCTAGAGTGACAGGAGAGGGAAATTTAAAAGGTTTCAACTCATTGTACAACCACCTAGAGTGACAGGAGAGGGAAATTTAAAAGGTTTCAACTCATTGTACAACCACCTAGAGTGACAGGAGAGGGAAATTTAAAAGGTTTCAACTCATTGTACAACCACCTAGAGTGACAGGAGAGGGAAATTTAAAAGGTTTCAACTCATTGTACAACCACCTAGAGTGACAGGAGAGGGAAATTTAAAAGGTTTCAACTCATTGTACAACCACCTAGAGTGACAGGAGAGGGAAATTTAAAAGGTTTCAACTCATTGTACAACCACCTAGAGTGACAGGAGAGGGAAATTTAAAAGGTTTCAACTCATTGTACAACCACCTAGAGTGACAGAAGAGGGAAATTTAAAAGGTTTCAACTCATTGTACAACCACCTAGAGTGACAGGAGAGGGAAATTTAAAAGGTTTCAACTCATTGTACAACCACCTAGAGTGACAGGAGAGGGAAATTTAAAAGGTTTCAACTCATTGTACAACCACCTAGAGTGACAGGAGAGGGAAATTTAAAAGGTTTCAACTCATTGTACAACCACCTAGAGTGACAGAAGAGGGAAATTTAAAAGGTTTCAACTCATTGTACAACCACCTAGAGTGACAGAAGAGGGAAATTTAAAAGGTTTCAACTCATTGTACAACCACCTAGAGTGACAGGAGAGGGAAATTTAAAAGGTTTCAACTCATTGTACAACCACCTAGAGTGACAGAAGAGGGAAATTTAAAAGGTTTCAACTCATTGTACAACCACCTAGAGTGACAGGAGAGGGAAATTTAAAAGGTTTCAACTCATTGTAC
Organism: Thermobia domestica; assembly: GCF_964235325.1. Lineage (NCBI taxonomy): Eukaryota > Metazoa > Arthropoda > Insecta > Zygentoma > Lepismatidae > Thermobia > Thermobia domestica. The sequence goes on from NC_137461.1 coordinate 22,801,547, forward strand.
AACCACCTAGAGTGACAGGAGAGGGAAATTTAAAAGGTTTCAACTCATTGTACAACCACCTAGAGTGACAGAAGAGGGAAATTTAAAAGGTTTCAACTCATTGTACAACCACCTAGAGTGACAGAAGAGGGAAATTTAAAAGGTTTCAACTCATTGTACAACCACCTAGAGTGACCGGAGAGGGAAATTTAAAAGGTTTCAACTCATTGTACAACCACCTAGAGTGACAGAAGAGGGAAATTTAAAAGGTTTCAACTCATTATCACCCAACTAGGACAGCAGGAGAGACAAGTAGTAAAGGTTTCAGCTCATGATTATTTTTTAAAATCAAAATAACGAGTTGATACCTTTCTTTGTTCTTGAGATACGTGGTGTTAAAAATATCTTAGCGGATAGACAAAGCAAATGTTAAGGCGATTTTTCGACATTGATAACGGCCAGGAAGACCAGTGATGATTTCGAATTTGGAAACTTATTTTTAAAACCTCTTTTTATTTTTTTTAAAGACACAATGGATGAGTTATGAGTTACCGATACAGGTGCAGAGAACAAATACTGTGACGGTTAATCAAAAACGAACATAAAAGCAAGTTCTTTGTTAACGAAACATTAAAAATTTAGAATTAAAAAAATAGAAACATCAGTGGAATAAAATAAATGGAAAATTAGACAACTTTCATTTTCAAGATATAGCAGATACTCTATATCTTTCGATTACCTTATTGTTTGTTGAAATTTAGTGTCCCTTTTTTCTCAGCACCGTGGCTATATGAGACATGGATCTAAAGTGTCAGATGGAATCCACACCACTGTAAAGCAGTCAATCTTTTTTTTCATACTCTCCCGTTAGGATTCTTATCTCGGCCTACGTCCATGGAAGTTCACATGGTAGCCACCAAGGATGTAATAAAATAGAGGATCTGCCTTTGCAACAAAATATGTCACAGTTTCGCCATCCCGACTCCGCTCAATAAGATTGCAATGTTTTGAGCCAAAATTCATGGCGGAATTGAAAGTAGCCAATCAGAGGGTGGAAGGAACAAGAGTAACCAATCAGACGTGCCGATGCTCGATTTTTAATTTTTTTGTGGCTTTATTGAGTTAATAGGATGAAGATACATATGGGCAGATCCTCTATTTTATAACATTCTTGGTAGCCACTGGATCAACGGTGAAGCCATCCGTCAATTAAGAAGCAAATAATTAGATGTCACTCAACCTTCTTCTATATATTCCAAACAGAGAATCTACATTCAAAATTAACATATATTTCCTGTGACTTTTATATTCGCAGTTGTTATTACAAATGTGCAAATAGGTAATTTTAAATAAACGTATTTCATAATCTTCGTATAATAATTGAAAAGTGTCTGTAAAACACTGAAAAATGCTTCTACGCCATTTTAGTTTATCTTGTTCATAAATAATGGAACAATTACACAATAGACCACAAACAAGGTAAATTATGAGAAAGAAGCTCTGAAGTAAATCATAACACAGCACGTATTACAAAATCAACTATGCACGTAAAACCAGAGAGCAATAAACTAATTATCTTTATGGCTTTGCAACGAAATAAAAAGTTGATTATAGAAGAAAATAAAGATAAATAGTAAATCTACCTTATGGTAATTGAATCCAACATTTTTTTTTTTTTTTTTTTTGCTATACTCACTGGTACACGTCATTATGGTACACATCGAGTCCGCAGGTTTTATCGGTATTCTTTCGTTTCCTCCTACATTATCATTCTGCGAATTCTTTCATGATCATTCACTGTCATCAATCATCCATCTCAATTTATCCTAAAAGTCATAAGTGTTAACGGTATCATTGATTTCTTTTACTACAGTGAACTCACGATTATCCGCGGAATTGGGAAGTGCGACAACCGTGGATAATCCACAAAATGGCCTAAAAATACTATATATATCAACACAAAAATGTCTTTGAGCAATTCTTATTTACAGTATATAACTACATACACAGGGTGTATCAAAATGAACTTTGAAAACTTATATTGATTTATTCATTTATTTTACAGATATGATTTTGGTGTCATTTAGTAGCAAAATACATCAAGTTTTGACTCACGTAGTACAGTAGTTCAGAAACAAGACACCGCAAGCGCTAGCGGTAGTTGCAATCAAAGATGGCTGTCTTTACTGGTCTCGAGCATGCTCTAGCTGTGTGTTTTGATTTAAAGAATCCAAGTCTGCGACAACTGTGCAACGTAAGTTTTGTACAAAGTATGATAAAGATCCTCCCAGTAGGCCTACTATTTATCAGTGTCATAAGTGTTTCATGGAAACTGGATGTTTGGTAAGACACAACAAATCTTCAGGTCTTCAGGTCCTCGACACAACAAACATGGATAACCCTTTAATATACAATCGCTTTGAGAATTGAAGTCATAAATTGATTGGATACGAAAGCTCTCTCCATGCTATTCTCTCTCTCTCTCTTTCTCTCACTCTCTCTCACTCTGCTTTTGTTTTGTCATGGATAACTTAAATAGATTTAAAAAAAAAGTAATCTTGAAAGTATATACGTGGGGCATCACTAACTCGAAACTGAAGAGAATAAATAATAATTCGAGTTATCGAGCTTTTCGAGTAATCAAGGATTGAGTTATCAGAGTGGCCACAACAAAAATTCTAGATACCGAGGTTCCACGTTCCTCATGAAGAGTGATTCTATAACCTCTATAACTCGAAGTTTTATTGATTCAACCTCTATAACTCGAAGTTTTATTGATTCAACCTCTATAACTCGAAGTTGTGAAAGTTCCTTTAATTAAAGAAGATGATTAGTAAAAATAAAACGTTAGTAAAACACAATTACAATACATATTAGCAACAATGACAGGATTAGCAACAATGACAATTACGTAAAAGCATAGCTTCGAGTTATCAAAGTCACATCAGGAGAAATTCGAGTTTTATAGATAAACTTCGACTCGTAGTGGATACGAAAGTTGGAGCAAAGTTTCCAAATATGATTATGAAACCCTTAAAATTCGACTTATCGAGGTTTGTAATTTTTAAACATTCGAGTCAAAGAGGTCATTTTAACATTGAATGTTATGGAGAGTTCAAGCGAATGTGTGTAACATTTAGCGCTCTTTGAGCCTTACCGGGGTTTGAGTCCGTCTGGAGTCAAACCTCGGTTCAGCCAAAAAAAAAAATGCTACGGAGGCGAGATTTCGTTTTCTCGGCGCGCCAAAAAAATATATATATCGTCTTCTACCTCACTCTAAGACCCACCCTTCTCCAACGGATCCCAGGGCTTTAGAGAACGGAGCGTCTTGAGAGTGGAATTAAAAAAAAAAAAAATGTTACAAGTACAAGTGGAAGAAAATGCTTTGTTCCAAATCTTCTTTTATACAACACATGCTGCATAGCTGAAATGCAATCAATAAGGCGGTGATCAGAGTGAGTTTCGGAAATGCCTTATCACGAGCGTAGAGCTAAACGCTCTCGTCTCTGATAAGAATACGCACTAATAATAATAATAATAATAATAATAATAATAATAATAATAATAATAATAATAATAATAATAATAATAAATGTACTGAAAGAAATTTTGAATTTCCGAAGATCACTCTGATTACATACTTGTAATGCAAATATAGATAATGTTCTCTAATTTCCAGTCATGAAATGAAATGGGTGAAATATTGACATACATTAATGAATAGACACCCTTTTTGGTTAACAGCCAAATTTAATGTTAAAATTTAATTTCAGAGAAAGGCAATTTTGAAAGCGAATTTAACAAATCTCACTTTTATATATTTAAATTTGAAATTTAACAAATTTTAAATTTAATAATCCAAATCGAAGTTAGAACAACAAAGCACTAAAAAGGAACGAAAAGGAATACTGAACCGCTTCTAGTATTACAACAGATATTAATATAGTAATAATTAATTTTGGATTTAAAAAAATATTATGACCGTGAAAGGATTTAATCTTGTTAAATATTAAAAGCTGATTCAAGCCCCCTTTCCTCCTTTCTGTGCACGAATAATAATTATTTTGAATGATTTCTTAATAAGCCACAAGTAGTTTACATAAATAATGAAAACACACAAAGTGTATAATTTTAGTGATACTTTAAAAAATATACTCTTGTTGTTTTTAAACTGAAATATCACATTTTTACGCTTTTGTCTAGAATTGCTTTTGGTCTCGATTTCTTTTGTTAAAACTAAAAATGTAAGTTTCTTTTGCAAACAAAGTGGCCAAATCTATCTAAATTATTTTAAAAATGATTTGAACAACCAGTTGATTCATTAGAATAAGTAATAATAGTTATTTTGCCTCGGCCTTGGCTATCTATGAGAAGAGACTTTAAGGGATAGTAGGAAAAATTAGAATGGTGTTTAATTTTGTAATGACTAGTCATGTGAAAGAAGAGATTTGAAGTTTGAATCGATAGAAATTTGTCTCGTTAAGCATAAACACATATACACATAATTTAAGTAACATCACTGAATATCAAATTGCTTAAATATGTTGTCGATACGCACAGAAAATAAATATATACATATTGGACCAAAGTATACAAAATAAAAAAATAATAACAAAATACAAGAATATTCGTAACAAATTGACTGAATTAGACATTATACTCTTCCAAACTCTGATAAAAATAATAGTTTTTAATTTGATAAAAAAAATAATAATGAAACAATACAATTACATGATCCGTGGAAATTAATGTCCGTTTGTAGAATAAATCAGTTAGATAAAAAAAATCACAGTCTTTGAAAATCTAAATGATATAAGCAAGTTTATAGTTTTTGCACTTTAAAAAAAAAATTATTGAATACTTAATTCACGTCCTGGGAACTAATGTTCATTGATTTCTAGAATAATTACTTTGGAGGTCATTCCGCCAACACATGATTTGGTGTGGAATTGCCGCAAAAAGGTGGTGGAATCAATGATACTAACGGTGGGCAAATGAGACGGTGATGTCCATCGTACGTCTAATAGTTTGTTCAATACAAGGAAATGGAAACGTCTTACCTCGAGTATCTTCATAAATCTTACATGCTTTTGATGTTCCATGAATATGATGAGGGCTGTTTCCTCTAGTTGTCCCACTTCTTTCTTAGGCGACTTGGCTTTAGTATTACATCTCGGGTCCCGAAGCGGGGGTCTCCTCATTGTCTCTGGTCTCAGATACTGATTGCATTCAATATCTTTTACAGTTCCAACCCACATCACTGAACTTCTCGTTTCGTAATGATTTAATATACAGTTAATTTCACAACATGTAGACTTGAACAGAAAATGCGCCACTACCACTGATTCCTTAAGAAGAATTTTTTTTTTAAACGTTAGCAGAGTAAATATATATATTTATGTATATATGTGTAGAGTTTGGATATGTGTGAGTGATATCGACACCCGGATAAATCTCGAACAGAGCACCACTTTGAAGTTGTTTAGCAATGCATATTGGGTGTGCACTTCACTTAACTACAATTAAAAAAAAATAATGCGTGTATGTGTGTGTAGTTTTTTTTTATCACTTGTTAGTCCTCTATTGCCGCGGAGTTCGAACTGACTGCTTTCTCTCGGGTGTTTCTTTTTCAATTTTCTTCTTTTATTTTAAAAGTGCAAACTCGTCGTTGTATTGGTGGCTTATGTTCCCCTTCCAAAAAGTCCGTTGGAAGGGTGGCGTTGTTTCCACTAGATGACAGTTAGTTCTGGAGACCACTGTCCACTTCTCTGCTTCTTTCTTTCTTTCTTTTTTTTTTAAACTGGGGCGGTGTGATTTCTTCGTGGCCAAAGTGCGAAGGAACGTTTCTGGCCTTTTTCAGTGATGTGGGTGGTCGGCGCGACCAAGGAGGAGTAGAATACAACCAACCGTATTTTCTGGAACTCGCTGGCAAACGGTTTTCGAAGATTAAGAGAAGGGATGTTTAACTCGTAAAAAAAATATAATTTGGCTTTCCCAAATAACATTTATTATTTAAAAAGAAATTGTTTTCAATGGTCTCAAAAATATATAGAATAATAATTGCTCCGTGGAGTGATTGTTACAATTACCCCCCTCCTAAGATGAAGCTAGAGATGCAAAATCTTTGGAGCTCTGCTTCATCCTAAGAGAGTCGATGTTTACATTAGATTTATATAAATTCCAAGTCAAAATGTTAGTCCCTAAAAATCCGAACCCTAATAAAAAAATTTAATTTTAAAAAGTACATAAAAATCCTGGCTCTGATGTTGCTTCCACCATTCTTCGTTTAAAGGTTAGCAGAGAACTTCTTTTGGTCAAAGCGTAACATATTGTAGGGTTTCGAGTCCGATCACAGTTGTACGAGCCGCCAGAGTGCTATTTATGTTCGCTTCATTTTGCATCTTTTTGGCGCCATTTATGACACATAAATATATCGCAAAAATTATTATTAAGTTTTCAACGCAATTTTAACATATTTTGAATGCAAGGTCATTGGCTCTTTAGTATTTTACCATTAATGTATCATATATTATTTTGGTTCTTTGGAGATGCGTCCTGGTATGTCCGGAGGGTACTATTGGAGCTTTTATCTCTTTGCGAGGTTAACATCATTATTAATACTTTATCTTGTAACTCCTGTCATGCTGTACTAATCTTACATGATCCACTTGGACTTCATCTATACAATCAATTAATAAAATAAGAGGACGTCTTCTATCTTCTACCATACTGGGTAGGAACAAACTTATAATTCTGGTGTACTCTGAGGAAGTTCGCTGCTTCAAGCGAGTATGTACTCAAGCTCGGCGCGTTAAGTCCTACAGAAAGTCTACACCTCAAATACGAAGGAAGGTTGCGTTGAGCTTCTTAACAAGTGCCTCTAACGCAAGTTCTACTTCGGAGCTCATTCGGGCCCGTAGTACAACCGAGTGCTCTAACTTTCATTTTTCTCGAGTCAACAAGTGTCATATTCATTGCCAGCCACAATGCGTGGTCATTTACATGTTTAAATTTCTCCTCAAGTTTTGCTCCTCCGTCTTCATTGTTGCATCTCTCCGTTTCCAGATTGCCTTCTGCATTTATTCTCAATCTTAGTTTTAGGCCTGAATTACATGTTTTCTTCTTTTTCTTCTTTCTCTTCCTTGTGAGAGGGATGTTGCGGTGATATGTGTTTTAACTTTGGGAGGGCGCGCTGTTTCTGTTGTTACAAGAGCGCTGCTCACCTCGACCAGATAGTCTTTTTTTTTTTTTTAAATCGATCTACATTACTATGAATTTTCTCTTCCTGGCGCAAGTTTCTTACATGACAAGTAGCGACTTATTCCTTGGGCACTCTATTTGATCGTAAACTCGAACCCTGGACCGTTACGTTCGACTATTAGTTTTCTGATACCTGTTCAAGAACTTGATCTGTGTCTGGCTCACTCTCGCCTTGGTTTCTGGGATTGGTGTTGTGCGGACGGCCATGACCGCGTCCTCCACGATGACTGCCAGTTCTTCTTTGAGAAACCTCTTGCGTCCGGATTTCTCGGATTTGACTAGTTTGTTCACCTGCCGACCCACCTCGTTGAGCTCTGTTGCCTCTATGGCCTCGTGGATTTCTTCGAGATGGTTGGCCTATGTTTGTTCCCCTATGCGATCCATGTTGTGCCCTTCTATACGCCTGATCATCTTCAACAGGTACATCGTTCTGCTGTGTTCTCGTTCCTCCTCGTCCATGGTAAGGGTGCACACGTTCTCTTCGTCTCCTGTCTCCGGGGGAATTTTGTGCTCTTGTCACAGATGCTTGCGTCTGTTGGACTCGCCTTGAACCTTGTGCTGCAGCGCCCCTTTGGTTTCGCTGCGCGTTTCTCTCCCGCTGTTGATGCTCAATGCGGTCCAGCTCCTCGCTATCCCATAATATCATTGATAGTTGTTCCGTGTCCTGAAGGTGTATCCCTATTAGCTGCCGCTGCACACGTATAGGCAACATGTTTTTTACGTTGGACAACACCTCAGTCTCGGACATTGTTGGACTGAGTTCTTTGAATGCTTTGACTTGCTCCCAGAAGAATTCTCGGAGCGTCTTTCTGGAGTCGGGGCGATATCGTGTATTCCGAAGACGAGTTAGCTTTCTTTGGATGATAGCTTCGCTCTGAAAATTTCTAAGAAAAGCAACTCGGAAGTCTTCAAATGTCCGGAACTGCTGCAAGTGATTATCGATCCACATTTTTGCAGCACCTCTAAGGATCCGTGGGAGGATCGAGAGAAGCTCCGATTGAGCAATTCCATACAGTCGACAGTCGTCCAACAGTCGATCTAAAAAGGTTGATGGTAGACTTGCATCAGCATCTGGGTCGAAAGTTGGTAATTCATCAATCTTGGGTGCCCTCAGAAAGCTTCGCCCGCTTCCATGCGTTTCAGCTGACCGTTGGGACTGCGTAGTGTCCCGTCCTAAATCCTCGCCAAGAACTGAGGCATTGCATGGTGGAGGTGAAGCAGTTCGGCTTCTCGACGTCTCCCCTGTGTCTGTGGTTGGATGCACGACTGTACCCATCTCTTGGTTCTGCCTCTGCATCCTTCGGGTAATTTCCTCACTTAATCTGTCTACTCGGTCAGCCATCTTCCTCTTTTCCTCTTCTTGCACTTGCTGCAGCCGAATTAGTTGTTCAGCGTGCACAGAAAGTTGTGTTTCGACACTATGAATGCCTCGCTGCACCTCTTCTTGGTTGGCTTCTATGCGCTTTTGTAATTCTTCTTTGTCGGACTTTGCTTGACTCTTCTGTTCCGCATGCATTCTACTAACGTCTTCTAATATCATCTCTTGCCTTTGTTCAATCTGCTGCATGAGTCTCTCTTCTGTCATTTCTGTCTGCTGCTGCATTCGTTCTTCGAGCAGTTGCAGCTGTAATTGGTGGTCTTTGGCCTGCCTATCCAGCCTCTCTGCCATTTTGGCAGCAATACTTTCCTGCAAAATTTTCATATCTTGCATCTGCTGTTCTTTCTGCTCGTTTAGTTTTCTTTCCAGCCCTTCTTGCAATTTTCTCTGTTGTTCATCCAGCTTCCTATCAAGACCTTCTTGCAATTTTCTCTGTCCTTCTTGCAATTTTCTCTGTTCTTCCATAAGAGTCTGTAGCATGGCGACAATATCAGCATTTGCAGGGTTTCTATTAGAAGCATCTGCTTGCTCTGTTCTAGTTGGCGTTTCTTCGGTTGCTGGAGATTGCCTTCCCTCGGCCGACGCCACTGCTGTGTTGACAGCGCTACACGTGACACACTCTGCATTAGGAGAAGATGGGATTACATCCTGTTCCCATACATCTCTGCCACAATCAGGGCAAGTTCGTTCCTCTCCAGTCAGCATTTTGGTTCTTATTTCCAGTGTCTGAGCACGCAGTCTCGGCATCTGAAACTCAAAAAGGTCAGCTTCTATGATAGATTAAATCCTCCTCAATGAGAAAAGAAATTGACACAAAACATCTAATTCTAACTACAGTTGGTTATGCTGACATGCATAAAATTAATTTCAGTGTCCACAAGACGATTTCAAAAACTTACACACACACGCTTATTTATTTATTTATTTACTATGCATATAAAAATGTGGTACCCTGCTGGAGATCACCCATTGGTGACAACACAACTCACACGTCACAACTCTTCATAGTTATAATTCGTTACAACGGAATTAACATATTTACTAAATTAAAATATACAATAAGTCTAAAATACTTAACTTATCCAACATACTTAGCGCTAATAATAATAATAATAATAATAATAATAATAATAATAATAATAATAATAATAATAATAATAATAATAATAATAATACATTCATGAATTCTCTAAAATAAATATATATATATGTATAAAAATGTATAAGTGAAAACATGATATATGATTTTTCATATATACGTACCCAATGGAAAGAAATAATCTGGATTGTTATCTCATCCTAATTCGCTTACCTTTCTTTCTTCTTTTTCTTCTTATTCTTCTTTGTAGGCAAAAGAAACAAAACAAACAGATAGTTGAAAATACACTATTTCTCCTTTTTCTTTTTCTCTCTTTTTTTTTTTTTTTTTTTTTTTTTTTTTAGAGACGGTCGCACGGTCCACCCCCTGTTGCTTTTCGGTGGGCAAGTATTATTGTTGACCCTCTTTAACGAAGTCTTCTTTTTGACCTGGTTGCTTTTGCTCCTTCAAGTGCTTCAAATACTCACAAAAAACAAATCCCACAGGCAAGAAAATGTGACTTTTTTTTTTTTAAACTACGTATGTCGTTCTGTTTTGTTTCTCTGAAAACGTATCCGTTATCAATACAAAAATTTTAAGACACTGAAGACACTGAAAATAAAAGGGCAATGTCATGAGTGCTATAACACTCATCATTTACGTAGTTGAAAGAGAATAAGATCTTACGGGTTGTGAACCAATAGTTCAAGTAATTCGGGTCAGTGTTTGGGAGGCTATTTTTCTCTTTAACATAAACCTATTCCACATGATTCGTGTAGCTGTTTGGCGCAAAAACTATATAAATAACATTCGAGTCCCTGTTCGCGGCGCTATTCTTTGTAACATATAGCGCTCTTTGAGCCTTACCGGGGTTTGAGTCCGTCTGGAGTCAAACCTCGGTTCAGCCAAAAAAAAAAATGCTACGGAGGCGAGATTTCGTTTTCTCGGCGCGCCAAAAAAATATATATATCGTCTTCTACCTCACTCTAAGACCCACCCTTCTCCAACGGATCCCAGGGCTTTAGAGAACGGAGCGTCTTGAGAGTGGAATTAAAAAAAAAAAAAATGTTACAAGTACAAGTGGAAGAAAATGCTTTGTTCCAAATCTTCTTTTATACAACACATGCTGCATAGCTGAAATGCAATCAATAAGGCGGTGATCAGAGTGAGTTTCGGAAATGCCTTATCACGAGCGTAGAGCTAAACGCTCTCGTCTCTGATAAGAATACGCACTAATAATAATAATAATAATAATAATAATAATAATAATAATAATAATAATAATAATAAATGTACTGAAAGAAATTTTGAATTTCCGAAGATCACTCTGATTACATACTTGTAATGCAAATATAGATAATGTTCTCTAATTTCCAGTCATGAAATGAAATGGGTGAAATATTGACATACATTAATGAATAGACACCCTTTTTGGTTAACAGCCAAATTTAATGTTAAAATTTAATTTCAGAGAAAGGCAATTTTGAAAGCGAATTTAACAAATCTCACTTTTATATATTTAAATTTGAAATTTAACAAATTTTAAATTTAATAATCCAAATCGAAGTTAGAACAACAAAGCACTAAAAAGGAACGAAAAGGAATACTGAACCGCTTCTAGTATTACAACAGATATTAATATAGTAATAATTAATTTTGGATTTAAAAAAATATTATGACCGTGAAAGGATTTAATCTTGTTAAATATTAAAAGCTGATTCAAGCCCCCTTTCCTCCTTTCTGTGCACGAATAATAATTATTTTGAATGATTTCTTAATAAGCCACAAGTAGTTTACATAAATAATGAAAACACACAAAGTGTATAATTTTAGTGATACTTTAAAAAATATACTCTTGTTGTTTTTAAACTGAAATATCACATTTTTACGCTTTTGTCTAGAATTGCTTTTGGTCTCGATTTCTTTTGTTAAAACTAAAAATGTAAGTTTCTTTTGCAAACAAAGTGGCCAAATCTATCTAAATTATTTTAAAAATGATTTGAACAACCAGTTGATTCATTAGAATAAGTAATAATAGTTATTTTGCCTCGGCCTTGGCTATCTATGAGAAGAGACTTTAAGGGATAGTAGGAAAAATTAGAATGGTGTTTAATTTTGTAATGACTAGTCATGTGAAAGAAGAGATTTGAAGTTTGAATCGATAGAAATTTGTCTCGTTAAGCATAAACACATATACACATAATTTAAGTAACATCACTGAATATCAAATTGCTTAAATATGTTGTCGATACGCACAGAAAATAAATATATACATATTGGACCAAAGTATACAAAATAAAAAAATAATAACAAAATACAAGAATATTCGTAACAAATTGACTGAATTAGACATTATACTCTTCCAAACTCTGATAAAAATAATAGTTTTTAATTTGATAAAAAAAAATAATAATGAAACAATACAATTACATGATCCGTGGAAATTAATGTCCGTTTGTAGAATAAATCAGTTAGATAAAAAAAATCACAGTCTTTGAAAATCTAAATGATATAAGCAAGTTTATAGTTTTTGCACTTTAAAAAAAAAATTATTGAATACTTAATTCACGTCCTGGGAACTAATGTTCATTGATTTCTAGAATAATTACTTTGGAGGTCATTCCGCCAACACATGATTTGGTGTGGAATTGCCGCAAAAAGGTGGTGGAATCAATGATACTAACGGTGGGCAAATGAGACGGTGATGTCCATCGTACGTCTAATAGTTTGTTCAATACAAGGAAATGGAAACGTCTTACCTCGAGTATCTTCATAAATCTTACATGCTTTTGATGTTCCATGAATATGATGAGGGCTGTTTCCTCTAGTTGTCCCACTTCTTTCTTAGGCGACTTGGCTTTAGTATTACATCTCGGGTCCCGAAGCGGGGGTCTCCTCATTGTCTCTGGTCTCAGATACTGATTGCATTCAATATCTTTTACAGTTCCAACCCACATCACTGAACTTCTCGTTTCGTAATGATTTAATATACAGTTAATTTCACAACATGTAGACTTGAACAGAAAATGCGCCACTACCACTGATTCCTTAAGAAGAATTTTTTTTTTAAACGTTAGCAGAGTAAATATATATATTTATGTATATATGTGTAGAGTTTGGATATGTGTGAGTGATATCGACACCCGGATAAATCTCGAACAGAGCACCACTTTGAAGTTGTTTAGCAATGCATATTGGGTGTGCACTTCACTTAACTACAATTAAAAAAAAATAATGCGTGTATGTGTGTGTAGTTTTTTTTTTATCACTTGTTAGTCCTCTATTGCCGCGGAGTTCGAACTGACTGCTTTCTCTCGGGTGTTTCTTTTTCAATTTTCTTCTTTTATTTTAAAAGTGCAAACTCGTCGTTGTATTGGTGGCTTATGTTCCCCTTCCAAAAAGTCCGTTGGAAGGGTGGCGTTGTTTCCACTAGATGACAGTTAGTTCTGGAGACCACTGTCCACTTCTCTGCTTCTTTCTTTCTTTCTTTTTTTTTTTAAACTGGGGCGGTGTGATTTCTTCGTGGCCAAAGTGCGAAGGAACGTTTCTGGCCTTTTTCAGTGATGTGGGTGGTCGGCGCGACCAAGGAGGAGTAGAATACAACCAACCGTATTTTCTGGAACTCGCTGGCAAACGGTTTTCGAAGATTAAGAGAAGGGATGTTTAACTCGTAAAAAAAATATAATTTGGCTTTCCCAAATAACATTTATTATTTAAAAAGAAATTGTTTTCAATGGTCTCAAAAATATATAGAATAATAATTGCTCCGTGGAGTGATTGTTACATGTGAGAACATCCAACTTATCAAGAAATTCGAGTTATCGCGGTTCATGATCACCGGATGCATTTGTTAAACGTTTATGCTGTATGAACATATGGACAAACACCGCAATAGTAATAACAATAATAATAAAGTTTCCGTTGCCATTTTTTTTCTCTCTTTTAGCATTTCGGAGCCTTTGAGATTACAGTTTCAGATCAGAAGCAAGATGTTTTGAGGGTCCAGAGGAAACTAGCTGAAAAAGAAATTATTCCTTCGTCGAGCAGTTTACTGTACAACACTGACAAACAGTAATGCAGCCACTAAATTCCTGATTTGTTGCCAAATTGTGGATATTTATACAGATGTGTGCCTTCATTTAGTTGCAAAGAAAAAAGAAAATACTGAAAATATAAACGCCAGCTAAAGAAACTCCAACATGGACACAAACAACAGTAATCTCACGAAATGTTTCACCCACACTCAGCCATAGGCATTGCGTTATAGTTACAAGTGTTGCCAGCTACAACGGGTTATTACTGTCATATGTCACTTTTTTTTTTGTTTTGTTTGTTTGTTTGTTCTGTCAAAGTATTATGGCATATTGTTTATTGCGTTACTTGTTTCTAGAGCGATAAGCGTTGAACAGGTGCAGGTTATATTGACCTATTCTGAGTAACACATATGGATTCGAGTTGAAGGGAATACTGCGTTGAAAGAGAATTCTGTAGAAATTGGTTTCTGTAGTGAGCATGTTTTCATTTTTTTTGAAGCACCAAAAAACGGAATTTTCAGCCATATAAAGTGCTAAAATAAGGACACAGCTCTACTCTTAACGTCATCAAAATGCTTTGCTAATGTAAATTAAATGAAATCTTTCAGTTTAACGTCTCATAATTATGTCCTTTAGGCTAAGGGACACGATGATTAAAGCAAATGAATGATAATGGAAGAATTGGTGGAATGAGAAAGTGGGAGGAAACGGGAATACCCTGAGAAAACGCACTGGTCCGATGTTATCCATCACAAACTTAATTAGTCTGGAATCGAACTAAAGACCCCACGCACTGAAGGTATGCGCTCCACACTGAGTCACCGTGCCAGAACTGGCTTCAGCAGTTTGGTATTACCACTCGAACACCTCAAAAGTAAAATCTGAGTGTTCAGATTGCAGATAACTCTTGTTGAGATCATCCTCGGAATGCCTTATACAGGGTGTTTCAAAACAACACTGACAACGTTTGGGAGGTGATCCTTGACACCAAAATAAGACAAAAAGTATAGACTAACCTGGGTGCACAAATGCTTCCTTTCGGAGATATAGACTGTCGAAAACATTAAAAAAAATGAACTTTAAAAGCCCATAGCTCCAAAACTATGGAACCTACCGTAGTCGGGTAAAGATTTCACTCAGGAACTAGTATGTGCCCTATTCAAAAATACAGGTTTCAGAATTCTAAGATACTCTCGAAGCAATTTTCTGAATCTCTGAATCTGTGGTTTCCTGCACTATGTGGTTTGTTAAGTAACTAATGTCATTACACCTTAATGACACCTTAATATGCATAAAATTCTCAGGTGTCACAGAAGTTAAAACCGAAAGAAAATTCTTTATTGTACAAAGAAAGACATGTGTATCATATGGTACGTCACCTTAATATGAACAATATTCTCAGAATCAGATGTTGTCCCTCCAAATAAAATGTATCTAAAAAAAAAAAATGTAATAACATTAATTTACTGATTATAATGTAAAAATGTGTCGAATGGTGTTCAACTTTTTTACTGTACCTTTGTTGATAAGTATTAAGGTATCACTGAAATTAAAACCGAAAGAAAATCCTTTATTGCTCAAAGAAAGGCATGTGTATCATATGGTAACTCAAAATCTATGTAGAATCACTTTGTACATATTTCGTAGTTGCAAGAAAACAATACGATCCGTATGGGAAATGTGTCGTTGAGAGGTCAAGATACAAAGCCAGATTCAAGGTATGAATCTTGACCCCATCTCTGAGGCCAGGCGGAAAATCATCATTATACCGCGGCCTACAAAAGAAAACAAAATAAACAAAACCTGTGAAAATTATTTTCTGACTAAGAAAGAAAGAAAAAGTTAACAGTGTTTTAAAAAATTAAAGTTGCACTAATAAGATATTATAAGATCTTTAAGATTTATGCAGAACAATGTACAATTAATACTACATCTCAAAAGCCTGCTTTCACTCTCCGAATGGACTGTTCCATTATAGGGGCGTCATTTTGGGGGACAGAAGGGGGCAATTGCCCCTCTTAAGAGTTTGAGGAATGCATATACTTTAATACACTACTATAAAACGTGAAAGTCTTATGTCGGTGGTGCTCTTGCCCACCTCAAGCGAAGTCTGAAATGACGCCCCTGTTCCATTATACTATGTAAGCTATCCTGAACAGTTTCAGAGTCCCCTCGTGGGTATATGGTTATAGTATGCGACTTCGGTGCGGGAGACACGGATTTTTTTTTCTTTTCTTTTCAGTGGGAGCTCATGTGGTTCGGATTCTACATTCAGTTATAGGTTTACGTTTCATATAGCATCGGCACTGAAAGGAATGTTCAACTCCAAACCAGCTATCCAAACGAATAGTTTCTTTTTTTCTTTTTCTTTTTTAAATTTTATATCATGTAAATGAAAAAAATGTTTATAATGAAATCATGATCTTCAGATTAGTACACCTCAAGAATATTTTGAATTTTGCGCGCAAGCAACAACTGGTTTATCTGTATAAAGAATTATAACCATTGGACCTTCGAAAATGTTTTCTACTAGTGTCCGCTAAGTTTTCCTAAATGCCAAATAACTTCGGTGTAAAATAAATTGCTTATAGAACGATCATTTGCTTTTACTTCTCAGTTAAAAGCGAAATACATTTTTACTTCTCAATTATAAGCAAAAGCAGGTTTTACTTCACGCGTCGGTCTTCACAAAATTTGCGAATCGCAACCAAAATAAATAAATAAATAAAATAAAATAAAATAAAATAAAATAAAATAAAATAAAATACAAGAAGAAATTATAATTGCTAACCGATTATCATAAACTAAAATACTAATTTTCCGTAGCGTTGCACTGACTCAAACTGATATGGAAAGGGATCACAAGTGGACTCGTTCCATAACATTGGTGTAATAGCATCTGCAAACAAAACGCCTGAATTGATTATCGAAATGCAAGACCTCCAGATTACTTTCTCGGACACTACAATAGTAGTGAAAGCACGGGACTTTAGAAATACCCTGTTTTATTCAATTCTATCTTTTCGTAATTGATTCAAGTTCTGGTGCGGGGCTTATACATGATGCATCTAATGGTTTTATAGGCTAAATTATATAAATTATAGCATTGGCACATAAATATTATTCTTGATTCTCAGTTGTATTTCTCATTGGAATTGTGAAAGAAAAATAGTTTTCAATTTAATTTTTTTTTATTTTTATTTTTTTTATGGGAAGTTGAATTGGATCCGAGTAGCCTTTAACTACAATGTGAGTTAAGAATTAAGATCCATTAACTCAATTGTATTTTTGTCATAAAATTGAAGGTTCACTGCATGGGCTGTGTAATATCAATTTTTCATTTGTTAACGGAATTATGAATTCAGAATTTAATTTTAAAAACTCTATATAGGTACAATCAAAATCCGCTACCACTTAGACAATCTGTAGAATTACAAGTTAGTATGATTAAAATTTTATATATATATATATATATATATATATATATATATATATATATATATATATATATATATATATATATATATATATATATATATATATATATATATATATATATAATTGCAATTACTTTTCCTCTATCTTGCTTTTTTCATTATCATAATCGTCTATGATACTCTTTTTTTTTTTAAATATAGTTTTATGGCCGCGTCAAATGGTAAAGTAAATATATAGCACAATAATTTCCTTTACTTCGAGAGTACTGTACAAAACTTATATATTGCTATGGGAATTACGTTCGATCAATGATAGTGATATTCACTCTCAGTTCCTCCAAATGAACCGTTCACACATTCTTTTGATAAGGAGGCAGCAGTGTTAGTTCGCAGCTGACCTCACACTGAGAACACAGTTCACAATTCATTACAGGAAAGTTACAATTAAAACGAAATTGTTTACGCTGCACATCTTGTCAAAGAGTTTATATTTGTTTTTGAGATAAAGAGTTGCTACATTTTCATTATATATATATATATATATATATATATATATATATATATATATATATATATATTGTACTTGTAATGACACTACATCCTGTTTTGTTCCAGACAAGGACCATGAGTAATAAAAAAAAAATGCTTTGCAGACGTTTCATCTCCATCTCTAAGACTAATTAAACAAATTTTACTTCATTTCTGACCTAGTGCCAAGTTACCTATGCATATAGTTCACAGACTGCATCAAATGATGATTTTATACAACGATATGCGTCATATAACGATTTTTATTACACATATTTTTCATTTAAAAAAAATTAAACTGAAGCAGGTGCATAATAACGGTCTCGAAGACTTCGCACAACGGGGCTCCAAGCCATTAGGGGGCGGCCAAATCGTAAAAAGTGATTTGAGTTTAATAAGATTTTAATAAAGTATTTAGTAGAGGATGCTAGAACATCATTAATATTGTTCACTTTATAGATTAGATCAGCGTTTCTCAACGCTGTGTCGTGAATGCATGTCAGATGTGTCGCGAGATTTTAAATGTCGAAAAAGATCTTCCCCAAAGAAATTATCTTTAGAAGAAAATAAAAAAAAATAAACGACAATTGACTTGATTTCACACATGTCTCTCACACTTTGTATCTCATAGTCGTTCCATAATTTAAAAAAAAAAAAATGCATCTAGGAAAAAAAATCACATACAGTGCCTCGTACTTTGGTGTGCCCGAAAGAAAAAAAGGTTGATAAATGCTAAATTAGATTCATGAATAGTTATAGCAGCTACTTTACTTCAGAATATTTTGCAAAAATTAAAATAACTTTTGTTTGTTGAAAACCCCGCTAGCAAGTAGTCTGTCTCACTTGTGTATTACCTTTCATCTGTATCGAACTTCATCGGTAACATCACCAACTGCAGATTTTTTTTTTTTTTTTTTTTTTTTTTTAGAGGTGTAATTAATCAAACCATTTTAAAGGAATACCATGACTCAGTGTAGGTTAAGCACGCTAGTATTGATAAGTATTGAAAATGAAGCGTGTTGCAAAATGAAACAAAACAGTGTGCAAAGGCGATTTCTGACCGTGAAACAAAGGTGATTTGGAATATGAACTCGTGATTATTATTTTTTTTTCAGTGGCAAAAGAAAGGTTGGGTTTCTTAAGTGAAAAGTAATTAAAAAGAAACATTTGCTGTCTTCAAGAAATTGTTTAAAGCTTTTAATAGTTCTAGGGTATCTGATATTCTGGTCTACGTGTGTGTGTGTGGGTGTTCTATGTTTTTTCTTTTCTTTCTTTTTTTTTTTTTTTTTGTCTCACACATGAATTAACGTTTATATTTATAATGTCTGATTTTTTACAATCAAGTACAGGATAAGATTATATAGAGTTCAGTTCAGTACTCAGAAGCAGGTTATAATAAGAAATTATGCAAAAAATGTGAATGCCTGAACTGTTACAGCATAAGCCTTGATCATTGGCAGAGCTATGGGGAGCATAGGGGGCATTGCCCTTCAAATTTTTGACAAAAAATAAAAATGCCACCTCAATTCTCATTTGTATTCACCGTGCCCCCAGCAGACGAAAGGTCTACCCTCCCAGGAGACAATTCCTAACTCCGTCCATGGCCTTGATCAAAATTAACCTTTTGTGTGTTTGAGTTGTCTAGCTCCAAGCCCGTAGTTGTCCATTTACAGCACATCCTGAAAAACTGTAGGACTCATATGTTTAGTAGAATTGGAAATATTTGAGAATGTTTAAATAATTCACATGAATACACTCATGTATCTTACCTTTTTCTTAGTTTTCCAGGATTTGCTGTAAATGGTCAAAAAGCCTTTCCTGAAACTGATTCACATAGGTAGGACTTTCTTAAGCACTGTACAGTGGCTATTTCCGATCTATCGTGATGAATTCTACAAGACATTGTAGCACCAGTAAATCCTCTTTGAAAGTTGCAATCATCGGCCAGTGCTTCATCTTATATTTTCAATTGAAACATGGAGAAGGGACCCCACTCCACGGTGTCTGCGGGGAGGGGCGAGACTAAAGTGATGCTGAAGTCTTGTGTTTTATTGTGTGTACATAAATTGGACTCGCAAAATCGTTTTAGTCTAGAACTTTTTAAATATGTTGGATTGTAACACTGAAACGAGGAAACAGAATGGTCAACAAAAGAATTCTTGAAGTTAATATCAAAGGAGTCAATACAAAGGGATACGAAAATAAAGAAATGTTTATGCTGTGTCTTTGGTTCCTGTACGAACAGTTAACTTGATTCAACAGAGTGTTTCATTACTTGGTTTGAAATGAAAAAAAAAAAAAAAAAATGAAATGAGTACGGTAATATAGCTATAGCATATCAGTCGGTACCTTTGATGTTAACTTGCTATTTATTCCTGAAAGACTTTTGCTTTTAAATATAATACCATATTTACGTCTGTAAAGTAGTTAAGGGCATAAACAATCAAATAAAGGATATGAGCAAGGCTGCGAGAGCCTTTTGTCATAGATCTTTGGTTCAATTCTCGAAGCTGCTCATTCCGCACTAAGAACCATTGTTTCTTCCATTCATACTCCCGGGGAATTTTGCTATCCTGAAGTTAGCTAACTGCACCTCATCTGAGGCTAAGATAAATTGCAAATGAAATTAAATTTTCAGTTTAACGTTCCACGATTATGTTCTTTAGGCTAAAGGAGACAACAATTAAGGCAAGTGAATAATGATGGAAGAATTAATGGAATGAGAAAGTGGGAGGAGGCGAGAATACTCCGAGAAAATATTTACATTTACATTTGTTTGCATTTAATTATTTTCTCTTTAAAATAACTAAGTAATTACATTTAATTATTTTTTCATTAAAATCTCTAATTGTTTACATTTAATTCTTTTTATTCAGTTATTCAAGGACTTCGTTATGTACTACAATCCTGCAGGGCGACATCTATTGGCGTCAGGCAGGCAAATGACTTACGTAGCGACATCCCTTACCATGTCTATTTACTGTTAGGAATTCAGTGTGAAACACAAACGTTTGCAGTATATTACAGTAAGGAATTCTCATTGTACCCCTTCTCTTTATACAACCAACAACACAAATTTCTTAAGCCAGGTTGTATAACATTCCAGGATATAGTGATATAAAAGCGTAAAGAGCGCATGAAATTTGTATCAATTCATTCGTGATTAGCTTCAAAGCTTGGATTATTTTTTCAACTATACATTAATAGGGCAATCACATATTACCAAGAACGTAACAATCTAAAATATAGTTCGCCAGAAAAGAAATTTTAAAAAACGATATAATAAAACGATATGAAACACGAAATTTGGCAATCGGCGTAAGGAGAGGCAGAAATCTTCCTGGTTCAGAATTTTAAATCGGTCAAATAATAAAGCCTAACCATTTTCAATTTTGGCAAGTACGTGTTAAAAAAAAAAAGTAAATACTGTTTTCCTTATCCTCTTCCGAAGAAAATCTGCTTAACTTTATTTTCAACCTAACACAGCTTGCCATATGAAACTATGTATAAATGTCCAAACTACTATTCTTTAAAACACTTACATAGCACTGGATAAAGTTTTGATTTTAATGAAACAAGAATTTCTGCATAAAGATCAACATGTTGGGGAATTGTGTGATGTAACGCAGTCAGCGCATTAAATCTTATTTTCATTGTATTCCATTCATGTTATTCATGTGCGTATTTGTAAATATTACTTACACTTAAAAAGAAAAGAAATATATGTTAAATGAAATCTTTAGTGTCTCATGAGTAGATCTTATAGGCTAAAAGAGACGGGGGTTAATGAATAGTTATGAAATAATTAGTTGAATATAAACGTGGGAGAAAATTGGAAAACCCAAGAAAATCAAGGAAACAGCGTTGTTTACTACAAACTTACCTGATCTGGGTTTGAAACAGGGACCCCTCGCATTAGAAGTGAGCGCTCTACCATTGAACCACCATGCCTCCGTAACTACATGATACTTAAAGATTCATCGGCATCCATAGCCGTAAATCCGTAACGTATGAGGGATGACGCCCCTCGGCGAGCACACTATCCGAGAAAGTGGGGAAGAAAGGAAGGAATGGGGAAGGAAGGAAGCGGCCTTAGACTTGTATGTTAGGTATGAATGAAAAAAACCTAATAGAAACCTCACTCAGGATATTATTCCTTTTTGACCGAGTGTCCTCACCGGTAACCGAACCCGAGACCGCTCGTACCTAAGGCGAGAGCGACTACGCTACACGGGGCCACTCGAAGAAAATGATGGTATCATAACATTGGAAGGAACAAGAGAACGCCTAAAGAAACATGGACTACAAAATCACATGATCCGTGATCGAACTAGAAATCCTTTGTATCACAGACAAGCGCTTTACCACATCCTAAAAAGTTTTATCTTTCAGATGATTCGCAAATAGAGAACGTCAAAGTTCTTACATGTTGTCTCAGTTTTGCTTTTGCACTCAAAACAAAGAAAGTTGTTGAGAATTACTTTGATTTCTGTGTTACATTAATACCCTTTTAAGCTAAAAGATTCTGACCTTTGTTCAGAGATACTCAGGATCGATTATGGGGGAGACTAGGACAATGATTCGAATCCGAGTTTTAACTGTAGATTCGTCGAAAAGATAGAATAAACTCTTAACAACAACAACAACAACTCAATATTGCCTTATGGAAAAGCACGGTAGACCAATACCGTAACCGTAAATAAGAAGTCTGTACAAGTGAACGAGTTAAGGTATGTATTAGTAGTCTAACGCCATTGTTTTTGTTTCGCATTACTTTTTAAAATTAACTCTTCCTCACTGGTTTAGTTCAGTGGTTCTCAACCGATGTGTCGCAATACACTTGTGTGTCACTCAGTCCCCTAAATTTTAGAATTGAGAAATTATCAAGAATTTCATAATAATTAGTTAAAATCGAGACAGACTGTATCATACAACACCTCCAGCGACAGCAATAATGCTCAGTGTTATATAGAGTCAGTGGCGTATTTACGATTTTTTCGGGGAGGGCTTTTCTAACTTTCGGGGAAGGGGGCTTTGCCTGAAAATGTGAAAATTCTTGAAGATATTTCATATACTTTACTATAGTAAGTAAGATTTCAGGGGGCTTAAGCCCGGAAGCTCCCCCTAAATATGCCACTGTATAGAGTCATTATAAAAACTAATTGGTTTCACTATTATGATAGATATTATTAAGTTGCCCAGCGTAACGCAATCGCTAACGCTCTCGCCTTCGGTGTGAGCGTTCCCGAGTTCGATTCCCGATGGGGCCATTTGGTCAAAAAAAATGTAAATAGCTTTTTCAGGGTAGCAATCCTGAATGAGGTTTTACTTAGTTTTCCTCATTCACACTAGGCAAATGCCGGGATAGTACCTAACATAGAGATCGCAGGCCGCTTCCCTTTCCTCGGATAGTGTGATCGCCGAGGGACGTTATCCTTCATACGTGACGGGTTAACATGGCTATAGATGCCGAAAGCCCAGAAATCTAAAATTCTAAACTCCTAAATTCTAATATATTATTATTATTATTATTATTATTTTATTATTATTATTATTTATAATAAAAATATTAAACAACTGTGTCGTGATGTCCTTCAGATTCAGTAAAGTGTGTCGTCAGTCACAAAAGATTGAGAATCACTAGTCGAGTTGTTAGCGCGTGCGTCCGACGTCTTTGGTGCATGTGGTTCCGAGTACGATACCCGGTAAGAAAGCATTATTTAAAAGTGAACGTATTACGGTGGTACGGATTCCTTTTCAGACTATAAGTCTCCGTTTGATGTAGCCTCGATGCTGAAAAAAAGACGCTAACTTCAGTAATGTATTTGTAAAATAAATCAGATTGTGTAGGAGGAAAGTGGAGGTTGCGCCGTTCCGCCTTGAGTAAGATGCTGACAGATGCAAATATTTTATATGCATTTTTTTTATTATTATTATTAAAACAGCGAGTGAACAAGAGACACAAACATTACGAAAAAAGAAAACAATAAATCACAAAAGACACGATCTTGAATTTTTTCTTATAACAGAAATAAAACGCGAAATATTTCTGTAAAAAATAATATATATATGAAATGATAATTGACTTACCTTTGGTTTCTAGTGCAACCCCTCCCGTGAACAACACAGAACCTAACTGACAAGTTTGTGGCCGGCAGATCTCGTGCAACCGGTTCAGACGATGCTCAGTACAGCGGAGGCCGGGATACTACGCATGCGCATAAACACGGATGTTATAAACAGTACTTTTTTTTAAATTCTTTTTCATTTATTTTGCTCTTTAAGAAAATTGCACTTGAATCCAACACGCATAATACATATATTCATAAGATCGACTAATGTTTGTTATTAATGTTATAACTTGTCATTAAAAAAAAAAAAAAAAAAAAAAACAATCTCAATAATTTTTATTAGTTTTTCTCCGTTTTCCTGGAATTGTTTTTCCTTATTTATTTTGATGTTATCTTAATGCACATTTATTATGTCTTATTTACTTAACTTTTCCTTTCGTTACTTCTTTTTCTTCTTATTTTGTTTTTTTTTTCGTTTCTCAAAAGCCTAGTAAAAATTAATTGTAATTCTTTACAGCTTACGAGAATCCAAAGGTTCATCGCAACAGAAGCAATAGCTCTCGTAAGAGAGTAAGCAGATCTTAGGCGCTACATACACAAAATCGGGCATAGATCCTAAAGTCATTGCCACCATATTTTTCATAAAGGAAAGAAATTTTTAAGTTTTACAGCGAGGCTAAAGGAGACAATGAAGACGAGAAATGAATGAAATGGTGGAATGAAGAAAGTGGAGGAAACAGGAGAACTCCGAGAAAACCAACACACATGGTGTTTGTTCATCACAAAGCTCGCTGGGATCGAACCAAGGACCTCTATGTACCAAAGATAAACACTCTCCCACTGAACCACCGAGGCCCTTATATTTTTCATGGAAGTCAGTCATACAAGTCATATTTACTTTCAGTCATAGGCGTCACATGTCGTACTATAAATATATCACTTTGACTTGATCCCTAGTCTCCCGACGCAAGCACTGGTATCGGCTGAAGGAATTCCAGTCACTTTCTCTCGCTTAGCAACAGCTGAACCCTTATTGCTGAACGCGTGGGTGTGTGAGGGTGTGAGCTTTAGTTTTGCCACGGCTCAAGACATTTTGGCAGCACAATAAGCATATGGGCATAAAGTTCAAAATTGGTCAGACAGACAAGCAGGTGGTCAGAGCAACCATATGTCACAGACGCCGCCGGTCATAACCATCAACACTAATAACTAGAGCTAGTAGCTGATTATTGTATGACCAACTGGAATTTTCTGTGTGCTATGGCTGCTATGACATATGGAAAGGCTACAATGCAGCTTGTATGACCGATTTCTCTGATAACTGTGGTTCTGTAGTGACCCTTGGCGTCTATTATCAGTGGCATGCGTGACCAATGGCTACTATGGTCGATTATCTGATGTGATGTGGCGTCCGTGACCAGTCAGAGAATCGTATCCTGTACCAAATCAATTAAATTAAGATCATTATTCCTTATTTCTGTAAGATTGAATTTTATATTACGTTTTTCTGTATCGTCTCGTTTTGGACTTACCCAAATATAATTTACCCAGAGGAATTTTAACCAAACTTCTGTGTAGCCTATGTATACGTGCTGATTTGCTACTGTACAGAACGTTTCCCACCTATCTTAGGGGTTTCTGTTTTAGTATTCCGCATTACATTAGGTGGCTAATATAGTGTTGAATTCGTATTTTCTTTTTCATAGAAGAGCTTCTGAATTTAGGAATTACAGTATATTTCTTGGCATTCAACCTATATGACCTTGCAAACATGTCACGTAGGAGAAGGGGCGCACCCATTTGGGGTCTCCCACGCCCGGACCCCCCCTCAAACTTTGTAACTCGACAGATTACTTTTTAAAATAACGTTATTATTATTTAATTTTATTAACTGTATGTTAAAATTATTCTGTTTATTACAAACTAATTACAACTATTATTTAAATAACATTATTATTTAATTTTAACTGTATGTTAAAACTATTTTGTTTATTACAAACTAAATACAACTATTATTTAAATGTAGTTAAGGATACCAAGATAACATGATGCGTGATCAAATGCAGTTGAGTTCGTTCCTTTAGTCGCTGTCGTAACTTAAATTTTGGGTGAAATGTTATTTTGGCAACACTGATTATTCTCCAGATTCATATTTTTCTGTTGTAGAATAACATTATCTATGATTGTGGTAAGTTGCATTTCATTTATCTCCTTTCATTTATGAAAAACAAGCAAAAGAAAAATTGTATTATTTTGTATTATTTTACAGTACGTCAGGCTCTTAAGAGTCTTCATCCCGGCGAAATTAAATTACCGCTAATTTTACAGAAATTATGTGATATCTTCAAATAGATAAACCATAATCGAAATGTGGAACAAGAGCGCCCTAGACAATATTATTTTACATGAGAAACCGTTATCACGACTCACTTATCTGCTTTCGATTTCGAGCCATTTTGAAAATCGGCATTTATTTTCGCGTTTCTAAACAGCTGAAAACGGAAAGCCACTAGGTGACTTGTGATAACGGTACCTCACGCAAAATAATATTGTCTCTTGTTCCATATTTCAATTATCTTTTATCTATTTGAAGATATCACATAATTACTGTAAAATTAGCGGTATTTTAATTTCGCCGGGATCTGCCTCCCAAACTGATGGACACACACACACACACACACACGGTGTCTTCCTGTTTCGCCTACTAACATATTAGCAATATGTATCAAGATTTCTACGTTATCAAGATTGTAGGCGAAACAGGAATTACTGTTTTGCCTATTCCTGTTTCGCCTACTGTTAAGACGAAGGGATATTTTTGAGTTTGGGATTTATCTTGAGAATGTTATTTTTATTTTGAATTTATTTATTTAGCAATATAATTTAATATTAACAAAAATACATCATTAGTCTCGATTTTGAGAACTTCAATACGAACAACAAAGGAGGGAAGTAGCTGTACGTACTTTCACTTTTACCAAAAATCATCCTAATTAGTTGAAGGAGCAAGACAAGTACGACTAATAGTGTTGAGGGATGGCATTCAAAACTGAATAGAAAAGTGTCACATGACCATCTCAATATATTTACATTGTTGGAGTTCAGGGGCGGATCCAGGACCGACTTCTGGGGGGGGCGGTGGGTTGTCATACTGCTACTTTTAAGGGCTCCAAACTTTGGGATGGGTTTTATTTATATATATAAAATAAGAAAGTTTCCTCTTCTGGGGGGGGCGATCGCCCCGATCGCCCCCCCTGGATCCGCCCCTGTTGGAGTTATTGATGCAAGTACAGCAGGAGATTGAAAGTTTAATGTTGTTGTTGGAGCTAGGGAACCGGCCAAAAGTGCAGAAATTGAAGTACAAACGCTTAGATCAGCGAATTAATACTTCGAAAGAGAGATTAAAATCTAGGGCTAGGTATATAGGTTTAATGGATTATGTTAGTGCTCAGTGGCGGCGCTAGGCTCTTAATAGTACGGAGCAAAAAGAGAGACAAGAAAAATTTTGAGAAGGCGAGGCAACCACATTTGTTTTCGTTTGAATATTATTATTATTATTATTATTATTATTATTATTATTATTATTATTATTATTATTATTATTATTATTATTATTATTATTATTATTAAAGTCTGAGCTTCTAATAATCCAATTTAGTTCTGACTGCACAGCTTTATGCTTGTGGGTAGCAAATCAACATCGGCACGTTTCTGGACACACTTTAATGTAAGCACAACATAGAAACATAAACTTACAACAAATATTGAAAGAAGCATATTGTGATATTTAATTAGCAAATTACAATTTTTTTTTATTTAGTTGGAATATTAAAAAAAAATATTATGTATGTATGTGAATCCAAACTTTTTTTTTTAGTAAGTACTCAGTTTAAAAAAATAAAATTATTTTTGTAAGAGTGAATAAAAATTCCAAAGACATAAATATTGTACAAAATAACTTTAACGTAGTTAAGCTTTTGGAATTTATTAAAGTAAAAAATAATATTTTAAAAAAATAAAATCATATAAATAGTTTTAAAATTTACACAGATTATTGCTCACTTTTTTGAGGAATTACGGCTCAAGTGGACACATACATGGACGCTTCTCTTTCAATTAGTTTCGATGGACATTGTTATTTAGAGACATGGGAGAACCTAAAAAACCGCTACTCAACTTATATTATTACCTGGGCTTTATTAATTTCTCTTTCTAAAAATTGTATTTCAATTGGTGGTCTCCTAAGGCTTACCTTAATTTTTGATTAATATTATATTTAAAACTTTAAAATACTTGTTAATCATGCAAACTAAGTTAAAAAGAAGTGCGCTTCACATATCTCTTATTTAACATACAGTATTCTTGCTTATTATTAAAAGTCTGCAATTTGTCATATTAAATATTTGGCAATAAATGATAAACAATAATATTGAAAGATATGCTTTCACTTTTAGCAGCATAAATATAATCATGATTTGGCCAACTTTGTAAAAGCATATCACAATATCACACAAATACAGTAAAGTAAATTCTACTTTTTGAAGCAGGTATGAATAGAGTCTACATGATATAAAAATGCACAATCATGTCCAAAATGATTGTCGCATGTCTATAAACATATTGTTTATGAATATAATTTGATAACGATTTCTTATAATGTTAGTATGTGTATAATCGGCAGACATTTATGTGGTAAATTTTATGTAAAAAGAAAAACAATATAACGAGGAAGAAAACCTTTCTTGTCCATTTAGCAACATTTTATTTTACTCATTCTAATTTTTGTATTTATAGTTTTTTTTTCCTATGAAATTTACCACAAATATACATTTCCCGATTATACATATAGTATCAGTATTAAAAGTACCCTGCAAATAGTAACAGATTAAAAGTTATCAAATTATGTTCCCACAACAAGACAGTCATAGATAAGTGACAATTATTTTGGACATGACTGTACTTGAAACACGAAGTAGCATATATGAATTGTAAAAAGGCATGTAACAGTATTATAAAAGCAATTACATGTAAAGAAACTTTAATTCTACTATTGGTAGTTTTTTTAGTTTTTATTTAAGATTCTGTTCATTGTAATGGCAAGTATAAACTGGAATGGATCTTGCTACAACAAAATTCTTCTGTTTCTATGTACAACAGCGAATTCTTTTACAAGTTTTTTGCAAATCCAGAACTTTAAAAATTCGTTTTTCAATCGAAAGAACAGCAAGTGTATTTAGCTTAATATCACCAATAATGTTTCTCAAATATGACTTCAGGATTCTTAGACGAGAAAAAGTCCTTTCGCACCCTGCTGTTCATGGAGGAATGCACATTGCGATTATGCACAGTTTGTGAAATTCACTGAAAGCTACCTTATAGGATTCCAGCATAAGCAACAGTTTCGACAAGGTGGAAACCTTGATTTGGTTTTTCTCTTCATATCTTTCGATACCCCCCCCCCAACACACACAGTTTTTCTTTTTAGGTACAAAGAATGACCGCACCTCGTCCAGAAGCCTAAACAATCCCATTCACTGATAGTTGATAAATAAGAACACGTAGAAACATTTAATAACAAAACGAACAGCTTAAAACAACCAAGCTTAGTTAATTACGAATCAGAAGCAGCATTAAATGCGTTAATGAACAAAGATAGTTTCTATATCTGTAAACAACAATGTCAGTGAACAACAAAGATTTGAATGTCATATAGATTTCAGTGGCAAATTTTAGAGCAGCAATTCGTGATTATGAGTTCACCGGTTGTACAGTACATAGAAAAATGGGGAGACGAGGGAGGTTTGAGAAGAAATATTGGGGATGGTGGTCGCCCCTCCTCGCCCCCCAGTAGCGCCGCCACTGTTGGTGTCGTATCCTGTTGCATACATTTGGAAAACTGAGGAAAAAAGAGTAAAATGTACAAAAAAAGAGTAAAAATAAATGAACATGTACAATAACATAGCTCTTTTCTATTCTTAATTTATTTTACTCCTGATCACTTAGCTTTATTTTATGCTAAAACATTTTTACTTCCTTTTGGTGACTCTCATTAAATCAATATTCTTGATTCATATAAGGCTAGAATCCCCAACTCAAAGATTTCCCTTTGTCTTAAGAATAGGCGAAACAGGAATATACAAAACAGGAATTCCTGTTTCGCATACAATCTTGATAACGTAGAAATATTGATAAATATTGCTGCAAGGCAAGTAGGCGAAATAGGAATAGGCAAAACAGGAAGGAATCACACACACACACACACACACACACAGAGTAAATTCTTTATAAAGAGTTTTGGTGAATCTAATTCATTAAATAAAGATTATATTCTTGGGAAACTGAATTCATAGTAAGAAAAAAAAATCTCCCTATCTCTTATCGTTTTTGCTTTGGTATCTGCAGGCAGACAGACAAATATACGTAGTTGTCCTTATAAGACGCCCCATACTTATACATAGCATCATTTGAAAATCTAATTTAAAGTAAAATAAATTAGCATCATACTATTTTCTTATACCGTGAATTTCACAACTGAAATCTTGTATTTTCTTAATATCGAATAACTGCAAAATTAATATTTAAGCAGGCTCGCACCCAAAAATTTGATTTTTGGGAGGGATTCAAGGTTTTAGAGCGTCCAATAATATAATACACTATGTTTATGTAGTATCAAACGTATGTTATTCTACACTCGAAAAAAAAAAAAGTAACTTTCAACGAACTTAAGTTCGTTACTGAATTCTCTATGTCTGTGTGTGTCTGTTATTTGCGAATTTTCAAATTTTGAGCCCTTCATTGGATGGAGCATCAGAAACTATCTGAAAGAAGAGATTAAATTTTTCGCGTCAGTCTTACCGTTCCTGAGATATTGGCCCAAAAAGTTCCGATTTTGAGAGATTTAAGAATCCATGCCTCGGTGAACCGTAAGTCATAGGGAGATCATATTGGTGTTGATCAATACCAATATTGATTCAATAACAATAATACTAGTTATTAATTCAATAATTCTATTGGGTCAATAGTTATTTCAATTTTACTTTTAAATAATTTAAATAATATTATATATTGTTTCATATTTTTTATTTAATTAATTGCCTACAATTTGTATTATAATTTTCTAATTATTTTATTACAATGATAATTTATATTAATATCTATATTGCATTATCTATTGAATTTAATCAAATAAATTTAATATACACTTTCATATAACTTTCGAAAAAAGAGTGATTCATTTTAAATTCGTTCTGGCAATGCTCTTCGATCATTCTCAGCTGGTTAAGTACTGACATTTATATTCTCACGAAAACTGATAATATTAGATTGTTTTTTTTTTTTCAGAAAAGAAATAGTACAAACGATGAATAAAGTCAAATCTTTTTAGTCTATATCAAGTATAGTTTTATTAAGGAAGTGGCCAAATTACGAAGTTAGGGGGGGGGGTCCGAACCTGGTGGACCCCTGTGGATCCGCCCCTGACGTAAAGACTCCACTAGCACAATCTTTTGTTAAAGTATCTGGTGGAGTAGGCAGTAAAAAAAAAAAAAAAAAAAAAAGTAAGAAAGCCATATGTATAATAGAAGTATCAATAAAACAAACATGATTACATCAGAGTACCTTCAGTGTTGACAAAAGTAAACAATATTTTCATTACCAACCTATTGCTTGTTCTGTAAACAAATGGTAAACTGTTTCTTCTTATTACAGCCTTATACACATTGGGCTGCAATATACATCTCATGCAATACATAGATATTGAGTTGGAAGTCTTAGAAATAGTTTATTTTATGTGTTTTAATCTTTTACACGTTACAGTCATTTTATTAGAGCCTGTTTTGTACTTTGGTTGTTAATCAAAATAATGAAGTATGAAGTTATTTCATTGAAGAGAGGTGAGTCATCAGATGAAATGGAAGACGTGATGTGTTAGTTGCATTGCGTTAGTATTAGTATTAAGGTTTAATTTGATCAAAATAGCATCTATAGAAATTCTAAATATTGTTAGCGTACAACGGGAAGAAATGAAAAGAAATCTTTCAATTTAATGTCACGCGATTATGCCCTTTAGGCTAAAGGAGACGGGTGATTAAGACAAGTGGATAGTGATGGAAGATTTGGTGGAATGAGAATGTGGAAGGAAACGGGAGTAACCCGGGAAAACCCATGGACACGATG
This sequence comes from Thermobia domestica, assembly GCF_964235325.1. NCBI lineage: Eukaryota > Metazoa > Arthropoda > Insecta > Zygentoma > Lepismatidae > Thermobia > Thermobia domestica. The sequence continues at coordinate 22,833,487 of NC_137461.1, forward strand.
TTATCCAACACAAATTTACTTGTCTGAGGATCGAAGCAGAGACCCCACACACCAGAGATAAGAGCTCTACCGTTGAGCCACCGTTCCTAAAGTCTTCTTTCGCCATTTTTATCTTTGCTTTTATTTCCCGTTCTCATTTCAGATCTACACTAATAGTACTTTTTGTCTTCCTAAAGGCTTCTTTCCAGTCCATTTCAGATCCTCACTAACGCCTGTGACAAACATCTTGACATTTCTGCTAAACGAATAAAACGCAAGCTCTAACGCGACGTTGCCGAATACTAAAGGGTGTGGCTATGGCTAAGCAGACAAACTACAGCGCGATCAGGTGGCAGAGGATAGACGTGGATATGTACAAAATAAACGTGGCAATACCGCTGGTCTCTCATTTGCTAGCAGCATTTAAAGGGAACTTCGAGCGCCGCCTTCAAATGCCAAGATGTTTGTCACGACGTTTAGTAATGCTATCAAAGTACCTAAAAGAAAACTATTTACCTTCTATACGTTCTCCTACACTTGACACAGTTGCTTGTTCTAACAAGAGGTACGGTGGTTCAGTGGTAGAGCTGTTACTCTTCGTGTGTAGGATCCCTGGATCAATCCCCGGTTAAGTAAATTTGTGGCCGTGTCCGTGGGTTTCTCGGGGTTCTCCCGTTTCTCTCCATTTTCTCATTCCATCGATACTTACATTATCAATTACTTGAATTCATTATCCGTCTCCCTCACTCTCAAGGGCATAAACTTGGGACGTTAAACTTAAAGAAAATATTTTGTTCTAACAGCTATAAATATTGTCTTTCCATATTTAATTTCATCTCATATGTTGCACAGTTTTACATCCCATGTTCTAATATTATATTCAAGGATGTTATAAATAGAGGATCTGCCCATATGTATCTTCATCCTATTAAATCGATGAAGCGAAAAAACAACCGAGCATTGGCACGTCTGATTGGCTACTCTCGTTTCTGCCATCGTCCGATTGGCTACTTTCGTTTCCACCATGATTGTTGGCTCAAAATATTGCGATCCTATTGGGCGGAGTGGGCAGAGTAGGGGTGGCGAAACTGTGACGTATGGCTTCAAGATTTTGTTGTAAGGGCAGATCCTATATTTTCTAAGATTCTTGATTATATTAAATTAGTTCTTTAGCTCGAGCTTTCGGCCTTTTGTACGTCATAATAAAGACGTGCTTAATTAAAACTCTAAATTACTTACATTTAACTTGTTTGTTTCTTTGTTCACCAACAAATATGCGGCTACCTAAATATTAATGTCCACATATACCAAATGTAAATATCATGATAACTCTTATCCTAATAATAAGTGGTAAGCACGTTTTCTGTTCAATATAATTCATATCCATTTTGAAATAATACAATTGAAACAATACCGCTTAAAGTTCCAATCAAATTGTCACAATAGTCTTAAATTGGCAAATTACCTGTACGGTACGACATCTATTAGCGTGACGCACTGACACATTTTCTGTTTATACATAAATAGCATTTCGTTTCAATTTTTTTGCTATAAGAGCCAAATAATCCTCTAGAGGATACATTCCTTTTATATATAAATAGGATTTCGTTTCAGTTTTTTTTTCTATAAAAGCCATATAATTCGCTAAAGGATACTTTTTTTTTATACGTAAGTAGAATTTCCTTTCAGTTTTGTGCTATAAGAACCATATAGGGGCCGCAGTGGCTCAGTTTTAGAGCGTTCACCTCAGGTGCATGGGGTCCTTGGTTTGATCTAAGCTTGCACGAAGTGAACTTTGTGGTGGACAAACACCATGTGCATGGGTTTTCTCGGGGTTTTCCCGTTTCCTCCCACTTTTGTCATTTCACCATTTCATTTAATTTCTCACCATCACCGTCTCCTTTAGCCTTACCGGCATAATCGTGGGACGTAAAACTTAAACATTTCATTTCATTTCAAGAGAATGATAATCCGCTAAATGATAGAATTCTTTTACGATAAATAGGATTTCGTTTTAATTTTTTGCTATAAGAGCCATGTAATTTGCTGAAAGATATATTTCTTTTCGTTTCTTTTTTTTTTTTTTTTTTTTTTTTTTAAATAAAAGAACCATATAACCTGCTAAAGGATACACTTAACTATTCCATCTTGTATCAACGCACTGTTTTCACTGCTAAGATTCTTTTTAACTGTTCTTCTAAATAGTATGAAAAAGTAATGTTGAAAGTCAAAATTCCTGTCAAACATCCTTCCAATGGCGTCTGTCTTTTCTCCTCATATTACTGAAATAAATTAAATTTAAAAAAAAAAAAAAAGTTGAGTAGAAAATATAAGAATTATTACTCGCAGTTAAAATAGTGGTCTGGCCTTGAAGCTGTCTGTTTGAAACAGGCAGTCAGGAGTCTCTGCAGTGATAAATTGAGATTATTGTTTCAACATTGAAAGCTGCAACAGCTGTTATGCGTATACATATACTAATACTATCATCATGGAATTGTCGATGACATTCATTTGGACGTGGAATTAAAAAAAAAAAAAAAAAACTATTCACGTTAAATAGTTGAATACAAGTGAATATTTTGCTTTGATTGTTATTTCTAATGTCTATTGACTCTTTGTGACTCAATTTAAGCATGAGAAATAAATAATAGTGTAGGTTAGGGTGACTCGGAACATTTAACTCTTCATTTTGATATTAAATACTGAGTGTACCAAAAAGAACTTTACAAAATAGAAAACTGATTAATTAAGCTTACAGGCATGGTTTTGGTGTCATTTTGTAACAAAATATATCATTTTTTTTTAACCTTATAACCCCGGTCGAAAAGCACGTCGGGTTGATTTTGTAGAACTGTTCACAAAGCTTTGTCTCATTTGCTCTACAATGTCTTCAGACGTACGGGAACGACCTGAAGATTTGTTGTGTCTTACCGAACATCCAGTTTCAATAAACTACTTTTGCAACTGATAAATAATAAGCTTACTAGGAGGATCTTTAACATACTTTGTACGAAAATCACGTTTCACGGTTGTCACAGACTTGGATTCTGCAAGCCAAAACACACAGCTAGCACGCTCGGAACCAGTAAAGGCAGCCATCTTTGGTACAACTGCCGCTAGCGCTTGTAGTGGCTCGTTTCTGAACTAATGTACTACGTGAGTCAAAACTTGATGTATTTTGCTACTAAATGACACCAGAATCATGTCTGTAAGATAAATAAATAAATAAATATGAGTTTTCAAAATTGTAAAGTTCTTTCTGATACACCCTGTACAGTACACTGTGTCACAAAGGCTCTGTTTTTACGATAAAAACCAGTAATTCTAAAGGATTTCATACTGGTAAATTCAAATCTGAAATCAGAATTTTGCTGCCAGGTATACTGTAGTTTCCCAGCAATTTCAAGCAATTCCAGTAACTCCAGCAATTATACTTTAACCCTACGTATAATATGAATAGAAATAAGACATTTACAGCCGTAAATTCAAGTAGAATACTCCCACTTTTGGGTATCTTTATTTTTTCCTTAATGCTATTAAATATTGTAAAAATTGGACCCTGCATATAGATTGATAAATATCAGCCAAAAAATAAGCAAGTCTTATATAGAATAACCTAAAGAAGTAACGCAGAAGCTTACTGGAAAAAAAATGCCATGGTCTGTTCTTCATCACTCTTTGGATCCTCTGTTTTTGAACTTCAATAATAACAAGAAAAAAGAAACAAAAAAGGTCCTCTTATTTCAAGGTTACCAGATTGTACTTGCCGCCGCCACAGGAGATACACCTTAATGACGTATGATGACGTAATGTCTCATTTGGAGGTCATACAGATAGTCAATATGCATTACGTTCATTTGTGGGATATTCCAGTTCCAGTCACCGTGAATTAAACTCCACTCAGTCAACGATGATTTGAAATCAAGAGTTGGAATAGAAAATCGACCAATACGATCAGTATTTGCAAATTAAAGGAAGGATTGGTTAATATCAAGATCCGGTTCTAAAGAACTGTATAATAGGTTCGCGTCTGAATCAAGCTAGTTTTTCACAAACTTCATATGATTTAAGTAGTACAAAATTAAAAAAAAAAAAAAATAGAAACAAATAATAAAATAAGTGTTTGATCCTTCATTTTCTGACATGGTGGCTCAGTGGCATTAAGTTGACTTCTGGGGCAAAAGGCATTTATTTCAATTTTTTTATGGTGAGTAGGGTGACTCAGTGCTGGTACAGCGCTTATCTTTGGTGTTTGGGGTCCCTGGTTCGATCCCCAACAAAGTAAGTTTGCGGTGGACAACATCGTGTCCGTGAGTTTTCTCAGATTACTTCCGTTTCCTCAGCATTCTCATTCCACCAATTCTTCCATCATAATCATCCACCTCCCTTAACATAAAGGCATAATCGTTTAACGTTATTCTGAAAGATTTTCTTTCCATCTTGTATTATTCGGTCCATCATATTTCAACCACACCCTCCTCTAAATTTTTCCTTCACATTTCCTGCCATCAATGTGATTTCTCCACGGCCTGTGATGCCTGCAATTATTCCATCTCTTCTCTTCGAAATAGTCTACCTTTTTCTTTCTTTTTTTTTCACATGATACCTTATCGAATCCACCAAATTTTCAACATACTCCTGTAGCACTATATTTCGAAAGCTTTTATTCTACTTTTTTCTATTCCTTCTTCTAGAGCTCATTTCTAACTCCCGAATATATGAAGTGGGATCTAACTTTTATGATCAAAGGACAATAGACTGAGCAGCAATGCAGAGGGAACGAAAGAAAGAGGAATTAAATAAAACAAAGTTGGCAGTGTTCGATTAACCGCAAATCCACGAATAGTGTTATCTGCAAACAAAGGCGCCGATTCCGGGGGGCCAGGGGGGGCCGGGTCCCCCCAAAGCTCATGTGAGCCCCCTCATTGTATTTGTGAATATACAATATTTGGCATAATTTGAATTCAATTTGTCTTAAAATCCTCATATGTGTCTTCTGCATCTGAAGGGGTCCCCCCAAATTTACAGAGAAATCGGCGCCCTTGTCTGCAAAACCATCGACCAACCTTGTTCAAAAATTCATTTCAAACTTTTCATCAGTTTTACCACGACGAGATAGACAATATCGATGATATTTTTATGTATTGAGAAAAAGGAAAAAGAATTGCTTCCTCTCCTTCTCTTTAAAAGCAGAATTTCCAAAAAGCTGAACTCTGTGTACTTTTTTTTTTTTTTTTTTTTTTTTTTTAAGGAATTTATGTACCAAGGATGATAATTTCTCATGGCAAGAACACGTACAGAAACTAAGCAAAAAATTAGCCCAGGCTATATACATAATAAGAACTTTAGTCCCAATACTTAACCTGCAATCAATTCTGTCCCTGTACTATGCCATATTCTTTTCTCATATTAAATACGGAATTGGGTTCTAGGGGGTCTTCGCTGGGGGTCTTCGCTGGGGGTCTTCGCTGGGGGTCTTCGCTGAAACTTCAGAATATATTTAAACAACAAAAATGTATCTTAAGAATCATTACTAAACCACCGAAACGCACCAGCTGTAAGAAACTATTTGAATCATTGAATATGATGATACATGTTTGAACTTCTTTATACATATTTGAACTTCTGAAAATCACCTGGGATCATTACCCTCGTGAACCTGCCCCCCCCACCTCTCGGTACAAACGATTTCCGCATATCAATAAAAAGTACTTCGTTTGTACCGGTTTGTACCGCAAATATTTTTGTTTGTACTGTACTGTGGTATCAGAAATTAAGAAAACAAAGTAGGGGGGCCAACTTCACGCAGCCCCCCCACATTGTCCTAGGATCGATTTAATTGGCTCATTTGAAAGATTTTCATTTGTACCGGATTGTACCGTAGTTAGTGTCGTTTGTACCGTTATGGATTATGAAAAATTGACGAAACAAAATGGGAGCCCAGATCAAACAGGCCCCCAAATACACCGGATACACATGATTTTTGTATGTCATATGAAAGTACTTGGTTAGTACAGGGTTGTACCACAAAGAGTTCTAGTTTAGCCATAATAGATTATGAAAAATGAAGAAATCAAAATTGGGGGGGCTGTGTGAACCTGCCCTTCCACCACGTTGTACAAACGATTTAGTTGGCTCATTTGAAAGATTTTCGTTTGTACCGGATTGTACCGTATTTTGTTTCGTTTGTATCGTCCTGGATTATGAAAAATTAACGCTACAAAATGGGTCCCAGATCAAGCAGGCCCTCAAATCTCGACTTAATACACCGGGTACACATGATTTTTGTATGTCATATGAAAGTACTTGGTTAGTAGCGGATTGTAAAACAATGAGTTTTAGTTTGATTTAGATTCAGAGTTGTGGGTTAAACTGGCCCGCACAACTTATTTTTACCCTTGTGAACCTGCCCCCCCCCACCTCTCGGTACAAACGATTTCCGCATATTAATAAAAAGTATTTTGTTTGTACCGGTTTGTACCGCAAATATTTTTGTTTTTACTGTACTGCAGTATGAGAAATTAAGAAAACAAAGTGGGGGCCAAGTTCACGCAGCCCCCCCACATTGTCCTAGGACCGATTTAATTGGCTCATTTGAAAGATTTTCGTTTGTACCGGATTGTACCGTAGTTTGTTTCGTTTGTACCGTTCTGGATTATGAAAAATTAACGAAACAAAATGGGGGCCCAGATCAAACAGGCCCCCAAATCACGACTTAATACACCGAGCACACATGCTTTTTGTATGTCATATGAAAGTACTTGGTTAGTACCGGATTGTACCACAAAGAGTTTTATTTTAGCCATAATAGATTATGAAAAATTAAGAAATCAAAATTGGGGGGCTGTGTGAACCTGTCCCCCCACCACGCCGTACAAACGATTTAGTTGGCTCATTTGAAAGATTTTCGTTTGTACCGGATTGTACCGTAGTTTGTTTCGTTTGTACCGTTTTGAATTATGAAAAATTAACGAAACAAAATGGGGGCCCAGATCAAACAGGCTCCCAAATCACGACTTAATACACCGAGTACACATGCTTTTTGTATGTCATATGAAAGTACTTGGTTAGTACTGGATTGTACCACAAAGAGTTTTATTTTAGCCAAAATAGACTATGAAACATTAAGAAAACAAAATGAGGGGACTGTGTGAATCTGCCCCCCCCCCACCACGTTGTACAACGATTTAGTTGGCTCATTTGAAAGATTTTCGTTTGTACCGGATTGTACCGTAGTTTGTTTCATTTTTACCGTTCTGGATTATGAAAAATTAACGAAACAAAATGGGGGCCAGATCACGCAGGCCCCCAAATCACGACTTAATACACCGGGTACGCATGATTATTGTACGCCATATGAAAGTACTTGGTTAGTACTGAATTGTACCACAATTAGTTCTAGTTTAGCCATAATAGATTATGAAAAATTAAGAAAACAAAATTGGGGGCCTGCCCCCTTACTACGTTGTACAAACGATTTAGTTGGCTCATTTGAAAGATTTTCGTTTGTACCGGATTGTACCGTAGTTTTTTTCGTTTGTACCGTCCTGGATTATGAAAAATTAACGATACAAAATGGGGGCTCAGATCAAGTAGGCCCTCAAATCACGACTTAATACACCGGGTACACATTAGTTTTGTATGTCATATGAAAGTACTTGGTTAGTGGCGGAATGTAAGACAATGAGTTTTACTTTGATCTAGATTTAGGTTTGTGGGTTAAACTCTCCCGCGCAACTTATTTTTCATTAAAATTCACATCAAAACGGTATCAAATATTCTTACCCGATATGTACAAATTTGTAACGCCAAAATTAAAGTTTGTACCCTCATCAATTTCGAAAAAGATTTGATTTTTGATAACGGGTGGAGTAGAGCCGCACAACTCTTTTTCTTTCCAATTCGAATCAAACTGGCACCATAAATTGGTACCCCTTACTTACCAATTTGTACCCCCAAATTAGAACTTGTACTTACACCAATTTTGAGAAATTTTTGTTTTGATGGCGGGTCAAACTGGATTGCACAACTTATTTTTCTTTCAAATTCGAATCACAACGGTACCAGAAAATTGTACCCACTATGCACCCACTTGTACTACGAAAATTAGAATTTGTACACACTACTTATTTCGACAAAATTAGGATGTAATGGAGGATCAGTATGACGTCAACTGGCCTACACAACACATTTTATTTCAATTCGAATGAAAACGGTACTAAAACTTTGTAAACAATATGTACCAATTTGTACCTCCAAAACTATGATTTGCACCCTCACCAATTTCGCGAGAATTGAATTTTTAATGGCGAGTCAAGTAGGCTTGCACACTTTTTCTTCCCAATTCAAATCAAAACGGTACCAGAATTCTGTACCCAATGTGTACCAATTTGTAACACCAAAATTAGAATTTATATCCCAAAAAATTTCGTGGAGCGTGGCAGGTCACGTCAGACAGAATTTTGTTGGCAGGTCAAACTTGCCCACACAACTTATTTTTCTTTCCAATTTTAATCAAAATTGTTCAAAAATTTGTACCCGATATGTACAACTTTTTCAACAAAAATTAGAATTTCTAGCCCCACCAATTTCGAGGAACTTGAATTTTTGATGGCGGTTCAAATTGACCCACAAACACTTTCTTTCCAATTTGAATCAAAAACCTTACAAAAATTTTTACCCATTATGTACCAATTTGAACTACCAAAATAAAAATTTGTACCTTCACCAATTTCGAGAATTTTGAATTTTTGTTAGGAGGTCAAGCTGGCGAGCACAAAACTTTTTTCTTCCCAATTCAAATCAAAACTGTACCAAAAACTTGTAGCTAATATGTAACAACTTGTATCACCAAAACTAGAATATGTACAGCAACCAATTTCAAGAAATATGAATTTAATTGCAGGTCAAACTGGCCGGCCAACTTATTTTTGTTTCAAATTCGAATCAAAACCTCACCAAAAATTTGAACAAAATATGTACCAATTTGTACTGCCACAATTAGAATTTGTACGCCCACTAATTTCGAGAAATTATAATTTTTGGTGGCGGGTGAAACTGGCCCGCATAACGTATTTTTCTTTGCAGTTCGAATGAAAACGGTACCAATAATGTGTACTCGATATGTATCAATTTCTACCAATAAAATTAGAATTTGTACCCTTACCGATTTGGAGAAATTTGAATTTTCAATGCTGGAGCCAACTTAACGTCGAGACTTGGCTCGCGCAACACATTTGGTTTACGAATTCGGATTAAAATGTTACCAAAAGTTTGTGCCAAGTAAGTACCAGTTTGTACTCTCAAAATTAGATTTTCCAACCTTACCAATTTCTAGAAATTTAAATTTTCATTGCAGTCTTCCTGGGCATGGCAATCCCTTTTTTTTTTTTTTTTTTGTATTCAATTAAAATAGTATTCGATTCGAACGAGAACGTGCAACCAAATTTCCCCGCAATTCATAAAAGTAGAACGGAAAATTTGCTTATGATTTGCATGAGCAAAATCATGTACGAATAAAGATTAGAAATTGTTATTCAACGAACGGAAAATTTATCACCAAGTCAACTCTTCCAGGCCAAAGGCTTATTCAGAATTCATATGAAAATTGTCCAATTTTTTTTAGACAATTTGTAACAAAAAATATTACATTGTACCTGCACCAATTCAATAAATCTGAAATGCTTACTCAAATATGTGTATCTATTTGATCTCAAGGTAAACCAGGGAAACGCATTTTTTTAAATTCGACATCACTACTTCGCAAATGAATTTGTTACTATTTCCATTAAACATTTTAACTCTGGAGTGTATTATTGATGGTAACTGAATTTGTAAAAATTTGTATAAGCAAAATTAGAACTTAGACTCTGTTTTCGAAACGGAGATATGAGTGGATAGAGATGACTTCACAGAACTGATCCTCTGAATGAGTTCTATAATAAAAATTAATATTGTCCATGTTCACAAATGGTTGGGGGAAAAAATCACCCACTCATAAATATTTTGGAGTCCTCAACATATGTAGATGTTTGACTCTCTCTCCCCCAACCAAGTTGTACAAATGCCAATGCTATCCATTTAATCTGCCGCCTATCGAACAACTTGTTTTGTGATAATGCTTTCCTTTATTCTTTCTAACATTTGGTACACCGTAGAAAAATATTAAAATAATTTTGTCTTCGGTGTTTATAGATGGCGCAAACTGATATCTATTTGGCACAAATTTTTGGTAACATTTTGATTCGAATTAATAGAAGAAATGTGTTGGGCGAGCCAGGTTTCGACGTCAAGTTGGATCGAGCATTGAGAATTCAAATTTCTCAAAATTCGTAGTTGCACAATTTCTAATTTTTGTGGTACAAATTGGTACATATTAGGTACATATTTTCGATACCATTTCGACCCGAATTGGAAAGAAAATAAGTTGTGGGGGCCAGCTTGACTTTGCCACCAAAAATTCAAATTTTTCGAAGTAACTGGGGATACAAATTTAATTTTGGTGGTACAAATTGTACATATTGAGTACAAATTTTTGATACTGTACTGATTCGAATTGGAAAGATAAACAAGTTATGCAGGCTAGCTTGAACCGCCAACATAAATTCAAATTTCTCGATATTGGTGGAGGTACAAATTCTAATTTTGGTGGTACAAATTGGTACATATTGGGTACAAATATTTGGTACCGTTTGATTCTAATTGTAATGAAAATGTGTTGTCCGGGCCAGCTTGTCATCAACCTGGCCCGCCATCAAAAATTCTAATTTCTCGGAATTAGTGGGGGTAGAAATTCTAATTTTGTTGATACAAATTTCTACATATAGGGTACAAATTTTTGGTACCGTTTTGATTCGAACTAGAATGAAAAAACCAGTGGAGGAGAACTTTTACCACCACAAAAATTCAAATTTCTCGAAATTGGAGTATAACTAATTTTCGTCGTACAAATTGGTACATATTGGTACCAACAGTTGGTGCCATTTTGATTCGAATTGGAAGGGAAAAGAGTTCTTCGGCTCTGCTTCACCTGTTATAAGTGAAAATTTCATTTTATTTCGAAATTAGTGAGGGTACAGATTTTAAGTTTGGCGGTACAAATCGGTACATATAGGGTACAGGTGTTTGGTACAGTTTTGATTCGAATTTTAAAGAAAAATAAGTTGTGCGGATCAGTCTAACCCGCATATTTAAATTCGTATTTCTCGAAATTGGTGGGGATATATATTCTAATTTTGATACTGCAAATTCGTAAATATTGGCTACAATTTTTTGATACCGTGTTGATTCGAATTTGAAAGAAAAATAAGTTGCCCAAGCCAGCATGACCCTCCAACAAAAATTCAAACTTCTAGATATTGATGCAGGTGCTAATTCTAATTTTAGTGGTACGAATTGGTACAGATCTGCTACAAATTTATGGTCCCGTTTTGATTCGAATTGTAAAGAAAAATAAGTTATGAGGGTAACTTCGATCCGCCATCAAAAATTCACAATTCTCGAAATTGGTGGGAGTACAAACCTAAATTTTGTGGTACAAATTGCGAACAAATTTTTGGTAACGCTTTGATTGGAATTGGAAAGAAAAACAAGTTATGCGAGCCAGCGTGACACATCAAAAATTTAAATTTGTAGAAATTGGTGGGAGTAAAAATTCTTACAAATTTTTGATATTGTTTTCATTCGAATTGAACAGAAAAATTTGTTGTGTGGGCCTATTTGACTCGCCATCAAAAATTAAAATTTCTCGAAATTCATGGGGGATCATATTGTAATTTTCGTAATACAAATTAGTACATATTGGTTACAAATTTTTGGTGCCGTTTCGATTCAAATTCGAAAAACAAAATAGTTGTGCGGGCCAGTTTGATCCGCCAATAAAAATGCATGTTTGTCGAACTTGGTGGTAGTACAGATTCTAATTTTGGTGCTACAAATTGGTGTATATTGGGTACAAATTTTGGTACCGGTTTAGTTGGAATTGAGACGAAAAATGACTTGTGCTGTCCAGATTGACTTCCCAACAAACGTTCAATTTTCTCAAAAAATATTCGGGGAACAATTTCTAATTTTTGTGGTACAGATTGGTGTATATTGGATACAAGTTTTGGTAGTTTTTTTGCTTCGAATTGAAAAGGAAAATAAGTTCTCCAGCCCAGCCTGACGCGTCATTAAAAATTCATACTTCTCGGAATTTGTGGGAGTAGAAATTTTAATTTTGGTGGTAAAATTGATATATATATTGGGTACAAATTTTTGGTTCGAATTAGAAAGAAAATAAAGTGCGTTCCAGCTTGACCCACCAACAAATATTCAAACGTCTACAACCTGGTAGTAGGTCAAATTCTTATTTTGCTGGTACAAATTGGCATATATTGGGTACAAATTTTTGGTACCGTTTTCATTCGAATTGAAACAAAAATAAATGTTTTGTGGATCAGTTTCACCTGCCATCAAAAATTCAAATTTCTCGAAATTGATGGCGGTACAAATTCTAACTTTGATGCTATAAATTGATACATACTGGTACAAATTTTTGGTGACGCTTTGATTCGAATTGAAAGAAAACAAACATGTGCGGGCCAGGTTGACCTGCCATGACAAATTCAAGTTTCTCGAAAGTCATATGTATCCTGTCTTTTAAAACTTGATTAGAATGTTCGCTTGAATTGGGACCCCAGTTTGATCCGTTAATTTCACATAATCTACGGCGGTACAAACGAAACAAACTACGGTACAATTCGATACAAACGAAAATCTTTCAAATGAGCCAACTAAATTGTTTGTACAACGTGGTGGGGGGACAGGTTCACACAGCCCCCCAATTTTGTTTTCTTAAATTTTCATAATCTATTATGGCTAAAATAAAACTCTTTGTGGTACAATCCGGTACTAACCAAGTACTTTCATATAACGTACAAAAATCATGTGTACCCGGTATATTAAGTCGTGATTTGGGGGCCTGTTTGATCTGGGCCTTCATTTTGTTTCGTTAATTTTTCATAATCCAGAACGGTACAAACGAAACAAAATACGGTACAATCCGGTACAAACGAAAATCTTTCAAATGAGCCAACTAAATCGTTTATACAACGTGGTGGGGGGACAGGTTCACACAGCCCCCCCCCAATTTTGTTTTTTTAATTTTTCATAATCTATTTTGGCTAAAATGAAACTCTTTGTGGTACAATCCGGTACTAACCAAGTACTTTCATATGACATACAAAAATCATATGTACCCGGTGTATTAAGTCGTGATTTGGGGTCTGTTTGTTCTGTGCCCCCATTTTGTTTCGTTAATTTTTCATAATCCAGAACGGTACAAACGAAACAAACTACGGTACAATCCGGTACAAACGAAAATCTTTCAAATGAGCCAATTAAATCGATCCTAGGACAATGTGGGGGGGGCTGTGTGAAGTTGCCCCCCCACTTTGTTTTCTTAATTTCTGACACCGCAGTACAGTACAAACAAAAATATTTGCGGTACAAAGCGGTACAAACGAAGTACTTTTTTATTGATATGCGGAAATCGTTTGTACCGAGAGGTGGGGGGGCCAGGTTCACAAGGGTGGGATCATTTAGGAATATTAAAAGAGATGGTGATACTCACAACTACCTTACGCGTGGAAAAGATAACTTATCCCCTGTGTATCAGAGAACATCTGCATACGGAAAATCACATATCTATATGGGTGTAAAGTTGTATAATATACTACCTGGGTACATAAAAAATAATCATGGAAAGAGTTTCTTTGTGAACTCAGTGCGCAAACTGCTATTAGAAGACACATTTCATACTGTAAATGAATATCTTAGCAGCAAATTTTGAAACTTCCAAAAGTAATTGAATTCCAATTGTATATACTGAATAGTAAATACAAATATACAGTAATTAAAATAGTAATTAAGTCCATATATATTGTTAAGTCCATATATTATTGTTATATAGATTGTAAAATTGGTTTAGCCTATATCTATTTTCACAATGTAAATTATTCATTGTAGCTTTGGAAAATTCAAGATTACTGATAAAACTCCAACTGACCAAAGCAGCATGTATATTTTTAGATTATGTATTTGTGTTACGGTTTCGGTTATGTAGCCTAGCCTTCCTCAGACACATTATCATAATGTGTCTGAGGAAGGCTAGGCTACATAACCGAAACCGTAACACAAATACATAATCTAAAAATATATGTACTGCTTTGGTCAGTTGGAGTTTTATTAGTAATCTATTTTCACAAGTTGTTGAACACAAGAGCACTGTATTTGTTTTAATTATTGTATCGAAATTATATACTGACGAGTTCTACACCATTTTGTGCAAATGTATATGTAGTATGGTCCAGAGAATGATTAATAAATCTAAATTTAATCTTCCTAACATGAGGGACTCTTGAGATATTCTAAATTTTGAACATCTTCTTCCACTAACAGTACTCATGTCATCATACGAAAACGATATGATAAAAAAAAAAAACCCGGCTTAGAACAGTGCTATGTTCAAAAATTCGTTTCAAACGGTTGAGCCGTTTTCACGTGATGAGGGATAAGCAATGTGAATTTGAATGTGAAGAAAGATTATCCTATTAACCACCTTCTTTCCCTCTTAAGAGAATTTTTGAAAACGTTCGGATATGTCCGATTTTCCATTTTTATTTTCCAAACTTGAGGGGTTCCTGAGATATATTTTTTGCATAAATTTTGTCTTCCTTTCCCTCCTTAGGATATACACTTTAACGTGAAAAAAAAACTAGTTCGAGATAGCTACTAACCATGATCAAAAATTCATTTCAAATGATTCAGCCGTTCTTCCGTTCTGATATAACAGGCAATGTCGATTTTCATTATACGAAGATGGATCACAAAGTAATGCCTCTCCCTTAATATAATTTTGTTTCTATTACAGATTCTGAACTATCTATGCATGATATTATAGAGCTCACCTTATTCTTCTAATGTAGACTTCTCTTTTTCAGATTAACGGATTAGAACCATGAATCTGAAGCTAAAAGAAAGTCGTCATTGAATTTCTGAAAAAAAGGGGGGGTTGTCTACCTAAGGAAATCCATAATGGCTTGAAAACCATTATGGGGACGCTGTAATGGACATTAGCAGTATGTGGCATTGAGTGAAGAAGTTCCCAAATAGAAACAGAAACTGCAGATAAACCAAGAAGCCGCCAGCCAACATCAGTGACAGATGCAATTCGAGAATGTGCTGATGAATTGATTCGAGGAGGCAAGCGCATTACAGTGCAGAATGTTGCTGATGCACTGAACGTCTCGTATGACTCTACCCACAGAATAGTTGCTGATTTGAGATATCACAAAGTCACTGATTTTATGACCTGGATGAAGTTAAAACACCTTTAAAATCATGGGGTCAAAAAACAAACCATAGAATTGTTCCAAAATTGTTTTGATGCCTGGGTTCGACAATGATGAAAATGTGTTCAAAATCATGAAGACTACGTTGAACGGTAATTTTCTGTAGAGGATAGTTCAGGCTATGATCTGTAACACCTTTTGGTCTTATATGTTCATTAATACAGGGCCGTGCCGGGGGGGGGGGCGAGCGGGGCGACGGCTCCGGGCGCAGAACTAAGGGGGCGCAAAATTCGGGAGAGAAAAAAGGAAAAAGATAGGAAAAATTGCTTGGAATATATGTATGGGGGCGCCGTCGTATAGTCTCACCCCGGGCGCTGATTTTCCACGGCATGGCCCTGCATTAATAGCCTACATTATTTATGCCGCAGTAGGCATTACTTCTTGATCCACCCTCGTTGATAATATATCTTGTGATTTGCTTATAGGAGAATATAGGACTTCATATTCCGTTTTTCATACTCTGAAACAAAATTTAAAATTACACTTAGAAGCAAATTCTGAATCTCTCATATACCTAGATATCTGCAATATCTACTTGAATGGATTGCTAACAATTACGGAAATATACAGAAATATTCTCACATTTAGAAAACAATAATGCAGGTCTTATCTCAAAGTTTATATTAACAAAACTAATTCATTTAATATCAAGGCTATTTATAAATGAATGAATTTAAAAATTCTCAACTACAATAATACAACATCTTTTGTTGTTTGAGTACTAAAGTTAAACACTTCCTGTTTAAGGTCATATAAGCTATTCAGTATTCATGAAATTGCACGTTCAGCAAATGAGAAATTGCATATTCTTGAGTGATATATGTTGCTATTGTACTTGGCAAAAACATGTGAAAATATACGAATATTCTAATTGCAAGTAATAATAATAATAATAATAATAATAATAATAATAATAATAATAATAATAATAATAATAATAATAATAATAATAATAAAGGTCCTTATCAAACTAAAATAAATATCCTAAAAAATCGCATTCATTTGCAAGGTCTAAACAGTTTCCATTCCTGTTCCTACATCGTGGAGGATTGCCATGATTTTTTTAAAAAATGCAGTTCAAAATGTGTTAGTACAAGTAACATGAAGTTTATTATTAAATCGGCTCAATTTCAGTATTTAAGATATCATGTATAAATAAATTTTGAACAACGCGATTTTTATTTTAACACAAATTTTCGAACTGGTAATAGGTTAACTAATTATTTTATTTAATAACCAAATAAAAACAAAGCAAATATTACGGGTGGACCCACACAAGGGGACCACCGGGCTCGGACCTCTCAAATTTCGTAATTTGGTATACATTTGCATATTTTATTACTAAAAAAAATATACTAGTTTAGCAAAGAAATGATTGATGTAGCCTAAAGGTTTGCTACACTTCATTTCTATTCTTTCTTTCCTTATAAAAGCAATCTAGTTTTATTACTTTTTCTGAGACTATAGATGACTATTTAACCATTACTTATCGTCTTTTCGGGTGCAAAATATCACCAGTTCAATACTACAGAGACGTAGTGCCTAGCAGTATTGGACCCCCCCCCCTTAATCTTTGGACCCCTCGCAACAAAAGCTTCTGGGTATGCATGTGACCCGTGTGCATGTGTAGATGAGAATACTGTATAAATCCAATCGCGTATTAGTTTGCGATATGACAATATGAACTACAGTTGAAGAGTGAGGGCGAGGCACGATGATTCAATAATAGAATGTTGATCTCTGCTACAAGCAGTCCGTAGTTCGATTCCAGATCATGTAAATTTGTGGTGGACAACGTGGTACTAGCGAATCCAGAAGTATCGTTTGGAGGGGGCGGATATGATGAATGTTAGCTTGAGATATGTAGTTTAGAGCAAAACAAAATAGTGTAACATGTATATTGTTATAGCCTACGCGTCCCTCGTGTTTGAAAACAAAAAACCACGTGCTTCCTTACTATTACTACAAGCAAGCAGACGACTGCTAGCATCGTCACCAACAGAGCATATGCTCGAAGAGAAACATTAGTGCCGCCACCACTGCAGGAGGACCTCCAATTCCATTAGTATCGATTGGTCACTCCCCTCTCTTAACTTGCCTGGAGTTATGAAAGATTTACCTAATCCAACCCTATATATATTAGTGGTGAGCAATGAAACCGGTTTTTCGGTTTCCGGTTTTTAGGAAAATCGAAACCGGATTTTGAAAAATTTCAAAAACCTGTTTTTTACCGAAACCGGTTTCGGTTTTCTCCAAAACCAGTTCAGTTTTTCATCAAAACCGGTTTCAATTTCTACAAAACTGGTACTATTTCTGCCCACAATAGTGTTTCGTTGTTCTCTAGAATGTGACATGTGTCGAAGACATATGTGAAAGAAGCTCAAAAACATGTGTAAATACTCATAAAAAGGAAGTGCAACCCGAAACAAATATGCTTAAAAACCAATATGTTTAAAAACAAAACTGCTTTTGTCCTAAACGCATCCGGTTTTCGGAGACCAACAAAACTCTACTCTGGTGAGGAACCGAACCGGGTTTTGAAGAAAACGGAAACCAGTTTCGGTGAAAAAACCGAACCGTTTTTGAAAAAAGGCGAAACCGGTTTCGGTGAAAAACCGACCCGGTTTTTCGAGAAAACTGAAACCGGTTTCGGTGAGAATATTTATTATTATTATTATTATTATTATTATTATTATTATTATTATTATTATTATTATTATTATTATTATTATTATTATTATTATTATTATATTTTTACCATTTTAGGTGGATAGGAAATAATCAATAATGGTAATGAAAACACATCGAAAAAGTAATTGTCAGTTGTATTTATTAAAAAAAAAAAAGAAATAAATTGTTTTGTCCTGCAGATTGTCTTTGATTGTTTAAGTTGGTAGCTAATTTTGAATGCGTCCGCTTCGAGTTTCCTATAAAGTGCTGAATCCGAAATTGAGAATTGGAAACAGTCTACAAAGTGAAGCATCATTTTCACGATAAAGACACAATAAGTTAATTACACACAAATGTTAATTACTAACTAATATTTTAGTCAAACATACTCGGATCATGTTCATTTTCCACTTTTCTGAACGTTCTAAACGAAACACGATTTTTCTTTATCCATTTTCAATGGAAAGCAAGAGAGTAGTATAAAGAATATTTCTGGATCAATGCTATAGAACAATTAGATGTATTGTTTATAAAACTCTTTAAGGTTTATATAACTATGGAAAGGTAGAAGGGCAGACAGGAAGGTACTACTAAAGTATCGTGGTTTTGCTATAGATATA
This sequence comes from Thermobia domestica, assembly GCF_964235325.1. Taxonomy (NCBI): domain Eukaryota; kingdom Metazoa; phylum Arthropoda; class Insecta; order Zygentoma; family Lepismatidae; genus Thermobia; species Thermobia domestica. The sequence continues at coordinate 22,852,148 of NC_137461.1, forward strand.
CAACATTGACTTGACACCTAGTCTTCTGTTCCAAGCGCTGTTATTGGCTGAAGAAATTTCACTCCTTTTCGTCATCCGCGCACTCGCTTATCAACAGTTGAATCCTTATTGGCTCAACACGTGGGTGTGTCGAGGGTGTGACTTTAGTTCGCATTTTGGCCACGGATCAAGACATTTTGGAAGCACTATAGTGATCTTCATTCCGAAATGTAAGATGGGGTCTCATCTCGAAATCTGATTAAGGCGCTTTGATTTTAGATGCAATAGAACACCAAAGAATACAAGGTATCTTTGCCGTCATTTCTGTGACAAGTCTCCAGTAATATGATGTTTAGTCCAAAGTGGTTTGTACTCTGCAGTGTAAGTCTACATAACTATTAATTAACAACGCAATTGATTTTTGTTTTTCTGAATATACTATAATGACAATCGAAAGAGTTCACAATTTTCTTTGTTAAGTTTTTCGTCACACAAACTATAATTCTTAGATCACAGTGGCTCAGTAATGGAGCGTTCACCTCTGGTGCGTAGGGTCCCTGGTTCGTTCCCAGTACGCACCAAGTGGGCTTTCTGGTGGACAAACACTGTATGTGTGGGTTTCTTCAGGGTTCTCCCGTTTCATCCCACTTTATTCATTAGACCATTACATTAATTTCTCATCATCACCGTCCCCTTTAGCCCACACGGTATAACCGTGGGACGTAAAACTGAAAGATTTCATCTACAACCTATAAGTAGATAATATTATAATAATGAAATCCTTTGGGAAGTCAGACAACTGGACTGTATGGCCAAAAGAATACTTCCATCCATCATTTTGTTTTAAATTTCTAGATCACAAAAATAATTGGTTTGTATTATTGAGAACCTAAAATAGCACAAAAGGGAAAAGGTTCAGTTTTGGAACGAAGGAAATTCTCCCATTCCGTAAACGTTGCAAATACCTAGTGGCCCACTTACCGGTAAATGTCGATCGTCGATATAGCGATATGTCTAAGGATTGCCGCTAGTGTGCGGCTGGCGGCAGGGTTTCCTCGAGTCGATACAGATATCTAGAGTAGAGGTGTTGAAGTTACCACAACTAACAGCGAGGACTTCTTGGTCCGTGCTCCTTCGATTCGTCGCGGAGAATCGCGAAGGTACCAACACAAACAATCGCGTCATGTGCATGCAGTTATTATTATATATTATTTGTCCCTGACGAATTGTTCCCAAAGTGTGCTCCAGGGATCAAAAGTAACACCTGCCTCTACATCACGAAATGAAAAAAAAAAATGAGATGAGTGCGTATAATTGTATGAATTTAGATGGCAACTGTCGCCGATCATTAGAAAGTGAATATGGAAGAACTATGAAATAAGGTAAATAGACGTGCGTCCTTTTATTATAGGATTACATGGCGAACGCATTTTATCTGATCCCAAACGGTTACCATAAAAAATATATCGTTAAAGGAGCACTCTGATTATCCGAATTAAAAAGAGGTGCCTCCATGGTGAAGTCGAAAGAACAAGCGCCTCGTAATCATAAGGTTGGTGATTCGCGCTCATCCAGGGGGAACTTTTTAAAACTTTTTTGTAGTGTATTTTAGACTCACCTAAATGTAAACAAATCACGCATATAGGGATTTAACATATTTTATAGGAGTAATTTTGAGGTTCATTGGCGTTCATAATGGTATAATTTTCAAAACGGAAGTGGGGTCGCCGCGGATCGTCGGTGCGGGGCCACCAATTTTTGGCGAGATGTCGCTAGTTGCCCATCGGTGGTCCACCAATGCTTACGGCATGGGGACATGACTGAATGTTCATTACAGAAGTGTATGTGTCATCAAAAGAGAACCGTTCTGTGTTGACAGAAAGACAATGATACGCTAGTTGGTATACTGTTTCAAGATATGCAAAAGTTCCTCCACAAGACGTCATAGACAGGGAGCCAATCAGAATGCTAAACGCGAACTGGGGCTACCTGTTATTGTATATGCCTTAGTGTTTATGGATATATGTATATTACTAGGGTTCCCATATTTTAAAATTAGAAAACGGGGAGATTCTAAATCGTAAGTACTGATGTGAACTTGTGTATTACAAATACTGACTCGAGATCCTTCGGATCTTTTATTTATTTATTTATTAGTTATTTCTTTATTAAGTTGCACTTCCAATGTATTTTTCTAACTAAATTTAAGTAAGGCAAATTTTGTTCTTGCCTTTAATAGTTTATTAATTAAGTTCAACAAATATGTGTCTCGAATTGTAAAACAAGTATTACAGTAGGATATCTGTAATTGTAAGAATATGTGTAATGCAAGTTTAAATAAAAAGAGCAGGCGATATATATGGCAGATATTGTTCATACGGTTTTCTCTCTAAGAAACACAAAATAATTTCTAATTTTTTATCATATCTCGTATAAAATTTCTAATCATTTTTAAAGATTGCAAACTGAAATCATACTAGCATAAAAATTACCACGGTTTCACAACATATGAAATATATCATAAATATTTTAAAAGAAAAAAACATTAATAATGAATGTAATCTAAACAAAATGCTAAGGATACCGTAATTAAATTTGCAATCATTTCTGAATATACTGTATATGAAATGAAATGAAATCTTTAAGTGTAACGTCCCACGATTATGCCGGTTAGGCTAAAGGAGACGGTGATAATGAGAAATGAGTGAAATGGTGGAATGAAGAAAGTGGGAGGAAACGGGAGAACCCCGAGAAAACCCACGAGCACGGTGTTTGTCCACCACAAAGTCCACACGGCGCGAGCTGGGATCGAACCAGGGACCCTAAGCACCGGAGGTGAACGCTCTACCACTGAGCCACCACGCTGAATATACTGAATAAAGACTAGGTGAACACATAGACTAAGTAAAAACATAGACTTGTTCAGCTGAACTGAACAGAATGGTCATCAAAGAAATACGCACCCACAAGATCATATATTAGTATTCATGAGTTGAACCAAAATGTGTATGGTTATGCCACATTTTTACATATTTTTTATCCCCTTTAATTTTCTTTTAAAAATCTCGATTGCATAAAATCTTATCATAAAATTCTACGCATGATACGTCTTTCATATTGTACAAAACAGTAGTAGTAATTTGACATTTTCTACGTTCATTTCGTTTCTGTCATCTGTCCACTAGATATTTAGCAGAGGAAATATTCTTTGAACAACTGTGTTGTGAATATAAACTTTTTATCAACAAAGTCGGCTTAGATGTTTTGCCTGAAATATACTGGATCTTTGAGCCAATAAACAATCTCTGAACTCAAAAATGTTCCAAAAAAACACACAAAAGCTATTATTATTATTATTATTATTATTATTATTATTATTATTATTATTATTATTATTATTATTATTATTATTATTATTATTATTATTATTATTATTATTATTGTAAAGAGCAATACATACTTTGTATACAGTATTTACCAGGTAAACATGTAGTTAAAAAATAGTTGTGTTGGGTCTCGTGAGTCACCGACGAGTCAGGACAAGTCCGGCTAGAGCACGATCGGATCAATAGGAGTAGCGGACCAGTGTAATGGGGAAGGGCCGTAGAGTGAAGAATAAATTAGTTATTATGTAAATTAAATCAAAATTTGAATAAATTTGAATATGTTACTCTTGAAATGCTAATGTTCTGAAAAATATAAATAACTATTAGCTAAGTCGGTAGAGATTTTAAAAATAAAATTTCGATGGAGCAAAATATGTAGTTTAGAAAGACAAAGTGATCTTACTGAACAAAAGAATGTAATTTACAATAGCATTTCAAATCCAAAGAGAGACTCTAAATTTCAGGTCTACGTGTTTCCCCAGGTGGTTCGAGGCAATACTAATTCTCACTCATACAACAATCCTTGGTTGTTGTACACCGTACTTTACCGGACATTGACAACTCCAAGACAGCTGAAAAGAAGGACATGATAATATTGCACTGATCACATACCTTGTCAGACTTTCTGTGGAGAATGATGTGCACACGAAATTCATTAGACAAACTTTTAATGAGGTGTAATAACACACCCAACAACACTATACACTGTGACCTTACAACAATGAGAAAAAAATTAAATTTTGAAATTTTCAGAATTGTTTCGCCGAAATGTTTATTTTCACTTTTTAAGGCTTGATTTGTTTACATTAAATGTTCGTGCATCTTCGGTGGTTCTCCTATTCTCTTGGATGTCCTCCTGGTCTTCTTCTTGATCCTTGGAGTTGGCTCTACTGTCTTCCCCCTTGGTAGACGTAGGTCCCACGGAGGTCATGTTTGTCTTTCACATTAAAACATGACAATACTCTGCATCCATTCTGGTTCGCCTTCGGTCGAATATTCAGAGAACAATTAGCAATTCTCTGGATCTTGTGCCTGTAGTGGAACGAGATCTAGGCACAGGTTGTTTCGCCTAACCTAACGCGATCCAGCCTGTTAGGTGGCTATTGCACGACTATCTAACTTCATCACCCTAATAGAAAAGGGAAGATGACACTATAGTGTTCAGCTTAACAGATTATCATATCCTGCTCAAATTTCATAAATGTTCGCACACCACTGTCCTGTACTTAACGCACACAGTTGCGAAGTTCGCTGCACAGGATTAATAACGAGAAATGATATATTTACACATTCTACGCTGAATATATTAACTAGGATAAATATTGAATATATATGGTTATATAGTTCTAGTTTATGTATTTACAAAATGTTCCCGCACATAACTCATATCAATGCTTACTGAGATAAAACTTCAATGTTCGTAGCTAGCACTGTCCGCTACTATAACAGAGTCACGAATTCCTCTGTATGTCAAGAGCCGAATTTCTCTATACGAGAGCACGAAGAGTGATACCTCTCTTCGAACGACAAGACACGAATATCCTCGCTTCCCCCTGCCTCCTTGTTTTTATCAAACCCACCTTCAACTCAAAAGGCTGGGCTCGCTTCCCAGCTTTTGCGAATCTTATGACGAGGGTGAGGTGGGGATGAATAGGTTGCCTACAGAGGTCATTGTCCCTTCTGGCCTGAATTTGCACTTTTACTGTTTCTCATCTTCATCATTTAAAATTGTTAATAGATAATCGCAAACTGATGTATCCACTTTATAAAGTTCTTCTCGGGCAATCAGCCAGGTGAAAACTGGTGGATAGGCCAACGTTTCGAGAGCTGTCATCGTTCTCGTCATCAGGGCAATTATGTAGAGATCACGACGACGACGACGACGATAATATCAGTTCTCCCTGCCAAGGCAGAGAAGGGCCTCTAGCATTTCTCGCTATTTTACCCAGCGTATTGAATATAATTGTGGTAAGAGATGAAGAAACAAGTCGTTGTTAGCACTCTGGGTCTGGATGATATTCTTCTTGGTGTGATCCCGAGGTTGCGTGTTGCCGATGATTTGGCTCTCACTTGGGAAGTGGTCCTGTACATGGCCGGATAATGTGGTCTGCTTTGGTGGTGTATCTTGTATCTTGCATCCATGAAGAATTGCCGGCAATGCAGAAGTTCAGGTACTCAGTCCAAAAACACTTGGTGGGTGGTGGTATTTTTGTGTTAGTTTGGTTCCGCTGGCGGAGGTTTCTTCGTACGTGCTGTCCTCTTCAGTGGGGTCTGCTGATGGTGGATGTATATGTCTCCTGCTGTTGTGGTTAAGGCTCTGAGATGAGATTGAAAGATCGTTCTTGAGGCTTTTTCGATGGCTGCTGATAAGGTTCTCTGTTGTTTAGGTTCGGTTGTGATGGTCAGGATAGAAGCGACCCAGGTCATGATCTTCCGTGTAGCTGCTTCAATTGCTGTGGTGATTTTTTCGTCTATGGAACTGTTATTGGTGAATTCCTCCTTCTGAATGTCGTCTGCTACTGCTTGGGCTGTGGAATCTGTGTGGGAGGTGGGGACAGACTGGCTCTTGAAAGGGCCGATGTTTTCGGAGGTGCCCGTGTTTCTTGCTGTTATGATGTTGGGGATCTTCTTGGTTTGTTCTCTTGGTCGTCTAGGACAGCAGCTGCTTCCTGTACGGTGTCCATGCAGCTTACATGTTGCACAGAAGTTCCGGTCGATGGGTTGACAGCATCTCTCCTCGTGGCTCTCACCGCATCGATAACACACACGTGGGGCGTTGCACTGGTGTTTTGCGTGTCCATATGAGTAACAGTTCCAGCATGGTTGCGGGCGTGGGCTGCTACGTGAAGCTTCTGCAGGATATCTTCTTCCTCCTAAATAGACACCATCTTGGATGAGGTTGTTGATTGTATCAGGATCCTTGGAAAAGAGCCGGATGAGGGGGAGCGGACCTTGGTCTGACTGGATGCGGATGATATTGGTAAAGGAAACTTTTTGTGATTGTAGGTCAGCACGAATTTCTTGAAGTTTAACTTGGGTATTGACTCCTTTGATTACACATGTGTAGGTCGGCTGGGTGCGATTGTTTGCGGCGTCGCGCCTAGCAAGGGGCGGTTTTGACGTCTTCTTGTGGGCGTCCTTGTCTTCTTTCTTGGCTGGTTGTGTTGGCTTCTCATTTTGTGGGTATGTTCCTGCGTTGATGGGGCTGACTTCCCTCTGGGTGTGGGTGGAATTCTTCTGAGTAGGTAGTTCAGTATTAATTGGGTTCTCTGAGTAGTAGGCGTCCGGACCAAATTCTTCTCGTTCCCATGCATCGAAAAATTTAGTGCTTTCTTGAAATGAGCGAAAAGTTATCTTCACACTATTTGGGTACTCTATCTTCGTGAGCATGAAAGGTACGACGTGCTTCATCTTCGTATTGAGAAGATCAGCGAATTTCTGGAGAGACACTATTTTGGCCATGTTGTGTATGTACACGATATTACCCCCAGTGTCATTTGAGGGAAATTCTTCTGGATGAGTAGATGACATAACTGATTCTTCAGAAGGGGTTGGAGAAACAGCCCTCTCCTGTTGTGAACGTTTCTTAAGCATTGTTTTTCTTCGAGGCATGTTGACGCGTCTGCTTGCGACGAACTTCACTCTGAGAATGTTGTTCTTGTGTAGAGATCATAGGCATAGGCATAGGCATAGGCAATAGTCTTTTTACCATCAGAAGATGGAAGGATATATTAGCTATTAGCTACTTCATCCAGAGAAAATATTAATAAATGTATGTGATGAGTTGGTAGTATCGATGATAAGCGCACAACTGGTCTCAACAAGTCTTGACACGAAGGCTTCTGTTCTTGGATCTGCTGATTGTGTGCTTCCGATGTTGAGTGAAGCCGATGCTTAAGTGCGTCCATCTGGGAGATGGTCCTGTTCGTGGTCCTGTACTTGGCCGTTGAAAAGTCTTCTTGTCTTCTTGGTTGGAACTTTTGATCTTCTATCTTCTTCTCGTTGTGAATCCGTGAAGAGTGCCAAAGAGAGAAGTTTCTGGCATTGAGTTCAAAAACATTATGTGTGTGTTAATGTAGGTGGGATGATTTATGTAATGTGAGAAGAATTAGATGTGTTGTTTTTCTGTGGAAATGAGGATAAATTTTTATGAGTGATATAGATATTGCCATGGGTGGTTGTGAGGATGTTTAACTGTTTTCGAAAAATTTGTCGGGTGGCTTGAGAAATGGCCTGATGGAGAGTTTTTTGTTTCGGGGGTTCTGTTACTATTGCAAGTATGGATGCTACCCATTTCATGATGGAATTTGTGGCTCGTTCAATTGCTTCGTTGATTTGGTCTTGAAAATCTGAATTTGGAGTGGTCTGTTGCTGGTTGGGTTCTTCTGCTTCTTCATCTTCTGGAATTGTGGAGGTCTGGTGGTGATCCTTGCAAGGGCCAGTTTCTGGTAGTGGTGGAAATTCGGTTGTATTTAAAATGTTTGGGATGATCTGTCTTCTTTCTGTGAAGTGTGGCCTCTTGGGGCAATCACTGCTTCCTGTGCGGTGTCCTATTGTCTTACAGGTGGCGCAGAACATTCGGTTAATTGGTCTTCCACAAGGTGAAGTGTGACTTTCGCCACAACGAAAACAGACTCTACTCTGCGTACAGAGATGGGTTAGATGGTCGTATTTGTAACAATTGTAACAGGGTGTAGGTCGTGCCGCCGATCTTGATGCCTCAACTCGATGCTTCTTGTTGTTAATGATGATACCCTTCGCAATTAAGCTGCTAATGGTATCTGTATTTGAAGAGAAAAGCCTTATTAGCGGAAGTGGACCATCAGAGTTGCGGATTCTTGTTAAGTTGCAAAAATCTAATCCCGCTTTTATGAACGATTCCTTGAGCTCTGGAATAGTAAGGTCGACATCTACACCTTTGATGACGCATGTATAAGTATGTCTGCTGTTCTTCTTGGTATGTTTGTTTGGCGGTGGTGGTAGGATTCCGTCAGCCTTTTTGATGTCTTCAGGAGTCAAGATTGTTGTCATTCTGGTTTTGGGGCCAAAATCACTCGGTTTGAACTTCTTATGAAATGCTTCAAGAGCTTCTTGACACCTAAAGGCAATATGATATCCTTCTTTGTTAAGGGTTGGTCGGCCTGCAATGCAATATTCAAAGCCGGGAAGGCGGTCTCTGAGAGGCGAATAGAATTCTTCAATGTCATGAAATTGGGTAGCTAAATGTGTAAGCACATAATGTGCAGTATATGAGTCGTCTGTTGGCTTAGTATTCTTCTCTGTTTTATGAGGGCATGTTTCTGAGTTGGTGGTTGAAGTATCAGAGTTCTTCTCTGGATTTGTATTGGTGAGTGAATTGTCAGAGTTCTTCTCTGTATGTGTGTTGGTGGGTGAAATATTAGAATTCTTCTCTGTTTCTGTAGACTGTTGTGTATCACTATCTTCGTGTGTTGAGGGGGGGTCTGGTTTGGAGTTGGTAGGCTTCCGAAGACGTTTTCGCCCCATTATAGCGGAGTAAAATATAACTGTGTACGCTAGCACTCTTCTCTCTGTTGATTGCGATTGATTGTTGTTGCGCGCTGAATGGTGTAGGGATCAGCGGATATAAGTAATATATACTCTGGGCTGGAGAAAATGCTGGTTCCTGATTGGCTGAAAATGCTGGTTCCTGATTGGCTGGTTCAATCTGAAAAACTGGAGCTGTGATTGGCTGGCTAAGTTCCGTAGTCCGTGCTATTGATTGGCTGAGGGTTATCTGAATGTTTGTGTGTCGTTTTCTTTGCTGTGGTACTGATGACCGGGTTCCACAGGGGGCTGAGTTGAAATCCAGTGTCTCTATTAACGTTGTTCGGTTCATGAACTATGGCGAGAGATTCGGCTACTATCCTGGTCCAGTAACTGGTGCTCTTGGTAATGATGGATGTATCCTTAAATAAAACTTTATGGCCTTCTGATAAACTGTGTTCAGCTAAACCCGATTTTTCTGGATGGAATAATCTAATGTAATTTTCATGTTCTCTGCAACGTTGTTCAATGGTGCGTCCTGTTTGTCCTATATAAGCCTTTCCGCATTCACAGGGTATACGATACACGCCTGGTGTCTTTAAGCCCAAGTCATCTTTGATCGGGCGAAGTAAGTTCCTGATTTTTGGTGGCGGCTTGTGTATGGTCTTAATGTTGTGTTTTTTTTCAGAATCCGGGAGATCTTTCCAGAAAGTTGTCCAGTGTATGGTAAAACTGCTATACTCAATGGTTCTTCAGTTTCTTCTTTGGATTTCCTAAAAGGTCCTTTTCAGGGCCAAACTGATATCATGCTTCTTGTAATTATTCTGGAGTAGCGTCTTCTTGAGATGATCCAGTTCCCGAGGGAGGGATTCTTCGTCTGAGATGTCTTTCGCTCTATGTGCTAGTGTGCTGATGACGGTGTTTCGCTGTGACTTATGATGAAAACTGTTGCCATTGAGATAGAGGTCAGTGTGAGTAGGTTTCCTGTAGACGCTATGGCCGAGACTACCATCGGGCTTCCGGCGGATGAGAATGTCCAGGAATGGCAAGCATCCGTCCTTTTCAATCTCCATTGTGAACTTGATATTACTATGTTGTTTATTAAGAAATTCGAGGAACAAATGCAGTGTCTTCTCCCCGTGAGGCCAGATGACAAACGTATCATCTACGAATCTATAAAAACATGACGGCTTGAAAGGTGTCAGTTCTAATGCTTTTTGCTCAAAATCTTCCATAAAGAAATTCGCAACTGCTGGTGAAAGTGGTGATCCCATGGCGACTCCATCCGTTTGTTCATAGTACTGTCCATCATATAGAAAGTATGTTGAAGTTAAGGTGATTCTGAATAATTCCACAATTTCCGGTGTGAAGTGTTCACTAAGTAGGAGTAACGTATCTTGAACTGGAACCTTGGTGAACAATGAAACCACATCGAAGCTGACTAGAAGGTCTCCTGGAGCTGTGCGTATTGTTTTTAGTGTATTCACGAAGTCGGATGAATTTTTTCACATGATGCTCACACTGTCCTACTAATGGCTGAAGCAGAGAGGTGAGATACCTGGCTAGGCGGTAAGTTGGACCCCCAATGGCACTGACGATGGGTCTCATCGGGATGTCAGGCTTATGTATTTTTGGCAGGCCATAAAGTCGGGGTGGCTGACTACCGTGTGGCGTGATTTCCTTGCGGGTTTCATCTGGTAAACTGGCTTTTCTCAAAAGAGCTGCTACTTTCCGTTCGACTGCAGGTGTAGGGTCCCTCTTAAGGCGTCTGTAGGACGTGTCATTGAGTAGCTCTAACATCTTGTTCTTGTAGACTTCTGTAGGCATAAGTACAGTTGCATTGCCTTTGTCTGCTGGTAATATGGTGGTGTTGGTGTCTTGGCGAAGATTTTTGAGAGCTGTTCTTTCTTCTTTGGAAATATTAGGTTTTGGTATTCTGGCCCTTTTCAGAGCCAAACTTACTTCATGGCGAATTTCGTCCGCTTCTGCTGTTGGAAGAGAGTGTATAGCTTGTTCAATGCTGGAAATTATTTCTGTAGACGGAATGAACTTAGGCGCTGGAGCGAAGTTCAGACCTTTTTGTAGCAGTGAAGAAGTGGCTTCATCTAGTTGATTGTCTGTAAGATTGATGATGACTCTGTCTGGATTTCGCTCTGATGTATCCTGTATCGGTCTCTGTAGTCGTGAAAATTTCTTACTTTGTTTCCTTGTAGTTATGAGGAGAAGTGATTCTGCCTGTGCCGTGGAACTGGTGTCAACCCAATCCCAGTCTGCCGTAGTCAAGTGTCCAGTGAGGAAGAGTTGAGTTGATAGAAGTTTGCGATCTAATCTGTCGAGTTTCCAGCGGGTGAAACTAATGCGTTCCTTCACAAGAGCTAAACTGGTACGATGTATAATCTTGCTAATTCGAAGCGAGTGAAGTGGGTAACGTATTTGTGCGAAGACAGGAATGACGTGCTGATCTCTGCATCTCAAAAGGAAGGCAAGATTACAAAGCGTTCGAGCCTTCTTCTTACGCAGGTCTTGAAGTTGTAATATGCTGCGTAGGATTTCCTCCCCGTAGAGGTGTTTGAAGTAAGATTTGAAGCTTTCCTAGCGGCGTATATTATAAAGTTCTTCTCGGGCAATCAGCCAGGTGAAAACTGGTGGATAGGCCAACGTTTCGAGAGCTGTCATCGTTCTCGTCATCAGGGCAATTATGTAGAGATCAGCGGATATAAGTAATATATACTCTGGGCTGGAGAAAATGCTGGTTCCTGATTGGCTGAAAATGCTGGTTCCTGATTGGCTGGTTCAATCTGAAAAACTGGAGCTGTGATTGGCTGGCTAAGTTCCGTAGTCCGTGCTATTGATTGGCTGAGGGTTATCTGAATGTTTGTGTGTCGTTTTCTTTGCTGTGGTACTGATGACCGGGTTCCACAGGGGGTTGAGTTGAAATCCAGTGTCTCTATTAACGTTGTTTGGTTCATGAACTATGGCGAGAGATTCGGCTACTATCCTGGTCCAGTAACTGGTGCTCTTGGTAATGATGGATGTATCCTTAAATAAAACTTTATGGCCTTCTGATAAACTGTGTTCAGCTAAACCCGATTTTTCTGGATGGAATAATCTAATGTAATTTTCATGTTCTCTGCAACGTTGTTCAATGGTGCGTCCTGTTTGTCCTATATAAGCCTTTCCGCATTCACAGGGTATACGATACACGCCTGGTGTCTTTAAGCCCAAGTCATCTTTGATCGGGCGAAGTAAGTTCCTGATTTTTGGTGGCGGCTTGTGTATGGTCTTAATGTTGTGTTTTTTTTCAGAATCCGGGAGATCTTTCCAGAAAGTTGTCCAGTGTATGGTAAAACTGCTATACTCAATGGTTCTTCAGTTTCTTCTTTGGATTTCCTAAAAGGTCCTTTTCAGGGCCAAACTGATATCATGCTTCTTGTAATTATTCTGGAGTAGCGTCTTCTTGAGATGATCCAGTTCCCGAGGGAGGGATTCTTCGTCTGAGATGTCTTTCGCTCTATGTGCTAGTGTGCTGATGACGGTGTTTCGCTGTGACTTATGATGAAAACTGTTGCCATTGAGATAGAGGTCAGTGTGAGTAGGTTTCCTGTAGACGCTATGGCCGAGACTACCATCGGGCTTCCGGCGGATGAGAATGTCCAGGAATGGCAAGCATCCGTCCTTTTCAATCTCCATTGTGAACTTGATATTACTATGTTGTTTATTAAGAAATTCGAGGAACAAATGCAGTGTCTTCTCCCCGTGAGGCCAGATGACAAACGTATCATCTACGAATCTATAAAAACATGACGGCTTGAAAGGTGTCAGTTCTAATGCTTTTTGCTCAAAATCTTCCATAAAGAAATTCGCAACTGCTGGTGAAAGTGGTGATCCCATGGCGACTCCATCCGTTTGTTCATAGTACTGTCCATCATATAGAAAGTATGTTGAAGTTAAGGTGATTCTGAATAATTCCACAATTTCCGGTGTGAAGTGTTCACTAAGTAGGAGTAACGTATCTTGAACTGGAACCTTGGTGAACAATGAAACCACATCGAAGCTGACTAGAAGGTCTCCTGGAGCTGTGCGTATTGTTTTTAGTGTATTCACGAAGTCGGATGAATTTTTTCACATGATGCTCACACTGTCCTACTAATGGCTGAAGCAGAGAGGTGAGATACCTGGCTAGGCGGTAAGTTGGACCCCCAATGGCACTGACGATGGGTCTCATCGGGATGTCAGGCTTATGTATTTTTGGCAGGCCATAAAGTCGGGGTGGCTGACTACCGTGTGGCGTGATTTCCTTGCGGGTTTCATCTGGTAAACTGGCTTTTCTCAAAAGAGCTGCTACTTTCCGTTCGACTGCAGGTGTAGGGTCCCTCTTAAGGCGTCTGTAGGACGTGTCATTGAGTAGCTCTAACATCTTGTTCTTGTAGACTTCTGTAGGCATAAGTACAGTTGCATTGCCTTTGTCTGCTGGTAATATGGTGGTGTTGGTGTCTTGGCGAAGATTTTTGAGAGCTGTTCTTTCTTCTTTGGAAATATTAGGTTTTGGTATTCTGGCCCTTTTCAGAGCCAAACTTACTTCATGGCGAATTTCGTCCGCTTCTGCTGTTGGAAGAGAGTGTATAGCTTGTTCAATGCTGGAAATTATTTCTGTAGACGGAATGAACTTAGGCGCTGGAGCGAAGTTCAGACCTTTTTGTAGCAGTGAAGAAGTGGCTTCATCTAGTTGATTGTCTGTAAGATTGATGATGACTCTGTCTGGATTTCGCTCTGATGTATCCTGTATCGGTCTCTGTAGTCGTGAAAATTTCTTACTTTGTTTCCTTGTAGTTATGAGGAGAAGTGATTCTGCCTGTGCCGTGGAACTGGTGTCAACCCAATCCCAGTCTGCCGTAGTCAAGTGTCCAGTGAGGAAGAGTTGAGTTGATAGAAGTTTGCGATCTAATCTGTCGAGTTTCCAGCGGGTGAAACTAATGCGTTCCTTCACAAGAGCTAAACTGGTACGATGTATAATCTTGCTAATTCGAAGCGAGTGAAGTGGGTAACGTATTTGTGCGAAGACAGGAATGACGTGCTGATCTCTGCATCTCAAAAGGAAGGCAAGATTACAAAGCGTTCGAGCCTTCTTCTTACGCAGGTCTTGAAGTTGTAATATGCTGCGTAGGATTTCCTCCCCGTAGAGGTGTTTGAAGTAAGATTTGAAGCTTTCCTAGCGGCGTATATTATAAAGTTCTTCTCGGGCAATCAGCCAGGTGAAAACTGGTGGATAGGCCAACGTTTCGAGAGCTGTCATCGTTCTCGTCATCAGGGCAATTATGTAGAGATCAGCGGATATAAGTAATATATACTCTGGGCTGGAGAAAATGCTGGTTCCTGATTGGCTGAAAATGCTGGTTCCTGATTGGCTGGTTCAATCTGAAAAACTGGAGCTGTGATTGGCTGGCTAAGTTCCGTAGTCCGTGCTATTGATTGGCTGAGGGTTATCTGAATGTTTGTGTGCCGTTTTCTTTGCTGTGGTACTGATGACCGGGTTCCACAGGGGGTTGAGTTGAAATCCAGTGTCTCTATTAACGTTGTTTGGTTCATGAACTATGGCGAGAGATTCGGCTACTATCCTGGTCCAGTAACTGGTGCTCTTGGTAATGATGGATGTATCCTTAAATAAAACTTTATGGCCTTCTGATAAACTGTGTTCAGCTAAACCCGATTTTTCTGGATGGAATAATCTAATGTAATTTTCATGTTCTCTGCAACGTTGTTCAATGGTGCGTCCTGTTTGTCCTATATAAGCCTTTCCGCATTCACAGGGTATACGATACACGCCTGGTGTCTTTAAGCCCAAGTCATCTTTGATCGGGCGAAGTAAGTTCCTGATTTTTGGTGGCGGCTTGTGTATGGTCTTAATGTTGTGTTTTTTGAGAATCCGGGAGATCTTTCCAGAAAGTTGTCCAGTGTATGGTAAAACTGCTATACTCAATGGTTCTTCAGTTTCTTCTTTGGATTTCTGATGTATCCAATGATGTATCCACTGTATAGCTGAAATGTCCAGCTTTCAAATGATACGTAGCACTACTCTAATCATGTTCTTATTAAACATGTATTCTACGTTTTTCTCACAAAAAAAAATGTTTATTTTTCAGTTGAGAAAATACGTTACTCTCATGTAGACCTGACTATCCTGCCGCCTAGCGGGATTTCTCCGCGACCACTCACCTGTGTGAGGGGTTGCTATGTGGAGTTGTCATATTTTCATTGTTTTTGATAAATTAAAATGTTTGTCAACATACCACACACGAGAATTAACACTTATATACAGTAAGACAGCTTATTTGAAAGTGTGATATGCTGTCATATCTTAAAACCATAGAAATTTCACATTTTCTCACATGTTGGTGCAGTTTTTCTCCTCAGGACGTCGCCTGCTATGATCACGATGTTTACGCTCTTACATCTATCATGGATTCCCTTCATGGAGTACTGCCGGACTTGTCGTTCTGTACTGAAATAAGTCTTTTTTGATATGACACAAAAATAACACCATACAGCGACTAACCTAACTTATATTCTACAACAACGAAATACCAAGAAAATCTTTACAATATTGAAAGAATTACTTGTGGAAGTAAAATTATCTACAGGGGTGAAGGATTCTACATGGAATGCTCAGCTCGTCGGTTTTGCTCCAATGAGGTGAGGGGAACTGCGAAATTGTAGGTTTGATTGTAGCTGGCCGAATTTCCGTTGGAAGTGACGCTAGCTGCTCAAAAGGTGTGACTTCTGGCCAACTTCCAAAATTATCACACCTCTTTGTAAACGAAGTTTCGCATGTACTTACGAACTCCAGCAAGCAAACTTAAACAATGGCTGCATTCGACTTGGTGTCTCCAGATCACACTGTATCTGACCATAGTATTCTTTTCATATATATATATATATATCGCAGGTTTATGCACACTGAAGATTCAGCCATATTCTCTTCTTTCTGAAAATTGTAGTTAGCAACCATGAACCAGCTGCATCTAACTCTTGGGTGTTCTTTTCCTTGAGACAAAGAATCTCCAACTTTTTCTTTTTTTCTTCTGTGCTGGGTTCATGCGATGTACCGTCCAGCTTCCCAAGATTTCCAAAGCATGCTTTCTGCACATTTTATTCTAAATCGAAGTGTTTAATTCAACTTCTGTCTTGATTTAATCCTTCCCATGACATTTATATAACACAAATAATAATAATAATAATAATAATAATAATAATAATAATAATAATAATAATAATAATAATAAACACAAAAATGCAATAAACTATACACAATTACTCCCACAACTAATCCTTTACTTATTCTATCCTAAATGCAAATTAATATACGGAAAAAATATGTAAAATATGGAAATTTTGAAGCAAAATAATTATATGCATAGCACGATTTTAATATATTTACATAAGCTAGTGTATGTATATTACACGAGCTAAGGGCGGACGAGACGGGTTCTACTGTATTTACTTGGATTAACACGGAAGGGAGCATCTATCTCTCATTGGCCAGGAGAAAAAAGAGAGAAAAAGTAAAGTGGCCTCTCAAACTACCAAACTTAAAGAGGAGATCCGTGCGTGTTTGACTGTTGAAGGACATCATATCTTTGCGATATTTTCATACATCACTATATTCCCCACGATTTGTTTTGAAGCACTTGGGAGATCATACTCTATAATTGAGAAGTTGAAAGACGCCAGCAGATATTTGTGTAGCGTTCAAAATAATAGAAACTCAATTACGCCTTCTAGACGTGTTTCGTCCACAGAGGAATAAAAATCATCACACCTATCCAGCGTGATGTTAATAACTACTATAAATATACCACATTGACTTGATTTCTAGTCTTCCGTTCCAAGCGCTGCTATCGGCTGATAGAATTCCACTCCCTTTCGCTAAGGCTCTCTCGCATAGCAATAGCTGAACCCTTATTGGCTCAACGCATGGATGTGTCGATGGTGTGAGCTTTAGTTCGTATTTTTGCCACGGCTCAAGACATTTTGGCAGCACTATAAAATATAAATCAGCTGTTAACTGGATATAGAGAATGAAATACGAGGTATGTTCAACAATTCCCTAATATGGAAGGAGTTGAACAAAACTATTGTGTTTGTGATAGGTTGTACGTTAAAGGTTTAAAAATGTATGTGCCAAAGTACAGTACAGTGTCATTGATACTGGTCGTGATCTTTATGTTTTGCAGATAGCAAGTATATTTGGATTGTGAAAATGGAGAAGGCTGAAGCGCGTGCCGTGATCAAATACTTCAAGGTGAATTGCAGATTGACACGGTTGGTGTAATGCGTGATAATGTCCCCTCCTAACAAGTGATTAACTAACTAACTCTATGGCCTATGGAACCCGGAGGTTTAATGCCGTGTTCACAAAAGCTCTCTACTGACTTCTATCCTTAGCTAACTGCATCCAGTTTCTACTTTGTATTCCAATCTCTGCGAGATCCATCTTAATATTGTTCTCCCATCTGCGCCTAGGTCTTCCTAATGGTCGTTTTCCGATTGGTCTTCCAGTCATGACATTGAAAGCGTTTCTACTTTCTTCCATTCTATCTCCTAGACTTGCCGACCCTAACAATGTTGGGTAAACCGTATAAATTATGTAGTTCCTCGTTATGAAGTTTCCGCCATTCCCGTTCCTCTTGGGGCCGAATATTCGTCTCAGGATCTTGTTCTCAAATACTTTCAGTCTATGTTCTTCCCTCAGAGTAAGCGACCATGTTTCGCAACCATAGAGAACAACAGGCTGGTTTTGTATATTTTAAGCTTCAAATTCCTCGACAGAATTCGCGACGACAAGAGATTTTGAACCGAATAGTAACACGAATGCCCTGTTTTTAGTCGACATTTAATTTCTTCGTGAATATGATTTTCATATGTTAACATTGATCCTAGATATTTGAAACTATCCACTTTATCAAAAGTATTATTTAATATTTTAACGCATCCATACTTTGCCTAACAAGTGATAAAAAAAGAACAGTTACTTGATTTCCGTTGTGCCAGGCAAAATTGTAGAGCAAAACACAAATAACAAAACCCAGATCAATGGCATTGTTCTGTACTTCAGCATACACACTTCTAAACCTTGAAAGTACAACATACACAGTATTTTTCTTGAACTGATTTCCATATCAGGGACAATAATTGTTAAAAACCCCTCGTAAAAGCATATTTTCGTGTAGGTGAGAACAGAAAAACATAAGCACTGGTTCTGAATAAAGTGAATGCATGCCCAGACTCTAATTCGTAAAAGACAAAATATTGAACATAATTTGAACGCGCTATCACCATTTCAAATAGGAGACAATCCCTATAGCGGACATAGGGTAACACTAGATGATACTCGTTTGACTAATTGAGTTTTAGAAACGTAGACAGGCAAGTAGTCAGCCCAAAAATATGGGGGCGGCAGTAGAAGTTAGGGGACCAGACCCAACCATATTATAGTTCATTTGCAAGCCTACCGTGAAAATTTTAGGGGGCCACTGAAAATTTACGGGGGGGGGCGTCCCCCCTAGCCCCCCGTGGATACGGGCCTGAACGTAGATGAGTTAAAAGACGTACGCATCTAATTATTTCTGTCCTGATTGACTTGTCATTATTTAAGCATACCTAAAGTGAAGAAGGGTTTGCTAAAGAAATAATAAAGAACGTGCCCTTAACTTGTCCTTTCTTGCAAATTGCTTAAGACAGAGTATTATTCTAAAACGATTGCATTCTGTTACATAAAAAAACACTTTCATCTGTCATTTTTTGACAGTACATTTCAATACAATTCTTCGGCACTGACAAGAGGATATCTTTAATAGCTCTTCCTTTAACAGAGAGCGTGAAAGTGTTTGTTTCCATCTGGTTTCCATGGTTGGGCAAACTGACAAACCTAGCTGCAAAAGCCAATCGGAAATCATGCATGTTTCCTAGACGTGGCTAAAGTATAGTAGACGAGGTGCAAATCTGCTGTATCATTTCCGGTTGTTCTTTACACTAAATATATAAAGATTTTATTTTTTTTCCTTTTTTTCTTTTGTGACATATGTAAATGACGACACACCAAAGTACAAGACAAATTGCTCTCTGCTCGAGTTTGGGTGAAGATTTCTTTACGCAACGAGGCAAACACGTATATTTGCAACCGCTACGAAATTAGAAAGGAGGGGGAAAAAAGTTGATGATCATGTAATTACGTGGCAGCTTTTCTAAGAAGATGATAACATTACGTGAAATGCGTTGCTACAGCTCATTACTGAACAACAAGAAGAAAAATAGAATATATGAGCAATGGTCTAAGTGTTTTCATGTCTAAAGAATGTGCTTAAAATTACAAAATAAGTAGTTTTGTTCTACAGAAATGTTGAGGTTTTCTAGAGTCTCACAACTCACTTTTGGTAAGTGAGGTCTCAAGATTAAACCTAGCTAATGTTACAACTCAAAAACAACCTTCTCGGGAAAGTGAAATAAATTGAAACATGTGATCTTACGTCCCACGATTATGCCTTGTAGGTTAAAAGAGACGGGTAATTAAGGAAATAATTGGTGGAATAAGAATGAGGGAGGTCAAGGAAACCCACAGACATATTTTCCACCACAAACTCACAGGGCCTAGGATCGAACTACAGACCCTTCGCAGCAAAGAAATTAAAGTTCAGAAACGCTTCAGATATATATATATATATATATATATATATATATATATATTTATTTTTAAGAAATTTCCTGTAGCTTTCGAATCCGTGCCAGTTGCGGATGCTGCTCTTATCTGTTAAAATCAGTCCCAGTTGCGGACGCACAGGTGTTGTTTGGAATTTCCATGCCTCGATTACGATGCAACCAGACTTGAAAAATGTGGCAACGTTGCTGCTTGTTATCAATAGATCTTATCTCTTCTCCCGCACGCGTCCGCAATTGGGGCTAACAACTCTCGTTGCTTCGTAATCGAGTCATGGAAATTCCAAGCAACACCTGTGCGTCCGCAACTGGGAAAGATTTTAACAAATAAGAGCAGCGTCCGCAACTGGGAAGAAGCCGTAGCTTTCAAGCTAAAAATAAACAAAGATTCTAGAAACTAGAAATTAAAGAATAAACTTTTGGTTTTTCAAGTTTTGTGTCACAATTATGCAGAGCGTAAGATGGAGAGAAGGAACTTCCGCAGAGAGTGGAACCCAGGACTATGTTAACAAAGGCGTTAAGAATGCTATTTATACAGTAGCTGCTTTGTGATAAATTGATTGATAACTTGTAGTTTCCTATCAGCACTGAGGTAATATAAAACCAGATCTATTTTTTAACTCTTAAAGTGAGATTTGTCATTATTTGGGTTTGTTTTTATCAGAAGGTGAGTGCCTCACCGGGAATCGAGCTCGGGGCACAGGCGCTAGCCACGAGTTGACTGTGATGAGTTCCAAACTTCTTCAGGCTAACTAAGAATAATTTATTACTATATTTTACAGAACGGTTGGATAATCAGTGCTTGTGCACTGACTTAATTGTTGCTGTTATGCTTAAAGTATTTACCTAGAGGCGGGCCCTCGGGGCTCCTTATGAGGTGATCAAGGGCTCCTTGAGATACTTGGGAATAACGAAGAAACAAACCAAAAAAACTCGTAAAATAAAATCGCTATCAGGAAAAAAAATCTTAATGGAACAATATTCTCTGATTGTTTATTGCTATTATTTAAGCTTGAAGCAAGTTTTTTTTTTAATTAACAGAAGTAGGACAATCAAGAAATAAAGATAAAAAAGCTAGTTGCACTGGAATTGCAAACTGGTATATTGAGATTGAAGCTTTATATTGAATTCTATAAAAAGGATTACCATCTTTCCTCTGCAGATGTGTTTGTTTTATCTTTCACTAATATAATAGATTATTCAAAGAAAAAACAGACACAACGAAATTGTATTTGTAATGTTTAGGCCTTTCTGAGTGCGAGTACCGTTTCCCTTCCTTTTGTTGTTCAGGATGGGGTAGGATAATTAAAATCGAGACTTTTAAGATTTTTTTCTTTCTGGAGAATGGGGAGCAGTAAATGCCTAGGGCCGGCCCTGCTGATAATGAACGTAGATACACATCAAAAAATCTATACATACATTTGTTGAATCAGTTTGTGCGTCTGTGTACCTTTTTCTTCAGAAATTTTTGGAAATGATCTTTTACTTCGCATATAGAACTTTAACATTCTTTTTTATGAACAAGCATATTAACAGAGTTATGAGAATGATTTCCGGTCCAAGTTCATTAAAAGTGTCATTGACCTTTCTAAATTAAAACAATAATAACTGAAAAGACTTGGTCTATAAGTGAGAAAACTTGATCTTGTGAGCTGCCCTTGAATTTTTCCGAGCATTTATGTGTATGGACTGACGTGACAAGATGGCCGTGTGAGGTTAGAATGCAAGCAAAAATAATATTCCATACAGACATTTGCGTTGTGGTAGTGTCGTCCAGGCCATGACAAGAGAGGCTTTGCTATATTTTTGCATCTTATACAAACAAACGTAAAACGACAGACGGAAACCATGCAAGACAAGAACCAAACGCCCTGTCAACTATACTCGCGCGTGCGGATGTGAATAATGAACACAGAAAGGATACAAAATTCGTTAAAATGTCAGGAAAGGATTTCAGTTTATAATCTATATTTCCTAACGATACACCTAATTTACCTGGAAACTGTAGAGGAAAAACGGTAAATGACTATTACAAAATTAAGAATAACTTTGACATCTGGTTGCGAGCAACTTCTTTTAATTTTGCGTGCACGGCCAACTAACATGGGACATCACCCAATTGTCCGGCTCCGATTTCAATGAATTTTTTGTTGCTGATAAAGGACATGTATTCATTACTTGTGATGACAGAAATTTTTGCCATGGTGCATGTTTTCTATTTTTTAATAATTTTTAAAGGTTGTGATGTGGTTAATAGAGATTACTGCAGAAGTCCCTTACTACCCTTTGTGAAAGGAGTGTTAATGAAAGAACAACCATGTAGATACGTATAGGGCCTAGGGGTAAGTCGTATGATACGTATGACCTTGACGTCAGCCATCTTGAAATTCACCATTTTGAATTAATGTCAAGTTTTTTAAATGGGAATAGGGTAATATGATACATAATTTTTGGGCTAGAATTTAATCAGGAAGACAATGGTGAAGTTAGTTTTAAGATGCGCTCATTTGGTGAAAAGTTACAGGCATATTAATTGTTTATACTTACTATGTGCGTAAGTCCCTTACCTCCGCTTCTAACTCGCGTATTAATGATAATAAGTGGATAAAGGTTTCGGTAATACATATTATGCCTAGAGGGAAGTGATACGATAAGGGTATCATTGACGGCAGCCATCTTGAAATCCGCCATTTTGAATTAAAGTGAAGTTTTGAAAACCGAAATCCATTGCATGTGGCACCAAATTTTAATAGTAAATTTTCCCCAAAAGCCAATGGTATTCTTATTTTTGTTCTATATTTAACCAATATGAATTTATGACTCTTCTAATGTGCACGAAACGTTCATTATTCGATCTTTCAAACTGGCAACACTCCTAATTTTCACCGCATGTTTTAAGATTCCAACTGGCACTTTGCAATTCTTTCCATGGCTCATGTTTTCTAAATTTATTACATTTTTTTAAGAGTTACGATTTGTCAGTTCATGAATAGTGTTGGGATAAGCATTCAGCAATCTTTCTGAAATTTGAAGACTTGCCGTGTAATTATTAATTTCCTAGGCAGTGTAATTATTTATTTTAACCCAGAGTACATGAGGAACCTATGGACCTATGTGATGTAAAGAAATACAAATGAAATTTTAAGAAATTGGTGTAACACAAACTCAAAATTATCATGAAATGTAGTCTACATGTTGCACAAACGACAAACAGTATTTTTTTTTTAAATAATAAATACAACTTTACAACTTTAAAGAAACAGCAGCAATGATAGAAAATATCAAAGAGACATAATATGACTGTTCCCAACACACTGTTTGTACCGTGAACAAAATATGAAAACAGGTAACTTGTTTATAAAGAGATGTAACTTAACCGAGTTCCCGATCATACTGATTATAAATCTTACAAACATGAACCATCAACAACAATCGCTAGAAAACGAATCACTTTTTTGTCTGACTAGCTTAAATATTGCCATAGAAAATAAATAAATAAATAAATAAATATACAATAAACAAATAAATATAAAACAAAACAAAATACCATTGATTTTCACAACAATCATATTTCGTTTCCTTTTTTGAAGTGAATTTTCAACTTATTTCTCGTCTCATCTACTATCCATTACAAGCTACGTCTCCGGTATTCCTGAATGCAAAGTTGGAGTTCTTTCGTTCTGCGATGATTCATGTCAGTAAACGAGTTTTTGAAGGGCAGGTATAGGAAATAAATAATTACATTGCCTATGAAATTATTAATTACATGGCAAGTCTTCAAAATTCAGAAAGATTGCTGGATGCTTATCCCAACACTATTCAACTTATTGCAACTGACAAATCGTAACTCTTAAAAAATTGTAATAAATTTAGAAAACATGAGCCATGGAAACAATTGCAAAGTGCCAGTTGGAATCTTAAAACATGCGGTGAAAATTAGGAGTGTTGCCAGTTTGAAAGATTGAATAATGGACGTTTCGTGCACATTAGAAGAGTCATAAATTCATATTGGTTAAATATAGAACAAAAATAAGCATACTATTGGCTTTTGGGGAAAATTTACTATTAAAATTTGGTGCCACATGCTATGGTATTCAGTTTTCAAAACTTCACTTTAATTCAAAATGGCGGATTTCAAGATGGCTGCCGTCAATGATACCCTTATCGTATCACTTCTCTCTAGGCATAATATGTATTACCGAAACCTTTATCCACTTATTATCATTAATACGCGGGTTAGAAGCGGAGGTAAGGGACTTACGCACATAGTAAGTATAAACAATTAATATGCCTGTAACTTTTCACCAAATGAGCGCATCTTAAAACTAACTTCACCATTGTCTTCCTGATTAAATTCTAGCCCAAAAATTATGTATCATATTACCCTATTCCCATTTAAAAAACTTGACATTAATTCAAAATGGCGGATTTCAAGATGGCTGACGTCAAGGTCATACGTACCATACGACTTCCCTCTAGGTCCTATACGTATTTACATGGTTGTTCTTTCATTAACACTCCGTTTACAAAGGGTAGTAAGGGACTTCTGCAGTAATCTCTATTAACTACATCACAACCTTTAAAAAATATTAAAAAATAGAAAACATGCACCATGGCAAAAATTTCTGTCATCACAAGTAATGAATACATGTCCTTTATCAGCAATAAAAAATTCATTGAAATCGGAGCCGGACAATTGGGTGATGTCCCTTGTAAGAATATCTAAATATTTCGCCTAGATGCTTATGCAACCTGTACTCCTTGAATGTTTTGAGGTTTGTATAACATTGTAGGAATTGGCGTGACAAAATTTTTTGTAATGGATATCTGACTGGTCTTCAAAGCCCATCATGACACGTTCCTGGCTCACATATTATCCTGAAACGAATAAATTTTGATTTCATATCATATTGGAAGACGATGGAGTTTCAGGCTTTAACATACGAAGCTTCCAAATATTATAACACAATTGCTTGCGTAAACTTTCCATATTTCTTATTTGTTTAGAAGTAACAAAGGTACTCAGGAAATAAAAACGTTCGCAGCACTGCTTAAAATTATGTAATTGTGAGAACTTGTTCTGATTACTATTAGCAGTAACCGTTGCTGTAACATTATAAAAGTATCGTCTTTGGTGCGAGCGGTCCCGGGTTCGATTCCTGGTAGTAGGGAAACTCGGTCGTAAAAGTGTAAAAGCTTTGTCAGACCAGCCAACCTGAGTGAGATTTTCCTGGTTTTTACTCATTACACCAGACATATGGCGGGATAGTATCTAACATATAGGTTCCATATCGCTTTCTTCCTTCCCTTTCCTCGGATAGTGGGATCACCGAGAGAAGTCATTTCTCATAGGTGACGGGCAAACATGGCTATAGATGCCGAAAGACCAGAAATGTAATCTGTATACCTACTTTTGGGCCACACCTCAGACATTAATTTGTAAAACTTTTGTGATCTTACGCCCGTTTTATCATTTGTACCTTTAGCGTCTGACAATCCAAGAATAAATGAAAAAAAAAAAAAAAGAAAGAAAGAAAGAAACACGTATTTAAGGAATGCAACACACATTTTACAATATTACAGACGCTTATGCCTTTTAAATTATGGCTTTTTTAAAAGGTAAATTATAGACTTTCAGTCAAGCAGTTACAGCATTATCCCTATTTATCCTAGGATCATGGTTCGTACCTCATTCTCTTCAGAATAGAACATCTTTTCAAACAGCACCATTCAGATTTCTCTATCATGTCCCTGAGGTGGGAAATTGAGAGAGGATTTTTTCGTTTTTTTTTTTTTTTTCAAATTTTGAGTTCCTCTGGACCCCCTGTTTTAACGCATATATCTCAAAATGAGCTTAAAAATACTAAGGGTATATTAAAGGTTTGTACAAAATTTCAAGCTTCTATCTTGAATAGTAAGGACGGGAAAAATATTTACCAATGAGCTAAAAACATCCCTACAATGCCCCAGATGTCTCTGATGTAATATAAAAATTTCCTCAGACATCCTTATTTATCCTAGGATCATGGTTAGTACATCATTCTTTGCAGAATAGAACAGATGTTCAAACGGTACCATTCACATGTCTCCATCGTGTATCTGAGGCAAGAAAATCGCAAGAAAAGGGATTTTTTAAATAAAAAATATCCTTTTTTTTTTTTTTTTTTTTTACTTTTTGCCTCTCTGAACACCCTGTTTCAACGCAGAGATCTGAAACAAATCTGAAAAATACCAAGGATGCATTGAATATGTGTGCAAAATTTCAATCTTCTAGATGCAAAACTAAGCCCGCCAAAGAATAATAAAAATAGGCATAAGAAAATAATATAAGTGATGGCGTCTTCACACCCTATGTCTCGACGCAGAAAAGCGTGAAAACATACGTAACGTGTTCTACAATGCCTACAGGCTTTAAAAAAAGAGAAGAAGAAGAAGACAGCTTTATTGGTACTTTTTTGAAATCAAATAATGAAGATTCTACCTAAAAATAGGTGATATAATTTAAAAGGGTTACCCAACTAGGAGTTCATGTTTTTTTCACGTGATCTCTGTATGTAAAGAAAGCCAAATGGCATTTGCAAATCTATACGCTGCTCATCGGCCCTTGGGTCTCCTAAAACACTTCATAGAGTGAGAGGTCTTGATTTTATTATTTGCCTGTTTAGTGTATCAATAGGAATTTAAAAAAAAAAAAAAAAAAAAGAAAAAGAAAATGGTGCAAACCCGTCATGTTACGTATTACTTACTTCAGATTTAAATTTGTCCAAAACTGCAAAAGAGGAAAGCAAGCTAATTTGTGCTCAGCGCATTGGATTTGTCTCCTTCCGAAAGACAGAAACAAGACATATCTTCCAGTCTAGCTAAGATTAGAATTGGCGTCAGTGAGAACGTTAAAGTTTAAACTGTCTGTTATATTTGGTGCTTTACCACTTGAAAACTGTAAATTAACTCCACGAAGTATAGCAACCAAATTTTATGATTGCCATTCCTCTTGACGTGTTTGAGTGTCAAAAGAGATTTCAAACCCGTGCAATGAAATATCGCTATTGGGCGAAGAACTCATTTGGTTATTCGTACAATTAATTAAAGTTTATACAAATCAGGGTGAAAGATCACCTTTTTATATTGCTTTACAATTAAGATAACTAGTTTTTCAGCCCGAGCCTACATCATCAAAGGGCAACACATCAAAATAACTGCAAGCCCAAAATAATACATAAAATATTGTGTCCATCCATGATTAAAATGAAAGTGGTTGTAGCAACTAAACCATATCTGTACCAAATAGTTGCAATTAGTTTATTTGGTGATTAAACGTACTGTTTAACAAATATTATTTCTTAAATGTAAATTAGGTCCTATTTTTAAAGAAGTGAGTTTCGTTCCACAGTGTGAAACTATGGGAATTCAATACTTAAACTTGAAACAGTACATCTATAGCACTAGTTGCAATACAGTAATAAGATCGAAGATAGAATCTGTTCCTTGGTCGTTAAATCCATATCAGAAATCCTTACTCGCTAAGACTTACTGTTTTTGTTGAATGCGATAAAGATTGAAAAACAGAAATCGTTAATTTTAACCACTTCCGGTTTGAATGGATGATTAAGGGAAGAGATGGAACCTACTCATAGAAAGCTGAATTGGTTGTAAGAAACTGTATCTCGATACCTCTTACTTTACTTGCTCTAGGGAAATCAGTACTGAAACCGGAAGTAGTAGCAAATGTCAACCACTTCCGGTTTTGGTAGTGTTGTGGGCTGTGATGGCATGTTCTCTTGACATCCTGAATCGATTGCAGAAAACAGTCTGTGGCTCTCTATTACCATTTTTGTTCTATGGTGATCAAAGTTAAAACCGGAAATGGTTAATTTTCACTACTTTCGGATCCAATAGAGGGTTTATGAAGAAGGTAGAACCTATTATTTGGAAGCTGAATTAATTGCAAAAAAATCCATGTCTTTTACAGTTTTTGTTCTGTAAAAATCAGTATTGAAATCGGAAGCAGTAGCAAATTTAAACCACTTCCGGTTTTGGTAGAGTGTTCGGGATAGTCGTGGTACGTTGCTTGGGACGTTGAATTATTTGCAAAAAAAAAAAAATAAATAAATAAATAAATAAATAAAACGCTTTTCGCTATCTGTTACCATTTTCGTTCTATGGCGATAAACATTGGAACCGGAAATGACTAACTTGAACCACTCTCATTTGAATCCAGGGTCAATGGAGAAGATAAAACCTATTTTTGAGACGCTGAATCGGTTCCAGAAAACCGAATCTCGACATCTCTTACCGTTATAGCTCTTAGGAAATCAGTATTGAAACTGGAAATAGTAGTAAATTTGAATCACTTCTGGTTTTGGTAAAGTGTACGGGTTAGTCATAATACGTTACTTTGAAACGCTGAATTGTTTGAAGAAAAAAACCTCTTGTCTCTATCTGTTACCATTTTCGTTGCGGAAATGGCTAATTTGAACCACTTCCGGTTTGAATCGAGAGTTAACGGAGGAGAAGAATCTCTCCTTGGGACTATGAATCGATTGCATGAAACCATATCTCGATATATCTGACCGTTTTTGCTCTGATACTTGTTGACAGATGGACGGACGGACGGATAAAGTCGTTCTATAGAAATTAAGACACTTACGCATAGCATAGGCTGAAAGTTCTTTTTAAGTTGGAGTTAAATCACCAGAATAGTTTTAAGTCCACAAATTGGCTGTACAGTTGAACATCCACTAGCGCAGGTAGCGATATCTATTACCGTCAAACAGGCAAGCGATAACGCAGGCATTAGTGTGACTCTCAGACTGAAAAGTTTCCGTTTTTTATTATGATTGATGTAGGATCAAAAGGTAGAACTGGTTTCTTAACTTTTTTTTTTTTTTAAAAAAAACTTTATCATCGATTTTCACCATGAACACTGCTTCCCATATGAACCTATAGCTTAAGAGGCCTTATCACTGCGAAATTAAAATACCGCTAATTTTACAGTTATTATGTAATATCTTCAAATAGATCAAAGATAGTCAAAATGTGGAACAAGATCACCCTGGACAATATTATTTTGCATGAGGTATCGTTATCACGAGTCACCTAGTAGTTTTCAGTTTGCAGTCATTTAGAAATGCGAAAATAAATGCCGATTTTCTAAATGGCTGGAAATCGAAAGCAGATAAGTAAATAGTGATAACGGTATCTCACGTAAAATAGTATTGTCTAGGGTGATCTTGTTCCACATTTTGACTATGTTTGATCTATTTGAAGATATCACATAATTACTGTAAAATTAGCGGTATTTTAATTTCGCTGTGATGGGGCCTCTTAATGTGGATTCCCAACCAAATATAATTTTACCGAGAGTCAATTCTGGGTCCTTTCCCATCAAAGGAACAGCGCTCCACAAATAAGCAAACTGAGAGGACGTGTATTTAGAAATTCCGTTGACATAATCGTCATCATAGGTATTCTGCCATTATCGGCAGATCAATTGCCGCAGTTGAGAATCTTCCATGCTCCACGGTCTTCTGCTAACCTCTTCGTCTTCACGTACGATTTTTCTGTTTTGATACCGTCTATCAATTGTAGCTTCCTTCAGCCCCTCCTTTTCTTTCCTGCCACCGTACCTTCTAGCACGTCCCTCATGATACAGTTCCTTCTTACCCAATGTACCAATCAGTATATTTTCCTCTTCACAATAATATATAAAATTGTCCTTCCCCCTTCCTATTTGTGATGTCCTCTTATCCGTTTTCCTGATCTTACCCCAAATGGGAGGTGATCCCTTGGCCTTAAATAGTACCAAAACTTTCGTGCAGGTCCTTATCCACCTATGGAAACCAAAAGTGGTACATTAGGTGTTTCCGCTTTCAATTTTGGATCACACAGTTTGAAAATTTACTTAGCTTCAGAATATAAAACAAAACTCCCTTGTGTGTTTGTTTGTTTCACGTTTATTTTCTTTTTCTTTTTGAGCGCCGAGGCACAACAAACATGGACGTATATCGCAACATAGAATAAAAACCACATGTGATCCCACAGGATATCAAACCCAGCAATCCAGCACCGAAGATAACAATTGCGTGGGGTCATGACCTTTCGGGTCCTGTACCATTTGCAGAGGGATTTTCTGCCTGCCATTCCTCTTGAAGCACAGTGACAAGTTGAACACGTGAACGTGGAGGAGGGAAACGTTTCCTCACTCGATACTTTAACTAGTGTTCGTAGTTTGAGGGAAATTTCCTTGGTCTAGGGAAATTCCATAGGTAAATTTAACAAAAAGGAAAAAGGTAAATTTAGCAAAAAGAAAAAAGGGAATTTTTGGATAAAAGGTGACACACTACCTGATTGATCAGTAAAAATGCTTAAATTTGTCTTTCTTCTACAGAAATGAAATAATACAATAGCAATATTGTGTGTGTGCTCAAAGTAGCATTATTTGCACCCATTTTTGCCTGGGTGTATTTGTGTGTTTAAAAAAGCGATGGAAAAGTAAAAAAAAAAAAAAAAAAAAAAAAGCGAAAAGCAAATGAATAAAATAAATATGGTTGGCACTTCCTTTGACCCTTTCGGACCCAGGTCATTTTTGGCGTTTTCCTACATTTTCAGTTAGTGACTGATTGCTTTAAAACTATTTACCCAATTGATATGGTTAAGGCCTCGTTTTTAGGAGAGGGATGTGGCTATTTTTTTTGGTGTAAGTTACATTGCAGCGTTCCCAGCAATAGGGAAATTATTGCGGGGAATGTAGGGGTGAAAATTTGCAAAAAAAAAAAAACCTAATCTAATTTCAAGATCTTTTGTACCTTTCACCACTGTTGCCACTCCCTAAAAAATTTTGGTGTATTGACAACGTACAGTAAAAACCTGAAGTCACTGGCTGCCATACAAAGAGAGAAAGAAAAAATCTCTGTTATCATACATATGAAATGACACTTTTTACGCCTCAGAAGCAAAAGTCAACAGATATGCCGGGGCTATAACTTCCCTAATTATCCTATTGAAACTTTTTATGGTGCGTTCTGTGGTCAAAGAGGAGGCTTTCAGATAGTGGTACGTTTGTTCCAATGTAGCCAGTAAGAAGGTAATAATAGAAGGGAGAATGGGGGATTTTCCGAATTTTTCACCTAAAATCGGGAATTATTTTTGCCTGAAAACAGTGCCACTAGAAAGACGCAAACTAACTGAAAATAAACCTTGGTACACCACTAATATATCCTACAAGTATCATTGCGATATCTAACTAAGCAACCATAAAATTTTAAAAAATCTCATTCTACCTAAGAAATTCACCATTTTCTTACCATTTACAGGATAGGGTTTATTATAAACCTCAGCTGCACTTCCCCTAATTATCCTATTGAAACTTTTTATGGTGCGTTGTGTAGGCTAAGGACTGTGTTTTCAGACAGTGGTACGTTGGTTCGAATGTAGAAAACAAGAGGGAAATAATTGATACAAAAGGGATTTTTTAAATGTTCCCCTAAAATCAGGAATTTTCTATAGCTGGCAACACTGCTACAAGACAGATGCAAACTATCTTAAAATAAACATTTGTACACCACTAATATATCATATAACTATCATGGCGATATTTAAGAAACAAAGCTTCCAATTACAAAAAATAGATTACGCTAAGCAGAAAGTAAAAAGAAAAAAGAAAAATCAAGGGTTAGAACCTAAATACGAATATTTGTGCGACCCTAATTACCCCATTGTAACGATCTGTACCTACTTTTGTTCAGTTTCAACTAGCATAAGCTGACTTGCGCTCGGACGTATAGGTACGGATTTATAAACAACAATTTCGAAATTTTCGAATTTTTTTGCCCAAACTTAGAGAAATTTTAATTTTCCTAGTTGGCCACACTGTGTGCGGGCAGGTCCAATTGATGTCAACAATTAGGTATCCATCCGAGGTATCTACTTGACAAGTCTTAAGGAAATCTCTACAACAAAGGAAGCTACAAGGAAAAAAGAAAAAATCGAAATTCGAAAGTTCTCGAATTTTTTACTTTGGGCTGAAAATTGAGAAGGAAATTCGATACCCCCTCCCAAAAAAGGAGCTAATATGATAAACTATTGTCCAACCACACTTGGCCAAAAAAATATCCCGATATCTTAATTATTGTCCACACAAGTGAGGATTTAAAAAAAAGTGACATACTGGTGTGTGCTACTTTGGCCATCTGGTCCGAAACGGTTAATATAGCTAAATTAATCTTATTAACTTCTGTCATAGGAAATGGACACTCAACAAACTAGAGAAAATTTGAAAAGAAAAAGGAAATTTTTTGAGTCAGTTGAGGGGAAATGTTCTTAAGAAAAGCCACGAACACAGTAGCGTCATTTCAGATTTGGCTTGGGGGGGGGGAAGACCCCTTGATATAAGTAAAATTTCGCGTTTTTCACTGACTTACTACTATTCTATTGATAAAATCTATATAAATCTCAAACTTAGGGGGGTAAATGTCCCTCCCTGCTCCCCCTAAATGACACCCTGCACGAACACTGCGCCTAACTGTTTAGTGGAGAATCTTAGTGAATGCATGTATCTGACCTAGTAATAGCAGGTTACTGATAATGACCAAAAAAAAAAGGCGTGATAATATGCTTACCTTCATCCATGCACCTATCTGGACGTTATTCCTTCAAAAAGAATAATATTGTTGAATCGACCATTCAAGAACATTTACTTATCTCTCTCAACAATACCCACTTAAAATAACCTTCATTTTTGTTTCTACTAGAAGTAGTAGGAATAATTTCTGTATTTTCCTATAGGAATCTACTGTATAAAGTGTTCATTATGAAGAATAGTAACTGGCAACATTGCACAACTCAAACATTTTTGCTTTCAAAATGGCTATATTAACCTCGTAGATAGCAACAAACATCATCTTCTGCAGATGTATAAGATCTGTGAAAAGATATTTTAAAACAGAAATGTGTTTCTTTCCTGGGCATTTCACAGTCTCTAGATGAAACCCCGTTTCAGATAGATTGAGCACAAACCCAGCCAAGGGAGACGACATTCAGGTAGAAAGAGGCATTCTACTAAATCAAGGACTTTTAAGACATTCTCTCCCCCCCCCCTGCTCTTGCTTTCAGTTTCAGTCCTAGTGAGAAAAGCTGAAAATACACCATAGTTCTTTCACAACTTCCTAAAATTTTAATATTTTAATGTGGCTATAAGAATGTAGTATGCAAAGTATATAGTAAGGCAATTACTATCAACGACTCGAAACAACTTAGCTTCTTCCTGGGTGATTTACATGACTGGTATGTTTAAGGAAGTGGTTCCCTATAATAATAATAATAATAATAATAATAATAATAATAATAATAATAATAATAATAATAATAATAATAATAATAATAATAATAATAATAATAATAATAATACATAAGCTGTTTGAGTCCATGAAGACTCTTGCTAGCTGTATGGCTTAGACTCAGTTAGGTAGCCAACTCCAACAAATTTTCTCTTGCTTTATTAAGGAATTCGGTTTACCGAAACTTCCTTATATTTCGTATTTACTCTGTAGGGAATATCATAGTCTAGTGCCTAAAATATTAGTCCAGAGTTCGATTCCCAACCGGTGTTTTCCACCAACGTCATGAGGCAAACTAGGGAGTCATCTGAATTCTGCCTGTTAAAGACAGGGCAAAGCCGCGTGCAGAACACGTGTAGTCGCTAGGTTGGGCGTAGTTTAATCAGTGGCTAACAGATGGCGTTGGAGCAGTTCAGGCTCATATGGGCTGTTATGCCAATGGTTAAAGAGTCTTCATCCCGGCGAAATTAAAATAGCGCTAATTTTACAGTAATTATATGATATCTTCAAATAGATAAAAGATAATTGAAATATGGAACAAGAGCGCCCTAGACAATATTATTTTGCGTGATATACCGTTATCACAAGTCACCTAGTTACTTTCCGTTTTCAGCTGTTTAGAAACGCGAAAATAAATGCTGATTTTCAAAATGGCTCGAAATCGAAAGCAGATAAGTGAGTCATGATAACGGTTTCTCATGTAAAATAATATTGTCTAGGGCGCTCTTGTTCCACATTTCGATTATATTTGAAGATATCACATAATTACTGTAAAATTAGCGGTATTTTAATTTCGCCGGGATGAAAACTCTGAAGTTAATTTTGGTATTTTTCTGTCTGCCCGTGTATCCGTCTGGGACACACAAAATTACTTGTTGGATTACCATAAATTTTGTCCAGAACGTAAAGAGTGTAAAGATATGAATTGAGTTCATTGTTGGAGGTGATATTTAAACCGGAAGTGGTAGATATCAACAATTTCCGGCAACAACAATATCAACAGTGTTCAATACATAATGTTCGTTTACCCTCCTCGCTAGTCTAGGGCTAGCCCTGACCCTTTTGGTGCACAGGATTCCAGTCCAGAGTCGATTTATGATGGAAGAACATTGAAATTTGAAACCATTACGGTGGTTTAACTATATGTTCACGTTTCATATAGCCTGTGTGCTGAAAAGGACACTAAGTTCCAATCCAACCAACCAATAAAGTTCGTTTGCTGCCAGCGGCGTATCTAGAAGGTAAAAACTGAGGGAGGGCAGCCATACCCCAGACTATAATAAATATACCATGAGTTTCCAATAAACTTTCAAAAATATATAAACAATAATTTCCATCATTTATGTCACTCAAAAAACTGGGGGACCTAGGCAGACCCGCCACTGTTTGCTGCATATCGGTTTTATGTGATGTACATTGGATTCTCTATTTGCCTTCCAATTCAGCTTGTTTACCCTTGTGTCTTAAGATGGTACTTCACTACTCTGACGTCAAACTATCACACTTTTATTTTATTTGTTTATTTTCAATGTAAAAGGCATTATTATAACATTAACAAATTACTGTTTGTTTTTTAAAAGATATTATCAGGAAATACATACTATCTCTCAAAGAGTAAACAACGAATCATTAACAAAGAATTTTTTTTGTGATTGTTTGCTTAGGAGATGTATTCGTTTCACCGTCATACTAAACCTCGTACTAGAAAAACAATCAATCCCATATGACTTGGAATATTTTTGTGTACTTTATCTAATATGCGATGTGTATATAGCCTAAAGTCCAGTGTTCAGAGCTGATGGAGAGAACTATTTTACTTTTGATACCAAGAAGTTTCTTTTCCTATGAACTGATTACGTAATTCGTAATTACTTACGGTGCTGATTATGTGTTTAAAACAATGTATAGTACAGAGTGGCCCAAACGTAGGTATACAGCCCGGTACTGATCAATTCATTGCTTTTCATATAATTTCTTATTGTTATCCATCAGATAGACTTAGTTTCTTTATTATTTGTTCTTAAAGTTTTTTTTTTTTTTTTTTTTTTTTAAGCTTATATCCTAAGCTCAGAACAGCCGTGGCAAATAAACCTGTAAGCTATAATGTTATATTTGATGAATGCAGGGGTGTATACCTACTTTTGGTCCACTCTGTATAGAATCAATCAACATGTGCATGGGAAAAAATATTGAGAAATAAATTCCGGTTATTGACACATGTTCAAAGAGACTTTCAATAATAATAATAATAATAATAATAATAATAATAATAATAATCTGAGCTTTGTCACACAAATTGGAGTCCCTGGTTTGATCTCAGCTCGCGTCAAATGGTTTTCGTGGTAGACACACGCCGTGTGCGTTGGTTTCCTTAGAGTTCTCTTGTTTTCCACTATTTTTTTTATTTCGCCATTTTGTTCTTTATCATCATAACAGTTTCCTTAGTCTTACAGCACAATCGTGGGACGTTAAACTTTAAAGAAGTCGAAAAAAACTTAAGTCCACAAGAACAATAATAATAAGAAACATATACGAAGTGTTTTCAAAAAAAGACCGAATTTTGTTGTTCTTATGCAACAAATTCAACCACTGTCTTCTTTAAAGCACCTCCCCTTTACTGTTAATACGCCATTGTTTCTTCCAATTTTGAAACTCCTGTTGGAAATCACTTGTTTCGATGCGTTGCAGTACAGTCTTCGAAATTTCCTGAATTTACTCTGTGAACTGAGTGTGAACTTGTTCTTTCAAACTGGTTTTAGTTGGGAAGTACAAAAGGTCCTACCGGAGCCAAGTCCGGAGAATAAGATTTGTGGAACATAAGAAAAGTGAGATGTTCTGCCAAATATTTTGATTTTTTTTTTTTTTTACTCAGGATTTGATGGCAAGGTTCTACACTTCTACCAACGGGACCAGTGGTAGAGCGTTCACTTCTGGTGCTTGGGGTCCCGGGTTCGATCCGAGTTCCCATCAAGTGAACTTTGTGGTAGACAAACGGGGTTCCTCGGGGTTCTACCCGTTTCCTCCCACTTTCTTCATTCCACCATTTCATTCATTACTCATCATCACCGTCTCCTTTAGTCTAACCGGCATAATTGTGGGTTCGTAAAACTCAACTTCTACAAACGTCTTAACCTCACAAACAGTTAAACAACAATTCTCACTAATTACAGCACGCACAATCTCAGAATATTAGTCGTCTGTTGACAAGGAAGGTCGTTCAGTCCTTGGACCTTCGATAATCGAACTTCTGTCCTCCGTAACACTTTCAAACCAGTCAATCATAGCACTGCCTTCAGCTCATGCAGTCATTGTTCTATGTTTGGTTAAGCATTTAGAATGATTGTATAAAAGTTTTCCCCAAATGTTACGCTAAATATCACACACACGCACTGTTCCTCCAACTCCTTTATTGTTGCTTTTTCATTAATCTGACATGCAGCTTTCCACGTACAATGTGACTCAATGTGTTTTTATAAATAGTTGTCGAGTAGGCTATTGTGCTGCCAAAATGTCTTGAGCCGTGGCAAAAATGCGAAATAAGCTCACACCTTCACACACCCACGCGTTGAGCCAATAAGGGTTCAGCTGTTGCTAAGCGAGAGAAAGGGAGTGGAATTCCGTCAGTCGATAGCAGTGCTTGCAACGGAAGACTAGGAATCAAGCCAATGTGGTATATCTATAACGGATAGATCAGATCCAAATAAAAAGAAAAAAATAATCTTTTACCAAGATATGCTATATGCTGTCATGTGTGTATACTATTTAGCCGGAGCACGTCATCTCTAAGCGTTGGCCTGCTATTAAAAAAAAAAAAAAAAAAGGTCTTCTTTTGATCACACCTCGCACATTGTTTGTTAATAATTTGCAAACGAAGGCAACATTTTGAACATATCTGAACTCTCTGTTTTACATATCTCGATTTAACGGATTTCGGAAGCAACTGATAAAAACTGGAGCAGAAGATTCGATCTGAAAGTCCTTGTTTTAAACTAAAAATTTTAAAAATTACTGTATTATAGTAAATATTTTGTAGTATATTCGAGATGAATACAAAAGAATTTTATGTCATATTAATTAGCTTCCAGTAACTTGAGAAACACTTCTCTTTGGAAGGAAATTACGAGAGTCGGCTCATAAGTTCTAGGCCCGACCCCTTTCCCAATGTACTACCCTGATGTAATTGATGTCTTGTGAAATGTTGATCTTTTATATGTTTAAGTACCAAATTTCACTATTCTACCATGAACGGTTTTTATTTTACAGATAATTGAATGAACCATGGCGGAGCCAGATGTCAAATTCACCAAAGGAGGAGTTGCGAGGTGTAATGAAGTTCTTCCTGCAACAGAAGTCGCCCAAGGAAATCCATGGCTGCATGCTAGACACATTGGGTGACAGTGTCTTTCATACTCCACTGTGAAAAAATGGTGTGCGAACTTCAAGCGTGGTGAATTTTCAACAGAAAATGGTGATAGGTGTGGCAGGCCAGTGTCAGTGTCAACTCCGGAAAAAGTGGACCAGAGTCATGACCTGATTTTGAGCAACAGACGGATTTCGCTTCAGGAGATAGCTGATAAAGTGCACATATCCAAAGAAGTGTTGGGTCAATAATGCATGATCAGTTGGACATGCGCAAACTTTCTGCGAAATGGATTCCGAAATGTTTGAACTCAGATCAGAAACGCGAACGTGTGAGATCATCGCAGGTGATTTTACGGCATTTTGCGAACTCCAAGGCCGATTTTTTGAATCGGCTTGTTTCCCAGGTTGAAACGTAGTTGCATTACTTTGATCCGGAAACCAAACAGTAATCATGTGAGTGGCGCCACTCAGGATCTCCAAGGCCCAAAAAATTCAAAGCACAAAAGTCCGCAGGGAAGGTGCTTGCCTCAATATTCTGAGATAAGCATGGTGTTTTGCTCTCAGACTACCTTCCAAAGGACCAAACCATAACTGCAGAGTATTACTGCAGTCTGCTGGCTAAGGTAAAGGACGCTATTAAAGAAAAGCGCCGGGGAAAGTTGACACGAGGTGTCTTGTTCTTGCAGGACAATGCTCCCGTCCACAAGGCTGGCAGAACAATGGATTTTCTGAGGGACCTAGTGTTTAAGTGCATTGACCACCCACCTTACTCGCCAGATCTTGCCCCTTCTGATTATTATCTGTTTCCAAAACTCAAAACAGCACTGAAAGGATAAAATTTCACAGTGATGAAGAGGTGATAACAGCTGCGGAACAGTTTTTTGCAGACCTTGAGGTTTTTTTTTTTTTTTTTTTTTTTTTTTTTTTTTTTTTTTGAGAGGTTGGAAAAGTTGCAGCATCGAAGTGTCAAGTGTGTTGACCTTCGAGGGGACTATCTTGAATAGCCTAACACTTTCATGCCTGCAGCTCAAGTCCTTCTGGGTCGGGCCGAGAACTTATCAGCCCACCCTCGTAAATATTTCGCTCTAAATCGATATTGGAGGTGATTTTGTACAGCTACTTTTGCAGTGGCCAACCCGACGTCCAGATTTAACGTCGTAACGCTTTGAGGAGTAGAAAGGATTCATCGAAGTTCGCACCCGTTATGATCATTGACAACCTCAAAGCAGTTGTTCGGGATCTCCATCACGCTTGCAGTGTTACTCAGCGGTGCAAATCTGTCTTCAACACTGGGATGGGGGTGAGGGGACAAGTAAGGCCGTTTCCTTTTTACTTCTTCTTCTTTTTGTTAAGCGATGCTCAAAATAATTGTGAAGTTGAAAAACAATTCTGTGAAGGATCAGAGAGCAGTGTTGCCTTCAACATTGGGAGGCGGGCATATTTGAGGCTTATTCTGCAGGGGACATAATTTCATCTCACTTTCCTTTGTGGCAATCGGACACAAATCATCACATTCCCCTTCCAAAAAAACACATTTCAAATTGGATTATTGCGGGGACAGTTCCCCCAGTTCCAAGGTTGGAGGGGACATGTTCCCCTCATCCCCCCGGGATTTGTGCCAGTGGTGTTACCAATAACTGCACATTTGATGAGGAGGCGCATAATCTTGTGGTATTAAAATCACAGTGTACATACACTCAGGGGGTCTGGAATAAATGTTATCAATACGTATTGTCCATAGCAAAATCTAATCAAATGTGTCATTATTGTTACACAATAATTATCCTTATCTTCCATGAATTCGAATAGGAAAATTTTCACTCGCAAGATATAGCCTAGTTGTGTGGTCGCTACGTACACGAATTATTACAATATTACGTTTTTTGTCACGTGTCACAAATATACTGCAAGGACTAAGGTCTCTTTTTTTTATAACCTTTGGTGCATTTGCACTCCTTGATAACAGTCATACTCCTACCTAATTTAAATTTCTCGTGCCATTAAGTTATACTGTGAATCAGTATCGTTTTAGTGAAGTTTGGATCTGAAATTCGCAGCTGGCAAATATGATGCTTTCTTGTATATTTTACGATAGTAAAGTTCGAAGTACAAGTACTGTTGTTATTCACTCAAGTGTAATAATAATTATTCCAGCTAATCTACTGAAACAGCTGGTTATCTTTTCTTTAAGTGAAACGTTGCTTCCTGGTACGCCCATTTTAAAAAATAATAATAAAAAAAAAACAGTCACGTGTTTCACAATGCATTCTTCCAAAGATAAGTTACATTCAGATATTCGCGTGATTTTTCAGTTACCAAATTTGAGCTAATAAAGCAAAACTGAAAGTTACAAGAGCTTCATCCAAACACTTTTTTGTGTGTGTATTTTTACGATGACGCATTTCAACAATAAAGACCAATTGTTATTTGTTGAAGTTTGATGCCTCGTTTCAGCACAGAGTCTATATGAGACGTGGACTTACAGTTTGAGATGGAATGCAAATCACTGTAATCAGTTAAATTTTTTTAAAAATATTTTTGCATCAGAAATCGAACCCAGGACGACGAGCATCAAAGATATAACACTAGCCTCTAGATCATCGAAGAGGTTTAAAAGACCCTCTGCTCTAAGTTAATTAGTCATATGTGATTAACTTAGTCAACTATTACGTACAAACCAGGCAGTGGCGGATCTAGGCCAGGACCGGGGGGCCTAGGTCCCCCAGTTTTTTAGTGACAAAATAATTCAAGCTATTATTTATATATTTTTAAAAGTTTATATATACTTATCATAGTCTGGATACTGGCTGCCCCCTCCCCTCAGTCATTACTTTCTAGATCCGCCACTGTAATCGGGGCTCCTAAATACACTTCTGATAACCATGCGTTAGTAAAATCCTTAATATGGCGCTAATCATACATCAAAATGACTCTGCACAAGGCCCTATAAATACAATATATATAATCAAATCTCTTATAGAAAAACGTTTTTGAAAATAAAATTAAATGAATTCTTCCCACGGTTAAGGTCTTTATATACCCACTAAAGGGAATAAGAGAATGATTATAAAAGAATTGGGGGAATTCAAATGTGGGAGAAAATAGTATAAGCCTGAAAAAACACGAACACAGTATTGTTCACCAGAAACTAACTTGACTTGGGTTCGAACCAGAAGTATGTGAGTTCTCTATCACTGTTCCATCGTGCCACCCATGTTTTTGAATGTTTGATACCTTAAACATAATATTTAAATTTGTGAAACAAACGCTCTCACCATTAACAAAAAAAAAAAAAAAAAAAAAAAAAATCCTTCGGCTCAACCAAGTTTGTGAAAACGAAAGAAAGAGTTTTATGAGAAGGATAAGTAAATTTGTACGATAATATGCATTCCGCTGAACATTTTCTTATGTATCACGATATAGTGTTTACCGGGTGTTTTATTTCTGAGGGAATAATATTAACAAAGATTAACCAATAGTATACATATTAAAATGTACTATTCTTGATTTAATGCTGCAATTTATCATTTGCACACTCTTCATAAATTTTAGACGAGGATGATTTACGCAATATAAATCTTTCACTTGAATAAGCTCCGGTTAGTCAATGGAGGTTGAGCATTCGGTTTGCTTGGGTTTTCCCTGGCTAATTAGGATTGCTTTCATTTCATCATTCTTGCTCTGTCTGAATGCTCTAGTCAGAGACAGATCCAAGAGCAATTACCTAACATAGCTAGTGGGGCCTCTAAGCCGAGTAGCAGCAGATGAATAGAGCAAGTTTCTTTCTTCTACGTAAAGATGTAGTGGATATTTACAGTTGTAATAGTCCAGGGCGCAAAATTTCAAAGTCAAACGCACTCGCCAAACCAAAAATGATGGTCGTTAGAGTCTTTCACGTACAAATTATGAGAGGTTGCCCCCCGCCTTTGGTTTGACAACGTAAGATTATTACATCAGGGCATAAAATTTCAAAACCAGGCAATTAAAGCCTGTGACAAACATCTTGGCATTTCAACTAAACGAATAAAACGCAAACTCTGGCGCGGCGTTGCCAAGTGGTAAAGGGTGTGTGTCTATGGCTAAGCAGACAAACTACAGCGCGATCAGATGACAGGGGATAGACGTGGATATGTACAAAATAAACGTGGCAATACCGCTGGCCTCTCATTTGCTAACAACATTTAAAGGGAACTTGGAGCGCCGCCTTCAAATGCCAAGATGTTTGTCACTCTGTTTAGGTTCAGGATAATCAATTTTGAATTAGACAATTCATATCAGTGACAATTATTTTCTCACTCAGTCACAACTATTTTCGTGCGAAACAGAAACTGCGCAGCTCTGCGAGTTTATGCAGAACCATTTTGGTCGCTAACTCTGAATTTCTAGTCGCAAATGGCGACCTGCCAACCGGAAAGTTTGCGCCCTGTAATAGTCAGTA
Source organism: Thermobia domestica (assembly GCF_964235325.1). Taxonomy (NCBI): domain Eukaryota; kingdom Metazoa; phylum Arthropoda; class Insecta; order Zygentoma; family Lepismatidae; genus Thermobia; species Thermobia domestica. Next base: position 22,893,862 of record NC_137461.1, read on the forward strand.
TCAAGTTTCTTTCCCATTATACTAATACTACTACCAATACTTGACATCACTGAAATGAGAGCCGCCGGAGAAATCTTGAGGGAGAGCTGTGAAGAATATAGAACTAAAATAAATGTTAGAAAGACGAAAGCCATTGTGCCTGACACGAAGCAGTCGTTGTCAAATATAGAAGTGGGAGGAGAGAAAATAGAATAGGTGAGTAGTTTTCAATACTTGGGTAGTATTATTAGTGATGATATGAAGTGTGAGCGTGAAATAAAAGCAAGGACAGGAATGGCGAAACAAGTCTTTGGGAGGAAGAAAAGTCTATTTTATAGAACCTTGAATAAAGAGTTGAGAAAAACTAATAAAATACTTTGTATGGAATATAGTATTGTACTGTATGGGGCAGAAATATGGACACTACCCCCCCAAAAAAAATAATAATCAAAAACGACTAGAAGCATTCAAAATGTAGGTGTGGAGAAGAATGGAGAGAATTAGTTGGGTCGAACGGAAAACGATTGAGAGGAACTTAGAAATGGTGGGGGAGAAAAGAACAGTTTTAGATATTATTAAGAAGAGGAACAGAACTTGGTTGAGACATTGAGTAAGAAGGAAATGTATCATGAGGGACGTGATAGTGGGAATGGTGGCAAGGAAGAGAGTGAAAGCTAAAATTGATGGGCGATATCAAAACAGAGAAATCGTAGGTGAAGACGAAGAGGGTACTGAAGATCATGGAACATGGAAGCTTCTCAGTTACGGCAAGTGACCTGCCAATAATGGCAGAATACCTATGATGATGGGACCTGCGTCGGTAGTGTATTGTAATCTTGCTTTCCAAGGGCGAAATAGAATGGTAGGGTTTTCAGTGATGGGCGTGCTAGCCTTTAGTGTGAGATATGATTTTGAATAACGGTCTATGCACCCGTCAACTGTATCGGGTTTAGCCATGTTATCGGAGCCCATATTAATACAGGGTGTCCAACATACAATGCAACCCGGAGTTTGGGATAGTAGAGCTTTTGAACCTTAAGTGATACAAGAATAATGGTTATACCAATATGAAGCCTTTTTCATGGATATTATTTTAATCTAGGAAGCAACGATTGAAGTACACTAGGAACCACACAGTCTTGCCAGATGTAACTGAAGGTGTAAATATATATTGTTTTTAAACATGTAAATTGACTCATAACTTATACGTATGGATGTTCTGTCGTTAATTTTCAGTTTGTTTAGTTGGAGTGGCTTGGAAACTATGGAGCAGAAAAAAGAATTTTTCACTCTAGGCCTACTATGTATTACCGAAACTTTTATCATACGCGGGTTAGAAGCGGAGGTAAGGGACTTAGGCACATAGTAAGTATAAACAATTAATATGCCTGTAACTTTTCCCCAAAAGTGCGTATCGTAAAACTAACTTTACCATTGTTTTCCTGATTAAATTTTAGGCCGAAATTATGTATCATATTACTCTATTCCCGTTTAAAGCACTTGACCTTAATTCAAAATGGCGAATTTCAAGATGGCTGCCGTCAAGGTCATACCTACTGTACGAATTCACCCTAGGCCTTATATGTATCCGCATGGTTGTTCTTCACTTTTTTCATTAACACTCCATAAGGGGCTTCTACAGTAATCTCCAATAACCACATCACAACTCTTAAAAATTATTTTTAAAAAATTAGAAAACATGCACCATGGCAAAAAATTTATTTCATGATAAATAATGGATACATGCCCCCTATCAAAAAAAGAAAAGAAAAGAAAAGAAAGAAATCGGAGCCGGACACTTGGGGGATGTCCCTTGTTAGTTGAGGAAACTTTTGCGAATATGCTGTCTTATATAAAAATTCGGTTCTTAATACGGGGCATCTTGAGTAACAAGCTTCGGGTCTTAACTTAAAGGGAATGTATTGACTTTTATCTAAATATTTCACTCCATTACATTAATTGAATTCGTAATTATTAATCAAATAATTAATTCACGCTGTGTGCAATAAATATGCTACTCACAACGTACAATTTTAAAACAATTACAAATATATATGGCTTCTTAGTCGTAACCCGAAACTAATTAACAGTGTTGGGCAAATTTCAATTGAATTAACAATTAACAATTAATCTGTAAATTTAATTGTTAATTGCAATTAACAATTGAAATAAGTAATGGTTAATTGTTAATTGCAGTTGGCCATTGAAAAAGGAGAATCAATTGCAATTGATCAATTGATTGAAAGTAATTGCAGTGGAAAGTAATTGCAATTGAATTCTGTAATTCAATTGCAATTGAAATTAATTGGCAATTGATTCAATTGCAATTGATTTCCACAGCAATTACTTTCAATTGATTGATCAATTGCAATTGATTTTCACTGATTAATTTTCAACACTGTAGTTCAGAGAGGGCGTGGGGCTCATCACCCATCGTGACCCACGACCCACCGTGACCCACTCTGACCCACCACCCATCATAAACCACTCTTACCCACTGTGACCCACAGACCCACCAAAACCCATTGTCATCAACTCTGACCCATGATTCAAGCCCTCTTCTCTACTGACTAAAGAGTTTAAACTTGTAATAAAACAAGCCTATAAAATTATCACTCATCGGAGTTTGAATTTCTACGATCAATCGCTCAAGCACCGCACTAATACAATAACGGCGGATCTGACCTTTCTAACATAAATAAAATAGAGTTTGTTCGTGTGTCTGTCTGTCTATCTTTGTGCGGCCTGTGGACGAGACGAGTGGATCGAAACTTTTCAAAATTTGGTCACGGGTAGCTTGGTCTAGGCAAGACAAGAACAAGACAAGAATTTTTTTTAAATTCCTTACTAGGGGGTCTCTAGGGGACGTTTACCGGGACCGGCCTGGGGACCAGAAAAGTCGACCGAGAGTTACCAAATTTTGGTCAAAGATATCTTGGTCAAGGTCCCACACCAAGGCAAAGCGTTTTCAACAAAATTCGAACCAGGGGGTCTCAAGGGGGCGTTTACCGGGACATGTAAAAGTAGAACGATATCAGTGTCGATTTCATAGTTTTCGCGGTCGCTGAGATCAATGGTGAAACTCCGATCGCATTAACTTCTAAATTCACCGTATTCGGCTGCGGGCCGTGGGTCAACGGGGGGAAGGGGGGGATAACGAAACGTAAAGTAATCCAAAATGACCGATATTAGTGTCAAATCCATGGTTTTCGCGGTTGCTGATATCAATGGCGACACTACCATTAGCGATGACTTTCAAATTCATCCACCGTTGTATGGGGGCCTTGGGTCACCAGAGGGGGGAATTCCGAGACATGTAAAAATAATCGAAAATGACCGATATTAATGTCAAATCCATAGTTTTCGGGATAGCTGAGCTCAATGGTGAAACTCAAGATCGCGTTTACTTTCATATTTAGCCCCCATCAGCTAAGAAAGGGGGCATTATAAAGGGGATCACGAGACATGTAAAAATAATCTACAATGACCGATGTCAAATCCGTAGTTTTCGCGGTGGCTGAGATCAATGATGATACTTTCATTAGCGATGATTTTCAAATTTAGCCACCTTTGTATGCGGGCCGGGAGTCACCGGGGGTGGGGAATTGCGAGACATGTAAAAATAATGGAAAGTGACCAATATTAGTGTCAAATCCATAGTTTTCGCTGTCGCTGAGATGAATGGTGATACTTCCACAGGCGTTGACTTCCAAATACAGCCCCCATCGGCTGTGGGCCAGAGGCATTGTTTTTTTCAAAATTGGAAACAGAGGATTATAGGGACTTTTACCGGCATATGTAAAAAGTAGTAGAAAATGGCAGATGTTAGTGTCACATTCATAGTTTTCGCGGTATTGGTTGGGGGTTGGTGGGTTCCAGAGGAGATTTTTTCACAATACGAACCAAGGGGGTCTCAGGGTGGTTCACCGGGACACGTAGAAGTAGTAGAATTTGTGTCGAATCCATATTTATTGGGGTTGCTCAGACGTATAGTGACACCCCCGATAGTGTATACGTTCAATTTCAGCCCCCATCGGCCTTCCCAATGAAAACACATGTACGTTGTTGGATATATATTCACACAAAATATATCCAATTTTAGAAATGTTTTTTAATTGTTCTCCCGTTGTTCAGTTCGTTTACATTGATATTTTATCTGATCCATGCGAAGAACGGGCATAACAGCTAGTACGAAATGGTAAAGTGTTTGTTATGGAACAAATTACAATGAATTCAATTATATAGATAATAATTATAATTAATAATTATTTCCTTGTTGAATTATAGATACTTTTCAGTGGAAAACTGAATAAAATTTAAAAGTCCCGAATCAACGTAAAGTAGACCAACGTAAAGGAAAAATGTATAAAATTTTCCATATAATTAAGCTTACAAACTTAAAGGAAATTTAGCTTAATTACATGGAATTTTTTTGTGTCGTTTTGTGCGCCTATTTCCTCGTTTTCTGCGTCACCGGAAATGGGTCAATGTTATCCTACAAATATGGCGGAACAAGTTAATGCTGGTGCGTCAGGAACGATTTCGAGGTCGTTTCCTTCACATCATCTTGTGCGTGTTTTCTACCGTTTTGTAAGCCTATTTCCACGTTTTGTGAATCAATGGTAGTGGGTCAAAATGGGCATTCAAAGTGGGAAAAAAATGATCCACTCTCCCACCAGTATCGAATTTCAAGGTCGCTTTTTCGCATTGTTTAGTGCATGTTTTTACCGTTTCTGCGCATATTTTCACGTTTTGTAGGCCAACGAAAGTGGGTCAAAGACTACCTACAAATATGGCAGAAAAAGACATATTCATTCCCCTTTCAAGGTCCATTTTGACCCTCTCCCACTGATGCACAAAGCGACACAAATCATGCATAAAAAATGTGAAGAAAACGACCTCGACATTCGATGGTGACGGAACAGCATTATGTTATTCCGCTATACTTGTAGGCCCTTTTGACCCATTTTCGTTGTCGCACTAAAGTGGAAATAGGAGCACAAAACAGTACAAAGCAGGCACTATACGATGCGAAAGAAACGACCTCCAAATTCGATAGTGGCGGAACAATGGCTCTATTTCCACACACATTGATGGACCATTTTGACGCATTTCTGGTGATGCTCAAAACGTGGAAGTAGGCGAACAGAACGGTACAAAATACACACTAAACGATGCGAAAGAACCAACCCCGAAATTCGATAGTGGCGGAACAGTGAGCCATTTAACTCCCACTTTAAAGCCCCGTTTAACTCACCTCGGGTGATGCACAAGACGAGAAATAGGCGCAGAAAACTTAAAAAAGGGGCACTAAACGATGCGAAAGTAACGATCTAGAAATTCGATAGTGTCGGAACAGTGGGTCATTTTCGTCACACCTTGGAGGCTCATCTTGACACACTTCTGGTGACGAACAAAACGTGGAAATAGGGGCACAAAACGTAACAAAACAGGCACTAGTCAATGCGAAAGGAAGGACCTCGAAATTCGGTAGTGGCGGAGGAGTGAGTCATTTTCGTCACACTTTGGAGGCCCCTTTTGACACACTTCTGGTGACGCGCAAAACGTGGAAATAATAGCACGAAACGGCACGAAACATTCACTAGTCGATGCGAAAGGAAGAACCTCAAAATTCGGTAGTGGCGGAGCAGTGGGTCAATTTCGTCCCACCTTTGAAACCCATTTTGACCGTCTTCCAGTGACGCACAAAACGTCGAAATAGACGCACAAAAGGGTACGCGATGTGAAATTAACGACCTCGAGATTTAATAGTGGCGGAACTCTTGGTCATTTTCGTCCCACCTTGGGGACTCATTTTAACCCACTTCCCATGACGCACAAAACGGCACAAAACGATGTGAAGGAAACGACTCGAAATTCATTGGTGGCGGAAGAGCAATAATTTGTTCCACCATATTTGTAGGCCCATTTTGACCCACTTCCGGTGATGCACAAAATGTGGGAATAGGCGCACAAAGCGACAGAAAACACGCACAAAAGATGCAAAACAAAGTACCTCGAAATTCGTTGGTGGTGGAACAAGTTAATGATTCCGTGAGCACCAATATAAGTATATACTGTAGTTCTTACCAGGGGGTCAGTGGTAATGGTAGAGCGTTCACCTCCGGTGCTTGAGGTCTCTGGTTCGATCCCAGCTCGCGCAGTTTGGACTTTGTGGTGGACAAACACCGTGCTCGTGGATTTTCTCGGGGTTATCCCGTTTCCTCCCACTTTCTTCATTTCATTCATTTCCCATCATAACCGTCTCCTTTAGCCTAACCGGCATAATCGTGGGACGTAAAACTAAAGATTTCATATAATTTTTTGTAGTTCTTACCATCAAGGCTGAGAACTGCACGGTCCAATTTTTTAGCCAAAGTAGAAGCCCAACCGGAATAGTGATGATGTCAACCGGCCCGGCTCGGTTCAACTGAGCGTACAGCTTGAGCTGGCTTGGTTGGGATTACCCATCGACTGGGCTCTATTAAAAAAAAATGAAATCTTTGAGTTTTACATCCCACGGTTATGCCGGTTAGGCTAAAGGAGACGGTGATTATGAGAAATGAATGAAATGGTGGAATAAAGAAAGTGGGAGGAAACGGGAGAACCCCGAGAAAAACCTCGCAGACGGTGTTTGTCCACCACAAAGTTCACTTGGCGGGGGCTGGGATCGAACCGGGACCCCAAGCACCAGAGGTGAACGCTCTACCACTGAGCCACCGCTTCCCCATGGGCTCAATTGAGCCAATGGCTTGAATCGGCTCGGTAAAGACGAGTTATCGACTTGGTTCGATTGAAGCCAATGGCTCGAACCAGCTCCGTTGAAACGAGTGCATAGGCTGGGTTCGAGTTAGCTACACTAAGCTAATGGCTCGAACCGGCTCGGTTGGGGTAAGCAATCAGCTCGGTTCGGTTCGGCTCGTGTGAGCCTTCGGCTCGACTTGCTCGGTTGGATGAGCTGTTGGCTCGGCTCACTTCTCGGTTCGGCTCGATAAGTGAATGAGCTGTGAGCGAGCCGCTTGAGTCGTTGACAACCCTAAACCCGGGTCGAGCAGTTTTAAACATGTTTGGCTGGAGTCCCATAACTTCTAACAATTTTTGGCTCGAGCCCGAATACTTGCTCCTCCTGAACTCAAACCAAGAACCTCGTGACCGATGTCCTTGCCTCCTGAAGATTTCTTGACTACTGAGATCGACAGTTAACTAATTTTTAGTATTCCGATACAAACCGCCTATATTCCATGTTTATACATGTACGTACACGGTGTTATAATAATAATTAGTTATAGTAGTAGTAGTAGTATCATTGATAATTATATTGTCTATGTAGGATACTTGAAGATAGTAGTACTTGGAACTACACTAAGGATTTAGCTCGAATTGGCTCGACTCGACTGGAAACTCGATCCGAATTCGAGTCGAGTTGGGGGAAATTTTTCGAGCCGAGATCTCGAGTCGAACTCAAAGATGTCTGCTTCGAGTCGAGTCGAGTTTTCAAGAAAACTCGCTCGAACTCGCTCGTGCTCATTCCTCTTGTAGGCATGACGGGCATATAGAGTTCTTTCGAGGGGGATAGAACCATAAACATAATATATTTAAAAAATACGTAGTTTCACGGCTTTCTTTCCAGGGGAGGAAAGGGATGGTAGGTATCCAGCATTTCTTATAAGTACCTTATTTGAAATATGTAAAACAGTAACAAGTGGACAATACAATATACACACATCTTCTTATCTTCAGTTTTAATTGCTTATTTCAATTGCAATTAACAATTACAATTAACAATTACAAGTTTCAATTGTCAATTGCAATTAACAATTGAATGTTTCAATTGCACCCTTTGCAATTGACAATTAACAATTAAAAGTTTCAATTGCCTGGTGACCAATTAACAATTAACAATTGACGAAAATTTAATTGCAAATTTTATGATTGAATTCAATTGCAATTGAAATTAATTGTCAATTACAAATTGAAATCAATTGCAATTGAAATCAATTGCAATTGATTTTCAGAGCAATTACTTTCAATTGATTGATCAATTGCAATTGATTTCAATTGATTTTGCCCAACACTGCTAATTAACTGTTTATAAGAAAATGTTGAAAATGATTTTCAAAGTATTTAATTAGCTGCCATGTAATTACAACTATAATTACATCATTTGGGTCTTTGTACCATGCGTAATGAAGTCATATGTAGTTTGGTACTTAATATAGCACAGAAACCTCTCTCTCTACTAAATCTAGTAGGTTTAATTCTGGTGACTGTGCTAGCCAGGGTCGTGTCCTGTTTCGCTGAGTAAGTGGACTTTTGTTTCACAGTTGTCACCGAATGTCTGAACTACTGTTCAAATTGCTATTAGACTGACATTTTTTTTAAGTTAATCATCAGCCACATTGTTATTCCCTGCTGGAGCGTATTTCTCAAAGCTCTATTCATGACCTTCAGCAGTGTTCCATCAATATCTTTGCATAATTTTCACCTATTCATGGAATGTTCTTCGCAGAAGATATGACGTGATTAGTGACACCATTCATGGCTGAAGCCCTCTATGCCATCAAAGTGAGATTTATTGTAGACGTGTGCTTTAACATATTAAATTCTTAACACAAGTCTTTACAATCCCCCCACACACACACACACACAAAAGTCTAATGAGGCAATGTCAGGTAACCGTGCTGCCAATAGCGTATTGGCTAAGATCTGTTTGAAAACACAGTGACGTGTAGGGGTTCATTTCTGAGAGCAACAAGTCTTGAAATATGGTTTTCACAATTCGTAAAATATCATGAAGCAGAAACAATAGGATGATAAAGTCATTTCTAAATACTAATACTAATACCTCTAATTTGTCATGATTTTATGGTATAGATGCAATTTCAAATTGTTTAATTTTAAAAAAAAATCACACTTGTATTGCAAGACTAGTTGTTTTGAAAAATAGTTTGCAGCAAGGAATAACACTGTGACTGGTGAATAACTTTTAAAAAAGTGTCAGCCAGATAGCAATTTTAGCAATGCTTCACACATTCTTTAAGAACCTTGAAACAAAAGCCCACTTACTCAGTCAACGAAACAGACGCAGTCGTGGCCAGTACAGTCACCGAAATTAAACCCACTAGATTTAGAAAAGTAGGAATTTCTGTGCTTAATTAAGTAACATGCTATCAAATGATATCCAAATCACTCAAAGCGTTTCCCGATGGTCTAGTGGGTAGCATGCGCGTGTTTGGTGTACACTGTCCCGTACAGTCTTTCTTCCTGACATACTGTGCCCTCCCGTAGCTAAGAATAATTAAATTACAATTCCATGTCACTTGTTCAGGGCAGATCCTTCAGCAAATATTGTCCCAGTGCAGCCCCTTCACATTTTAATTTTGTAACCGAAGAAAATTTTCCGAAAGAAAGCCTGGTCCCGGGTTGGATTCCCAGTGCGAGAGCGTAGAAAGTTTAACTCATGACGGTGGTTCGGATTCCGCTTTAAACTATAAGCCCACTTTTCCATGAGCCCACAGTCTCGAAAGTTGAAAGAGTATTTAAAATCAAACCCAACTGCTCAGTTATGCCAACGTTTTCTTAACGAAAATAGTTATTTATTTTCGGGACCCCTACATTTGTTCAGTGATGCTGCAAAATTAATTTTTTTTTCTAACTTGTGCAAATTTTGAAAACTCTTTACAAATATTAATTTGAAATTAGGATAAATAGAGGGGTTTCTTCAAAAGAAAGAGGAATTGTGCGATAGAGGTCTGCACGAGCCGGAATTTTTAGCCTGAGCCCGGCCTGGCCCGTAAATTTACAATGTGTGGCCCGGCCCGAGTCCGAAATATGTGTTAGCATCTAGGCTCGAGCCCGGCCCGAGCTCGTGTGATAATCAAATGAGCCCGAAATAAACCCAGAGTTACAAAAAACTTAATAATTAACGCAAAATTGTATTTTTACATATTTACAGCAATTAAAGGTTTAATATTGCAATTGTGCTTTAAAAGTTCTCTAGAAAGGGCTGTGCAATATAGATCGTTGTACAGTATATTTATAAAGTTAGGCCCGAAAAGGTCCGAGAAATAAGGTTGTATATTTAAAAATTTACAGCCCGGGCCCGAAGTGATATAAGCTTTGTAGGCCCGAACCCGTGCAGACCTCTATTATGCGATCAGATGTAGCCCAATGGCGGATAGGGATGCGCACGAGACAAGTTTTGTGGCTGTCTCGTCTCGAAAATGTGCTGTAAAAGTGATGTCTCGACTCGAAAAATGTATATTTCTCTATTGGAAGAGACGTGTCTCGACTCGAATTTTGTCAGGAAAATCCTGTCTCGACTCGTCTCGTGCGCATCCCTAATGGCGGATCTAGCCTGGGGCTCGGGAGCCTAGGTCCCCAGTATTTTGAGCGACAAAAATAATTTAAGCTATTATTTATATATATTTTTTAAAAAAATATAGTAAACTCATGATATACCTATGATAGTCTGGGTTCTGACTGTTCCTTAGTTTTTGCCTTCCAGATCCGCTACTGATGCAACCATGATCAACTCTGCCTATGCAGCGTAACATCTCTCATTTTAGTAACATGATCTACGGCAGAAACTATACGAAAATATGTTGTTCTTTTTCTCAATCTACAGTAGAGACCTGCACGGGCTGAATTTTTCGGCCCGGGCCCGATAAATTTTAAAAGTTTTTGGCCTTACTCCGACCCGATAATTAAAAAAAAAAATAGCTTGAGCCTCATCTTTCTCAAAATTTAGTATTAAACTTGACCTAACCCTCAGAAACATTTTCTAAACTCTGGTTCACAACCTGACGCTTGCCTCCCGAATGGTACCATTGCCTCCTAGAACTTTGCCTGTCATCGAGAGAACAGGAAGTCCATTTCCTGTAACAAAAATCTAACTTAATTGATTTTTAGCATAAAGTGAAGATGGCAATATTGTTTAGCGACAGGCAAAACTTTCCCACCCCTTCTTGTCATATTTTGGGTTCAGTGAAAGTCAAGGTCAGAGCTCAATTTACCGCGCAATACTTGCAATCCTCTATAGTGAAAGTGGAGCCGTTAAGCAACACAAACTGTAAGTAGCTATTGCATTCTTTGTAACATTTTTCACGGGCACACTTCTTCAACGTTTGGCTTTATTCCAATTATCGTTTAACGAAAGTTAATAATTATTAAAGAATTGCAATTAATCGGCCCCAGTTCGGCCCGACCTGAAGAGAAATCAATGTCGGCTCGCCCAAGTCCGGCCCGTGCAGGTCTCTAATCTACCGGTGGATTATTTCAATACTTTGCTTCGAGTCCGCGAGAGGTGTAGATTGAGAACCCAGACATCGCTTCAACGAAATAGCGAGACGTACTGATACACCATGAACAAACATGTCAGTAAGAAGCAACAGGATGAAACCGCAACAAAATAGTTAGAAAAATGAAACAAAAAGTTAAGTAATAATAATAACAATAGACGCAACAACACTGTGCTTATTGTCCCATACTGACAGTTCAAGGTCAATACTGTATGGAAACGCTACGTCATTATGATGTCATTAAAAATGCAAGTAAAAAATTTTAGTAAAAGAAAAAGAAACCACAATCAGAAGCATGAAACTCATTTGTCATTTCACACTAAGCAGTATGACTTAATGACCAGGAAAAAAATTTACTCTCTCTCTCTCTTTCAAAGAATGATAGAAGTCAAGGAATGAGATCGTACGTTGCTAACTGGATCAATTTTGCTTGTGCTAACTTAAATATTAAGCTCTGAATGTTGCCTATGTGCAAAATTCACTCTAGAATTGTTAGTTGGATTATTAGAATTTTAGTGTCCATTCCAATACACAGGCTATGTAAGAAGTGAAGCTACATCTTAACGTGGAATTCAAATCATACGAACTCCCGATAGCCATGGAGTCAAACCCAGCTCTCCGATACCAAAGACGCATACGCTAACTATAAGCCATGAGTAATTAAAATAAAATCATTAGAATTTTGAGTACGTCGCATGTTGTTTAAATACTTTTTAAAAAACGAGACATAACATCTCCAGTCTGGTCTGGGGGCACGGCGGTTTAGTGGCTGAGCGCTTACCTCTGCTTCATGGGAGACCCGACCAAGTAAGCTTGTGGTGGACAACGTGTCAATGGATTTTCTCGGAGTACTCCCGTTTCCTCCCACTTTCGCGTTCCACCAACTCTTCCATCATCATTCATTTGCTTTAATCATCGTCTCCCTTAGCCACGGGTGGGCATGTTAGATTCCATTTTTTTTTTCACTTGAACACCCGTCTGGAGTCAAACCCAGCTTTCCCACACCTAAGACGCGTATGCTAACCATAAGTCAGGAGCTCAAAAGCTCATGAGAATTTTGAGTACGTCGCATATTGTTTAGACTAAATATTTTTAAAGAGACGAGACATAACCTCTCCAACTTTTCTGGATCTACTGTTATTATAACAAGAGTGTGGTCAACAAACTTGATAATCCTCATGGCAATTTTGTAAATACATTTTTGCACTTTCTTAAGAATAATTGAATCATCGTATTAGTTACTAACTATTTAAGCATATTAAAAATCATTTAATGTTCCACGATCATGCCCGTTAGGTTAAGGGAGACGGGTGATTAAGGCATGTAAATAATGACGAAGTAATTGGTGGAGGAAACAGAAGTACTTCTAGAAAACCCACAGACACGAAGTTGTCTACCACAAATTTATTACTTGTCCGGGAATCGAACCAAGAACCCTACGCAACAGAGGTAAGCGTTTTACCACTGAGCCACCGCGATGTCATACAAGCAAAGAAAATCGACAACAGTTTTGAAAAGTTCGTACAAATACGCCATTTTAAGCAATATAGCGAATTTTTATTTATTTTTTCATATTTCCGGAATGGTTTGAGATATCAAATCGTTGTAAACGGTATTATGATTTTTATATCTATACAACGCTATCTATGTAATTGAAAGTGATATTTGTCTAAGCATTTCTTTAAAATAAAGTCCTTTGAAGAAAGTTAAATTTTCAGTTCTCTGTAACTTCGTTTCTATTTGTTTGAAATATCCCATATGATAATCATAGTATTTAGACACAAAGGTACTTCGGATATATATTGCCTCTTTTGTCTCATTTGCGTTATTTCTGTTGTGGAAGCATCCAAAATGTAATTGTTTTTTGTGTTTGTATTACTGTAGTGTCCTTAGTTTGCAACACTGTGTAACAAGTGTACTATTGTAAAAATTTTTGTTTAATGTGTAAATTTAAAATATGTAATAACATTACGTAGTGTCATTTGAAAAAATAGAACTATATGTTGGCTTGGCAGCACTGTTAAATTGGTGGTATCACAGAGTATGTCAAACAATGACCCCTCCCGATATTTGCATGGTACAAAATTGCAATATCTTTTGGCCTATTGGTTTAAAAGTTATAAGAGCATATCACTATAAATAGTCTACCCTGTATATATATATATATATATATATATATATATATATATATATATATATATCATGAATCGTGTTGAATTTTGATAAAAGTTAACGTCTTATGATTATGCTAAGAGACTAGGGAAGACAATTGTAATGAGCAAAATGATGGAATGAAGAAAGTGGAGGAAAAGTCCCTACAAAACCCATGCACACGGAGTTTGTCCACCACAAAACAGTACAGTTGAGGCGAGCTAGGATCAAACCAGAAATCCTACGTACCAGAATTGAATGCGTACCACTGAGGTAAATTGGTAGTATAAAAGAAAGAGGCAGAACTAAGACTAAAGGTATTGGGCGCTCTTCCTAAGGTTGGAAGCTAGGGGAAGTTTTTATGGATTCTAGGGACGTCGTTTGCTCGCGCCCAATGCTCCTCGTCTTATTTGTATGTCTTCATTCTACTCCAGAAAATATCTCCTTTCTAAGTCATTTTTTTCCTAAATTTTACCTTATAAAGCAAACATAATAACTTGCAATTAAAAAGAACTGTATAATTGGATTGTAAATTGATGCTAGGGGGACACAAAGATTCAGTGGTAGAGCGATTAACCCTGGTGCTTGAGGTCACTGGTTCGATCTCTGGATAAGTAAGTTTGTGGTGGACAACAACGTATCCCTGAGTGTTTTTTCAGGGTACTCCCGTTTCCTCCCACTTTCCTATTTTTCCACAATCATTCACCTGCTTTACTCATCTCTCTCCTCTTAGCCTAAAAGGCATAATCGTGGGACGTTAAACTGAAAGATGTTTAATTGGTGTTATGTATATTCGTGTTATGTTCTCTTTCTTTCAATAAATTTCTTTTTTACATTTAACAAAAGCGTTTTTTTTTTTTTTTTTTTTTTTTTTTTTTTTTTTTTTACCTTTTGGACTTGACTCAATATCTTTAAGTGTATTGTGGAAGCTAAATCTTTCTTCCTGTTACAAGTTATAAAATACTCCAGCATATTATAGTTAACGGAACTCCTAGTCGTTTACAACCAGCCACACTTCCGCATGGATTTGGCTTCTATAAGCATAAGGAGCTCCAAAACTATTTCTAAATAATTAATTTTATATTATTATTAGGCTATTATTATTATTATTAGACCTATTATTATATTATTATTATTATTATTATTATTATTATTATTATTATTATTATTATTATTATTATTATTATTATTATTATTATTATTATTATTATTGTTACAGTAATAAGATAAGCTAGGGAGAAAATTGTGTGAAACGTGTTCCGGTTTAACCGAATTTTCATTTAACCAAAGCACCACCAGTCCTATTAAATTCAGCTAAACGAGAATCTCTCTCCCTTTTTTTTTTGTTTGTTTGTTTGTTTGTTTAAGTTCACGTACTTCTAAATGAAGGTGACCAAACGTTCCGTTTTAGCCGGGATAGTCCCTTATTTTCAACCGTTGTTTCGTTTTTTTTCTGATTCTCAAACGGGACGCCTAAATGTTCCGTATTTAAGCAAACATGACCCAGGCACCCCGTAATTATTATTCAAAATATAAATGGTCAATGCAAATTCTACACTCTTCCGTACCAACACTCATTGGGAAGGTTCAGCCGTGTCTAGAACTTCTGAATATTCAAATGAGAATTGAGTATTCTGTGGTTCAAGTGGGAATTGAATGGGAATTCTGAGTATTGAAGTAGTTAAAAGTATTTTTGGGTAGTATTTAAGTTAGAAATGCTGTGTTATCATTCTTACTTGTGTATTTTGTAAACTGAAAACACTGCTGAATCCCAAAATGCAATGTGGAAGTCACCCACCCCCCGTCGTCGATTCGTATGCGTCCCGTTTTTAAAAGTAAAAGTTCTGGTCAACTTGTTCTAAATCACACAAAAACAGGTGACTATGTTTCTGCTCCCCATATTTGATTCATTCGTTGACTGGTAACGTTAGTAATTTCTCAGTTTAAACTAGTAAATTCTAATCATTTTTTTTTTAAATTATAATTTTAAGTTTTCGATTTTATGTATGTAACGTTAATCTCGCATGCTCTCAGTTCTTACGAGACCGTGTAGGGCGCAATCTACGATAATTCTTCAGGATAATCTCGATGGTTCGTTTTGGTTCACAATGTATCACATAGATGACGCTAGCATATTCACATAATATATGCAGAACCACCTAGCGACAGTTGAATGAACTTCTCTGTTTCAATCAAATAGTTAACCTTGGGATATGAAGTAAAAATTCTGCCAATAAAAGAAAAGGATACAAACTTTTTATTTCTTTACGTCAATGTGCTTCAATGAATTTGAATCGTCTTCGTATGTTTATAAAGCTTTCTTTGTTACATGTTATTAAAGATTTACGGGTGTGCCGTTCTGTGTTCTAAGAGTACAAACGTACCGGTTGTTCCAAGTGTTTTCTCTCTACAATTATCACAGATTTTAAAAAGTTCTCTCTCGAAGATTGTCAAAGAAATACGTAGTTCTACTTCAATAAAATGAATCCCAAAGCATTATTTAGTAATATTTTCTACTTTTTGCTCGAACACTTCATTCAGTTGAAAATAATTTGGATTTTTATATACAACAGAAGCCAATGGATTTCAGGATTTAGATTTCTGGGCTTTTGGCATCTATGATGCCATGTTAGCCCGTCACGTTTTTGAGGGATGACGTCCCTCGGCGAGCACAGGATTCGGGGAAGGGAAGGAAAGAAGGAAGTGGCCTGGGATTTATATGATAGGTACACGCCGGCATTTGCCAGGTGTGAATGAGGAAAACATTCATGATGGCTGACCTGAAACAGCTTTTTACACTTTTCCGACCCAGTGCCCCCACCGGGAATCGAAAACGAAACCAAGGGAACTTGGGTATATATATCAGTGGCAGCTCGTGCTTTGAATTTTAGGTGGTGCACAATGGATGACCTCTCCATTTTCATTATTATTATTATTATTATTATTATTATTATTATTATTATTATTATTATTATTATTATTATTATTATTATTATTATTATTATTATTATTACTATTAGTAGTAGTAGTAGTAGTAGTAGTAGTAGTAGTAGTAATAATAGTTAGTATAAATCAGGGGCGGATGCAGGACGACTTCTAGGGAGGGCGGTGTGTTGTAATACTGCTACTTAGAGCTACTTTTAAAAGCTCCAAACTCTGCGATGGGTTTTATTTATATATAAAAGTTTCCTCTTCTGTGGGAAGCAATCCCCCCCTGGCTCCGCCACTGGTATAAATAATAATAGCGATTTATTCATGGAATGCTTCAAGCATGCAATGGAGAAGCTCATTTTGTATGCTTTTTGACGTACGGTTCAAAATTGTTGTGCTTTCTAAATGATTCTTGAGAGCGCTGTCAAGTTCTGCACCGAAATTAATTAATGTACGTAATACGCCTCGATTTGAAGAAGAGTCTCTTTTTCATCATGTCCTCTTGAAGCCAATTCGAAGCTGCCACGAAACCAAATGCAATTGATGATTATATTGAGCACGTACCTGTTTTGCGTCACTTTTTGATTGTGATTCTCAATGGACCGCCTATAACACTAGTTAACAAAGGTTTTGTTACATAAAAGGAAATACCTGTTCTTAAAGGAACTTTTTGCGCTGAATTCGAATATGCACTCGGTTTTTCTCCATCACGTACGATTTTCCCGTAACAGAGGGATTTTCGGGAAAATCCCTCAAAATTTTCCCTTTTCGTTTATTTTACACCCCAAGATCTTGTCCCCTTGCATATACTAACATAAAAATTATACCTAAGTATACTTTGATTCATATTTAACAAACCTTCCAAGTTTCGTAATAATCGCTAGAGAAATAAATATGTTTGTATGTATACTGTGTGTACTGTTTATTGCACCTTATAGTAATGCTTTCAGAATTCTTAAGTCAGCGTTTCCCAACCGGTGTGCCGCGGCACACTGGTGTGCCGTGAATGGACCGCTGGTGTGCCGCGAGGAAATCGAAACAAATTATTAATTCTATAGCAATCAAATCGCAAGTCAAAGGAAAATGTATATTTGTATTCACATTATTATGAACCTCTACTTACAATTTTAAGTTTCATACTGTGTTACTTTTCTGTACATTTTTAATGTTGAAAAAAGTATTTGTTATCATTGTTACGACTATTATTGCTTCTTTATTGCTGCAGACTATTTCGTAACTTGAAATTTTAAAATATCATTCAATCCTTTCGACAAAGCAAACATGCATACAAATTACCTACATTTGTGTTTTAAAACTAAAAGAGGTTTGTTTGTTCGTTCGTTATTTAGTGATCTTTCTTCTTAGTGAAAGGTTGGATACAGTTTTCGAAAAAGCAAGCTTAGTTTTAAAAACCTGAGTCCAATATTTCATCGCAATAGTTTTCTATTTTTAAATTAGAATTAAAAATAAGCATAATGATTTACCACGGGGAAGAACCAGTGATTGAGCTTTCTTCTCTGTGAGAAGGATTTCAATAATCACAGAAAAAAAATACCACGGTATTATATATATTTACAAATAATAATAACTATGAGTGTGCCGCGAGAATTCAAGTTACACCCATAGTGTGCCGCAAGTTGAAAAAGGTTGGGAAACGCTGTCTTAAGTTGAGGTAAAACGTTTTGCTTTATTACCACAAACACATATATAAAATATAAAATAATACATTATAATTTACAAGTGTGACAATTTACAATAAACAATAATACAAATGTACCAAAAGGTCATGAAAAGACAATCAAAACTATCACAATATATGAAACTTCCATTGGGTTACAAAAACGTACACTACTTCCTTCTTTTGTAAGAAATGTTGCATTCTCTAACAAGACCCCAACAATAGTCCCCCATCATTGAAGGATCCCATCGTCCCTGGTACCTTTTCTCCATTGCCATTATATCTTGGTGGAATCTTTCCCCCTGTTCGTCGCTGAGAGCACCTAGGTTAGCAGGAAAGAAGCTGAGGTGGGAGTGCAAAAAGTGGATTTTTAAAGACATCCTACAACCCAACTCTTTGTATTTCTGTATCATGTCCTGTACGATTTCTGTGTAACTCTCAGCTTTGTTATTGCCCAGAAAGTTGCGCACACACACTTAAATGCTGTCCAGGCAGCTAGCTCAGCACTGTTTAACTTACTGTCAAAGCTATCATCAAGCATTAATTTCCTAATTTGGGGACCAATAAACACTCGCGCTGAAATCTTAGCATCACTCAGGTTAGGGAACTTATCTCGCAAATACTTGAAACCTTCACCAGATGTGTCCATGGCTTTGACAAAGTTTTTCATAAGTCCTAACTTGATATGAAGTGACGGTAGTAATATCTTATTAGGATCTACCAAAGGAGCGTATTTGACGTTGCATTCTCCAGGTACGTAATTCACTCTAGGTTCCCATTCCTTCACTTCATAATGTTTGTCATCAGCTCGGCTATCCCATAAACATAAAAAACATTGGTACTTCGTGTAACCGCACTGCAGTCCTAATAAAATACCAACTACCTTGAGATCACAACATATTTGCCAACAATGGTCCTTGTAATTTATAAGATTTAGCAAAGTTGACATGGTGTCATAGGATTCCTTAATCTTCAATGAGTGCGCAAGTGGTATAGAAGGTTTTTTTATTTCCATTATGTAAAAGGACAGCTTTAAGGCTGACCTTTGACGCGTAGATAAATAACCTCCATTCTTCTGGAACGTAAGGAATCCCTAGCTCCGCCATCAACCCATTTATATCCGTACATACGCTCACATTATCTTGCATTGAGAAATAGCTTGAAAATTGAACATGCTTTTTCCTGTACACTGATATGTTCGTTTCTGCATCCAATAAGTTCCACTGCTGGAGCCTTGATCCCAGAAGTTCCGCCTCTTGTTTTGTCAGGTGCAAATCACGGACTAGGTCATTAAGTTCACATTGCCGGATGAAATGTGGCTCGCGAACACAGTCAGGGATGAACGTTGCATCCTTGGATGTACATGTTGATGTCGATGGTTCATCAAGGTCATGATTATCATCAGAGTCTTTTGGCCATATCACTTCCCAGTTAGTAGGGGGCTCGGGAAGTGGAAGTTCTTTTGCATTCTGTTACATTTGATAACAAATATTGATAACCATTTCATGAACAAAACGAAAAAACTTGGAGAATTGTATATATATGTATTAAGATATACATATACTGTACGCTTAAAAAAAATATACGTTGGAAGTACATTCTATTTTTATACACGTTTCTAATTTACAGAGAGCAATACAAGTGTGTTGTTGACTATTGTAAATATTCATTTTTATGTCTGTGTTTGTAGTAATAAAGCAAATCGTTTTTACCCCAACTCAGGAGATCTGAAAGCATTACTATCAGGTGCAATAAACAGTGCACACAGTATACATACAAATATATTTATTTCTCTAGAAAGAACAAAGCGATTTTTACGAAACTTTTAGGGTTTATTAAATATAAATCAAGGTATACTTAGGTATAATTTCTATGTTACTATATGTAAGGGGACAGGAGCTAGGGAAATAAAATATCTGAAAAAGGGAAATTTTTGAGGGAATTTCCCGAAAATCCCTCTGTTACGGGAAAACTGTACGTGATGGAGAGAAACCGAGTGCATATTCGAATTCAGCGCAAAAAGTTCCTTTAAGATCAGGTGATTTTTCTCATGTAACAAACAAAAAGTTTAAATTTGTTAACTAGTGTAATCAGCATCTAGTTGAGCAATAATATTCACACTTCCCAACACAGTGAGATTAGAACGTGTCTTATAGGAGCTGACGAATTTTCATGTTTATTTATTTATTTATTTTGTCGTGCAGATGCTGGATATCCGCACCTTTTTCTACTCCATGCATCTTCTCCCGCCCCGTACAATAAACAAGGAAAACAAAACAAAGCATTTTTAATTTCATATTCACATAACCACTTATGCTGTTCGTACAAATTGAGATTAAACTTCCTTGTAAATGTTCGTTTCTGAAATCTAATTACTTGCGTTATATTGAGAGTCGGAATCAGTCTTCCGATGTCTTTGACAAGTAGGTTTGCTTGTGAAGTTCTTTTCGAAAACGGCTAATTCAACAGAGACGTTACAGAATTCATTGCTACAATAGTTCATGTGTATCAGGGACAGAGACGTAATTATGCAATTACAGCAACAATATTCCAATGAACAACAAAGACTGGCACACATACACACACACAAACATACAACACTACAAAGTCCGCTACCCTATTTAAAATCTCACCCCTTCCCAAATTAACGCTCTTTTTCTAAAAATTGCCCTCCAATTTTCTCATTCACCCATACACACATGAAAAGGAAAACATTGTATCAATGCTGCCAAATTTCTACCCCTTCAGATACGAGTGTATTAAATATCGACACCCTCAATTTGTCTTCACTCTTCACAGGGTCGCCTTTGGTATCTCCTTAGCTGCCTTGATCTTACTTGGTTGACAGAACGAATAGTTACGACCACTTGGCAATCTCGCATTTAGGTAAGGCGCAATTTTTTCTCTCTCTCTCTGTGTCGACTTGGTTACGGTACGCAACATTGTCACAAAGGAACAGACTATTCCCCTTCAGGCGAGAACCGTGTCAACCAATATTACAGGGCAAGGGACGGTGGAGAAGTTCCAGTTCCAAAGCGTTATGTTTTGGAAAAGCTGTTTTTGTTTGGTAGATTTGTTTGCAAAAGATCTGCAAGCATATGGAGCCTTATGAGGCAGTGCACGGCGTGATAGCCCCCCTCTTACTGCGCAACCCTCGCAGTGGCCCAGGAGCTGTTAAAGCTGGGGAGTTTGGCAAACTCTCAAGCATAAAGCAACTAGCAAGCCCCGTTTCAATCGCACTTGTTTAAAAAGAGATGATTTTGACAATAAAACGAAAAGTGATTTAGCACAAATAAAAATTGAAAATATTGGAAGGAGGTTTGTACAAACATGCAAACATTAAGAGAAACCGCCGCTGATATATATATTACAGAGAGAGAGAGAGAGAGAGTCAAAATTATGTTACGACTCCAATGGCGTATTATATCACACTTGTGCCATCCAGCAGCTACTATTGTTTATCTCTTCAACTTGACTCGCCACGTTCTTCTTGTTTTTTAGGTTACACAATTAATGAACAACTAACATTGGAGCAAAGAAGAGTTTTAACAAGCGTGATGGAAGTGTATGGTTTGCCGATTGTAGTCCGTCGAATTTTTCGGCAGCGATTTGCACGTGTTCCACCAAGCTGTTCAACAGATCGGCGCATTTATTGTAAGTTTGTGAAAACTGGATCAGTGGCCAACAACTATCGAGGAAATGCAGGGTATGTGAGATATTGACAAATGTTTACATATATTCACAGCTGGCTCTACCATATACGCAACACGTGCATTTGCAAGGGGTGGTAAGTTTCGAGGGGTGGAAAAATCTGACATAACTATATTATTTAAAATTTATATTTCTTGTTAGACTTCATGATGATGGTAGTTGAATTTACTGACTAAGCTTACTTTCTATTTGAATACTACGAGGGCGGGGTGAGAAGTTCTCGGCCCGATCCAGAGATGGCACTCCAATCAACAAAATTTTATTGTTCTTGCCTGGGGACGCTTTTCAGTTGTTCGTATAACAAGTGTCAACTTGTTCTCTCAAGTAGTTTGTGTGCAGGCATTGTTGCAGTTAGACATCTTCCGTGTTGGTTGTGAAAATGGATAAACTTGAATATCGTGCGGTAATCAAATTTTTCGTTTTGCATGGATTAACCCCTACCGAAATTCATCCGAAGTTGACAAAAGTTTACTGGGACTCTGCTCCTTCCATGTCAACCATTTAAAAGTGGGCAGATGAATGTAAACGTGGTCGCACATCCTTCAAAAATGACCCACGTGAAGGAAGGCCGAAAACCGCAACCACAACGGAAACAATCGAAAAAGTGCATGATACGTGTTGGACGACAGGCGAGTGAAGGTGAGTGAGATAGCTAAGGGTGTGGGGATATCGGAGGAACGGGTGCGAAAATCTTGCACAAAGAACTAGGGATATGAAAGCTTTGTGCAAGATGAGAGCCGCATTTGCGGACTGCCGACCAAAAGCAAATGAGAAAACGATTTTCGCAGCAATCTTTGGACCGATTCAAAAGGGATCCGACCGATTTTGTGTGGCGATTTGTGACAATGGATGACACATGGGTTCACCACTACACGCCAGTGGGTGGAAGCCGGTGGTGCACAGAGTTGGCGTGGGTCAATGAAAACTTGACCCACCACCCACAATGACCCACTCTGACCCACGACCCACCATGACCCACCACCCACCGTGACCCACCATGACCCACCACCCACCGTGACCCACCATGACTCACACCCACCGTGACCCACTCTGACCCACCACCCACCATCAACCACTCTCATCCACTGTGACCTACTCTAACTCACCAAAATCTCGTCATCAACTCTTACACATAATCCACGGCCTCTTTTACTGACTAAAGAGTTTACACTTGTAATAAAACAAGACAGTGAAATTGTCACTAATCGGAGTTTGAATATTTACGTATGGGTACGGGTCCCTAGCGCAATGGCGGATCTAGGAAGGCGTCAGGGGCGCCTAGGCCCCCAGTTTTTTGAGTGACAAAAATAATTTAGGATATTATTTATATAACTTTGAAAGTTGATAATAAGCAAGGTATACTTATCATAATCTTGGTTCTGACTGCCCCCCCCCCTCAGTTTTTACCTCCTAGATCCGCCTCTACCATGGCCTCACTAACTTGAACCAACGAAAACTACTAATCACTGCTTATATCCATTAATTCTTCAAGATACACTGAGAAAAATTCGTTATCCGGACAGCGGTATATTGTACAAATACACAGAATTCTCTTGCTTACTACAGAAATCAGTATGGAGCATACGTTATCCATATGCTACATACGCACTGCCCTTAGATGTTACATCATGCCGTTGCAGAGTGTTTGACATCTAACAGTTTTTTTCCGTATATCACATTCATATATTTATGTTACACTCCTCAGCTATATGCTATATAGTCCATTTCTATGAGAGATCCTGACCGCCTATATTGTTTCATACGAAAAGTACGTATAGATGGAACACTTATACGGAAAGTATTATAAAACATCCGTTTTCAGTTATAAGTCTGGTGTAAGTTAAGTTCAAAAACTACAGGAATTACGCATGTAACCTACCTTTTTAAGTACGCTACCTACATTTTTTCTTAGTGTAGCTCACAAGAAATTTATCGAGTTGGAAATTTACACCTGATTGTACAAGAACTTAGTTTTGTAATAGTCTTCCTCATTTCCGAACCAAGAATTTCTTTAAACTAGGGCCCAGATACAACATCCTTCGATCCAGATATACAGTCACTTCAATAAAAGCGACATCTGACTTCTAGTGAACAAACAAACTCGATCCATTAGATCATGTTGAATCATCTGTGCCGACTCTAATGGTGCAATTGGTTTAAATGGATCGGCTCACGACTCGTTCACCACAGAGCCGATCTCAAAAAAATCGTTTGCATGTCATGTCTACTGAGCCGATGGCTCACCTCAAGCGAGCCGGCTCGAGCTGATGGCTCACCAGAGCCGAACCAAACCGAGCTGATGGCTAATCCCAACCGAGCCGGCTCGAGCCATTGGCTCACTTGAGCCAAGTTGGTGGCTCACCTCAACCAAGTCTGCTCGAGCCTTCGCTCAATTGAGTAGAGTCGATGGCTCATCCCAACCAAACCGGCTTAAGCTATCGGTTCAATTGAGCCGTGCCGATGGATCATCCCAACCGAGCCGGATCGAGCTGTTCTCTCAGTTGAACCTAGCTGAGCCTGTTGACATCACTGCCTGGGTTGAGCTTCTGCTTGGGCTCAAAAATTCGACCGTACAAGTCTCAGCCTTGATAGTAAGATCTACACAGTATACATACTTTATTGGTGCTCACAACATTTGAGACTGTCTCGTTATAAAAATCTATTGTCTCGTTATCGAGACGAGACGAGACGCGAACAATGTCCCCTCTCGTGAGCAACATTAAAAGTAATCCACTTTACTACTTATATTTCTCATGGCTTTCGCTTTCCAGTCTAGTCAGGTCATGATTTCAAAACGAGCTGAACGAGCGAGCCGTGTATCAAACTCGACTCGACTCGAAACTCGACCTTAAAACAGTGACTCGACTCGAAACTCGACCTCAAACAGTGACTCGACTTGGAACTCGACTCGAGAAAATTACCTTTGACTCGACTCGTAACTCGACTCGAATTGGTACTCGAAACTTTTTCGTGGTAAATCATCCGCAGCGGAATGATGTTCATCCTTCAGCCAGAAATAAGTAGCTCGTCTACTTTGAACTTGTCTAGCGGTGAGCCATTAACATTGATGAACAACAAGTTAGACAATGTTTGAGCACTTAGTCTATTTCTAATGTTAGTCATCTATAAATTCATAAGGGGAAATCCCCGTTCACACTCACTCGTGGAAATTTGTAATACTCGACAATCTGCTTCCTAGACTTAAATCTGATAACGATTTTTCTTGGTCAGTTTTGAAATACTTCGCAAGAAGTATCACCTCTCTATCACCATTCAACATCTTTTCCATATCGACCATGTCAGTTGGCAATTTCGACTCATGGAGAACAGAAACTTCATCTACGACATCTTCGATAGGAAATCTTGTGCATAAATTATCAATTAAAACCTGATAAACTGATGATTTCCTATTCGTTTATAAATTTAATTTTTTTAATTACACATGAAAGTTTGATGTCATTACCAAGTTCCCTCCCCCCTAGAAGGCAAAAGGAAACGAGGTTTCAGAGAAGTGTTCAGAGGTGTCTGAGAATTTCCTCCTTCTTCCCCTTCAATTACCACACTGCTGTTTATTATGGGCCAAATTACGATGAATTTCAATTAAATTATCATAGTATAATTATTTCCTAGTTTTTTTATAAAAAATAGGAATGGACATATTAAAGTACAAGAAAAATAAGAATACATCAAAATTTACATTTTGGAATAAATTAAAAAAGAAGCTTAGTCTAAAACCTAAGACTGTTTTGATTTAACCAGACTTCACAAACAATTAACAGCAATTTATAAGGAGTACATGATTCTGTATAACAGCTTTTTCAAATAAATGATCTAACATACCAATAGAAATGCAGAAGTTAAATTTTTTAACGGTACATGTTGAACATCTTGTACACGTGTACTATTTTGAGCTTCTCATGTATAATTCTTGACAATTCTCAACCAAACTTACAATACGGTATTTTTTAAAAAATATTTTAGGATTTATTTTAAATAAAAAATTTCATCCATTTTGTGTGTGAATGGGAATGAATTTAAACGGGAATGTGAATGGGAATGAACTTATTGCGTTGCCTCTTTGAATGGCAAGGCTTACCCGTTGGAACAAGAAATGTTTGCTTCTAGAGTCACCTGATTTCTTAATTAAAGCTGACCCCAAATTTGTAAAAAATTTACTTGTTTCTTTACTAAAAACACCCATGGTTTCAGTAGCAAGAGCAATGAAAAAATGATCTTTTAATTTGGAATATTTCAAATGCAAATTTCCTAGTTGAATTAAAGATACTTTTCAGTGGAAAAAGGGATGAAATTTGAAAGTCCCAAATCAAGGTAAGTAGACTAACGTAAAGGAAAAAAGGTGTAAAATTTTCCATATAATTATGCATACAATCCAAACTAAAATTTCCGTGTACTTAAGCTTACAGTATAAATTTTATGTCTATTTTGCTCACAACTTTATGGATTGATTACCCTGTGCTGCAAACATAAGCTTCAGCAATTATTATAGTAGAAAGCAATGGGTATATGAAGCGAAGTATTGTATTTTTGTTTCTGAATTTTTTTCTTAACTAATATCGATCATTTTTGATTATTTTTACAAACCAACTCACTTCCAATTTTCCAAATATAGAAAGAGTCCCCCCCCCCCCATAAAGGAGAATTTTTAAAAATGCTAGGGCAGATTCTGTTTATTTTTAATGAAGTGTTAATACACTGAACTTCAGCTTCGTAAGTTTAATGGCTTGCGAGATACTCATTTTTCCCCCCGCAAAAATTCGGATCCTCACTACCTCTTTGGGATGTGTATTATAGTGAAAGCTATATAACATCCCAGTTTGGATTAAGGCCTAACTATATACCAAAAGTCATTTCATTTGAATTTGTAATTTAGCCGTTATGATCAGGCATACATAGTTACTTTCAATTTTTTAAATAATAATTTATACATTACTGTGATTCAAAAATGTATTTTTCCAGTAGTTAGCTCCTCTAAAAACTGACAGGCCTCGAAAGCCAAGTAGTAGTATAAGTTCTATTGCTATTATTACAATTACAAATATCAAATCCAAAAGTGCCTGAAGTTCTTTTTTCACTTAGATATAGCTTACTCATCTTAGGTAAGTAGACGGAAACAAATGGAAAAGGAAGGGAAATGAAGGTCTTGAAAGTAAAACGAAGACAAATTTACCAGTCTTCAGAAGATACTGTCTACAATGCAGTAAGCAGACCCAGATAGCACGAATACTTGCGGCAAATTTTTGCTTCGTTTAGTGGAGCAAACAATCTGAAAGTTTGCGAAGGCAAAATTTCTTAATATTTATTAAAAGCTTTCAATATGATCTGCAAATTTTCGCTGATTTGTAAAAATAAATTCACCACTGCAATTAACTTGCATCTTTTTTGAAAATATAGCGTTGAAAGTTTGCCGTCGCAAACAGTTTGCAACTCTGTAAAAAACTTGTTCCGAAAAACTTGCTGAAAGCAAATATGTGATGATATTACCGAGTGCACGCGCATCGTACCCAGAATTCACTGCGCTACATCAACTGCGACAAAACAAGCGGGAAGTGAGAATCGAGAAAAACCAATGCACCAGAGAATTCCAGAATAAACTCACTGGTCTCTTATCAGATATTTTTCTTGACCCAGGCAGCCTGACGTTATTTTGTGAATGTGTGTGAGAGATATGATCGTTAAGTAAGTAGATAAATTGCGATATCCTTTGTCTGTGCGTTTATCGTTCGTAAGTTTCTTATCTTTGGCAAGTAGCTAAAGATGTTTAATGCTTGCCACTAAGAAAAGGCGGATCCACATTATAAAAATTTTGATGTTTCATAAAGTTAGGTTTCACTTTATAAATTTGCAGCAAACATTACCTGATACATTTGCAGCAAACATGATCTTGCGATCGTGAAAACACTTTCTGCAATGTTGCTGTAAACTTTTTAATATTTTCACCAAATTTATCAGCTCATTTTCGGAAATTTTGTCAAAGAAAATTTGCACAAAATATTTGCGGCAAAGTCCTGGCAAACTTTCTTGCTGTGCAGTCGCAAACATTTCGTTTGTATTGGCAGATGTTTTCATTTTCTGAGGCAACTTTGCTGCAAACTCAGCCAGCGTCAACTTCGTTATTTGCATTGAACTTTCGGCAAATTTTCTCATTTGAAAAGGCAAGTTTTTTGCAAACTTTTTAGTTTGCCTTTGCAAATTTTTAAACATTTTAAAAAATTTTTCTGTGCTATCTGGGAAGTGAGTCTGTAGGTCCGACTGAGTCGGTGGGTTGCAGTGGGTCATGGTGGATGGTGGGTCACAGTGGGTCACGGTGGGTGGTGGGTCGCAGTGGGTCATGGTGGGTGGTGGGTCGCAGTGGGTCACGGTGGGTGGTGGGTCACAGTGGGTCACATGCTGTTGACCCACGACCCACTGACCCACCCAGAAAACTTGACCCACTTACCCACTGACCCACTCCATCTCTGGTGGTGCAGCGCCGAAGAAAGCGAAGACGATCGTATCGGCCGGAAAAGTCATGGCCAGTGTGTTTTGGGATGCGCAAGGGATCCTGTTAATTGATTACCTTGCAAAAGGGAGAGAAATTCCAGGCGAATATTACTTCAACCTTCTTGACCAGCTAGATGCCAAAATTCGCGAGAAGAGGCCTGGCTTGAAGAAGAAGAAAATAATTTTTCCCAGGACAACGAACCTGTGCACAAGGGTGCGTTGGCGATGGGAAGACTGCGGGATTTGGGGTACGATTTGCTCGGCCATCCCCCATATTCTCCTGATTTGGCACCATCGAACTTCTATCTGTTTCCAAACTTGAAGAAATTTCTTTCTGGGAAGCGCTTCACATCGAATGAAATAGTTGAGAGGGTCGTGGATGACTATTTTCATAACCTTCCAGACTCTCACTTCCGGAAATGAAGTTAATGGAGATAATGTCGAAAAATAAAATCATATTGAACTGAAATTCGCAGTCTTTCATCGTCAGGCCCAGACACTTTCACCCCGCCCTCGTACATTCGTAATTCATGTTTAGGTCACATTAGTTTAAGGTCATATGGCCAGTGATAAAGCAAATGATGAAATTCCAGCATGAATTGTTTGGTTGTTGCCAAATACAAGAACTCAATTCTCGAACAGTAGCAAACATGTGTTCCATATAGTTAGTTACTATAGTTTTGATATGAAAATTAGTCTTGTCCTTGTCACAAACAAGTTCCTTATCATTGAAGGTGGAAACATTTTTTTTTTTTTAATTAACAGATGTGGAAGGAAAATTAAGAAATAAAGATAAAAGAGCTAGTTACAATTTAATTGCAAACTGATATATTAATATTGAAGCTCGATATTGAATTCTACTTTCCTCTGCAGGTCTGTTTGCTTTATCTTTCACTAACATAATATACTATTATTTAAAGAAAAGCAGACAAAACGAGATTGTCTTGATAGCGTTTAGGCCTTTCTGAGTGCGGTTGTTCTTTTCCTCCCCTTCGTTTTTCATGATGGGGTATCATACTTAAAATCGTGGGTTTTAAGATTTGTTCTTTCTGGTGAAGGGGGGACGGCAAATTATGCTATTGCACGGGGCGGCAAATTACCTAGGGCCGGCCTTGCATATACAGTATTATTTCGTAAGCTAACAAAGCACGAAGTTCAAGGATATCTTCAGCTGTGAGTACATTTTTGTAAACAGATAGATTTTGAAATATTGTTTTACAGAACGACATAATAAAAACACCACTGTTAAGACTGTAGGTTTATGAAGATTTATTACGATTATCAAAAATGAGTTTAAACCAAGGACGTTACAAAATAGAGGATCTGCCTATACGTATCTTCACCATATGAACTCAACGAAGCCATAAAAACAAATAAACATCATTTGAGCCGGAACGTCTGATTGGCTACTCTCGTTTCCGCCATGATTGTTGGCTCGAAACATTGCGATCTTAGTGGCGCGAAGTGGGCAGAGTAGGTGTGGCGAAGCTGTGACGTATGGGTTCACGATTTTGTTGTATGGGTAGATCATCTATTTTATAACATCCTTGGTTTAAGCACAAACATACATTGCCATATCTGTTTTCGTATGATTTACGATTTCCTGAGGAATAGCTCTTTCGATAACTATTCCTCAGGAAAACAATGAAATCATTCTCTATCTTATAGGATGATCTTGACTTTAAAAAATGCAGCTTCCTGTATTCATACTTTTGTCTCAGTTGACTAAGTACCATATGACCTTTCTGACCATTCAACTTGCAGTGTGAATGGAGTGTGGACATCACAGTGAAGTATTCCGTATGTCTTTACTTGCCTGTAACCCTGCACACGAATGTTAAGCATGAAAGTTAACTAAAGTTATCGCTTGTAATATGTTAACATCAGATGTGGATTTTGGGGGTAGCCAATTGGGCAACCGCCCCAGGCCCCACGTTCTCAGTATGTTTCGTGTAAGAAGTAGATACAAAAGCACATCGCACAAATACACACACTCACATACACACATACATATATTGTAAATAAATTTTGAATTCGCACGCTTGGCGATTTTTACCAGTACTCTGAACCCACGAGGTCATTATTGGCACTACCCCGCGCGCATGTAACGCTGCCTCTGGATAACATAGCAGTCAACAGCTAAGGTCTTAGCGAATGTGCTAAAAATGCAAATAAAAAGGAGTCATGACGTCAACGTGCCCAGCAGTGCCGTAACTAAAGGCTTGAGGGCTCCTCCGCAGACAGCGGGAGTAGGGCCCCTTCTCTACGAACCACTTAACGATTTGGGGGCCCCATGATGGCTTGGGCCCCGCAATGCGGGGTCTTCGGGGCCCTTATTTACGCCCCTGGCGCCCAGGAGGATTTTTGAATCGAATAGACAGTTGCTGTAGAATCCAGTTACGCTACACTGTCTTCATGTCTTCATTCACGAACTTGAACCCATGATAAAAATGAAATATTGTGATTGTGGTTGTGCGAGTAGCTTTTCGAGATGGAGATTTGATTGAAGAGTTCAAGTTGCAAAAACTCTCTCCTCCGTAACGTGAATTCGTCTCGTATTTGCTGTTATGCTCAAAATCTGAAGAATCACTTTCTTATATCTCGAGTCTGCAGATGAAACCGCTCAAATCAACAGTATTTGTGAATGCTTCGTAGAACCTCTCTCAACGTTTGGGAGTGACTGAATGACATCTTTTCGTAAAAGAATATTTGTTGTAATAAGATATTTTCAAATTTTCGGGTTTGAGACAAAGCAATATGTGATATTTCGACAGGCAATGACAACTTCCGGTAACGTTATACCTTGGGAAGAGTGAATAGTCATGTCGTAACAAACAGTGATCCTTATCTCTCGTCGAAAGAAAGTTTTGCCATCTTTGGTCCATGCTCTAGAATCTGTATGGAGTTATTCAGGAACCGAGGCCTAGTGTAGTTCGAGAAGCCGAGGCCTAGTGTAGTTCGAGAAGCCAAGGCCTAGTGTAGTTCGAGAAGCCAAGGCCTAGTTTAGTTCGAGAAGCCGAAGCCTAGTGTAGTTCGAGAAGCCGAGGCCTAGTGTAGTTCGAGAAGCCAAGGCCTAGTGTAGTTCGAGAAGCCGAGGCCTAGTGTAGTTCGGGAAGCCGAGGCCTAGTGTAGTTCGAGAAGCCGAGGCCTAGTGTAGTTCGAGAAGCCGAGGCCTAGTGTAGTTCGAGAAGCCAAGGCCTAGTGTACTTAGAGAAGCCAAGGCCTAGTGTACTTAGAGAAGCCAAGGCCTAGTGTAGTTCGGGAAGCCGAGGTCTAGTGTAGTTCGAGTAGCCGAGGCCTAGTGTAGTTCGAGAAGCCGAGGCCTAGTGTAGTTCGAGAAGCCAAGGCCTAGTGTAGTTCGAGAAGCCGAGGCCTAGTGTAGTTCGGGAAGCCGAGGCCTAGTGTAGTTCGAGAAGCCGAGGCCTAGTGTAGTTCGAGAAGCCGAGGCCTAGTGTAGTTCGAGAAGCCAAGGCCTAGTGTACTTAGAGAAGCCAAGGCCTAGTGTACTTAGAGAAGCCAAGGCCTAGTGTAGTTCGGGAAGCCGAGGTCTAGTGTAGTTCGAGTAGCCGAGGCCTAGTGTAGTTCGAGAAGCCGAGGCCTAGTGTAGTTCGGGAAGCCGAGGCCTAATGTAGTTCGGGAAGCCAACGATAAATTATTAGTTGATAGTTCTTCACAGTTATCATTCATCCGAGCACTTCTATGCATCTGAATTAATAAGACTAATTATGGTCTCCATTGATATTGAAATCAGTTATAAAAATGTTTTAAAATGTATATGTTTTCTCCCTTATAACATTATAAGTCAATATAAACGTAGACCATTTTGACATGTGGCACTCAGAGCACAAAGTCCACTTTTGATCAGTTTGGATATATTTTATGTTTAAGATCTCTACATGAGACTCCTTTCGGTGTTTAAAAGTTTTACGCCCATATATTGTAAACACCGTACTTACGTGTATAATATAAAATACAGTGTTTACTTTTCCATGTAGTTTAATGGAGTTTACATAAACTTTATGTCTCCTTTTCTCATAACTGTGTCATTGGACTTAAATAGCTTGTGCTCTTAACGACCCATATCACACATGTGGGTGACGCCACCTCTGTATGAGTTCTATTGTTTTTCGAATTTATCAACCTTCATTTACCCGTACTGAGTAAAGTCCTTTCAGACCTGTCACTTCTTAGTCTTCATCTGTCTATCATATTTCACCTCGATCGGCTGAATACTTTATGCTGCAGTGAAGTTCACTTGTTATATTTGTTATTATAGTCCTGAAAGTATAACGGTCGTTGGCTTCCCGCGAAAAGTTGTAGTGTGACGTTTATGCGGAGTTGCCAGCTTGGTTACTCGTGGCTCGCTGAGCGCAGTAGACGGTTGAGGTTGAGTGACCTTGCGATGAGTAAGTTAGGCAAATCTGAACAGTGGTGATTGGCTATTTTTTTACCAAACCCCAGGGATGAGCAGGTCTAAGCGCGGGAAGCCAATGACGTTATACCTTCTGGACTATACCTGGAAAGATTCTCCATACAGTCGAATGAAAAGATGAAGCATTATCCTGAACAATGCTGTATGGCACATTTCGGAATTTTTCTGAGTTACCAGTGCTATTATTCTATGTGCTGACTGACATATTCTGAAAGGCTTGTTTCTCCATTGACTAAGATATGGCCCTAGTATACTGACAAACTCTGATCGAAACGTTGTTGTATCTGCGTGCATACTACAGTTTTCTGCGTTTTTCTCGGTTTCACTGAAATGTAGCATACAGCGTTATTCAGGGAAACCATTCAATTTTCAACTCGATCGACTGAGTACTTTTCGCTGCAGTGATGCTAATTCGCAAT
This sequence comes from Thermobia domestica, assembly GCF_964235325.1. Classification (NCBI taxonomy): domain Eukaryota; kingdom Metazoa; phylum Arthropoda; class Insecta; order Zygentoma; family Lepismatidae; genus Thermobia; species Thermobia domestica. The sequence goes on from NC_137461.1 coordinate 22,926,964, forward strand.
TCCCTGGGAAGATTCTTGCTCCAGTCGAATCAATAACGACGATTAATGTGCTGGCAATTCCATGTGCCAGTTGGGATATCCGTGCTTAAATGTCATCGGGACTGTTATCAATCAATTTAATCACCCGCCAAAAGTATGGATTCTACACTAATGTCGATTATTTCGAACATTTTATTTTTAGCTCCTTGTCACTTCCGTACAGATGGGGATGAACTTGAACTTAAACGGGATCGAGAATGCAACTATTCGTCTCAGTGACCCCGAAAACTATGGAATCTACATTAATATTGAATTGTTTTTGATTGCTTTTTCATGTCACCCCCTTACCAAACCAACCTCTAATGTTTTTGTTTCCAGATTATAAGTCATGTGTGAAGCAAGTTTAGGAAATTGATTTAGGTATTTCTGCTCGAATATACACATAAATACATAAATTAAGTGTCTTTGAGACCTGACGCTTCTTAGCCTCCCTCAGTGTACTAAATTTCACACTGTGCACTAAATTGCTACAGCGAAATCAAATTCTTAAAAATTCGTCATTTTCTGGGAAGATTCTCCTTGCAGTCGAATCAATAAAACATTTTTTTTTTCACTTTTGCACGTTATATTTTTCAGTTTCTATTTCTGCAATACTACAAACTTGCTTTGCAACTATAATTTGACCTGAACTTCAGGTTGGATTTTTGAGTAATGTTGACTGGCTTGCAGCGTGATTTTTTTTTTTTTTTTTAAGCAGATAAATTGGTTCCTACACTAAATTGGTTCTACACTAGTCAACTTCTTGAAAATCTAATGTATGTTTATTCAAGCACAAGCATAAGGAATTTTTAGACATAAACCATGGAAATATGCCATAACAATATGTCGTACTTTTAATCTAAGAATGAGAATATGCCAAACCACTTCCCAGTGTTGCCACTAAACCTTTTCTTGTATGTGCTTAATGAGATTGTGAACACGTTTTACGCTCACCAATCAGTAGTAAGGTGGGATATAATTACGTAATCTTATTTTCATACGCAAAGAATGAAAGAATTCTATTTGTAGTGTTGGTAATACAAACGTATTGTATGAATAAGAATGATTCAGATATACAAAGGGGTCTCAAAGAGTTTGTACTATCACCCAGAAGAAGACGGACTACGAACTACTGTATGTCTAACTAATGCATACAGTAGAGCGTCGATTATCCGAACGTCGGTCAACCGAACGACCGCTTAACCGAACTGTGTACTCGCTCGCACCTATTACTCTCCCACCCTACCGTCCATCATCCCCCTCACTTCCAAACCAAGTTTCCCACAGTAGTCGCCGCACTGAGCCACCGCTGGCGGAACATTGATTCTAATGGGGCCTTCATAAGGCGCTGCTGACCGGCCAAGCCGCCAGTCGCTGTGTTTCAACAATCAGCACACTTCTGTCGGTTTGGCACTGGCTGTAGAAGTACAGTACAGTACAGTTCGCTTATCCGAACAAACCAGTTTTCCGAACACCCATGTCCCCCAATTACTTCGGATAATCGACGCTCTACTGTACCTTGTTTCTTCTGACTCTAGCATATATAATATTGATTCGTGAGGATAATTTTTTCTTATTTTTTAAAATCGAAATTATCCAAGGTGCAATGATTGACATACTTGAGGCATAGTATGTTACCAAGTTCCTCCGTTTCCAGGAGAAATCATCAAAACAAATTCACGAGAGGATGAATACATTTTATGGAAATGAAAGCCCTTCCTATATGATGGTATGCTAGTGGAAATGGCAATTTCAAACTGGACACATGACCACTTCGAATGCCCTAGACCTGGGAGACTATCTTTCACAGATGACACCCTCATGACAGAGAAATAGAAAATCATACTGAAAGATAGGAGGATAACCACTGAAAGTGTTGTGGCTAAAATATGTGATAGTTATGGATCTGTCTGGAACATGAACATTATTGTTTGTGTTAATTATGTATTTAGTTGAGTGGTTCGTTAGTAAATTGTTATTCCCATTTCTGAATTTAATTTACGAAGACCTCAGTTTTATGGATATATAATGTTTGCTATTACTTTGCACTAAGTTAAACTACTGTGAACATGCTCTCGTTGTGAGCACCTTGGGTTGTTTTTGTTATTAGCAATCTGGAGTTAGATCTATACCTGTTAAATACTGATAATATTAATAGTAAGAGGAAGTTTACTGTTCTCGGTAGCAGAATCAACTCTTGTGAGCCAGTGTGTGTGTGTTATAACATCTATAAAGATAACCAAGAAAGTTCTATCGCTTTTTGTGGAGGTCTATGTTCAATTGGCCCTCACACCGTGAGTTGAATGTGAATGGAGATAAGACGAAGGTCAGTTGTTGGTATGGGTATATCCAACATACTACCTAGTTGTGGCAGTTCAGTTACACCGTGAACTTGCGTGACAACAGAATGAACATGGAACCTCCACAGAGCGTCAAAAGGGCTTCCATGCTTTACGAGTTCAAACTGGGGTCAAACGCCGCTCTAGTGGGGCGGAAGATATACCAGGCCTTTGGTGAGGGTGTCGTGACTACGCAGACAGTGCATCGGTGGTTTAACAAGTTTAAGGACGGTGGCGAAACACTTAAAGACGCAAGGCGCACCACGTGCCGGAAGACCAATACATGTACAAAATGAAGATCTTCAAGCAACAATTGAGGGGAATAGTGGCCAGACATATTAGGAACTGCGACTACAATTCAGTGTGAGTGAAGAAATCATTCGGCAGCACCTCCATCAACTTGGGAAAGCACTACAGGTTGAGTCGATGGGTCCCACATGATTTGACTTCGGGCCAGAAGGCAAAGCGAGCAGACACCTATGTTTCTTTGCTGTCTCGTCTGAGGAAGGAGCCATTTCTGGAACGATGTAGGCATGTGATGAGAAGCGGGTCCTGTACGAAGCTCCATGGCGCCATCATCATTGATTAGCATCCCATAAACCGGTTCCAAAACAGATGAAACAAGTACAGCATCAGAATAAGATCCGCCTGTGTGTTTGGTGAACTGTTCGAGGCATCGTGCATCGGGAACTTCTACTAGCTGGTCAGAGCAACAATGCAACGGTGTACTACTGTCAGCAGTTGAGCCGTGTTCAAGAAAAACTCAAAACTTTGGAGCCGTCACTACTGAATTGCAAAGGGGTCCTCCAGTTACAGAACAACGCTAAGCTCCACGTAGCTAGGATGACCCGGAACACCCTTTTACGCCTTGGATGGAAAACACTATTGCATCCGCCATACTACCCGTACATTGCACCGTCCGATTATCACCTGTTCCAATACTTGGACAAACACCTTAGAGGACGTCAGTTCATATCTCTAGTAGAGGTGCAAAATGCACTTCATATCTTCTTCGCTTCATGGTCCACAAAGTTCTACCACGAAGGAATCCATGGCCTTCCAGAACGTTGGCAGAAAATCATCGATGCTGGTGAGGACAATTTCTGATCTTCCAGGTAAGTCTTAGGTGTCATATCAATGTTCCAAGATGGTGTGTGAAAAAGCGACAGAACTTTCTTGGTTACCTTTATAGTATACTAAGGGACTACTGGCAGCTTTGGCTGAGGTAAAAAAGGAATAATTTCTGGACTTCTCCTTGGTGATGGACTACTGATAGCTTTGACTGAGATAAAATAAAGTAAACATTCCCATACTTCTAGAATGCTGGTTTACTCACAGTCTTGATTGAGATAAAGAAAGAAAGCATTCCTAAATTTGTATTACGGTGAAGGTCTAATCACAGTTTTTGACTGAAATAAAGAAGGAACGCATTGGTAGACTTCTAGCATGCTGGCTGGCTACTGACAGTTTTAGCCTAAAGGGCATTTGGCTGGGATGTGCAACTAGGAATTTGATTTCATTTTTCTAATGTAACGTTTTGCAGGTTTTTTCTTTTTTTTTAAGTTTGGCCTAGTGTTAAAGGCATAACTGTAGTTTCCTGTCAAATACTGCAGACGGACCATCCATTTCCTACTTACATATTTCTTGCGTTTTCTTATAAAAACGAATGGGGTAAATTTATTCACTCTATAGCATCCAAATACGAGTATAGATAAGAACAAGAAAAATAATGCATAAAATATAATTACATGTATTTTGTTAGACAACATGTATTGAATACACGCCTTCACTCACACCCTGATTATCAAGTTGTTCTTTTAAATGTTCTAATTGTTCAATGCCCGAAACAGTTGCTTGGTACTTTTGCATCACCAAACTTCTGTAAAAATGTACAGCAAACAACAAAAATATGATCAACACTGGAATAACAATCATCGTAGATGCCCAGGCAGCAGCACTGGAGAAATCGTAGAACTTCACCCAACAGATGATGGCCACCTCCACTAGAAACAGAACGAGGCCTAACACCGTAGAGAACCCCCAAGCCGTTTCGATATACCAGCGAAGTCGTTCGTGGGGTGACTCGTTCACAAGATTAATCATTTGTAGACTGCTAATGGCGTCGATATTCGGTAGGATGCAGGTGCTGATCATAAGCGCTAACATATGTACTGCAACAAGTAATGATGTGCACACTGCAAAAGCAACGAAAACACTCTCAGGTATCCTCGTATCATCATTGAGTTGCAACTCAACCATAGCCACCTAAAGGAAGATAGAAAAAGAACTATTAATATGATATTAACATATTATATTGTATTATATGCTTACAGTGCCTAATGCCCCAAGTTCAGGCCAGATATTGATGTATGATTAGACTTTTTTTTTATATACTCGATCAAAAATATAATATTTTTTAACAATATACACAGGGTTCTAATTAACTATACCGACAAGCTGTATGAGGAGATTCCTCGCTTCAAAATAAAACAAAAATTTGTATGGACTTGTGGGGCTAGGACTGTCCAAAATCGTCGAAAAGCTAAATTTCAACACGCACTAATTCGAATTCGGAAACTCTGGAGTGGCAGCCCATATTAGCACAAAGGAAATCATACATACCATGTAATCCAAAAATGTCTATTTCATCAATGTGCAATGGGCGTGCAAGAGATTTTTCTACAGGATATAATTCCCAGACATGCTCTCAACAGAATTCTCAGATACTGTATACTCTGATTTCAAGGTGTGAGTTCAATGTAGGAAAAAGGTAAACCTTGTCAACAGTGGATACAGAATGGTTCGGCAGGAAGTGGAAGTGTTGGGGAACGGCAGCACCACGGTCCTCTGTGCTCGGAATAACGCATACTGCGATGTTTTGTTCCACATTTATACGTGAAAAAAAAATGTGAAACACCGTGTCAAAATACGTTTTGTGAAAGAGTTGTTTATATTTTACACAAGTATTTTTGGGTTTTAGTCTTTTACCTTTTAATCTTTATTCAATATTTTTAATTACATCTTGGAAGGCAAATAGTCCCTTTTCCCTTATCAAGATAAGAAAATTCGTCACAGTTGATGTGAAGTCAAAAGAACGCCTAGTTGTCTGCAACCAATCAAACTTCCGGATGATTTTGGTTGTCTAAGCAATAGGCGCTCGATAACTATTTTTAGATTATTATTATTATTATTATTATTATTATTATTATTATTATTATTATTATTATTATTATTATTATTATGATTACAGTAAGCTAGGGCGAAAATTATATGACACGCGGATCTATAGCTTAACGTGTAAAGGAATCAAGTGAGTTCCCATCACAATTCAAAACCGGGTCTTCCGTGCTACAGGTGCGAATGATAACCATATAGGCAGGGAGTAGGTTCTCTTTCCATTGAAATATATATCAATGTCAAGTCTGGATGGTAAAAAATAAATAATAATGCTATTGGAATATATATTTTCTAATATGCAAAGCTACATGAACTGATTCACTGACATAAAATCATGAGTACTTCTGGTTGAGGTGAAAACGTGAAATTTGGTACGCTTATAACTTTAGGAGACAAACCAAAAGGAAAATTGATAAATAATATAATTTTTACATTTTCAGATGATAAAAAGGGGAGGCTAAAAAAATTCCCCATGTTATTAAAATGAGTTTTTTTATATTAAATATCATGTTTTAGGTAACTAGGCATGGGCGCGAGACCAAACGAGACGAGAACTGAAACAAGTCTCGTCTCGTCTCGCAAAATCAAAAGCTGTTCTCGTCTCGCGTCTCGTCTCGTCTCGCAGACCTAAGTTCTCGTCTCGCGTCTCGCAAAATTTTGGAAGTCTCGTCTCGCGGTCTCGCGCGAGACTTCTCGCGTTGGTCTCGCGGTCTCGCAAATCAATACTGGAATAATGTAGTCTTCATTCGACCCTTTTAAAATAATGTATACTCAAAGTTTACATAGTTTTGTTTCATAGTTGCATTGTTACACAATGCTTATCCACTCATTCCGATTCACAATGCTTGATTTTACACCCCACATTCTCGGTATTAAAAAATGCCAGTTTTCTGTAGTCTCTGTCTATGTGAAGTATGAATGAAATCGGCATGTTACATTTGAGTAATCTTACTTGCAAGGTAAAAGCTTTCAAATAACTTGGTAAGAACGGTAACTCAAATAGCCGTATTTATAGTAGCGCTTTCATCTAAACGTTTTCTTAACAATTGAGAGTTAAGAGATTAATTTTTAATAACTACAAGAAAGACTACAATGAGCTTAAATAAAAATTTATTATTATTATTATTATTATTATTATTATTATTATTATTATTATTATTATTATTATTATTATTATTATTATTATTATTATTATTATTATTATTATTATTATTATTTAGTCTAACCGAATTACATACAAGATTTCCAATACTTGGAATTATTGTCACATGGAATTAAACAGTTACAATTTTAGATCTAACTCTGTTACAAGTAACACACGTTGGAGATACAGAAAGCAACAATACAGAATCGATAGTCACCTCGAACAACTTGGTTTTGATGAGAGGATCCGTCTTGCAGCCATAAATCCATTTATCCTAAATTTATGTTTACGGAAAGAAACAACTGCTTTATTTTGACTAAAATATTTTCCTTCTTAAACAAGCCAATAGGCCCTTTTTCTGCCTTCATAACACAAGTTACCGTAAGAAAACAATTTGATGGGCAGGGGGAACCGGGGAACAAATCTGTTCTAAACCCAGAGGCTTTACATCACATTGGAACTAAACACGTGTCTTTTCCCCCTCATATAATGCATTGAAAATAGGAAGAAGTAAGTCAGAGTGTCAGAGACAGACAGAAACAGAGAGAGAGAGAGAGAGAAGATATGGTAGAAGATATGGTATCCTCTGACCAACGCCTCGAATTTCTGCACTGAAGGAAAAATCAAAGCGAGCCGTATATTTTTGAACTAGGATATTTTTGCCGAGGGTGCAATAACAGAAGGCCGGAAACCGCAGCCGCGAATATGCAATGTTACCTAAGTTCATTGTTTCCGTCTACAAAATTTTCCGAAAAGACAGCTTCCAAGTATGTCCTCAATAAAGAAATAATAAAAAAAAATGTATTGTACTGGTGTTTGCTATCCTGCTTTTATGATTTGTCAAGATGTTGTCTCATCATCAGGAGGAGGGTGGATACACAAGACAAAACGTGTCGTTTCCCCCCTATTTGCCTCCCCCTCCTCAAGAACTTTATGACCAAAGATCGTGGCTCACGACCCCAAGGAGAAAATAAAGAAAACAGTGTAGATAATGGAAGAATCTAATTTATTGCATTTGGGAAAGTAGTGACAAAGAAAAACTAACAATCTTTATTTCTTGAATCTTTTGTCATGAGGAAATCTCCTAAAATAACTAGATTTTGATTAGCCTTGTTAACTTAAACCTATCATGAAATCAGTAATTGTGACAACCTGACCAAACCATTTCAAGAAACAAGAACAGCTAACTAAGCAACTATCAGTGTTGCCGAAAAGTCACAACACTTACCACGTTAACTAGATACTTTGAAACTACCAAAATAACAGTAAAACATAAAAAAATCAATACAAATTTCATAATAAAAAGGAAAATTGTATGTTTTTTATTTCCACTAGTCGACATAATTTATAGTAGATGTTCAAATAAATGCTAGCCCAAAAGTTTAGAAATAAACTATTAGTTACTGACTTACTTTCGTCTGCGATTGTCTCTACGATTTCAGGTTATGGTGTTGTGTGGAAGGGATGTTTCGATGAGAACCATGAACTTCTAAGGTATCAATTTTGTAGAACATTAACATTTTTGGGGAGTTCATAATTATGACAGCATTGTTCCTTACTGCAAAGTACAGCACGAACGCACAATATTGATTTACCTTTACAGGACCCATTCCGTTCGGGGGTTGGGGACGAGCAAGTTCAAACAAATTTTCTTTAAATTTGGCTTCACTCGAAATAAAAATATTTTATATCCACTCGAGAACTCGGTTCAAAAAATCTCCAATTCGACTCGATATTTGCTCAAGTTTCGAGTAGTGTCGGGTCCAAACGAGTTTAATTCTATAGTATTAGTAGTTTTTATATTAACTAGTGATGCTCACGAGATGCGACAAGAGGAAAAATTAGTCTATCTTGAGATGTCGTTAATGTATTATCTCGAAACAAATGTGAACTGTTTCTTGAATATCACTAGTCCTGGTCACGAGGCGAGACAGATTTGATTTTGTCTCGCCCAGTCTCTATCTCTCGCCTCAAAAACAAGATTAAACAAAACAAAATACGGAAATTTAGCTGTTTGTTTAGGCAAATAGTAAACACTTAACTTTCGGTATGACCAGGCCTGAATTCAATTCATTTTTGGTGTTTATTTAGCGTGGTAATGGTACAGGAGGAGTTATATAAAGAATAAACACGCGAAATCAGTGGACAATTTACTGAAGATATTTTCAGCGAAACAATTGTTGTTGTTCTCCTTCTTTTGCGAAAGCTTCATCCTCAACCACATACATGTCTACACGTTCAGCCGAATCTTTATCGAATTCATCGTCTGGACCGTCTGAATTCTTGTCAGCTTGTCAGAATTTTTCTCGAAACTGTTTTCGTATTGAAAACATGGATGATAAGTTCCGAAGCTTTTGGCAACAACAGATCCTTTCATTTCTTTTTTGGGCAAATCATTTCATAAGAAAATGAAGAATTTGTCATCTGAAGCTGTAAACCTTTTAATTATTTCCAACACGGAAGCTGACAAAAATTTAGACGACTCAAACGAAGGTGATGAAGGGAATAACTTCCATGGAGATTCGGCTGAACATGTAGACAATATAGAGTTATTCCATGTGGAAACGACAAATTATTCCAAAATCTTCGTGCGGTCGCATTCGAGATTTGAGTGTTTGTCTGAACACTTATCAATATTTGATAGGAAGGAAAATGAAATGGTTTGTAATGCACGCCATTCATGTTGAAGATACGGCCATAGTTGAATCTTAAGTTATGTTCATTTTCTTGGAGCTCTATCGAAAATGAAAAAATAAATAAATAAATAAATTCAAAATTGCACTATAGATATGTGGACAGTCCTTTTTTTTTTTACCACGTAGAAGTGACGCAAATACACATTTTTGGTTACGAAATATTTGGATCTTTTTAGTCCAAGTCGATGAATTAAACCAAAATTATATTTTCGGAAGAAATTTTGAAAAATTTGTTGTGTCAAAGGGAACGTAATTTTGAGAGAATAACAAGTATCATCTGTACTTTCTATAGACAAAAAATCATCTTTTGTGTTTCTAATTCTTATTAGTGCTAGTGATATAAAGTATATACTGCATAGAGAACGGATGCTGAGCTATGCCCCCTCTAACTTCTCATCGGAAATGACTAAAACGCTCAAATTGGTGTTTCTGAGCCTCACTAAAGTATCTGTTTTCATGTTGTCACTTTATATTGTTGTTGTTGCTCCGAAATTAAAAAGAAGAAGAAGAAAGAAAGAAAGAAAGAAAGAAAGAAAGAAAGAAAGAAAGAAAGAAAAGAAAGCAATACATATCAATCTCCAAAACAGATGTTACCATTACAGCCTTTTGAAGCTCCAACGCTACATCAAGATTGTTGTGTTGTCTGCATTCCATGGTCTGAAACCGCTACAAACAAAATCAAATTTTGCAAGCAATTACAAACAATCGTGAACTGAGTCTACTAGAAGGAGTGAAAACAGAAAAACATGACTCTCGTTTGTGATTACATTCCTTTTTACACCCGTACTTTGTTTTCAAGAATGTTTTTGTGGAATTTTACAGCTGCTAAGGAACGTGAAGCAGCAAGGAACGTGTAGCCACGTAAACACATGCCGGGACAGAAGTAAGTCGAAATACAAATTGAAATTTTCACCACTTGTGGAGGAAGCATATTTCTTGCTGGAATCAAAATATTATTAGTATTCCACTGTGCCTTTTTGTTCCACACGGTTTAGAACTTTATATATATATTTCTGGTTATTATCATTCACATAATAGACCAGCTTGCTCGATTTTTTGCTTTCAGGTGGAATGACTCTATATGGTTGAGGACTAAGCTTTCGAAAAGTAAGGGGGAGAAGAACAATTGTTTAACTGAAAAATTAAAATGACTTCATTAAGTTATATTTTAATTAATAAATGACTGGTAGATTGACTCTGTCCTAGCTATTGAAGTAGACAAAGTACCTTTCCCTCTCGAATCTCTAACTTTTTCAGACGCAGTCAGCTATATGGATCCGCCATTTTGAATTTTTAAATATTAATGTCAAATTAGTAAGTTTGTAATCAACAAAGTCAAATGCACCAATGTACCAAGTTCAGTTCGCCAATTTTACTTTTTCCAAATTTGGTCCTCCATTTTTTTATTTGATGTCAAATTGATAATTAACAAGATCAAAAGCCTTATTATAGCAATTTTTTTGTCCATTTTTACTGATTTTGAATTATGGCCACGTTTCAAGCATTTGATCCATAGTTTATCGATCTCTGTGCGTCGCCCTTTTAGACCGTCGCTCTCCTGGTTGTCGCTTTCTTTGTGCGTCGCCTTTTGACCCGTCGATCTCTTGGCTAACGCTCTCCTGATCGTCACTCTTTTGCCATCACTCTCTTTGCTGGCGCTCTACTGTCGGTACTCCCATGTTTATTACAAAACTCGATCCTGACATTATTAACTATCTTCTCTTCAATATGTATGATGGTACTTGCAAAAGAATACCATATCAATATCACAAATGCAAACTATGCGAGACCGCGAGAAGTCTCGCGAGACTTGCTGAAGTCTCGTCTCGCGTTCTCGTCTCGCAAAAGATACCAGGTCTCGTCTCGCGTTCTCGTCTCGCAAAATATTATAAGTCTCGTCTCGCGTTCTCGTCTCGTTTGCGAGACGAGACGAGACGAGACTTCTCGCGTTCTCGCGTCTCGCGCCCATGCCTATAGGTAACTGAAATTGGAATAAAAACTTGAAATTCTGTATGTTTGTTTTTTTAAATAGCATTATCTAAGTAAATCACCAGGAATAACAATTCTCTTTTTATTTTTTGTGGGGAACTCAAAAGTCTTTCCCATGTTATTTAAACGGGACAACTTCTACACTCCATAATTATTAGACACTTCCAGCAGGGCTACAATGATGAAATTTGGCATGTTTGTAGCCTCCCGGAAATAAATCATATAAAAATTGCCAAAAAATAATATTTTTTGGTTCTAGGGGGTCTAAGGTAGAGGAGAAAAATTTATCCTTGTTAATCACATGAGGTCATTTTTCAATGGAAAACTTACATGTTTAGAAATCAATATTACAATGTTTAGAAATTGTAATAGAAATCAAAACTTCGCATGCTCGTGGGTTTTTAAAATTGATAAACAAAAAGATCAACAAATTATTTTTAATAGACCCAGGTATTTTTAAAAGATCTGTAACTTCCTTAACATTGATGGAGGGAAATGAAAAGTGTTTCTTAATCCTTGTAAGGATCTCTGCAACTTTCGTTTCCATCTTTTTTCGATACGCATCTTCTATCAAAATGACAGGTGTTTGAAAATTCAAAACATCTATAACTATTGATGGTAGAGAAAAAATAAAAAAAAAAGTATTTTAACAAAAAGTAGAAATTGTATTAGTTAAAGTTCTAACGTAAATAATAATGCATAATGATTCATAATTTTCTTAGTATTAATTGTAGAGAAAAATGAAAAAGAAAAAATGTTTTAACAAGCTCACAAAATCAGAACCCAACATCAACATCGTAAAATAGGTCGATACTTTGAGGTTGACAAAACTAAGACTGCTGTAAAAATAAATAAATAAATAAATAAAATAACAAACTGCGAGTAAATAAGCAGGGTATTAAGAACCGAAGTCTGAAGTATGAGAAGCCAGCCAGGCCGTGCAAAAACAGGGATTAAGAACTGGCTAGTTATATCTACAATATAACTAGGAATTAACGAAAAAAAAAAAAAAACGTGTTCAAAAGAAAGACATATCCTCGGCCAAGAAATTTGTGGTGGACAACATCGTGTTCGAGGGTCTCATCGTGATATTCCCGTTCTCTCACACATTCTCATTTCACCAATTTTTCCATCATCATTAACTTGCTAAAATCATCCTTCTTTAGTCTGTACAGGCATGATCGTGGGACGTTAAGGCGAATCACCACTCGGAAGTCAGTACATATTTTAGCTCATTCCCTTAACTACTGCGCAATGACACGTTACATATTATAAATATTGTACTATAAGATAGAGTATTGTTTCAGCTGCAGTACAAGGCACTGATTCATTTGATTGTGTCTCCTGATATCGAAAAATATAACAAATAAAAGATAATATTTGATTCGTTTTACAGTGAGCACACAAGATGGTACTTGCTGTTAGATCTTACTTGAAGTGCTCCGTTTCATGAAATGTTTATTTGTGTGTGTAAAGTATTTTATAGTAACAATCTTATCACAAAATAGATATATTGTTTGACCGTTTTTCGTGTCATGTTTCATATTTTATTTAAATATTAATTTACATTTATTTAAGGAAATAGATTTTGAGACGAAACTTGCGCAGAACGCCATAATGCGTTGTTGCCAAATTTGTACGTTTACTGTAGTAGTCACAATAAGGAAATTCCTGGATTCTAACGTTGCAGTTCGAGAAGCGGAATCTGCGGTAAGGATCGAAAACTAATTTCTCCAGTAAGTATCTAAGCAGAATTCCATGATTACTCACTTTATTATCTGGCATCAGTAAACACTTGACACTATCTGGCAACTCTCAGTGTTCAAGCAGCGTTTAGCATAGCATCCAGAACACCTAGTGATCCACTTCATTTCGAATAGTAAGGCAGATCGCTAAGGAATAGGTAGATCTCGTTGAGCTGAGCTATTGATAAGTGTAAATCCTCATGAGTAATTTTCGAAAAAGTCAAGAAAACTTTTTAGTAACGTGAAAAAATGATATAGTGTGATAAACACGTCATCTATTGAGATGAAACTGATCCTGGAGCTTCTCATTATTTTTTTATTATGACTGTAGCAAGACGAGAGTACATATTATAGTTAATGATATGGTTAACTTGCAAGCACCAGCAAGCAGCTGGCGGATGCCGTCACACCGATAGAACACGAAGAGGATACGAAAAGACCCGAAGAAGACCCCTTCGACCTCTTCACATGCTCCTCCTCCAAAGACTGGCTATAAAAACGGACACTTCGAGGCAGAAGACATCAGTTGTTAACTGGTCATATCCAACCTATCTCTCCAAGTTGCAACGGGCGGCACAGACTCTTCTAATCTTGCCCCTGATGTGCAACGGGTAAGAGATATCGTTACGTATCTCCGAGATTCAACAGGCAGGAGATATTAATCCTACCCCTCTGAGCTCCAACGGGCAAGAGGTTCTTTTAGACCCAGCTGCAATGGGCAAGTTTCCTATAGGCCCAACTGCCACGGGCAAGGTTATTCTTAAGCAGCAAACCTTAAACCTCGAGTTGCAAGGGGCACAAGGTCTAATTATAAAGGAAATAACTTTTAGAGACTTATTTATGTGTCATATTATACAAACTGTATAACATCTTTTATAATTTTTTTTAAAAAAAGTGAGGAAAAACCCGTGTATCGTTACTCTACAGAATATTACAATAGAGCGGGAATGAAAATATAAGAATGTTGATTTTAAATATACTTACCATTGCAAAACCGGATAAAACCTCTGATGCTGCACTTGTAGCTTTTAATTTCGCTCTGCTGAGATGGAGACGTCGCCATGATAAAAATTGCGCTGGAGTACAATCATCATCCTTATCATCACCGGGTAGACCATGAGGAAGCGATGAAGCCTGAAACAGAAAGAGTAAACATGTAACTGGAAATATATATAATCAGGAACCGTGCTTTAGATTTATGTTTACCACCAACAGGATAGAAAATAAACTCTCCAATTACGGGAAGTTACAGAACTAAGATTACTACGAATGCAAGTGAAATAATAAATTTCATCTACTCCCCCTGAGAAATCGTAAAGCAATGAGACAAAGAAGACATTGGTTTAATACGAGAGCGATCCACACATCGTCCAGATCCTGCAAAACGACCATCTCGAAGAGCTAGCAAAAAGATAGGGTGAGCGACTCACTCTGTGTCCGGCAAGCACTGAGACTGGAGCAATCAATGTTCATAGGTATTGTTCGACGCTGACAAGACTGAAATGTGCTATTCGCAGGAAGAGCCCTGGCCTCCTCACATTTGGCGTTCTCCTTTCGGACGACAAAGAGAGACCACACTCGGCGGCGGCAACGCAAAATCATCTTGCCACCCTCAGTTGCGAGCGCCTTACCCATTTGCTGTACATTAGGATCATGTGTTCTACTTCTACACTTCGTACGCTGGCTAGACGTGCTGTTGCCGTTCGGCCTAAATTATGGACCGGTTTCACTATATGCATCCATCCGTAGTTCCTCAGGTATGAATATTTTATTTATGTGCATGCAGTGCATCGTTAAGGTGTCCTTTACCTTAATTCGCAAGCGAGATGTAACACCTATTGTCTAAGGCAGTGAGACTGTGCGGCCAGACCGAAGCCCTGAGTGCCTACCAGTTAACGTATTGATCGAGGCGGTTCTGCTAGCGAATCAGGTCCTCCCATGCTCTGCAAGCATGGTGCCCGAGCGTCCAGGCAAGCTAACCTCCTGCTCATGCTCGCAATTACCCAGATTCTTGGAATATGCTCACTCAGGCTACCGAATTCCACTATATGACCACAGCCCGGCAGAGTCAAAGCCAATCTGGGAGCCCCAGGCATGTTCGAGGGGGCTTGTACAATCCCGGCCCTACCTACCTCTATATGCCCACTGGTTACCACTTTCTGCGTAGAGGGACCTCGCACACTTCGAGATACCCCCGTATCTCACCTCGGATCGAATGGTACGTGTTAAGTTACTATTTGAGTTTGATGCCAATCTCTTATCCTGCAGAGCTTCCTAAATTCTACTGGGATCAGAAGCCGTTACCCAAATACCTGGGATAGATACTTTTCCCCAGTCACCCTACGGGTAGTAAACTGACATTCACCTCGTGGTAGGATCGTCCAACCAATAAGGGACTTCCTCCAATTACGGTAGCCAATGACTAATGTAGTCTGTCTGCAAGCACCATCTGCCACACCATCCCATACGCACGCCCATCTCTTCCCGACATTGCAGCAGGTTCTCAGTGGAAGGCACTTGGCAACCAATAATGAAGTGAACACAGCCACGAGAAATCTCCGTATGTAGAATACGCGCTTATTTTTTTCCCAAGTGTTTTTTAATCTTATAAAGCAGTATGGCAAATGTATCAACGTCCTTGGTTCCTATGTGGAAAATTAAAATAAGGCTTGTTCTTTATTTCTGCAGTAAATTAGTTGCCTTGCATAAACACCTCTGTCAAAACCCACAATTCTCAAGGAAAATCAACAGGACATGCCTTATAATTTACTGCACTGTTAGAATGAAATAAGGGTTTTATCCTTTGCATTGTTTTGTTTTAGTCTTCAATTCGATCACAGGTTCTAGAGCAATAACCTAACGTAATTTCTGTGTTTACGAAGACAGGAATGCTGGGATTGAGTGGATAGTTCCTTTCCACATTGACTCAAAGGTGTACATCGAAAACTCGGAATTAAGAAGCAACTATGGAGAAATATGTACAGAAAAATCCAGCATACATATGGCTATCCACAAAGGAGTACTATTCCTCAAAATTAATCTTTTATTTTATACCTTAAATATATTAACTCTCTTAGTGGATTCTCATTTTGCTAGGTACGCCAGCAAAATGAGATTTATTTCGTAACCCACAGAAAAGAGTATGGACGTGAGCGACCACGAAACACAGAGGGTTAGGACGCCGAAGACGAATGGGCGAGCGATATTTAAAAAATGAACATGAAATCTTTGAGTTTTACGTCCCACGGTTATGCCGATTAGGCTAAAGGAGACGGTGAGGATGAGTAATGAATGAAATGGTGGAATGAAGAAAGTGGGAGGAAACGGGAGAACCCCGAGAAAACCCACGCACACGGTGTTTGTCCACCACAAAGTTCACTTGGCGGGGGCTGGGATCGAACCCGGGACCCCAAGCACCAGAGGTGAACGCTCTAGGCTCTACCACTGAGCCGAGCGATATTTAAGTCTCTTAGACAAATGCATATTAGGTGTTCGACTATGCACTTACATTACATGTTATTTCTACCTTATTACTATAGTTTTATGTCTCTTAGATATTATTCTTGAAGGATTTCAATTTTTGCAGAATCAGGAAATGGTAGAATGGAATGCACAATTGAACTGCGATTCTTTATAGAATCACGAACTTCACTGGAACTAAATAAATTAGTATAATAGTGAAAAGTACTCGTAAAAACTCATAGTAATTTCTTTCCCTTGAGTTCTTTGCTTTCTAGCGCCCTCCCGCAACGGCGTTGTGCGCGGATCCATATTTCCAGCTCTGAGAAGATTCTGACAGATTCTTCTAACCAATAGTCTTAAGACCCATTAAATATTGAAAATGTAAAATTTTATGAAAATTGACTGTTTGATTAAGTAAGAACTTTAGTTCGATTCTACTGTAAATTCTATCTCAAAAACCTGATCGTTACAACATTTTTATTATTTTTATATAATTTAACACTAACAAAAAAATTGCTTATTCGTATGTTCTACTTTTTTTTCAACTGAAAATCATACAAAATAAAATGCTGTATCTTTTGCTTCCAAGTTGTTTGTATACTGAAAATTAAATAATTGATAATAATAGCATATTGTTTGTATGTATCCGAGTAGACAGGATGGATGCCTTCGTTTCCGGTGAACCGGGTGTTCTTTCTCGGTATTTACCAAGCATCGTGAAGTAATTGCCTAAATTTAAAAAATTGTGAACTCCGATTTAGAAGTCCAAAACTAATGGTCTTGGAAATCGATGCGCTATCCACTATTGCAGTGTTGAACGTGCACTTATCTGGCCAGCCATACCCCTTTGTGAATTATGAGACTTGAAAATCTATTGTTATTTACACTGAATAAGCTGCCTAGTAAAATCTACGAATGGTCGGGCAGATGGTGCACCTCTGACTGGTGTTATAGTGCTGCCAAAATGTCTTGATCCGTGGCAAAAATGCGAACTAAAGCTCACACCCTCGACTCACCCACGCGCTGAGCCAATAAGGGTTCAACTGTTGCTAAGCGAGAAAGCGGATGACGAAAGGGAGTGAAATTCTTTCAGCCAATAGCAGCGCTTAAAACGAAAGACTAGGTGTCAAGTCAATGTGGTACATCTATAGCCATTCTCAGCGACATTGTCCCTGGCTTTTCAGACCGAGTTCACTACTTTTTTTTTAAACTTAAGTAACTCCTTAATTGCCTCAAGATGTTGATCAACATGCAAATTTTAAGCACATACTGAAAATCGAAACTGCGAAATTCGAAAATCGAATTGGGCGCACCTAAGACACGAACTCTTATCATTAGAACATAGGATATATATATATATATATATATATATATATATATATATATATATATATATATATATATATATATATATATATATATATATATATATATATATATAATTATATATATATATAATTATTTGCACTGTTTGGGGAAAAAAATGCAAAATTATACCGTAAAAAGAATAACGGAGGGTAATTAAGGATCTTCCCTACTTTTTTTCTTAAAGTTTAGTGGAGACACGGTAGCTCGGTGGTAGAACGCTTATCTCTAGTAAGGGGAGGGCCTGGTTCGACCCCTGGCGAAGTAAGTTTGTGGTAGACAACACTGTGAGTTTTCTCGGAGTATTTTCCTTCCCCCGTACACTTGCATTCCAACTTTTCTTACATTTATCAGTCACTTGCCTTAATCATCATTCTCTTACCCTAACGGACAATATCGTGGGACGTTAAACTGAAATATTTCTTTTTGAATTTTAGGGGAAAATTAAAGATAATACATTTTTAAAGAAAATAAGCATATCCATAAAGTGCTATTAAATGAAATAATAAATGCAATCAAGTCTTTTGTCCTCTAGCGCCACAGGCAGTTAAGTTCAATAATGGGAAAAGGTAGAGTAGAGAACTACCAACGTTGGCCCTACTTTGCAAAAATAGGCGCTTTGCCGAACATTTGCCAACGCAATACCAATGAAGAACTCTCTCATGACTACATGGTTAGCATACCCATATTTGGCGCAGGACACCCGGATTCGTTACCCGGGGGAATCTCATGTGGTTTGGAACCCACATTAAGTAATAGGTCCACGTCTTATATAGCCGTGTTGCTGAAAAGGCCGCTACGTTCCAATTCCATCGACCGAACAGAGCAACCAATCCCTACAAAAGAAGTAAAATATTGGCCAATGTTGGTTAACCAACATACATGGTTAAACAATGATATCCCATTGTATTATGCAACATTGGACTATCGTATTATTTTTGTAACTCCCAACTATCTCGACCACTATCCTACGAAGAATCAACCAAGTATTCTGTTAGAATTATTGATATAGAAATGTGAATACGCGGTTATTCAGTCGTCAAAATATTTGTGCTATATGAAAAATCTTGTAATCAAATACTAATTCATCTACTACTTACAAGGGAAGTATGAATGAGCTCGAATCGAAACCTAAAGTAAAATTTCACTCAGAGAAAGGAAGTCTCACAGAAAGACCACACACAAAAAAGCAGCTGCGTTTTTGAAGTGGAATTAACCAAAATGGCAGATTGAAATGTCGCGTATCCATGTCGACAATTGCAAAATATGTTCAGTACCACCCCTTGTAAACTACCTGTTAATAATAAAAAGTCAATAACAACAATGTGGGTACATACTGTACCTAAGGAGAAGTCGTACGGTAAGATGAAACTTGACGGCAGCCAACTTGAAATCCGCCATCTTGAATGCAGGTCAAGTTTTGTAAATAGGAATAGGGCAATATGATACATAATTTTGGGCTAGAATTTAAGCAGAAAAACAATGGTAGCAATAGTTTTAAGATACGTACATTTGGTAAAAGTTACAGGCATATATTTATTGTGTATGTTAGTATTTTGTATACCTGTATGAGTAATTTACAAAATTGACTTTTTGTTCTATTTATTGAATTGTTTATCAAACAAAGATTGAAAAAAATATATGAAATCGTAGCACAGACTCTTTTATGAAGGAGGTGGCACGATGGGTCAGTAGCAGAGCGATAACCTCTGGTGCATGAGTCCCAAGTTCGATTCCCGGCCAAGTAAGTTTGTGATGGACAACATTGGTGTCCGTGAGTTTTCTCCAGGTACTCCCGTTTTATCCATACATTCTCATTCCACCATTACTTCTATCCAATCATTAACATGCCTTAATCAACCATCTCCCTTAGCCTACAAGCAGGGTGGATTGATTTAAATCAGTCTGATTTAAATCACGATTTAAATCAAGATTTAAATCACTTGATTTTTTTAATAAAAATCGTTGATTTAAATCGAATTCCTAAATAAATTAATTTAAAATGAAGATAAGTAAAATCCCGTTTCTGTTCTGTTATTTCGATTATGGAAGTTAATAATCATAATACAATGAGACTCAAATGTACAGTATAGTATGAAAACAAGTGTCATGCAGAGGATGATTAGGGAAAATCCCGTTTTGAACAGGTAACGGAGCAATCCTTCTTTCTTCTTTTCGTAACATTGGGTTTGGGTTTTAAAATCGTTAACTATTCCAACGGGGAAATCACCATTGACATTTAAGACGAAAATTCTTTTTTGTGCTTGTCTGTTTGTTTGTCCTCAGATAATAGGGCGTATTTAGAGGGGTCCTATCCCCTCTCCAATTTTTTTGTTAATTTTATAACTTTAGGCGAAATTTATGTATTTCATGCCGCAAGCTGGTTCCGAGTTTTTAAAAATAGGCCCCTGCCAAATATCAGTAACTTTTGTGAAAAAAAAGTGTCTTTTTGATAAACGTTGCTGTACTTTTTCCTTAATGCTTGACGTTTTAAATTATATCACCTATTTTTAGGTGATATGGTAGAATCTTAATTATTCGATTAAAAAAGTACCAATAAGGCATTTTACTTCGTTTTCTGTAAGGCTGGAGGCATTTTAGAACAAGTTACATATGCTTTCACGCAGGGTTGGCTGGTTTAAACCATGCAAAAAACGAAAAATGTTTGTAAAAGTGTAAGTTTTCGTAAAATCTTCAACACACACATTAGTGGGTTATCGCATGTCACTCCCGCATATTATTCCTATTATATTCAAATTTAAATTCCCCATTCATTACTCAAAGAAATTAGCCCTATACTACAAAAGCAACTTTTTTGTAAGGTTATGAATGTTTCTTTTGTGGTTTTTTAAATAGTTTGTTATTATTGTTATGCAATTGCAATCAAAGGAAAATTCTAAATATTGTATCGTTTTAGTAATGTTTACTATTGATAATATACATCAAAATATCGTACTTTGGGGAAGGGGGTCATACAAATCCCCCGAGAGGCATTTACTGAAATCAGAAATATTTTTGGTATCTATTTATGTATAAATGGGTCAGAGCCAAAGTCGACTCAAATAATTCTTATTTTTATTCACTTTTCTTACTGATATGAAAATTACGTCGTTGTATTTCTTTAACTTGGACTAATCAAAGTCGTAGTGAACTAATTTGGACTAAATTAGTTCTGTACTCTGCAGTATTTTGAAACTGTCCATATGTAATTCTGTATAATGGTTTCAATTGTGCAACTGTTTATCTTTTTGTTCTTCTGAAATGACTCTTGACAATTAGACAATTATATTAAAAGTATGTAAAGATCAGTACAACGTATCAGGAGTCCTTCGTGAGTGAGTCGGCAGACGTATTTGCATTTGTGGCCAATTAGTCCAGTTTTCAAATTCAAATGGAGGACAATTTGTTTCGGATGTAAGAGACGAGAAACGGTTTGGACTCCGCTTTAAGCTTATGTGATCCGTTCCAGCACAACCCGGTTGTTGCATAATAACACCAAAGTGAAACAAACTTATTTTTGTTCATATGTGATATAAATGCATAGAGTAAATTATTTAATTAAAAAAAACTGGTTTAAACCAAAAAACCAGGTTTAAACAAAAAAAACTGATTTTTTGGTTTGTTTTTTTTTTTCAATAAAAACCATGGTTTTTGCCTACCCTGCAACGCCTTTCTGCGTTGAGGCATAGTGTGTGATGTGATAAATTTAAAAATATATTTTTTGTTATGGGTATTATTATTATTATTATTATTATTATTATTATTATTATTATTATTATTATTATTATTATTATTTGGCGGGTTACATTTTGCATTCAGAAGACTGAAATTTTGCACACTCGTTCAGTGCACCCCTTTATAATTTTCAGATGTTTTCAGATCTCTACGTGGAAACAGCGGGGTCCAGAGGGGCAAAAATGTTTAAAAAAGGATATTTTTAACAAAATAGCTTTTTTTCGTGATTTTCCCGTCTCAGATGAAGACATATGAATTGTACCGTTTGAAAGGCTGTTCTATTCTGAAGAAAATGATGTACATACTATGCTCCTAGGATAAATAGGGATGTCTCAGGAAACTGTTACCTGAGATCCTGTTTTATACGGGAATCTGGGGTATTTGGGGAATATTATTTTTCACGGGCTTACTTTTGCACCTACAAGATTGAAATTTTGCACATTTACTCAGTGCACCCCTCAGTATTTTTCAGATTTGTTTCAGATCTCCGTCTTAAAACAGGGGAAGGGGTCCACAGAGGTAAAATTTTAAAAAAGACATTTTTTAACAGAAAATTCCTTTTTTCGTGATTTACCCGCCCCAGATACATGATGGAGACATTTGAAGGGTACTGTTTGAAAATTTGTTTTATTCTGAAGAGAATAATGTACAAATCATGATCTTAGAATAAATAGGGATGTCTGAGGAAATTTTTATATTAAATCCGGGTCATCTGGGGCATTGTGGGAATGTTCTTAGCTCATTGTTAAATAGTTTCCTCACTCTTACTACTCAAAAGAGAAGCTTGAAATTTTGTACACACATTTAGTACACCCCTTAGCATTTCCCAGTTGATTTTGAGATCCGTGCTGTAACACAGAGGTATTTAGAGGGGACCAAATTTAAAAAAAAAAAAAAAAAAAAAGTTTTAAAAATGCCGATTACTCTCAAAATTTCCCGCTTCAGGGACATAAGGAAATGTGAATGTTACCGTTTCAAAAGCTGTTTATTCTAAAGAGAGTGATGTATGTACCATGATCCCAGGATAAATAGGGATGTTGATGTAGCTGCTTGACTGAAAGTCTATAATTTACCTTTAAAAAAAGCCATAATTTAAAAGGGTTAAGAAACATTGTTTGGGATTGATATAGGTTAACGATTGGGGATAATTCAAAATTCAACCCCAATACTTTCACTTAAATGGCATAATTAGCATTTAATACTAATTCCTAACGCTTTATCTTCAATTCGCGACTTGTATTATACCAGGAGAAAGATTTGATTTAAATCAAAAAAATCGATTTAAATCAAAAAAATCAACAAAAATGATTTTTATTAAAAAAATCATGATTTTTTTCCACCCTGCCTACAAGGCATAAACGTGGGA
This sequence comes from Thermobia domestica, assembly GCF_964235325.1. Taxonomy (NCBI): domain Eukaryota; kingdom Metazoa; phylum Arthropoda; class Insecta; order Zygentoma; family Lepismatidae; genus Thermobia; species Thermobia domestica. Next base: position 22,950,000 of record NC_137461.1, read on the forward strand.
CTTTTAACTGAAAAATTTCATTTCATTTTCTTTTATGAGGAAAAAACAATCCTAATTGGAGTTGCTCGCTGCAAAGTAAAAAGTAACAGTGTCACGTCTACATGTACACCACGTAATATCATGTATGCCGTGATATTTTCTCAATATTGAAATCGAAAGTGGTGTCCAGTAAGCAAGCACATCTAAAGTAAGTCTAAGTTTGCCCTTAATTTTCCTTGATAGATTTAACCTTAGAGATTCTCTCTGTTTATGGCTTTGTCAAGGTAAATTTTAAGTCAAGCTTGACAGGTGTTAAAGGAATTTTAAGACTAGCCTTATATTACACGTTATTGTCAAGTCTGAAACAAGCTTGCAAGTTGCAATCGAGAAACTAGCAAGTTTGCTATACCCTTGGTTAGGTCTGCAGCCATGTAAATCCAAACTTAGAATGCTATTAGAGGTGGTAAATTTTAAGTCATGCTTGACAGGTGTTAAAGGAATTTTAAGACTAGCCTTATATTACACGTTATTGTCAAGTCTCAAACAAGCTTGTAATCGAGAAACTAGCAAGTTTGCTATAGCCTTGGTTAGGTCTGCAGCCATGTAAGTGTAAACTTTTGCAAGCCTACAGACTTGCCCTTGAAGGTTTGAGTAAAGCTATTAAAAGTCTAGAATGCTATTAGAGGTGGTAAATTTTTACTACCTCCAGTTTTAGTAGAGAGATTCTTTGTCAGTATGGTGGAGATAGAGATAGAGAGATAGATATGGAGATAGAGAGTAGAGGTAGCGGATATTCTTTGGGCGCTTAAATTGATTGCAGAAACCCGATTTCCGCTATCTATTACAGTTTCTACTTTGTAGCGACCAACGTTGAAACCGGAAGTGATTCATTTCCGCCACTTTCGGTTGGAATCAAAGGTCAAGAGAGAAGGTGGCACCTATTCTTAGAATGCTAAATTGATTCAAAAAAAAAAAAAAGATCTCGCTATATTTTGTCGTTTTTGTCTGTGTAGGATTAAGGTTAGGAATTAGATTTCTGAGCATTTACGTCCATTTAGCCCGTTACGTATGAAAGATGACGTACCTCGGCGATCACACTATCCGAGAAAGGAAAGGAAGGAAGCGGTCTGGGAACTGATTGTTAGGTACCATCAGGCCCGTAGCCAGAACTCGAAAGCAGGGGGGGGGGCCGAGAGCACTTCTGGGGGGTCCAACCTGACTCCACGTTTTCATATCTATTATTGCTATTTAACCTTTATACACTTGGCAAGAATTTGAACGAAATCGTAGGCTCTCACGCTGGGGACCTAGGGGACCCCCTAATTACAAATTCCCCCTTATGTATAGCTCGTTGGAAAGCTTACGGAACACTGATTCCAACGAGGTATCACTTGTGGAATTCCCACCCTAATCGTAGAAGAAGAAAGGTCATAAAACTTTTTTAAAATCCAAAAAAATTAGAACTTGGGGGGCCCTTGCAACCCATACAGACACCCAATGCTGACAAAACGATGATATTGCTCGTTTCTTTATATAGAAGCATTTAAAACACTGGTGAAAGTTTCAGGGGGAGCTGAAGGTAGCCACAGAGGGGGCTCAGCCCCCCTCGCCCCCTCCTAGTTACGGGCCTGGGTACCATTCCAGCATTTGCCTGGGGCGAATGAGGAAAACCCAGGAAAGCCTCAGTCAAGATGGCTAGCCTGAAAAAGCTTTTACACTTTTCCGACCGAGTGTTCTTTACCGGCAACTTTTGTCTGTATAGATCAACATTGTAAATCGTAATTGGAGCTCTATAATTTTAGGATGGACGTTATGAGAGACTTTTATCGCTTTCGATTCAGGTATTCTCGAGACATATATTCGGTTGCATGAAATCGCTTCTCGCTATTTCCATATAGACCTCTATAGTAACCAACGTTAAAACCGGAAATGGCTGATTTCTACCACTTCCGGTTTGAATTTCACGTGCATCAATGAACTCGAATTCTAATTTTTGTTCTTCTACATACTGACAAAAACTAATGAAATGAAATCTTTCAATTTTACGTCTCACAATTATGCTGGCTAGGCTAAAGGGGATGGTGATGGTGAGAAATAAATGGAATGGTGGAATGAAGAAAGTAGGAGGAAACGGGAGAACACCGAGAAAACCCACACCCACGGTGTTTGTCCACCAGAAAGTCCACTTGGCACGAGCTGGGATCAAAGCAAGGACCCCATACACCAGAGGTGAACACTACCACTGAGCCACTGCGGCCCGGACCAAAAATAATATTTCTTGAGATTTTGTACCTGCCGAGCGGACACACGGACAGACAGTATACAGTACATAAAAGAGTTTTGCTAAATTAAACTCCTGAAAAACAATACAGAACATGTTATTCATCAATTAAAATGATAAATGTATGTTTAACATAAGAGAATAATGATTGACACAATACGAACCTTGGTGGCTGTCATAGCGATGGAGGAAGAAGGCCCTGGTGAGGCAATGTAGCTCTGACTTGGCAGCGATATCAAGGACATGGTGCTACTGATGTTGCAATGCCTCATCGACGAAGGGCTCGCAGAGCGGACAAGCGGAGGAGACCTCGGTGTCATCAGCGGTGGGCCTCCGGAGGGAAGATGCGACGGCTGCGATTGCGTTGGGGATTGTTGTTGTTGCATATCTGACTGGTCTTCAAAGCCCATTATGACACGTTCTTGGCTCACATCTTATCCTGAAATGCACAATTAATATTTCAAATCACATTGGAAGACGACGGAGTTGCAGACAATAATGCACGAGGCTTCCAGCCGTTATAATGCAATTGCATGAGTAACCTTTTCATCTTTCTTGATTGCTTAGCAGTAGCAACGCGAACAGAAAAAGATATTCAGGAAATAAAATATTCTTTAAAAAAACAAATCCTACATTGGACTCCAAGTTCGATTTCTATACAGTAGAATTTTTTGCTAGTATTATAGCAATAACGAAAATGTATATTATTATTATTATTATTATTATTATTATTATTATTATTATTATTATTATTATTATTATTATTATTATTATTATTATTATTTTGCACTACTCAAACTCACAATCAATCCAGTCCAAACTCTCTCCAATGATAGTGGCCATTAATGAGAATTCGCTGTCTCAATTGGCTAACTCATGAGATACCTAAGTTATCGATTGTAAAACGCTTCTTGTTTTACAGACTAGCGCACGATTACAATAGATCGCCAATAGGATGTAACCTTTTTACCTCTAAGAGGAACTTCAGAACTCAATTGATATTGAGAGATGAACCTTTTCAACGATACTGATTTCTCTCTGTCTGTCTCTCTCTCTCTCACTCTGTGTGAGTGTGTGTGTGTGTGTGTGTGTTATTCGCGAATTTTCAATTTTAAGCCCTCCATTCAATAGAGAATCACAAACTATCTGGGAAAGTGATGAAATTTTTCACGTCTCTCTTACTGTTCCTGAGATATTGGCCCAAATAAGTTCCTATTCCAGGAGATTTAAGGACCCATATCTCGGGAACCGTAAGTCATAGAAACATGATATTGTTATTGATCAATACCTAAGAGGATGGTGAACATTTTGATACCAAATAGTAACCGGTGGCCACTAGCTAACTGGCCATAGTTCCCCAGATATTGGCCAAATAAGTTCGGATTTTGGGAGATTTAGGAGCCATATCTCGGAAACCGTAAGTCATAGAGCGATGATATTTTGCGAATTTTTCAATTATGAGCCCTCCATTTGAAGCATGTATCTTCGTAAGACAACATATTGTAGAACATTTTAACAGAACTCAAACAAAACATGTGGAAAAAATTTAGTACTCAAGGAAATTATAAATGGATAGATATATTACAAGAATTATTTAATGATTATAATAATAATAATGTATATAGAACAATTGGCATAAAGCCTGTAGAAGTTAATAAGAAAAATTAACTCCTTTTAAGTTCGCTCTGGCAATGCTTTTGTTTGTTTATGTTTTCTTTTTGCCTTTGTGTTGTGCAGTTTCAGCTAATTGGCCTAGTGCTCTATGAAACTTTGTGAATAAATAAATAAATAAATAAATAAATAAATAAATAAATAAATAAATAAATAAATATATTTGGTTTTTATTTTAAAATGACTCAGCTATGGAAGTTTTCATCCTAATTCTGAGGTCTACATATGCTATTTATTCTGTGAGAGTGTGTAACGAAACAGACAGGAAGTACTTTTTCTGCATATGAATTCCTTCTCGATTATGGTTGGGCTAATGACAATAAATCAGTTGCAAGGCAAAGAAGGAAGTGCAGTAATCATTAGCGTAATAGGTTTCAGGTTAATTGCATATTTGAACTGTAGGTAAGACTCATTAATATAGCGGCACTATTATCTCACCCTTTAGTAAGTGTACGAAAGCTATAACTTCTTTCGAGGCTATTCCAGTATTTGACATCTTTCAACTGTAAATTATAAAGTCCAATATCAAGCAAAACAATACACTCGAAGTAATTCTGGCTCCAAATAACAGTGCCGTGCCGTGAAGGGGGGCGAGTGGGGCAATAGCCCCGGGCGCCGAAGTAAGGGAGCGCGAAATTCGGGAGGAAAAAGAAAAGAAAAGAAGGAAAGAAAAAAAGAGAGAGGAAAAATTACTTGGAATATTTTAGATCAACCAACAGCAGTATTTTTCAATTTAATATTCAATTTGACCAGCGTCAGATTTATACTAGGAAAATCCATGTGCACATATATATAAAATGGAAGGAAAAAAGTAATAAAAAGCGCTCAAGCAGGGTTTATTTTCCAAAAATTTGCTTACGCTGCGTGCCAACCATGGTGGCGCTTCGCGTATCGTGGTCGCCATCGTATACTCTCGCCCCGGTCGCTGGTTTTTCAGGGCGCGGCACTGCCAAATAATACAAGGGTTTTCAAACTTTTTTTTTTTTTTGCAGTTGAGACTCCCCTCGACCATCAAAATTTGAACGCGCCTCCCCTGTCGAAAATGAAATGTGTCAACAACATAAATACATGTCTCCCTAAAAGAAAGCCCATCAGTATGATAAACCATGTTTAATTTATATAAATCTTTGAGTTTTACGTCCCACGGTTATGCCGGTTAGGCTAAAGAAGACGGTGATAATGAGTAATGAATGAAATGGTGGAATGAAGAAAGTGGGAGGAAACGGGAGAACCCCGAGAAAACCCACGCACACGGTGTTTGTCCACCACAAGGTTCACTTGGCGGGGGCTGGGATCGAACCCGGGACCCCAAGCACCAGAGGTGAACGCTCTACCACTGAGCCACCGCGGCCCCCCATGTTTAATTTATGTTTATGCCAAAGCTGAAAGGGTCATCCCTGACCGTATGTGGAACAGAGGTGATACAAAGGCTTAGTCCACTATGTATTACTAAAGAAGAAGGGTGCAGACTTAAGGGTCTTCCCTACAGCGAAATTAAACTACCGCTAATTTTGGAGCTTTTTTGTAATATCTTCAAAATAAATAAAAATGTTCGAAAAGTAGAAACGTAGTGAACTAGATAATACGATTTTGCGTGTGATATCGTTATCACAACTCATCTATCTGCTTTCGATTTGTAACTGTAGAAAGATTTAGCATTTTTTTGCGGGTTCTGTAAATAGTGGGATGCTAAAAGGGGATAGGTGAATTGTGGAAAAAGTATCACATGCAAAATCGTATTATCTAGTTCACTACGTTTCTACTTTTCGAATATTTTTTATTTGTTTTGAAGATATTACAGAAAAACTCTAAAATTAGCGGTAGTTTAATTTCGCTGTAGTGAAGACCCTTAAGTATGTGTGTTTCATTATAAATATATTCGTTGTAGGATCTTTTAGGGGGCGCGCCGCACAGTTTGAAAACCTCTGAATAATAGTATAACAAGTTACTTATTCTGACTAGCGGTTAGGTTCTTGCCTGCGGTGGGAGTGATTGAATTCGATTCTCTATGGAAATCACGTGCGTCAGATTCCATGTTAACACAAGGAAATATTTGTACAGTCAGCGACAAAAGTTATTTCCGTTTGATGAAATTAGTTTCGTAAATACCTTTAGAATGGAAGGACAATTTGAGTACAGTTTTCAGTAAATTAAAAAGAATGTAATTTTTTCTGTACGTTCCAGCCAAACCACCGTTGTGCATTCCCGCCATTCCACCGTTATTCCCAAAATAAATTTTACCAAACGTTAAGAAATTTTGTCGCTGACTGTATAATACGAACCTGTTGATAGAGATAAGTAGAAGATAGGGAAATCAATTCCTTCTAACCAATGTAGGAAAAAAATTACTCTAAAGGAGCATGGGTTTTCCAGCAGTCTCACTAGCTAGCGTAATATTATTATTATTATTATTATTATTATTATTATTATTATTATTATTATTATTATTATTATTATTATTATTATTATTATTATTATTATTATTGTGAGAATTTGCAGATTCACACTCTACTTAGAGAACTAATACAATGCCTAGACTAAAAATTCGAGTAGTTGTGTTCGGATTTCATTTTAATAATCTTTAGTAACGGTTTGTAACCTGTAAAGACAGCTGTTGCAATATAAGAAGCGAACTTAATTTGGCGGGGGGTTGAACTTCCATTTGCCTCCCCATGTCCTTCCCCCCCTCCCACTGACTTTACTGATCATCATTACAGATGCATCGAACAGGAATCAAATAAAAAATGGTTTGTTTGCTCCTTAGGCACTTTCTACCGAGGTAAGAGTGAAATTAAATCAACCTTGAAAATGTCTTGATTTGGAAGATTTATCTGAAACCAATATCGCGGTTAGGATTAGCTAAAAATATGATAACCCCTAAGTATACTTAATTACTTTTCTTAGAGATAATGCCAGTGGCGGCCGGTGGATTGTGGTTTCGGGTGTCGCAGTACAAACGATAGGAGAAAGAAGATATACAGTGGACTCACTGACTAATCAGCATAACTTTAGATGCAAATGCTATGTGACATGTTAAATTAAATTAAATTCTGTTTTTTTAAAAAATAAAAAAAATGCAGAACATTTTATCCGATTAATCACCTTAATTAATTAGTAAGTTCATTCTTTTCTCTTTGATTGGAACAAATCTGCCTAATACATGCTGGTTGAACTCTAGTATTCTTATTGTCAGGTCTTTTTCGATGGAAAGCATAACCAATGGTGATAACCTTTCTTGGGATATTCAATTTCTTGAAAGTGTCAATTCTTTTTGATGTGAAAAAAAAAACTTTTCTTCTTTTACTAAAGCCATAGGTACGGTTAATATTAATTTCAGAAGCTTTGTAGATTCACTAAATATTTTTTTTTCTAGATTATTGTGAACAATTCATTCTAGCAAACTCAGTCCCTGACAGTGATCCGAATTCCTCTTCAGTGTAGACTGAAGAGAGTTCGTAGCAGAGATTAATGTTATAAAAAAAATGTACATTGAACACGCTTTATTCACAATTTATCTAGGAAAACTTCAAATAAATTGTGGAAATGTATCTAGTGCATACAACATTACTGCCATAAGACGTCCTGTAAATTTAAAGCGTTTTTTTTTTTTTTCGAACACTCTCCTGAATTGCACTTTGCTTGTTTTGTCTAAGACTTAATTGTAAGTTTTTCCTCAGTTGAAAGCTGAGCATTTTTTTTCTAAGTTATTTACAGAAGTCATGGTATGCAATTCATTGAGAATTTGTAGGTTATGTGCAGAATTAAAGCACACACAATAAAATTAAATCTAATAACTAATAACCAAAACAGCCTATACAAAAGAGATACTGGTATATGAATTGCGAATGTCACATATTCATACATAGGACTAACTGGCCGGCTTTTCATTGGCCTGGCCGGAAAAATTGCTGTTATTTTGATTAAAGTCGATGACGGGTACAAACTTCTCACCAGCTCCTTTATAACCGTTTGTTTTTCAAATTTGTATCTAGTTCGAAGTATAGATATTGAAAAGTAGCTGTCATTCTGTAAACTCAAAACTGTTACCTTTCATCATCTATCAACGATTAATATACTTTGTTCACCTGTTTAGAAACTTTAGAGAGATGACAGGGACTGTATCAAGGAAAATTTGAAATTAACTTTCAAGGAATTTTATACATTTATTAAGAGTGGAAAAGGACTTCTTAAAGCAATTTCCTATAGTTGAAGTAGAGATTATATGTTTAAAGAGTGAATTTCATTTTCCAAATCCAAAATTGTTATGTAAAGATTATTATACTTTTGTTCATCTGATTCAATAATTTTAAAGAAATGGTAGTTACTGGTAAATACAATAAATTGATCAGTGCCCATTGATCAATTTCAGTTTCTCATTTATAGCACAATGTATCTATTAAGCTTATTGGTGAATGTTCTAAAGACATACAGAATATATGTGTTAATGCACTTTTGTTCACGATAATACATTTCCTTTCCATTGATAGGTCCGAACAGAGATACTTCATGCTGAGACCTATATCATAGAGAATTTTGAGGAAGTGCTGTTTTTTTTTATTTTACAGAGTTGGCAACCCTATTCATATATCAACCCACACACACACACACACACATGTGCGTAAAAGAAAAAAAAACTACATTCCAAATCATCCGTTTTGGTTGTTACGCAATGCACGATGAACACAATATACTTCCACATGAGGCGAAACAATGTTTATGAATGTCATACGTTCTGGAGAGCAACCTTGAAACCTGTCAGATAGAGGAACAACATGTTAGCTGGGAGGGGCCCAAAGTATTTGAGGAAGGTCCAAGACGTCTACGTAATAACGAACCTGTCTTATACTGTACCCGAAAAGATAAGTAATTCTTAATTACTGTCACCTATATTTTTAGAAAAAATGATAGAACGATTATTTCTATAAGAAAAGAAGGAGTACATGATGAGGTTCAAAATAAAATATTTAGCGTACATCAATCATTTCTCTGTTAAACAAGTATATTCGTTAGGAAAGTCTACAAATGTTAGTCGTTTCGAAATTTTTGGGAGGTCCGGTCCCCCGTTGGACCCCCTCGTGGCTACGCCCCTGAGCATTGCTAACTAATCCCAAATTCAATGTGGCGTTCCCCACCATACAGTTTTATCAAGAGTATAAAATATACTTATTTTATAAAAGATATGTATATACTAAAATACTATCCACAGGGGGGGAGAGATTCTGCATATTGACTTATTATTAATTATTATTCACAAACTACTGTAGAAGAAGCCTTCATTATCTATATAAGCTAAGAATTAACTTGTAAATGCGGGTCTACTTTCATTTGTTTTCTCCTCTACTAGATATTTTCTTTCTTATTTTGTAATTCTGCAATCACTTTTTTTAAATTGCCATTATATTGATTTGCTTCAGTATGGTCCCGTAATTTAAAAATATGAATGCATAAAAACAAATTCCATTTGTTAATTGCTAGTGAAGTAAAATTCAGAAATCTTATTTAGCGCGAAAAACTTTCTCGTTCACTGGAAACCGTGCTGTGTTGCAGAAGCACTGCAACGACCAGTCCCTTTAACTTCTGAGATCGGGGAAAGGAGACTTAACATTCGCTCTAATTCCCGCGCTGAAGGAATCTGGTCGTTGTATGCTCGCTGCAACACAATATAAATTAGAGACTCTGTGACGGATTATTTTTTGCTTTTTAAAACGGATTAACGAAACGGACAGTTACAGAAGTAAAAAAAAAATGTTATTTAAAGTATATATGGGAGTAATAGAAAGTATTTTTTTCTGTTCTTTACTACTATTGCTAATAATATTTTTTTCCTGAAATACTTTGGTCGTTGCGCAACGCTGCAACATTAACATTAGCCGCCACTGGACAATGTGATGAAAGAATACCAATGTATATACTTCAGATTATCTTGGTTTTATGATAAAAAAATAAGGAGCAATGAATTTCTTTTGCCGCCATGCTGCCATTCGAGCATGGTGTGATGGCTTGACTTCTGCTAATTACTACTAAACAACGCGCATGCGCCTAGTTGGTGTGCTGACGTTCTCCGTAGAACGTCGTTGTCAAGCGCTACTAAGTAGAGAAATTTGTAACTATAAATATACCAAATTGACTTGACACCTAGTCTTCCGTTTCAGGCGCTGCTATCGCCTGAAGGAATTCCACTCTCTTTCGCTAAGGCTCTCTCGCTTAGCAGCTGCTGAACCCTTATTGGCTCAACTCGTGGGTGTGTCGGGGTGTGGCTTTAGTTCGCATTTTTGCCACGGCTCAAGACATTTTGGCAGCACAATACTAAGTACTACAGAAGCAGGTGGTTTCATGGCATGGGGAACATAGAACATCAGTAGTGCCTGGTAGTCCTGATCTACATAACCGTGATATTGGATAAGAACACGTAATATGGACCACTCATTAGCATACATTTACATTATGAGAATGCAAAATATGAAAGCGCGAAGCGTTGACTAACTCAACGATTCCAATTATCTGGAATGAAATCGCTTAGGGAACTTTGATCCTCTGTAAAAACCCTCAACGAAACACTGGCCCTAATAGTGTAGGCTTAGTTTTTTTTTTTTTTTTTTTCTGCGGATGCATGCATAATTGCCTCTCTGCTTATGCGTAGGATAGTATATTTTACAGTGTATATTTAATCAATAGTATAACCATTGCCAATTCTAGCGACAAATCACTAAATCTAGCGGATTTGCAGCGATAGTTGGCGATATTTTTTTTTTTTCAAAAGCTACTACCGTATTCTTCAGCGACTTTTCAAAAGTTTTGGCGATAAAACTAGCAAATTCTAGTAGTGCTATTGTTTTTTTTTAAAATCAACATCACTTACTGAGTGATTGTCACAAATTGACGAATAAAACAAACGGGAATTATTATGTAAGTGCGATTGGGAATAATTCGGGAATGGCCAATATGTTTCACGACGTCGCCACCTGTATACACCATTTGAGACAAGTTAGAGAATTCCTGCTAGTTTGTGATAACTGACAACACTGTTTCATATTATGGTAGTGATGTGGGTCAACTCAATTGACACTTGACAGTTTGGGCACGGTGAGAAGAAAATTATCTGAGGTCTCTTGTTTTCCAAGCAGAATAACAAATTAGGGCCTTTGGGATGCATTTTTCACTATACCTAGTTGCAAAGCCTATAGCTTAGTGCATGGTCCTGTGTAATTGATGAATTGAAGGGATTGGAGCAGGGATGCAAATAACCACTCGCCCACTCGCCCGGAGCGAGTGGTTCATCGGTGCGGGCGAGTTTTTAATAGCACTATTAGGGCTACTTATTTCAAACAGTAAATACTAGGATGTGGACTAGTAGCTTTTTTCTTGGGCCAGTAAAATTTTGTTGCTTATTTGCATTCCTGATTAGAGTGTGTGGTTTGTGCGTGTTTAAGCCTCCCTTAAAAGTGGCATGTTTTCTAATCAAGCATGGGTAAACTCCAGTTTCAACAACATTATCAATAAAAGAGAAAAGAGAATTGTCGTTTTCAGGCTTAAATTTGACAAATTAGCGACTTTCGGAACGGAATTTAGCGACATTTTACCTGTAGGGGTTGGCAACAGTGCGTATAAAAATATACAAATGATACACGTGAAACAACATATATCGAAGAGTACTTGCCTAACCTAAAACCTGAAATGATACTACTGTCTTACGGGCATTATGAACAAATAAAACATGGTTAGATTTAAAACACTGTATTACACAAAACAGCTATAAAATGAACAGCTATAAAGAAGCATAGTAAGTTTTTACCTGCATTTTCAATCATCCAAGTTCCATATTGCTTTTCTTTTTTTCTTTCAATATGGAAGATGAGCTCCCAGATTAAATCAACTCGGGAGCCAAATATACAAGAGCTTCCGTATAATACACATAGTTGGCAACCTTAGTATCAAGGTTTTTAATGTTTTGAACAGAAGAATCAAGCAACACAAACGCTATATAGTTGTAAAAACGGGTTTCAAGCAAAACAAGACACGTTCTATAGATTACACCTGAGTTCAGGTCAACGAAACCATGAATTCTGATACCAATGCATAATTTCTACACAGAATACTCTGGTATTTAAAAAGAACAGGAAAAAAATGTCAATTTTACTCGATTCCTTCTTCGTACTGAAATATAAAGGAGAACTAACCAGCAAATCTGTAGGCATCGCATTGGGAGGCATTGTCACATCCAAGCATGAAGCAGTTATGTGTTTGTTTCCATATTGTAGGTTCTAAGCAGTTATTTCTTTACAAGACAAAGCAATCATAGTTATAATACATTGTAGTTGTTGTTGATGGTCTTAGTGGCTTTTTGATGGTCTTCTAAAAGTCACGTGTTAATTAACAACTAATTTATTAATACACAGAATGTTTTCTTTCTTTCAGTCTATAACACTTTAGTTTCATTGCCTCGACAAGGCCAGTATGAACTAGTGGTGGGCACAAAAACCGGTTTTTCGGTTTTTATAAAACCGAAACCGGTTTTCGAAAAGTTTCAAAGGTTTTCTTCAAAACCGGTTTCGGTTTTCTCCTAAATCGGTTATCGGTTTTCTCCAAAACCGGTTCGGTTTTTCACCTGATCGGTTTCGTTTTTTTTCAAAACCGATTCCGGTTTTTTTTTTTCAAAATTTGTTCTATTTCTGACCAGAATGGTGTTTCGTTGTTCTCCGGAAACCGAATCCATTTTCACAGAAATAGTTTTATGTGTTTTCGAAAAGTTTTCACCGAAACCAGTTCCGGTGAAAACCGAACCGGTTTTGGAGAAAACCGAAATGTCGGTTTTTCGGATTTCGGTTTTTATAGAAACCGGTTTTCGGTTTTTATAAAAAAACAACCGGTTTTGCCCATCCCTAGTATGAACTTGGTAAATCTTCTACATTTGTCGTGTTTGCTTACGACGTTGGATCTTGATTGTTCACAGAATGAGGACCAATTCTTATCAAAATGGAAACCCTTCAAAGAGTGGATACAAGGTGTATCAAATGTCTGGGGTCGTAGAGTAGCACCGTTATGAGTAAAGATAGGAAGACGTGGAAATAAGTTGTTTTCAGTTTACAGGGTGTCCACTAAAATTCCAAAATGAAATTTCGTGACTTTTTCGTGACCTTTTCTTTACCAAACTATAAAATTTTCTAACATTTTGAAGAGAGAATTTGGGTACGAATTAGGCCGAATTTTCATCCATGCAATAGAAACGTACTTTGCTTGCGATTTGGTAGCGTCTAAACCCGACCATACACATTTTTGGTTGTGAATTTTGACGTTTTGTAGAACAAAATTTTCCAATCTGCACTTACATTTGTACAGTTAAAAAAAAATCGTGACCTAAAAGCTAAATTTCGTGACTTTTTCGTGACTTTCATGACCGTTTTCTGATTTCGTGACTTTTTCGTGACATTCGTGACTTTCGTGACCGATAGACACCCTGGTTTAAAATAATGGACTTGAATTATTGGGGTCTACATTGATAAGGTGCCCTACGTTAAATGGGAAAGCAATGTTACCAGTTCATCAGGATGTTTCCCTTCGGCCTTCACTATACCAATAATACAGCATTGTTGGAAAATGGATGTCCTCATACAACAATGTGTACGTTTCTCGTGTCATTTTTGCATGCCCTTACGTTTCTCAAGTCATTTTTGCGTGCCTTTGCGTTCCTGGCGACATTTTTGCATACTCTTAAGTTCTTCGTGTCATTTTTACATACCCTTACTTCTTCTTTTCATTTCTGCATGACCTTACGTTCCTCACATCATTTTTGCATGCTCTTACGTTCCTCGTGTCATTTTTGCATTCTCTTACGCTCCTCGTGTCATTTTACATGCCCTTCCTTTCCTCATGTCACTTTTGCATATACTTACGTTTCTCCTGTCATTTTTGCATGCCCTTAGTTCACCGTGCCACTTTTGCATCCACTTACGTTCCTCGTGTCATTTTTGCATACTCTTACGCTCCTCGTGTCATTTTTACATGCCCTTCCTTTCCTCATGTCACTTTTGCATATACTTACGTTTCTTCTGTCATTTTTGCATGCCCTTACGTTCACCGTGCCACTTTTGCATGCACTTACGTTCCTCGTGTCATTTTTGCATACTCTTACGCTCCTCGTGTCATTTTTACATGCCCTTCCTTTCCTCATGTCACTTTTGCATATACTTACGTTTCTTCTGTCATTTTTGCATGCCCTTACGTTCACCGTGCCACTTTTGCATGCACTTACGTTCCTCGTGTCATTTTTGCATACTCTTACGCTCCTCGTGTCATTTTTACATGCCCTTCCTTTCCTCATGTCACTTTTGCATATACTTACGTTTCTTCTGTCATTTTTGCATGCCCTTACGTTCACCGTGCCACTTTTGCATGCACTTACGTTCCTCGTGTCATTTTTGCATACTCTTACGCTCCTCGTGTCATTTTTACATGCCCTTCCTTTCCTCATGTCACTTTTGCATATACTTACGTTTCTTCTGTCATTTTTGCATGCCCTTACGTTCACCGTGCCACTTTTGCATGCACTTATGTTCCTCGTGTCATTTTTGCATACTCTTACGCTCCTCGTGTCATTTTTACATTTTTTTTTTTACGTTGCGTTGGAACAGCCTGCTGATCCTGAAACGTTGCCTTTTCATTTAACATAGAGCACCTTATCATCATGGAACCGAAACGGTAGTGCAATTTACAACAACAACAACAAAAAATCCATCATTTTAGGTTTAAAACTACCGATTTACAACTATCTCTTTCTATTTATTTATTTTTTCGTAACTTTACTAATAATGTTGTTGGTCTATGGCTCCGGACTTTTGATTCACCCGGTATAATGGCACATCACGAACAAGGAATAATACGTACACACCGCTGCACTGCTACCGACAGCACTGCTATTGAATAAACTGCCACATAGGACTGAACGTCTTTTATTTGATTGTCTGATACGATACAATGTAATGGCTTACTTTCTACAAGTTGTTAATAAGGTGAGTCATAGCGACTTTGAAAACGCATAAAGATAAGAGAAAAAGAAAGCAAAAAGGCTGGTGATAGAGTAAAAAAGACAAAGCACCAGCGTGCGTTTCTTGAATAAATCAGTTTCTCCAACATTTCTGGAGCTTGTTTCAGATATCTTACAAGTTTTACAAGCACAGCAGGGAACACGGCTATGCCGGATTAGTGATATTCTAGGATTATAGAATGTCAACATACTTTTAACGGGAACACGGAAGATAATTCAGTGTACGCAGGTAAAATATGGAAATACTTACATGCATTTTGTATGTTGACCGACGTTCCGAACATGTGCAGGTGATACAAATATCCAACAAGGTAATTCGTCATTCTTACAACCGCGGCATTTTAAAATGCTGTTCTTATTTATAATATAATAGAGTACAAAACTGAATTCTAACATTGATTTTGATTTGATATGGTTTCGAGTTTAGCCTCCATTTCAGCAGGGAGGCTATATGAGACGTGGACATACAGCTTATCGTAGAATCCGAAGCACATGAGCTCTCACCGAGAAAAGAATCCAGGTCTCCCATGCCAAAGGCGCGTTCGCTAACCGCTTAGTCACGAGGGAGCTCAAATTCGAACACTGAGTATTTATTTAAGTGAATATTCTTGTATTAATTTTAGAAAATAATACTTATTTGATTATATAATACTTATATAATTATTTTTGTATTAATTATATATATACAACGTTGCTTCTGTGATTCGGATCTCTTCTTCGAAAAATCATTATGGATTATACGCAAATTTATAAGTTCCGCAGAGCTGTAAGTTTTGTTGAAATCAGAGCCGTAGCTAGAGATTTCGGCGCCCGGGGCGAAGTAGAATTTGGCGCCCTCCCCTTTCTTTTGCTTTTTACATGTAAGGGAAGCAGGTTTGGTTGTTATGCTACGCTGAATTTTTATCAAGCTGTTTGGACAGACCATTGCAACAGCCAAAATCAATAATTATGTATTCTCTTACAAATAAGAGCTGTTTTCAAGAGGCTTATTTTAGACTTTTTGTTAAACTTGATACAACAAATTTTGGTTCTATAGAAATGAACTTGGAGAACCTTTATGGAAATTTATATTTCTGGTTCCGAAGGGGAAGGGGTCCGGATCCCCTGGACCCACCCCTTGGCTACGTGCCTGACGGCCGTGCCGGATTAGCGATATTCTAGGTTTATCGAATGTCAACATAGTTTTAACGGAAATACGAAAGACAAATAGGTGTAGATAAAATATGGAAATACTTACATGTATTTTGTGTGTTGACCGACGTTCTGAACATGTGCAGATAACACAACGTTTATGCTATCGACAAGAAATGAAATTTCAAAACATTAGAAATTATGTTCTTTTAAAATGTTCAAAATATATGACAGCATTAATTTCCAGAGCATTTTAATTTTGATTCTTTTACGGTAAAAAATATTTTGCGAATTGTAACGGAAATTCCGAAGAAGCCTTTTTATCGTATTTCTCAATATTGATCGATGGAGGTAAAGAATTTGTTTAATGTTTGTATTTAAAATCTAAAATATGGTCTGACTACTACATATGTTTGAAATTACGGTAATCATTTAATTTCTTAATGAATGAAAGTTCTGAATTTAAGGTTACTTATTATTAATTAACAATAATTTAGCGTGCTCGTTCAGCGCCCTCTTGCTATCAGCGTCCGGGGCATGGGCCCCGCTCGCCACTCCGCTCTGGTTGGAATCCACCCTTTCATAAACCCGAAAAGAAAATGAACAAGATCTTAGAAAACTTGAGGAAGGGCTATGAAGAATATGGGATGGAAATAAATGTTAGAAAAACAAAAGCCATGGTGATTAAAAGTTTTGGAACGAACCGGTCAGTGTCAAATATAGAAATAGGACGGGAGGAAATAGAACAGGTGACTATGGACGGTGGTTTTACAGATACACTACTCGTAAATGGATGACTAATATTATGCTGCTAACACTTGTCTCCTTTCCTTTCTCTGCCTCGTCCCCTCTCCTCCTTTGCTCTACCTATTATCTCTGTCCTGTCTCTGACCGTAAAATCGCGCTCTTTGGCTAGTATAGCTGTATAGACTTCGATTTAAACTTTAAAAGTCTTCACACCACATCCCCAGATCTGTTATATAGCTATATATTCACTTACACATTCATGCATTAATTTCATGCATATAATATACAGGGTGTTTCAAAACAACACCGACAACGTTTGGGAGGTGATTCCTAACACCAAGATAAGACAAAAAGTATAGACCAATTTGGGTGCACAAACGCTTCCTTTCGGAGTTATAGGCTTCCGAAAACTCTAAAGGTCCATAGCTCCGAAACATGGAACCTACAGTGGTCAGGTCAACACTTCACTTAGGAACTAATATGTGCTCCATTCAAATATCCAAGTTTCAGAATCGTAAAATACTCATACAACAATTTTTATCGAGGGAGTTTGGCGACGGGCATATAATTTGAAGTACTTATGAACTAGCCCTATAAAAATTGTTGCGGAAGAACCGCAGGATTCTGAAATTTGGATATTTGGATAGGGCATATACTAGTTTCTCAATGAAGTCTTGATCCGAGTACGGTAGGTTCCATAGTAGTGTAGCTATGGACCTTTAAATTTCATTTTATCATGTTTTCGTAAGCCTATAACTCCGAAAGGAAGCATTTGTGCACCCAGGTTGGTCTATACTTTTTGTCTTATCTTGGTGTCAGGAATCACTTCCCAAACGTTGTCGGTCTTGTTTTGCAACACCCTGTATACTAGTGTTGTCAACGAGACGTAAAATTTCACAGGTTCCCTAGGCAACACTACAGTAATCGCGAGGAGTCGTGAAGCTTGCCCTAGATTTACTAATTTCACCACCCAACTGAACGCGAGGGTGTGTCCCGATCATCAACCTCCACCCATGAAATTTTACCAGTGTCGTGTCTTGCACTGTACGGAGAACATCTCCTGCAGGTACAGTGTTGTCAGATTGCTGCTAAGTTTCGTTTTGTTTTTATTATTGTTGTTATTTTATATTTTTGCTATTACTATTGTCACCGTTTAATTCGAATAACTGTTAGTGTTCATGTTAAAGCTCTTTACATGCTTTTTTTTTTAGTTAGTTCGCCATGTTTTCTAAGTTTGGCAACGTTGTAGGTGCACCTCTGCTGTGTCATTTTTCTCAAGTGTGCGTTCGGAAGGCAGGTCCACGAATCGTACCGAATTCTTCCGATCCATGTCGCGTAAGGGAAAGTAGTTTTAAGATTGGTGTAGAGTCTAGGCTTCGCGAGTCCTCGTGGTCACTATAGTTCACCCAAATCTTACATTGTTTTAGTGTTACATATTTCATAACCTAAAAACCATAAACTGATAAAGTAATTATACGAACACAATGAAGAGGATTTATCAAACGTTTAAAGGTACCTCCAATATCCGCCTTTACATACTATAGTCCAATCTAAGATAATTAAAATAAAGAGTTTGTTTGTGTGTGTGTGTGTGTGTGTTTGTGTGCGGCCTGGGGACCAGACGAGTGGACCGAGAGTTACCAAATTTGGGTCACGGGTATTCTGGTCCAGGCCCCAGACCAAGACAATGCGCTTTTTTTAAATTTTGAACCAGGGAGTCTCAGGAAGGGGGAGCGTTTACTGGGACCAGCCTGGGTACCAGAAAAGTTGACCGAGAGTTACCAAACTTTGGTCACGGATACCTTGGTTCAGGTCCCAGACCAAGGCGAAGCGCTAGTTTTTTAAAATTCGAACCAGGGAGATCTCAGGGGGGCGTTTACCTGGACATGTAAAAGTAGTAGAAAATGACCGATGTTAGTGTCGAATTCATAGTTTTCACGGTCGCTGAGATCAATGGTGAAACTCTGATCGCATTAACTTCCAAATTCACCCTATTCCGCTGCGGGCCGGGGGGTCACCGGAGGGATACCGAGACATGTAAAAGTAATCCAAAATGACCGATATCAACGTTTAAAGATACCTCTAATATCCGCCTTTACACAGTATAAGTCCAATAATTAATATGGTTTAAATCAGGGATGCAAATAACCATTCGCCTACACGCCCGGGGCGAGTGGTTCATCGGTGCGGGGGAGTATTTATTATCATACCGAAGATTAGTAAAGGATTTCTATTGGGAGATGTAAGCTAGTAGCTTTTTTCTTGGGCTAGTAAAATTTTGTTGCTTATTTGCATCCCTGTTTTAAATGTTGTTATGCAGGGTGTTTCAAAACAACACCGACAATGTTTGGGATGTGATTCGTCACATCAAGATAAGATAAAAAGTATAGACCAATCTGGATCACAAATGCTTCCTTTCGGAGTTATAGGCTCGCGAAAACTAAAAAAAAAAAAAAAATGAACTTCAAAGGTCCATAGCTCCCAAACTATGGGACCTATCGTAGTCGGATCAACACTTCACTTAGGAACTTCTACGTGCTCTATCCAAATATCCATGTTTCAGAATCCGGTAGTACTTCCGCAACATTTTTTTATACAGGTAGTTGGTGAGTACTTCAAGTTATATGCCCGCAGCCAAACTCCCTCTTCAAAAATTGTTGCGTGAGTATCTTATGAATCCGAAACATGTATTTTTGGATAGCGCAAATATTAGTTCCTAAGTAAAGTCTTGACCCGACTACGGTAGGTCCCATAGTATTGGAGCTATGGGCCTTTAAAGTTTCGGGATCCTATAACTCCAAAAGGAAGCATTTGTGCACCCAGATTGGTCTATACTTTTTGTCTTATTTTGGTGTCAGGAATCACCTCCCAAACGTTGTCGCTGTTGTTTTGAAACACCCTGTATAACATCCTTCCGGGACCTCTCGTGCTCGAAAAGATCCTGGTAGCTTCTAGATGAAATCACAAAGAAATTAGAACTTACATTTTGTGCATAAATTTACGACATAAGACAAGAAATTTTCGAGATAAAAAAAAAAAAAAAACTTTTAAATAACACATGTAAACAAAGCTCTACTTTATGGCGTGTGTATTTATATGTACGTACCTGTGTACCAGCGTATACTATTGACATTTATATTGCCTTTCCTTCTTAAATCACGAAAATGTCACCACACAACGTAATGTATGTACAAACCACGTACTAACACAACTAATAGAACTTTCGATCGAGTATCGTTAAGACAAGTTTTCTGTTTCGGAAGAGGTCGCGACAGTCGTGGGTGGCAACATTACAAAATAAAAACTGGACTTTGCTTTCTCACTTCTATATACGTATAGCATATGTGGGTTTTGTTTGCTTTCTAATTTTATATTTCAATCACGATAGCCTGCACTGAGATAACTACCAATAGTAGGGGAGCTTAAGGCAAAAAAATGGCCAAACCCTGCACTTTGTGTTAAAAAGGTGCCACTCGGATATGTTGTTCCCCTGATCCAACTAAGCAGGAATCGAAGTGGCCCCACTCCGATAGGTGGCTAGAATCCAATATGGCGGCTATCAAAGATGGCCGCCTCTACGAATTCATAGTGTTGGTTTTAGAGGCCTATATCTCCTTAACTAATAGTCCAATCTTCACGATTTAAATACTAAACGACGTAGAAGATAACAGGGTCTAATAAATTAACAAATGTTTTTACCTAACACTGAAATTAACACCTACAGAAATTATTTAATTTGGAAATTTCCATTTCTTATGATGGAGTTTACTCATATTTTTTAAAATAACAAGTAAACGGCTGGGATTATCGAAAAAGACGTCGTATAACGTTTTAAAGAGTGTTAAATTATCTTTCGTTTGGTGTATATTTCATTCAGATTGGTTAATAAACAACGAATTTATGACAATTTAAAGATTCGCGTTGAGTCGATTGATTTTTCCAAATGTCGAGCGAGAGTTCATTTACCGTAATAAAACATCAGTGACGGATGCTGCATTGTACGAAACAAATCATTCTCTTATGATGTGTTCTTCATAAGTCCCATTTTCACCAGAGTACAAGACAGCCTGACCGAGTGCGGTTATATGAATCCAATATGGCGGCCATTAATTATCATCCATAAAGAAAATCTTTTTCGAAATATTTAGTGAAGTATCTAGATTTATAAACAAGTACGACAAAGTAATAACAAACATTTTTCTCTCCTCCATCCTTCTGCCCCACAGAGTAAGTATGGGAAGGATTGAACTCCAAATCATGTTTCGAAATACGTCAAAAAGAATCGGATAGAACTGAGTGTTTAAAAAACTTGGAGTAATAACAACTGCACTATTCTCGAAGTATTTCAATTGAAGGTAACAATGGCGTAAATCCCGTGTAATGTTTCGGCGGGAATAGTTCGGAATCCCACAAAAAGGAAAAGTTTGAGGCGCCTCCACAATTGTTGTGTTACCAAGAAGTAGTCGATTCAAAATGAGCGATGTTTTTAAATTGTACAAAACACGGTTAATGATGATTATTATGAAGAAGCCTGCATCAGAAGCAATAGAAGTTCATAGTACAAGATTTCGTGAAAGGATTCTTCGTCACAGGTCAGAGCTAACAGCTCATCTGTCCGGCAGAGATGTTTTGCTTTCAGAAGGATCTGACATAATAAGTGAGCTGGAGAAAGACATTGATGAAGATGTTATGGCACTAAGTCGTGTTGTTAAGATGCTTCGAAAGGATATGGCAAACCACAGGAGTAATTTTGCAGCAAATTTGAGAATCACTGCCATGAAGATTCTGTTCCTCCTTCACTTATGTTACTTATGATTCATGTTACTTATGATTCATCTGTCACCCCTGATAGCAACGCAAGTCAAGCAACTTCAAGTTTATCGCCTGATAGCAAGCCAACTTATATTTTATAACTTTTATCAGAAAGCAGGCGATATTGAAACAGAAGCAGCAAGGCATAAAGCAATCGCGAGCCACCTCTTCCTCTCTATGTTGGGCTGAGCGTGTATGCTAAAACTCGTAAAAGAATCTCTCATAAGTGAACTGCATTCACAAGGCAATTCGTCTACACGTGTACAGGAAATATCTTCAAGTCTTTCTCAGTGCTTGATAAATCAAAGTGACGAAATAGGTTTGTCCTTCCAATCTTCGTCGAGGTATTTTAACCGTTGCAGCATTAGATAATATTGACTACAATCCTTCTAGCACAACATCAAAGGATTCTTTTCATGGTACGAGCATTTCTATTTTCCAGCATCCTTCTAAAGATAACCCTGGCATTCGACGTGACCATGTCTCACTGGATAAGTGAATATAAAAATGAGAACTGCTCCTGCTCTCTCCGATAATTATGCTCTAGTACAGAGATGCAAATAAGCAACAAAATTTTACTCACCCAAGAAAAAAGCCACTAGCCCACATCCCGCAATAGAAATCATTTACTTACCTTGGTTATGATATTAAATACTCTCCCGCACCGATGAACCACTCACCTCGGGCGAGTGGTTATTTGCATCCCTGCTATAGTACCTCCTGCTTATATAGCTAATAAGGAATCAGTTTTACCTCAACAGAATCCGCAGTTTGTAGAGAAAGTTCTTCCGCGAAATGGATTTTTCACAGAAGAAGAAAACTGGGAGTGTTGGTTTGAAGCATGCTTAGAAAATGACACTATTTGCACTTGGTCTGTACACCATGCCTCGAAAACTGAAACTCTGCAAATGCCAAGTATATGCTGCCTGCTTCCGTTGTTTAAGGAAGACTCTAAATCTGTTGCCATGATAGGCACAAAATGAATGTTCTACGAGAACTTAAAGACAAAGTCAACAAAGGACAAGTTTCGGTTCTTGTAATGGATCAACCACTATTTGCCTTGGGGAAACGAATTCAATGGAATTGGCCAGAGTTATATGGCGAAGATCATCAAATTCTGATGCTGGGACGATTGCACATCGAACAAGCTTTCCTGCATCTTATAGGCAAATGGTTAGATGGAAGTGGTTGGGTAGAAATTTTATACAAGTCAGATGTAGCAACACCAGGAACCGCTGACAGTATATTGAAAGTAACTCACATTACCAAAGCTCGTTTTGCTCATCAGATTACTGTGACAGTTTTACATCATTTGCTGCGTGATGCATATCAGAATTCTACATCAGGGCAATCTTTCAATGACTGGTATACTGAAGAGGAATCTTCGTGTCCAACGTTTAAGTTTTGGATAATATATTTCCGTCTCGTGATTTTCCTCTTAATTTACATCAGAGCCATACGTCAAGGAAATTTTAAGCTCTACATTGAAACACTAAAACTAATGGCAGAATTGTTTTTCGCAATGGACCACCTTAAGTATGCTCGTTGGCTTCCCGTTCGCATTTTTGATTTGAAGAAGTTGGAAGAAACACATCCTGAGATTATGCTTTCCAAATGGATTACTTTGTGATAAGAAAGACATCAAAATCTTTCTCTGCAATAGCTATAGATCAAGCTCACGAACAGAATAACAAAATTATAAAAGGGGATGGCGGAGCGATTGGTCTCTTACACGACGACAATGCTCTTGTCAAATGGAGACAGCGGGACCAGAAATTAGTAGACTAATAATGAATTCAAAATATCATATAATGAATATGATTCTGATAAGCACCATGAAGATTACTCGTCGATGCAAGAAAGATTTTAATCTCCGTTGAAAAGATGAAAGAAGTTTTCGTCGAATTGGGGAATCCGTTTGAAGAAAATAGTGGACTTGTTAATGTTGCCTCCAGAATCATCTATAGCGGTGATATAATTGAATCCCTATATTCAACAGAAGAAAAAGGGTCTAATATGTACAAAGAATTTGTGCAAGAAAGATTAGTAGAATGTACCAAGCCATTCTTTTCGCCCATGAAAAAATCTTCTCTAATGCTTCATTCTTTCCTTCAAAAGAATAAAACAAACAGAAATGAAATAAAATTACTTAAGATGGACGTTGAGCTATCCTCTCGCTTATTACGCGTCAGTCAAACAAGACGACTTGACTTGGATGAATTCTTTCAGCACGAGAGTCAACCAATTCCACAGTCTCTCTGCCATAATTCACAATCCTCAAAAAAGTCCAACTTAGTTATGCTTCTAGAGAGTGAAGCCAACATCAAAGAACACTTTCCTAATTCTTGTGATGTTTTGTTATTTGATGGAGCAATTTTGGTTCACATTTTGCAACCAGTATCAGCAGAAACATTTTGAGATTATTTTCAGTGTAATTTCTTCAAAAATGTTCAAAGAGAAGCAGACACGTTCCATGCAAAGCAAGTGGATCTGATATGGGATAGATA
This sequence comes from Thermobia domestica, assembly GCF_964235325.1. Taxonomy (NCBI): domain Eukaryota; kingdom Metazoa; phylum Arthropoda; class Insecta; order Zygentoma; family Lepismatidae; genus Thermobia; species Thermobia domestica. Next base: position 22,974,169 of record NC_137461.1, read on the forward strand.
CTCTTCAAAGAGCATAAAATCTTCCACAAGAGAAAGCAGGGGTGTAGGAGTAAGGACAAAAGTAACACCAACTACATCAATTCCTAGCAAGTGGAACAATTTCCTTCGTAATGACGCAAATAAAGAACTGTTCCTTTTTCTGGGAAAGTCTATGTGTGAAAAGGTAGAAAGTAACTTTGAGGTAGCAACCAGTAATGGATATCACATAGAAATTTCAAGAAATATTCCAACATTTTCAAACAAATAATCAGGAAATCATTTAGAAGATGCTAATAGTAGGATCATGTTACATTGCTTTGATGCAGCATTAAATGCACACAAGAAGATAGTTATCCGCACAGTAGACACAGATGTTGTAATACTTGCTGTAACGTTTTTCTACGACTTTGAGCGACACGGTTTAGAAGAATTATGGATATCTTTCGGCACCAAGAAACATCATTGATTTTTCCCAGTTCATCATATTTCAAAAGCATTAGGAAAAGAAAAATCAACTGCGTTACGAGGCCTCCAAGCGTTTACAGGATGTGATACAGTGTCATACTTTCTCGGACATGGAAAATTATAAGCATGGAAAACACGGCTTTTGTATCCAGAGGTGACCACAGCTTTCCTAACTATTTCACACCCTGTAATCAACATAGGCAAAAATTGTTTTAATTCACTGCAACGATATGTTGTCCTATTATATTCAAAAACAAGCGAAAACTTTAAAGTTAGTGAAGCCCGGCGAGAATTCTTTTTGGAAAAGGGCAGACCTCTTACCGCACTTTCTCCAACTTGTGATGCCTTGCTTCTTCACACCAAGCGTGCAGCATACCAAGACAAATCTGGGGCCAGGCAATAAAGAAGACAGCACATATTCCTTCACCAGTAAACTGGGGATGGACTAACAATGGAAGTGAACTTTCTCCAACATGGACTTCCTTTCCAGTTGTATACGAAGCATGTAGGAAACTCTTTTGGAAATGTGCCTGCAAGACATGTACCCCAAGATGTTGTTGTAGAAGTGCAAGCGTCCCGTGTTGCTTTTTTGTTCCATGTGTAGGGGAACATGTGGAAAGGTGATGGAAACTGAAAACGAAGATCTAGACCAATAGAACTTTCATGTAGTAGCACTCATTATTTTTGAAAATTCAGTTGATCCACAGTAAATTTACACCACGTTGGAAACGTACCAATAAATAGATAAACTTAAATGTATGATTCTTTATAGAATAGCTTGTACAAAAAGTAATATTAACTGTTCGTCGAAATCATAAAACTGTTTGTACACATAGAAAATCCAAAAGATTTATTGTGAATTTCAAATTATCGAACCAAGTGTTTGTGTTGTGTTTCTGTTCTTACAATACGAAAGTAATTATTTTCTTTCTAATTTATAACAATATATTGCTTTATGTAATTTCCTTATAATATTGTAAAGGATATAAAGCCAATGTCTATGGTTTAAAGACATGAATTTACTTCTTAGTCTTCCTGTGCAGTTCTCTTTCAATTCAGAAGAAACAATAAAACTTTTCTATCGTGACGCTATGGACGTAATTTCTTAAGATATTCTGAAACTTGATTCATATATAAAAGTGAATAGTAATAGAAGAGGTGATATTACTTTGTCCGTATTCGTTTACAAATCTAGATACTCGGGTCAATATTTCGAAAGAAACTAATTTTTATGAACCATAATTAATGGCCGCCATATTGGATTCATAACCGGGCTTGCCAGTAGGCCCGTAGCCAGCCAAAAATGTAGGGGGGGGGCGATCCAGCCATATTATAGTTCATCACCATGTTATAGTTCATTTGAGTAGTAGGGGTCCCGTTATATTGAGCCGAGTCAGCAAAAATTTTTGTGACGTCATAGGTCAAAGGTCAATGACCTTGGCCCGGGGTCAATGACCTAGGGGTACCTAGGACCACCCCCTCTAAATTTTGGCAGGGGTACCTTGGCCCACCCCCTAAATTTTGGCAGGGGTACATAGGACCACCCCCCTTAAATTTTGGAAATTGCCAAATCTAAAAATTTGGTATGGTAGCCTAGGACCATAGTATGTACCTCTATCAGTATTGGGTGTCTATGTCGTTCCCTTTTATGGGTAAAAAATTGCCAAAAATTCAAATTTCGGGGTTTTTTGACCTAATTTATCCCCTTTGATGAGGTGTTATTACCCTATATAGTTATATGGGCGTATACAGGGGTCCATTACCTTTCATAACATATGGGTATATTAATGCACCCCTTTAAATTTTTGGGAGGGGTACCTTGGCCCACCCCTTAAATTTTGGAAATTGCCCAATTTCAACATTGGGTATTATAGTATAGGACCCTAATATGTATTAGGTTAAATTTGGGCGGTCCACCTCATTCCCTTTTAGGGGTACAAAATTGCCAAAATATAAACGTAAGCAATACGTTATACCACGTGTTTGGTTTTTGGTCGATTTTATCCCCTTTGATGAGGTGTTATTATCCTATATAGTTATATGGTCATGTATAGGGGTCCATTACCTTTCATAAGATATGGGTATATTTGTGCACTCCTTTAAAAATTTGGGAGGGGTACTTTGGCCCACCCCTTAAATTTTGGAAATTGCCCAATTTAAACATTTGGTATTATAGTACCGGATCCTAACATGTATTATGATAAATTTGGGTGGTCCACCTCGTTCCCTTCTAGGGGTACAAAATTGTCAAAATATAAACGTAAGCAATACGTTATACCACGTGTTTGGTTTTTGGTCGATTTTATCCCCTTTGATGAGATGTTATTATCCTATATAGTTATATGGGCGTATACAGGGGTCCATTACCTTTCATAAGACATGGGTATATTAATGCACCCCTTGAAAAATTTGGGAGGGGTACCTTGGCCCACCCCTTAAATTTTGGAAATTGCCCAATTTAAAGATTTGGTATTATAGTACTGGACCCTAACATGTATTATGATAAATTTGGGTGGTCCACCTCGTTCCCTTCTAGGGGTACAAAATTGTCAAAATATAAACGTAAGCATTACGTTGTACCACGTGTTTGGTCTTTTGGCCCAATTTATCCTCTTGGATGAGGGCCTATTACCTTATATGGTTATATGGTTATGTATAGGGGTCTATTCCCTATCATAAGACATAGGTACATTTGTGCACCGGGAGGGATACTTTGGCCCACCCCTTAAATTTTGGAAATTGCCCAATTTAAACATTTGGTATTATAGTACTGGACCCTAACATGTATTATGATAAATTTGGGTGGTCCACCTCGTTCCCTTCTAGGGGTACAAAATTGTCAAAATATAAACGTAAGCAATACGTAGTACCACGTGTTTGGTTTTTTTTTTGTCGATTTTATTTCCTTTGATGAGGTGTTATTATCCTATATAGTTATATGGTCATATATAGGAGTCCATTACATTTCATAAGATATGGGTATGTTTGTACACTCCTTTAAAAATTTGGGAGGGGTACTTTGGCCCACCCCTTAAATTTTGGAAATTGCCCAATTTAAACATTTGGTATTATAGTACTGGACCCTAACATGTATTATGATAAATTTGGGTGGTCCACCTCGTTCCCTTCTAGGGGTACAAAATTGCCAAAATATAAACGTAAGCATTACGTTGTACCACGTGTTTGGTTTTTGACCTAATTTATTCCTTTGGATGAGGTCCTATTACCTTATATGGTAATGTATAGGTGTTCATTCCCTATCATAAGACATAGGTACATTGATGCACCCCGGAAGGGGATTCGGTATCATAGTACATGACTCAACATGTATTATGATAAATTTGGGTGGTCCACATCGTTCTCTTTTAGGGGTACAAAATTGCTAAAATATAAACATAAGCAATATGTTGTACCATGTGTTTGGTTTTTGGCCCAATTTCTCCCCTTTGAGGAGGTTCTATTACCTTATATGGTTATATGGTCATGTATATAGGTTCATTTCCTATCATAAGATATGGGTACATTGATGCATCCTTTAAAAATTTGGGAGGGGTATTTTGGCTCATCCACTCGGTTTTAGAAATTGTTTAATATAAGCATTTGGTATCATAGTACAGGTCTCCAATATGTACCACTATAAATTTGGATGGTCCACATCGTTCCCTTTTCATAGGTAAAGAACTACCAAAAATCAAATTTCGGAGGTTATTGACCTCTATTTAGCATGTTATATGGATATGTACAGAGGTTTATTACCTTTATATGTTTATGTTCCCTTTTAAATTTGGGAATTATCAAATAACAAAATTCGGTAAACGTTTTCTAAGCCCCATTGATGTTCCTCTTATGGCCAAATATTCAAAATTTAAATGTTATTGACCGGCTTTATTATTGAATAAGTACAGGATTTATTACTTTTTCATAAGACACAGGTGTATTTGTGTACCAATCTTAAATTTTGGAAGGGGTACATTTCTTATTGTCGTATCAACAATTGGTAATTGGATAGTATTTCATTCATTGGGTAAATCATTAGGATCACGTGATCGGTTATTGACCTATGATGGGATTAGGAGTCCAGGACATTGGTACATTGAAACTTTGTAGGATAATTTGATAATGCGTCATTGGTTTTGATTATTCCCGCCAAATATAAACGTAAGCAAGACGTTGTACCACGTGATTGTTCTTGATGAGGTAGTGTACAGGGATTCATTTCCTTTGTTGTGGTACTTCTTAAGTTTGAGTACACATACTTCTAGAAAACAGTTGGTTCTACTCAGGTAAACAATTGACGGACATTATTGACCTTATTGAACATATAATAATATGATTAACTCTAAGACTTAGGTATATCAGGAGAAGTATTCTTTAAATTTGGGAATGGTGATAAACAGAATTTTAACATAAGGTGTGAAATTTGAAACAATACATTGAACTTTAGTCACAGCTCATAGTCTAAGATCATTGGTGGTGATTGATTTGAAATCTGATAGCTATCCTTATTGAATCTTATGACTCATAGACGAAAGGCAATACATGCTACAACAGTTTAAAATTTAATCATAAGGTGATGTAATCTGACACTAGCAAAGTTATTGTTAATGCAATTTGATTGGATGATCACTATCTTTCCTGCAATCTGATTGGTTGATCACTATCTTTCGTGCAATCTGATAGGTTGATGAGTTTTAAATCTTTTTCTGCATTCAGTTTTGTTTTAACATTTAAAAAATTTGAAACTTTGGTTTGACATTTTTCGTTTCCAAATTTTGTTTAAATTTTTTTGTTTCGAAATTTTTGTTTGTTTCAAAATTTTGTTTGAAACTTTTCGTTTGAAATTTTTGTTTGAAAAATTTTTGTTCGAAAATTTTGTTTAAAATTTTTTGTTTGAAATTTTTCGTTTCCAAATTTTTTGTTTGAAATTTTTTTGTTTCAAAATTTTGTTCGAAATTTTTTTCGCTTCAAAATTTTGTTTGAATTTTTTTCGTTTGAAATTTTTTGTTTGAATTTTTTTCGTTTCAAAATTTTGTTTCAAAGATTTTTGTTTGAAATTTTTGTTTCAAAGTTTGAGTTGACATTTTTAAAAGTTTGTGCACCTATTAGTAAAGAACTGGAACTGTTTAGAACAAAAACCTTTGTCAACATTGTGGTGCAATAGTACACGTCAGAACATGGGGTTGTACTTGAAATGAAAAAACACAATTCATTGAAATGGATCATTTTATTACACTCCACATACATCCATACCAGATTGTGGTTCTGGATATTGTCGATACAATGTATTTTGAACTTCTTGCACTAGTTTGTCTTTAGCATATAATTTTAATTCCAATTGAAGTCTTTTAAGGTCTAATGCAATATCAATTGGTGGAAACTCAATGTCCATTTGATCACAAATAAACTGTTTATCAATACAGTTATGCACCCACGAACGATGTTGACAACCATCACAATATCTAGATACATGTTGTACAATATGCATAACACATTTTTCAAAATAGTACTTTTTCAAGAATATACTTGTTTTGTTACACACTTCCACTGCATGTTTCACACACTGAAATACGTTGATGAATTTGTTCCATTCCGTTTGTGTTAGATACACCATATTGCGAGGGACATGAAATGTACTCTTTTTACGTAACAGCACCATCTTCTCTTCGAGGACTGTACGCAGCACCACTTCATGATTTGAGCCTAATGATTTGACTATGGTCACATTTAGCTCATCATGAAAATAATCGTTCATTTGGTCGATTCGTGAACATAATATTTGCCATTCTTCACAGGTCAGTTGTACACCAAATTGTTCTGCTTTGCCCAATCGAATCACAGGTTCAAATGTTTTAGCACTGATACCAATCATCACATGTTTTGTTTGAAATATATTTATTGGATAATAGCTTGCGAAGATGAACTCTTTATCCTTAGAAGTACACATCTTTCCTCCTGAAAAGCACTTGCTCAAATGATTTCGTGGGATGACACTGTATTTGCTGGTTTATAGTTATTGCTGACGTCATGTGCTGACGTTTGAATTCATGATTTCATCACAGTTGCTGACGTTATGCCGACCAACCAAATTCATACAACTACGGCTGACGTCATTGGAAAGAAATGTGCTGATTCATGATTTCATCACAATGGCTGACGAATCTGACTGTGTACTAAATTCAAGTTGATGACTTCGACCCAAGAATCCTTTGTAACATAAAGATACAGATCCAGTATTTAAGAAACGCAGCAGTTCTTCTTGTTTTGATGCTTCCATGGGTAAATATCTTGCTGGTAAAATTATATTCTTATCATTTTCAAGCTTCACTACGATTCTTAATCCAAACTTTGTAGGGATCATTTGGCTAGCTAAGATTCTATAAGGTACATTCTGTTGTAAATTAGTAATCTTGGTAAATGATTTCATCACATCACGCGTGTTTAGAAACTGCAGACAAGTAGCCATGATGACGTTATCATGAATACTAACTCGAACGATACTTATATATGATGCAAAACTGATGACGTTGCATTATCATGTTCTGACGTGCACCACAATGTTGCCAGAGGTTTTAGTTCTAAACAGTTCCAGTTCTTTACTGATGAGTGCACAAAGTTTTAAAATGTCAAACAAAAATTTCAAAAAAAATTCAAACAAAAATTTTCAAAAAAAATTTGAAACAAAATTTTCCAAACAAAACTGTTCAAACAAAAATTTTTTAAACAGAAAAAAATTTTGGAAACGAAAAATTTCAAACGAAAAAATTTTAAACAAAAAAAATTTTGAAACAAAAATTTACAAACAAAAAAATTTCAAACAAAATTTTCAAACAAAAATTTTTTCAAACAAAAATTTCAAACGAAAAGTTTCAAACAAAAAATTTCAAGCAAAAAAAAATTTCAAACTAAAAAAATTTTACGTTTCACGGTTAACCGTCAAACTTTATCCGGTTTTTAACTATTCGATTAACAAATAAACGGTTTTGATCATATTTATCAGTGAGTGCAAAATGTTGAACGAAACCAAGATTTTTAAATGTTAAACAAAACTTAAAACTGAATACAGCAAAGATTTGAAAATCATCAACCAATCAGATTGCACGAAAGATAGTGATCAACCAATCAGATTGCAGGAAAGATAGTGATCATCCAATCAAATTGCATTAACAATAACTTTGCTAGTGTCAGATTACAACACCTTATGATTAAATTTTAAACTGTTGTAGCATGTATTGCCTTTCGTCTATGAATCATAAGATTCAATAAGGTTAGCTATCAGATTTCAAATCAATCACCACCAATGATCTTAGACTATGAGCTGTGACTAAAGTTCAATGTATTGTTTCAAATTTCACACCTTATGTTAAAATTCTGTTTATCACCATTCCCAAATTTAAAGAATACTTCTCTTGATATACCTAAGTCTTAGAGTTAATCATATCATTATATGTTCAATAAGGTCAATAATGTCCGTCAATTGTTTACCTGAGTAGAACCAACTGTTTTCTAGAAGTATGTGTACTCAAACTTAAGAAGTACCACAACAAAGGAAATGAATCCCTGTACACTACCTCATCAAGAACAATCACGTGGTACAACGTCTTGCTTACGTTTATATTTGGCGGGAATAATCAAAACCAATGACGCATTATCAAATTATCCTACAAAGTTTCAATGTACCAATGTCCTGGACTCCTAATCCCATCATAGGTCAATAACCGATCACGTGATCCTAATGATTTACCCAATGAATGAAATACTATCCAATTACCAATTATTGATACGACAATAAGAAATGTACCCCTTCCAAAATTTAAGATTGGTACACAAATACACCTGTGTCTTATGAAAAAGTAATAAATCCTGTACTTATTCAATAATAAAGCCGGTCAATAACATTTAAATTTTGAATATTTGGCCATAAGAGGAACATCAATGGGGCTTAGAAAACGTTTACCGAATTTTGTTATTTGATAATTCCCAAATTTAAAAGGGAACATAAACATATAAAGGTAATAAACCTCTGTACATATCCATATAACATGCTAAATAGAGGTCAATAACCTCCGAAATTTGATTTTTGGTAGTTCTTTACCTATGAAAAGGGAACGATGTGGACCATCCAAATTTATAGTGGTACATATTGGAGACCTGTACTATGATACCAAATGCTTATATTAAACAATTTCTAAAACCGAGTGGATGAGCCAAGATACCCCTCCCAAATTTTTAAAGGATGCATCAATGTACCCATATCTTATGATAGGAAATGAACCTATATACATGACCATATAACCATATAAGGTAATAGAACCTCCTCAAAGGGGAGAAATTGGGCCAAAAACCAAACACATGGTACAACATATTGCTTATGTTTATATTTTAGCAATTTTGTACCCCTAAAAGAGAACGATGTGGACCACCCAAATTTATCATAATACATGTTGAGTCATGTACTATGATACCGAATCCCCTTCCGGGGTGCATCAATGTACCTATGTCTTATGATAGGGAATGAACACCTATACATTACCATATAAGGTAATAGGACCTCATCCAAAGGAATAAATTAGGTCAAAAACCAAACACGTGGTACAACGTAATGCTTACGTTTATATTTTGGCAATTTTGTACCCCTAGAAGGGAACGAGGTGGACCACCCAAATTTATCATAATACATGTTAGGGTCCAGTACTATAATACCAAATGTTTAAATTGGGCAATTTCCAAAATTTAAGGGGTGGGCCAAAGTACCCCTCCCAAATTTTTAAAGGAGTGTACAAACATACCCATATCTTATGAAATGTAATGGACTCCTATATATGACCATATAACTATATAGGATAATAACACCTCATCAAAGGAAATAAAATCGACAAAAAAAAACCAAACACGTGGTACTACGTATTGCTTACGTTTATATTTTGACAATTTTGTACCCCTAGAAGGGAACGAGGTGGACCACCCAAATTTATCATAATACATGTTAGGGTCCAGTACTATAATACCAAATGTTTAAATTGGGCAATTTCCAAAATTTAAGGGGTGGGCCAAAGTATCCCTCCCGGTGCACAAATGTACCTATGTCTTATGATAGGGAATAGACCCCTATACATAACCATATAACCATATAAGGTAATAGGCCCTCATCCAAGAGGATAAATTGGGCCAAAAGACCAAACACGTGGTACAACGTAATGCTTACGTTTATATTTTGACAATTTTGTACCCCTAGAAGGGAACGAGGTGGACCACCCAAATTTATCATAATACATGTTAGGGTCCAGTACTATAATACCAAATCTTTAAATTGGGCAATTTCCAAAATTTAAGGGGTGGGCCAAAGTACCCCTCCCAAATTTTTAAAGGAGTGCACAAATATACCCATATCTTATGAAAGGTAATGGACCCCTATACATGACCATATAACTATATAGGATAATAACACCTCATCAAAGGGGATAAAATCGACCAAAAACCAAACACGTGGTATAACGTATTGCTTACGTTTATATTTTGGCAATTTTGTACCCCTAAAAGGGAATGAGGTGGACCGCCCAAATTTAACCTAATACATATTAGGGTCCTATACTATAATACCCAATGTTGAAATTGGGCAATTTCCAAAATTTAAGGGGTGGGCCAAGGTACCCCTCCCAAAAATTTAAAGGGGTGCATTAATATACCCATATGTTATGAAAGGTAATGGACCCCTGTATACGCCCATATAACTATATAGGGTAATAACACCTCATCAAAGGGGATAAATTAGGTCAAAAAACCCCGAAATTTGAATTTTTGGCAATTTTTTACCCATAAAAGGGAACGACATAGACACCCAATACTGATAGAGGTACATACTATGGTCCTAGGCTACCATACCAAATTTTTAGATTTGGCAATTTCCAAAATTTAAGGGGGGTGGTCCTATGTACCCCTGCCAAAATTTAGGGGGTGGGCCAAGGTACCCCTGCCAAAATTTAGAGGGGGTGGTCCTAGGTACCCCTAGGTCATTGACCCCGGGCCAAGGTCATTGACCTTTGACCTATGACGTCACAAAAATTTTTGCTGACTCGGCTCAATATAACGGGACCCCTACTACTATTTGCAAGCCTACCGTGAAAATTTTTGGGGGCCAGCAAAAATTTAGGGGGGGGCGGCCCCCTAGACCCCCGTGGATTCGGGCCTGTTGGTCAGGCTACTTTGTGCTTCTGGTGAAAGTGGGACTTATGAAGAATACATCACAAGAGAATGATTTATTTCGTACAATGCAGTGATGTTTTATTACGGTAAATGAACTCTCGCTCGACATTTGGAAAAATCAATCGACTCAACGCGAATCTTTAAATTGTCATAAATTCGTTGTTTATTAACCAATCTGAATGAAATATACACCAAACGAAAGATAATTTAACACTCTTTAAAAAGTTATACGACGTCTTTTTCGATAATCCCAGCCGTTTATTTGTTATTTTAAAAAATATGAGTAAACTCCATCATAAGAAATGTAAAGTTCCAAATTAAATAATTTCTGTAGGTGTTAATTTCAGTGTTAGGTAAAAACATTTTTTAATTTATTAGACCCTGTTATCTTCTACGTCGTTTAGTATTTAAATCGTGAAGATTGGACTATTAGTTAAGGAGATATATGCCTCTAAAACTAACACTATGAAGTCGCAGAAGCGGCCATCTTTGATAGCCGCCATATTGGATTCTGGCCACCTGTCGGAGTGGGGCCACTTCGATTCCTGCTTAGTTGGATCAGGGGAACTAAATACCCGAGTGGGACCTTTTTAACACAAAGTGCAGGATATTTCCCCTAAGCTCCCCTACTACAAACAGTTTTTCTTCTAGACATATTTTTAGGGGACCACTGCTCCCCCTCCCCCGGAGCTCTGGAAGTGCCCCCGGAGGAGACCAAAATAATACGTCTAGAATATAATAATAAATAGAATAGTACCAGCAGTGCCCCCGAAATACGTAGTGTGCCCCCCGGGAACATAGTTTCAGAAAGAAATTTGTACTATAGAGTAATAGAAATTTTACACGCGTTGGTCTAAAGAGGAATTACTGTCATTTTCCTTTCCCGTTTTGCACAATATCCATAACGACGACAGAAAAGCAGGCGGTAATATGATTGCAGGATATACCCACCACGGTTTTATCACTACACAATTGAATGCTCATTAAATATTTAAAAAAAAATATGATACGAAAGACATATTACCATATAAAGAAAAATATAAAATGGCCGATACATTGAAAAGGACAACTTGGATCATAGCTTGACCAAACTCAAAGAATAAAAGTTATTGATTTATGTTTTTTTTTTTTATTATTTTTTATTTTACTACTTGCAGAATACCCGTTCTTCGCACGGGAAGAATACGTTTCATTTTGGGCATAAATGGATGAATTTGGATTTAAACAGCATCGGAAGTGTCCACTGGCGTCTCTGGCATGTAAAATTTGCAGGGGGATATCGAAGAAAATGATTTAAATGGTGCTACCTAGCCCAACCTATTTATTATCTTCGAGTCCATTTGTTATCTTTGTGCTTACCTTCACGGACTCCTTAAGGTATATCAAGAACTCTGATATAATCGTTTCACAGCCTCAATAATATATTCCAAATAAATATAATTATAATTATTTATATGTTATTCTGTCGTTAGTAAATAAATTAAATTTGAATAAAATATTGAATTTTTTGTGCTTCAAAATATTGGGGGGACGCGTCCCTCTCGTTCCCCCCAAGAGAAGCCCATGGAAGTGTCACTGTTCATCACAGTGAATTCGAAAACTGTGGATTCGATACTAATATCGGTCATTTTCGATCATTTTTATATATATATTTCCCCTTCCCCAAGTTGGGAGGCTGAATTTCGATTTAAGCAGCATTGGAAGTGTCACTGTTCATCTCAGCGAACCTGAAAACTATGGATTCGACACTAATATCGATTATTTTTGTACATTTTCCCCTCTCCAAAGTTGCACCTTCAAAGTTAAATTATGAAAACCATCCCAGGACCGAAATTTGATTTTAATATATAGTTTTAATGTTCCAGAATTGTACTCCTTGGATAAGGAAAAAGGTGATGATAGCAATGAACAATTCGGCTTGAATTGGATTTTAGTTTAGCATCCCCTTTGGCAGCGAGGCTATACGAGACGCAAACCTACAGCTTAACGTGGGATCTGGATCACATGAGCTCCAACCAGGAATCGAAGTCGGGTGTCCCACGTAAGATAATGAACGATATGGTGGAATAAAGAAAGAAGGAAAACGTTTTAGAAAACCCACGCACACGGTGTTTTCAACCAGAAGAGCCAACTTGGTGCCTGTTGGAATCGAAGCAGGTACCCCAAGATATGAGCCCTCTGCCACTGACCCCTAGGTTTTATGTTGCGGTTGAGTAGAAGTGTGTGTTCAGGATTCCCTACGTGACAATAGTTGAAGCTGCCTTGTCTTCAGGGGGCCGCGGTGGCTCAGTGGTAGAGCGTTCACCTCTGGTGCTTGGGGTTCCGGGTTCGATCCCAGCCCCCGCCAAGTGAACTTTGTGGTGGACAAACACCGTGTGCGTGGGTTTTCTCGGGGTTCTCCCGTTTCCTCCCACTTTCTTCATTCCACCATTTCATTCATTATTCATCATCACCGACTCCTTTAGTCTAACCGGCATAACCGTGGAACGTAAAACTCAAAGATTTCATTTTCATGTCTTGTCTTCAGAAGATGAAAAGTTATATCTTGCATCGATACGTGTATTTGTTTTTATTAAAAGCAGTTTTTCTTCTTCCTCTCTATATATTTGAGATTGTAAGTAGTATGTGTTCCAAATTTGCTTGAAATTGCTCCATGCATTCCAGAGTTAAGCGAGAACATACATGATATACATTTTTTCTTCGCAACTTTTCCTTAAACTCTCTGACATTGACATATATAAAGCATTTACAGTATACGGTATTATAAACATATGTGTTAAAAAACATCAATATTGCATTTCTAGCCTTGAATGGCTTAGCTTCTTACCATAGCCAGAACGCCTTTTTATGTCACATGAATAGTAATTGGCATATGCACGTGAATATATGTGTAGTAAAGGTATAATTGTTTAGTTCTTACGTATCTATTCTCAATCTATTCCCCCACTCCACCTCCCTAATTTCTAATATTTCATATACAGGGTGTATCAGATAAAACGCCCAGTCCTTATATAACAAACACTTACAGATAAAAAAAAAAAAAAATACAACACGAAGTGAGATAGGAAAATGTCACAGGATGCATTGGATAGAGGTACTTTATTTCCCACAAGGTCCCCTATCATAGAGCACTGGGGAGCACTCGAAAATTGTAAATGAGAAAGTATGTCACTTGACATACCATTGAAAATATTATGAAAAAAGCGAACAACTTTTTATTTGTTTTTAGCGTCCCGTTCAGTAGCTAGGCTATATGAGACGTGGGCATACAGCGGAATGGATGAGCTCCTGCCGAGAATCGAACGCAGGTCTCCCACGCTAAAAGCGCGTATGCTAACCGCTTAGCCACAAGTGAGCTCTACAAACAACTTTTGTACGGAAACTTTTTTGATGTAAGGCACTGTTTACGACATGGTCATTATTTTAAAATAAGAGTTCTTGCACAGTAAGGTAAAATATCCAGGGCTTATAAATCAGAAATGGCTGAAGATAAAAACATGAAACAGAAAGTGAAGTAGAGAAATGTCTAGGGTACATTGAACGGAGGGTACTGTTTTTCTCACGGGGTCCCCTATACTGGGATACATGGTGTCACTCGAAAATTTTAAATAGGAAGGTATGTCATATGATATACCATTTTAAAAAAACATGAAAAAACAAACTTTGAAGATTTTTTTTCGCGTGGGAGGCCGTTTACAAAATGGCCATGCACAGTCAGAGAAAACGTCAAGTGCTTATAATTAACAACCCGGTTGAAGTGAAACTGAGCTAGGGAAACGAGGTTGGGTTGGAGTTTAGCGCCCTGTTTAGTAGCGAACCTACATGAGACGTCTACCTACAGCTTAACGTTGGATCCGAACCCAATGAGCTACCGCTGAAAATAGAACTCAGGTCTCACACGTCAAAGACACGAATTGCATGGAGAGTACTGTTTTTTCCGCAGGAACCCCTATCATGGGTCACTTGCGATCAATCGAAAATGTTAAATGGAAAGTTATGTGATTTGAAGTATCATTATACATAACATGAATAAAACAACCAATTTTATAGTGCTCTCTCTCTCTCTCTCTATATATATATATATATATATATATATATATATATATATATATATATATATACTAGCAGCGTTCACCCCGCTTCGCTGCGGTCACCCCGGAACGCAATAAACTTTGTTACTTAGATAATTTTTACTTTTTCGCTTTCAAATTGCAGTAAATGTTAAAATTATAGCGCCTGTCATTTATGTTAACCCGCCGAGTCACATGGTCATGCGGGTTGCATATAAATACGTTTATTTTTACCTATGATGAACTAATAACAAAGGATTTGTACGTATGGACACTTGAATGGTCAATTATCTCAAGACACTGGTAATTAAAAATTAAAGTGATATGATAAAAACCATCTAGGGTCCAAATCATAATAACCCCCCAAAAATGAAAGAAATTGGTTCAGCCGTATTAGCGTGATGAGTTCACAAAGGATTTGTGCGTTCTCTTTTATATATATATATATATATATATATATATATATATATATATATATATATATATATATATATATATATATATATATATATATATATATATATATATATATACTCTTTTTCGTGCGGAGCATCGGTCTTGAAATAGCCACCATTCAAATGTATGCTCTTGCTCTTGCACAGTAGTTGTTAATACAACATGGTATTGGGGAAAGACTGCAAAACCAAACGAGATATCATTACAAAATTCAGACGATCACACAAAGGGGTTCTGTGTAAAAGTGAATTTCTTGCTACGTGAAATCGAAATTGCGGAATGATTTACGAGTATAGTAAAGTATCGATAGTGTTACAAGTGCACACATTAGAATACATAGAATATTCAGGCAAGACAATTTTTAAAAATGTCCATTTTCTTAAATACATGTATCTCAAAATATGTTACTAGTGTGAATAAAATACTCCATTTTCTAGTTTGTGTGCAATTAATTCCGTTTAGTTTGATACGAGAATTATGATTCACCACCCTCTATTCTGTGAGAAGTTAAATTTATTTAAACATTACACATTCAGGTAGCGGTCATATTATACATTTTTTTTTCAGATGAGAACCTACATGAGCGATAGTCAATGATACGCGATATTTCTAGGTACTGCGTCAGATATTGACAACAATCATAGTAGTGCGAAATTCCGTGTGTCTAGCTATATACTGTCATCTGCCCCAAAATGACAACGTCGCTTCACTGCTATTGAAGGAGCAGAAAACCTTCTCAAAGCTATGTAATGGGGCGTTTACACTTGGTCGATTTAGTCGCACGACTAAATCGACTCGCTGCATTTGCCACTAAATCGAAGCAACTAGGCCGAATCAGATCGATGGATGTGTTCAATTATTTCAACCACAGAAAATAGAACGTCTTTCAATTCAGTTGCCAGTCGATTAGTCGCTTTCGATCAACAAGCGATTAAGTTGAATTCCCGTTTACACGGTCGATTAAGTTGAAAGTGAGCAGTGAGCATTATGGGGCGTTTACACTCGTTCGATTCAGTTGAATTGACGTCACTTTCAACTTAATCGACCGTGTAAACGGGACTTCAACTTAATCGCCTGTTGATCGAAAGCGACTAATCGACTGGCAACTGAATTGAAAGACGTTCTATTTTCTGTGGTTGAAATAATTGAACACATCCATCGATCTGATTCGGCCTAGTTGCTTCGATTTAGTGGCAAATGCAGCGAGTCGATTTAGTCGTGCGACTAAATCGACCAAGTGTAAACGCCCCATAACTTGTCATTTGAAAAGAGCTAGTGATGTCATTTGTTATAAATCCGCAACTGGATTCTTTGAAATTTTTTGTACGAAACTCGCCCACCTCATAAGCAGTAGCACATATTTCGTCTTTTTTTTGGGGGGGGGAGGAGAAGGATGTCTAGGTTGAAACGTAATTGCCTTGTACTAGTATTTTGCACAAATAGACCCAGTTCTGACTGTTGCACATGGTATTACTAGAAAACTGAACATATAGCTAGAATACAACCTTGGAATATAACGAATGTATGCTGTTGTTTGTGCCAATCTGATAAATATGTCAGTCAAATACTTTATAAATTGCGATTTTCTTTGTATTTTCCATAAGAAACACAAAGATAAACTACTTTTTTTTTGTTTTGTAAAGTCAAAATTCCATGATAATACTCAGCATGAAAAACTGTTATGTACTGTTGTATATGTTTATCATGTTTAAAAAAAAAAAAAAAAGAAAAAGTTCTACACGAGTAACACAGAAAGAGATACTTGAATATGGATAAATAATGGCCTCAAAATAGCACAACTACCTAAGCGAAAGTTGACAGAAATGATAAATTCTTATTTTCATTTGGACAATTTCAGAACTAAAAGCAAATACACTGAAATACATACAAATATTTTGCAGTGAAATGTTTTCTTTCCTTTGTGTTTCTATGGTAGCATATAACAGTTACTGTTTCTAGAGGAAATTGAGATGCTTTTCTAGAATTATTAAAAAGTGTTTCATGTTTACCCCCAGAATAAAACTGTCGTAACTCTGAAATGTCAATTTTAAGAGTGAGCCAAAGAAATTTGTTATATCTAAAGCAGCGTTTCCCAACCTTTTTCAACTTGCGGCACACTATGGGTGTAACTTGAATTCTCGCGGCACACTCGTAGATTTTATTATATTTAAATATAAAATTACATTATATCTTTTTCTGTGATTACTGATCTCCTCACATAGAGGAAAGCTCGATCACTGGTTTTCCACCATAGTAAATTATTATGCTTATTTTTCATTCTAATTTAAAAATACAAAACAATTG
Source organism: Thermobia domestica (assembly GCF_964235325.1). NCBI lineage: Eukaryota > Metazoa > Arthropoda > Insecta > Zygentoma > Lepismatidae > Thermobia > Thermobia domestica. The sequence goes on from NC_137461.1 coordinate 22,991,643, forward strand.
CAATGAAATATTGGACTTAGGTTTTTAAAAATACGCTTTCTTTTTCGAAAACTGCATCCAAACTTTCACTAAAAAGGAAGATCACTAAATAACGAACGAACAAACAAATCTCTTTTACTTTTAAAACACAAATGTAGGTAACTCGTATGCATGTTTGTTTTGTCGAAAAGATTGAATATTTTAAAATTTGAAGTTACGAAATAGTCTGCAACAATAAAGAAGCAATAATGATCATAACGTCATAACAATGATAACAAATATCTTTTTCAATATTAAAAATGTGCAGAAAAGTAACGCGGTATGAAACTTAAAATATATGTTCATATTAGAGGTTGTAGATTCATATTAGAGGTTCATGGTAATGTGAAATACAAACATACATTTTTCACTATGTCCTGCAATTTAATTGCTATAGAATTAATAATTTTGTTTCGATTTACTCGCGGCACACCAGCGACCCATTCACGGCACAGCGGTGTGCCGCGGCACACCGGTTGGGAAACGCTGATCTAAAGGAACTTCATTATCTCGTCTCTTTTTGAAGATTGTAACGTTATTTCAATATGTATAGTAATAATTATTGCAGACAAAGTCTTTCTTAAATACATACACATTGCAATTATTACACGTTAAAAATTGATAACAATTAAAAATCTATTTTGAGTTACGACAGTCTTATTCTGGGGGTGCGAGTTAAAAGTGTACTCACTGCAGTGTTGCCAGATCTACTGATTTTGCAGGAGATCTGCTTTTTCTACGTTCTACTGATCTACTGCGAAAGAAAATGAAAAGTTAACAATCTCCTGCTTTTTCGTTACTTCGAGAAGTTGAAAAAATATATTATTAATAATATTGAATTTTCAATCTTTCCTCACATAAAAAGACGAAATTTCTCTGTTATAATACACAAAGCTCTATAGAGCATATAGTTATAGAGCTTTACTGTATATGTAATATGAATCCAAATAATACAACTGTACGTCATCTTCTATAATCATTATGGTTAGCGTTTTTATAACTTTCTGTAAGATTTACAAATAAGTGTTGTTTAGATTGGGACTTGGGTTGGAAGAGTGGCTTAGATCGTTTCTCCACGATCGTCGGCAAGAAATCGTCTTACGCCACGGTCATGTGTGACTGCACCATGTAACTACGTTATCGCTACGTGCATGAAAAGACATTTTTCCACTCCACTTTGCAATTTCACTACGTTTTACTTCACACATGTGTGTATCAAATAATATTATTGTAAATCGGGACTTTTTCCTTTTATTTGCTCAACGTAGTTCATCGAAAATGAATTCTGGACTGCTTGTTTTGACTACTGCCCCCTTAATAATGGCAAATGTTATTACCCCCCCGGATTCACATTCAAACGCCACCACTGGGCCTAGTCGTGCCCAGCCAATGTGAGTTTATTCCAAGGGCAGGGTTTCCACTTACTCAAGCCGGCCAGGCCCGTATCCAGAGGGATCTAGGGGGCGCCCCCCTAAAATTTTCACGGTAGGCTTGCAAATGAACTATAATATGGTTGGATCGTCCCCCTAACTTCAGCCGGGCCCCCTACATTTTTGGGCTGGCTACCGGCCTGAAGCCCGCCCAAAAAATAAATAAATAATTTTAATATTTACTTTATCTATACAAGGGACATACTCACGGGGTTCCACACGGTCCGTACCCGTCCAATTTTAGAAATTTAACAAATATTTATACACTTTCTTATTAAAATTATACTTGCTTTAACAGAGAAATTATTGATATGCCTTACAGAGTTGATCTTACACTACGTCTGTACTCTCCTTTCTTATAAAAACAATTTAGTTGTACCATTTTCTCCCCTGAGAATGTAGAGGAAAGAACTTAAAATTGCTTGTCGTTTTCTTGGATGTTGGATAACAACAATTCGATATACTGTACATAGAAATTTCTGGGTGTGCGCCTGGTTTGTAGTAGATACGTTACTGATCTTCGTGATTATTTTACTAATTAAAAATATAATAATAATAATAATAATAATAATAATAATAATAATAATAATAATAATAATAATAATAATAATAATAATAATAATAATAATAATAATAATAATTTGCTATTATACATCTCAAAAAATATTATTGGCTGTCAATGTCACAGCGTAAACAATTTAAAAAATAATAAAAAACATTTTGCTGTTATGTCTGCCCTTATACAATAAACCTTACGAAATAACTTAGTGATACATTTAGCATGTATATGCTAAATTCGTGCGTTAGAATAAATACTAGTTATTTAGTAACACAAAAACAGAAGGTAAACTTCTATTTCAATACACGTTCTAAGAAGATGTCTTAGTTTATGTCACGGCATACCTGTTGTCGCTTAATTCAGCAGCTAACATCCATAACATTACGACACTTGCCATGGCTTGGCTACTCTGCTTTCTCGATGGCCAGCTAACAGGGACACAGACACACAGACTACTGCAAATTTTTATACACTTTTATAATGCGTTAATTGATAGTTTATTCATCACGATTTCTTCTTCTCGGAATCCCGTGCCAACCTACTGCTACGAATGCTTCGAAGAGCGAAACTAAAAATATATTGCCGACACGTTTTATCTTGGATTGGAAAAGAGAAAGCTGTTTTTTATCCAACCAGCGAAGAAGTATACAAAATGCAAAACAAAGAATAAATCACGTGACAAAAGCAATATTAAAAGAACGTCAAGTTAAAAGTTAAAAGATAAAAAAAGAAGATAAAAGGTTAGCGGTCGGTGTGAGAACAAAGCTAAATTTAATCTGTGAAAACGTTACATTGTAGTCCAATCTTTTTTTTTTATTTTCTTTAAAATGTAAATTGTTATTTTTTAAAATTTTTTAAGTCGACTCCCACTTCCTCTTTGAGTTATATGTATATTATTTTATTTCTTTATGTAATGAGTCTGTGATTACAAGCTCAAAGAATGATTGACGGGTGTTTTTTTGCATTTCTTCACTCGTTAGTGCCGATGGCGACATCTTTTGGCTGAATTCTACGTACAAAATAGTGATTACGTAGTATACGATTGCTGAAATTCAAGGTCAGTAGGATCTTCTATCTTGACCCTCGATGAATACACTGCATTTCGTCTTCAAAAGCATTTTCATTTTGACTTTTGTGTGCCTATAGACTTATCTTAAATTTCTGTTCGACTTTTCGTTACTTTTAAGTGCTAAGCAAGAGTCCTTTATTATTATTATTATTATTATTATTATTATTATTATTATTATTATTATTATTATTATTATTATTATTATTATTATTATTATTATTAGCGTCAAATACCTGCTTCGCTGGATTAAAATAAGAAAAATTAGTAGTATGTTCCATTAGTAATTTTCGATCATTTTTATATATCGCTCCTCCTCCTCCCCCTCCCCCAAGTTGCGAGGCTGAATTTGGATTTAAACGGCATCGGAAGTGATACTGTTTATCTCAGCGACCCCGAAAACTATGCATTCGACACTAATATCAGTAATTTCCGATCATTTTTATATATCTCCTCCTCCCCTCCGTTGCACCGTCAAAGTGAAATGATAAATACCATTCTAGGCTTGAACCCCATCTATGCAGGGGCGTCATTTAGGGGGGCAGGGAGGGGCAATTGTCTCCCCTGTGTTTGAGATTTATACAGATGTTATCAATAAAATAGTAGAAAATCAGTGATAAACGCAAAATTTTACTTATATCAGGCGGTCACCCCCCCCCCCAAGGAAAATTTGAAATGACGCTCCTGCATCTATGTTGAAAATTAAATCGAGATCGGTCGTCTGGTTCAAGAGTTACAAAGTCACATAGTCACTTTCAATTTTATATATATTGATTTTTATATACCTCCCCCTCCCCTCTCCTACGTTGCACCATCAAAGTAAAATGATAAAAATTATCCCTGGTCCGAGCCCCATCTATGTTGAAAATTGAATCAAGATCGGTCTGGTGGTTCAAAAGTTATTGTCACAAACAGAAGCCTGTATTTAGGTAAGTGCTATTCTGTGCTCGAGCACAGGGCTGCAGAATATAGGAGGCGGCAAAATTTTGGCTTTTTTCTTTCAAAGATTCACAATAAAGTAATATTTGAAACTAGCAACCCGCAGAGTCCCGCGCAAGCGCGAGAAAATAATGTTGTGTTTGCTTCGCTCTAACTACAGTAGTTACTTATTAGCTAGCTTATCTGATTATTTTTAAAAAGTCATCCTCTCCTCCCCCCCCCCCTCCAAGGGATGAGGATGAACTTGAACATAATGAAAACTAATACCGTTAAACTCAGCGACCTCGAAAACTATTAATTCAACACTAATATCTGTCGTTTTCGATTACTTTTAAAATTTCGCTCCCCCCCTTCCCCCCGGAGTATGACCTTAAAGATGGATTGGATTTAAAGTTTTCACTATTCATCTCAGCGATCCTAAAAGCTATGAATTCAACTCTAATATTGGTCGTTTTCGGGGGGCTGCAAATTATTTATAGCACAGGAGTGTACAATATATAAATACGGGTCTGCACAAACATAGTCACTTTCATTTTTATAAATTATTATTGTTATTATTATTATTATTATTATTATTATTATTATTATTATTATTATTATTATTATTATTATTATTATTATTATTATTATTATTATTATTGTAGTAGTAGTAGTAGTAGTACATTGAAACATTCTTTTGGTAATTTCAAAGAAACAAAACAAATAGAGATGAATTATGTGTTATTTTCAGAGATGTGTGAGTGAGGTCGAAGGAATGTAAGGCAAACTAAGCATGTCAAGAACTTTATCTTTCGAGTGAAGAAAAGATAGACTGTTCACATGGGCTATATGTTCATTTCAGCTTTTGGGCGTTCTGCTGACCGTATTTGTGGACAATCTCTTCGATTTTTGGTGTTCTGATCGATTTTGGTAATTTTTGCATCCTGATCTATTTTGTGGGAGTTTTGACAGTTTTTTGAGAGATATGACTATTTTGAAAGTTGGACGATATTACCGAGTTTCAAATCCTTTCTCTTTATTTGTAACGGTTGATGGGAAACAGATGACACAAAGATAAATCATAGATATATGTATTATCTAGGAATCACGTAAGATGGAGCTAGTAATGGTAGTTTTATTTAGTTTAGTTTAACTAACTGATGATTAAAAAATAATCCAGTACGAATAATAATAAAGTAATGGTTCATGTATTAATCATGGAGGTAACTGCGTTTCCACTAGAAGCACGACTTAAACATCGGAGATTATAACCACCACGGACGGCCCTAGGTAATTTGCCGCCCCATGCAATGGCATCATTTGCAGCCTTCCATTCTCCAGAAAGAATAAATCTTACAAGCTACGATTTTAGGTATGTTATCCCATCATGAACAACGAAGCGGAGAGAAAATGTACTTGCACTCAGAAAGGCTTAAACACTACAAATACAATCTTGTTGTGTCTGTTTATTTTTTCTTTAAATAATTATATCTATTATGTTAGTGAAAGACAAAGCAAACACACTTGTAGAGGAAAGATAGTAATTCTATTTATAGAATTCAATATCGAGCTTCAATCTCATTATATCAATTTGTAATTCCAGTGCAACTAGCTCTTTTATTTTTTTCTTGATTTTCATTCTACAGTTGTTAATTTAAAAAAAACAGTTTCCACTTTCAGTGATAAGGAACTTGTTTATGACAAAGACAAACCTAGTTTTGATATCACAACCGTAATAACTAACTAAATGAAACCAGTGTTCACTACTGTTCGACAATTGAGTTCTTGTATTTGACAACAATTAAGCAATCCATGCAGGGATTTGCCTGACCATTTGCTTTAGCACTGTCCATGTGACTTTAAACTAATGAGACTTAAACATGATTTATGAAAGTAGTACTCAAACAGAAGGTCAGCTTAACAAATTTAACTACCATCATCATGAAATCTGTTTCCAACAAGAAATATATGGCAGATTTTGCCGCCCCTCGAAACACATAGAGATGAACATAGGGATGAACACGAGTCGAGTCAAGTCGAGATTAAAGCCTGTCTCGACTCGTCTCGAGAAAATGTCTCGACTCGTGTATCGACTCGAAAATATGTTTCTGTCTCGACTCGATTCGAATTCGAGACGAAACGTCTCGAAATTTGAGTCGAGACAAAATATACGAGTTAAAATATACACATCAGCCAGAACATTATGACTTCCTACCTAATTGTCAGTATGTCCATCTTCGGCACAGATAACAACTGCGACGCCTCTTGGCATGGGCGAAATGATCTTTGGTAGGTTGCTGGAGAGAGTTGGCACCACATGTGCACACAAAGATCACCTAATTTCCGTAAATTCCGTGGAGGGGGCGATGGTTCTGACTTTACGTTCAATCACATCCCAGATGTGTTCGATTGGATTCAGATCTGGCGAGGTGGAGGACAGCACATCACTTGGAACTCACCCCTGTGTTCCTCGAACCACTCCATCACACTCCTGGCCTTGTGATATGGTGCATTATCTTGTCGAAAAATGTCACTATCGTTGGGAAACATGGTCGTCATGAAGAGATGTACGTAGTTTGCAAGTAGTGTGCGATACGCCTCGGCCGTCATGTTGCCTTGCTCGAGCTCCACTAGACACCATGAATACTCACGTGAATGTTCCCCCAGAGAATGATTAAGCCGCCGCCAGCTTGTCTCCGTCCCGCAGTACAGGTGTCAAGAAGTTATTCCCTTGGAACACGACGGATTCGCACACTTACATCGTCATGATGAAGAAAGTATCGGGATTCGTGAGATAATGCAACGCTCTGCCACTGCGCCAGAGTCCAGTGGTGATGGTCACGTGTTCATTTCAGTCGTAATTGCCGATGTCGTGGTGTTAACATTCGCACATGGATGGGTCGTCGGCTGCGCAGGCCCATCGTTAGGAGGGATCAGTGCACTGTGTGTTTAAAGTCTGATGTTAGTTCCGCCACAATTCGCTGCCTGTCCTGTTTTACCCGTCTGCCCAGCCTACGACGTCCGACATCTGTAATGAGGAGGGAGGTGCCCAACCCCTTGACTTTTGGACATCGTTTCCCCTTGGCTTCGCCACTTGTTGAAGACACTCACCACAGCACTCTTCGAACAGCCGACAAGTTCTCCAGTTTTTGAAATTCTTGTGCCGAGTTTCCGACCCATTAGAATCTACCCTCGGTCAAACTCAGGCGCCCCTTCCCCATTCTACACACGGCCAACACTCACTGATACTACATGCACCGTACGTGTGTCTGACTAGCAGGCATTCCTCGGCATGTGACTCTGCTATCGCCTGGACGGGTTTATATCGATAGTAGATAGATGGTCATAATGTTTTGCCTGATCGGTGTATAATAAATAAATTTAAAATGTAGGAAATTTTCAATATTCTGATCATCTTGTAAGAAATTTTACAAGTTATGACAAGAAGCAATAATAGTTTTAAACAAACTAGATAATCAAATATTATTATTATGATTATTATATTTGAAGTACAATCAAATATCACGACATTAATTATTAGTTTTAATTAACAGAATTGAGCTGAAAATTAAATTTTGACCTCAAAAGATTAAGTATTAAGTTTATGCGTTCTGTTCCTTTCTAAAGATTTTTTTTTTTTAAGCTGGAATTGGTTTCAAGGTTGTTTCTGAGTGAATACTTTCTTCAAGATAAAATTAAAAATTATAGAAAGGTTTTGGAGAGATTCGAGCCGAGTCGAGATTTTTACTAGCAGTCTCGACTCGACTCGTGTCTCGACTCGAAAATTCGAATCGAGAAATACGTTTGTCTCGACTCATCTCGAATTTTACAAAGAGTGTCTCGACTCGAATTCGAGTCTCGACTCATGCGCATCCCTAAATGTACGTGTTGCACATATGGTAGAGCCGGCCATGATAGCCACAAGTAAAAGATAAAATCATAATGAAATTCCTCTTGTTTGCCAGAAAAACGTTCACTAATAGCGCGTTCGTAAGGAATACGGTTGAGCTAACTCCAATTATGTAGAATGGCGAAGTCGAAATCTAATAAACTACACTGACACGAATATGTTTAACAGCAGGCGCCATGTTTTGATCTTACGTTGATTATTTTATTGAAATGAATGAGACTTTCCTTGTCCCAAAGAATCTGTTATAGGCTCAACGATAGAGCGCTCGTCTCTGGTATTTTGGGTCACTGGTCCGATCCGAGGAACCGCCAAGTGAGCATTGTGGTTGACAAACACCGTGTGCGAAGGTTTCCTCGTGGTTCTCCCGTTTCCTTCTACTTACTTCATGAAGCTGCAGGATATTTGATATCCACGGTTTTCCGTATATTACATACATATAGGTACATTACATACGCCAGCTATGCGTTATGTACCTCCTCCTCTATGTGAGATCTTTACTGCCTCTATACAGTTCGTTCTTTCATGCGGAAAGTACGTATAGAAGGAACACATACGGAAAGTACGTATAGAAGGAACACATACGGAAAGAACGTATAGAAAAAACACATACGGAAAGAACGTATAGAAGGAACACTTATGGAAAGTACGTATAGAAGGAACACATACGGAAAGTACGTATAGAAGGAACACATACGGAAAGTACGTATAGAAGGAACACATACGGAAAGTACGTATAGAAGGAACATATACGGAAAGTACGTATAGAAGGAACACATACGGAAAGTACGTATAGAAGGAACACATACGGAAAGGACGTATAGAAGGAACACATACGGAAAGTACGTATAGAAGGAACACATACGGAAAGTACGTATAGAAGGTACACATACGGAAAGTATTATAGAAAATACGTTTTCAGTTACACGCTTGCTGCAGGCAGAGCCGGATCTTGAATCCTGCGAACTACGCGTTCGCAGGAAGCGTCAGGTGAAGAGGGCGCCAAACTTGCAAAGGAATTTTGTTTTAAATGTGAATATTTATGAGAGAAAATGATATGATGAAAACTTTTCCAAATAGCTTCAAATAAATATTGTACAGACTGAAATACAGAAAAGAATACATCAAAGGGAGAATAAACTCGAATCTTTGTCTGATTGGCTATAAAACCCTCTTCACAATTGAAATGGAATCGTACATCAATTGACGCTAATGCCACACTCGCAAGTGATGCTAGTTTGAGGAAAATTTCCCGCGGCGGCGGCGCACGGAGATTTAGGAAATATTTTTTAAAGAGGGGGAAAGGAGATTTTACGAATATGAGATAAAGTGTAGAGCTTTTCAATAGATGTTAAATTAAGCACTACGGCAGTACGACTAAAGACGGCTGCACTCTCTCCACAATCCCACCATATGCACAAAATACAAATGTGCAATGTATGCATATGGTAAGGGTAATGTGATCAAAAGGTCATTAGAATTATAAGTAACATTTCTTTTTTTCAGAACTCACAGCAGTATATGCTCGTTGTACTATAATAGCGTAACAATCATTATCAATCCATTCTCTCGTATTAACCTCAGAGGGGGCGATATTTTTAAACATTTGGTAGTAGTCCAAATGCAATGTGTAGTTTTGATTATTAGTTACTTGTGTTCGGGGATGCGCCGACGGAGGTGGTGCGAGAGTCTGGATACTGTAGAACTTCTAATTTTTAAGCAAATTAGCACAATTTCAGAGGGCAAATACACAATATTATTTCCATTTTGTAGGCTACTCCGAAAAATCTTCGAACTCAAAAGAGAAATCTTGGATGCGCCACTAGTTGTGTTTACATTGTGTTACTGATTGCCTGATTTCGAATGTCTGTGTTGGAAAGAGACGTGAAAAAACTGGATTGTTTTATAGGTCTAAGGTACCTTGACAATAAGTTTTGCAAAGGTGGGTTAAGACGTTTTGCGGGGGAATCTGATTTTGAAGTTCCGCCACTGGATCGAAGACAAACTAAATATCGATTAAGGCACATACTTTTCTCATTTGTTGTGTATTAAACAAGTTCAGCTAAAATTAATGCAAAATTATTTAAAGTCAACTCTATCTCAAGAACGATTAAATGGACTAGCTTTGATGGTCATTGAAAATGACATACTGAATTAAATGGATACGGATGCAATAATAAGAAATTTTGCCAAATTGAAATCCAGAAAAGTGTCTTTATAACATAAATTTTTCAGTAACAAAGAAAATGAGAAATTAAGCTAATTACTATCATCATATCTCTAGAAAACACTATGTAAATATTCTTTTAATGAAGCATAAGAGCATACCTCTTTGTCAAAATAAAAACTTGTGTTAATGATAGATTTCAAGCTCGTGAGTTTTATTGTGTTTCGACTTTTATGTTTCAATTGTACTTGTCAAAATACATGTTAGGTATATATTTTAGTTGTGCTTTGTGCTTATTTAATGAAAAATACTATTAATTATAAAAATTGGAAATTTATTCAGTTTTTACCCACGGTCAATTAGTTGTAATTTTGAAATTTTTCGTTAATATTCATAGGTAGATTACAGGTATTGAAGAAATTTACAATTATAACAATTATTTGAGATTTTTTTTTTTTGGTCCATTACAACTTTCTACTCTTTTATTATCATTTAAGTGGAAGCGCCAAAATACAGTATTGTTTGCTTACACTTAAGAAATGTCTAGAACTGGTCCTGGCTGCAGGATTTTATATATAGTCCTACTTTAAGTCCAAAAGCTACATGATTTATGTATATAACCTACGTTTTTACGTATGTCACATACGTTTTATTCCTCTGTGTAGTCTCGGTGCATAATCTTGGCACGTTAAACTAAAAAATATGTTGTATTTGCCATTTCACTCTGCACTTCAAACACTGTTGTGGGAAGAAGAGAGTGAATAGTCACCGTTTTCCCCAGTTTGTCTCCTATACCAGAATGATTATTTCTATTTTGAAAATATTGAGGTTTCTACTCTTGAAACAACTTTGTTATATTTTACTTATGTTGTGCTAGAAAAATACAAGGACAAACGAGGAAGTAAAATTAATGTTATTGAATATTTCGAGGTTATATATGTATATATCTACAGATTGAATTACGTAACAACAAGTGTCATACGCATGACATTAGAAAGCGACATCATTTACCGCATCTTATAACTAATTGAAAAAAAAAAAACTAACCTTACTTCAACAGTCTGATGTTATTGTTCTTTTATTTGGTTTCACGAAGAGTGTGATATTCTCACGCAAGAGAGATCAAGCGTTCTAGCGGGATGAGAGTTTGATGTCTTAGTTCTGGATCTTCCGAACAGTCTCGTACAGGAAATGGTTATTATTCTATGTGACTACGGATAACCTTTAAAAAAAAAGAAGAAGAAGAACGAAAAAGTCTGTGCTTATAAAGACTGAAGACGCGCTGGAGGTCATTAGAATGAATAACTAGTTAACGCATTTGGACAAAGGAAGAATATTAACCCTTTGATGCACATAATCATAGATATTGATCTATCTATAAGACCGCGTCCAAATTGAAACAAATATTAAGAGTATCACAATTAACTGGTTAAAAAAAAAAAGAATTCTTTCAGTTTTATATCCCACAGTTATGCTCTGTAGGCCAGTGATGATTTCTCCTGGGGAAATTTTCAATACACAGGGGGTTACAGTACTACTGCGAAAATATTGGTGATCCACGTTGAGCACGATCGGAGATATACCCCAGGGGTATTTCGTAGCTCTAGGGTGACATTCTATGCCCGAGCCACCCTTTGAAATCATCACCGATGTAGGTTAAAGGAGGCAAATGATTTAACGAAAGTGCTCAGAGAAAAAAAAAACATATTTGGAGTACATAAAAATGAAGGATATATGCGTAAATCCTGTAGATTTTGGACTTAATATACGATTATATATATCATCCTATAGTGATCGTATAACTGAAAACGTATGTTTTATATGTACTTTAGGTATAAGTGTTCCGAATAAACGTACTTCCCTTAGGACTGTTAGATATCAGACATCCTGTAAATGGCATGATGTACGATCTAAACGGGAAAAGGGCAATATGTATGTAGCATATGAATAACATATGATCCGTACAGATTTCCGTAGTAAACGTATGGATTCCGTATATTTGTACAATATACCACTGTCCGTATAACGGATTTTTCTCGGTGTGAGTGACTGTGAAATCATTCGTTGAATGATAATGTGTGAGGGGGACTACGAGAAAACCTATAGGCACAATGTTGTGTATCACAAATTTACATAGTCTTGGATCTAACTAGGGCCCCACCACACCAACACACCAGAGGTGCAATACACTGGTAGAATGTCTTACAGGAAGACCTTCTTGACTGAGACACATTTGACTGAACACTCAAGATATGGCGGCACTTATTCTTTTGCTATGCTTCCTTTTGACAGGTCCAAGGACTAATGATTTTTTAAAAAAAATGGTTTAGGCCTGGAAATGCTTCTTCCACGTTTTTCGTCGATCTTCAGCTTCCTCTTTTAACTCTTAATATTGTCTACTATTTTTCAAATCATTGACCACTTTGATCTTCTACCTATTTTATTTATTCCTTGCTTTCCTTCAATCTTTCCTCCTGTGATGATATAAAAGAAGTTAATTTCTTCGCAAAATGTGTCCAATTCAATTGGCCTTTCTATGAAGGATGCTGGCTAAAAACGTCCTCTTCTCTCCTACCTATTTTTTTAAAAAACATATTCATTGGTTTCTCTCCCTCGGTCTATTTTATCTTCTCCATCTTAATAACTGGTTGAAATGCCCGGTTTTTGCACGGAGATAATAGGTTTGTGAAAAGTAGTTGAATCCCCTCCTCCGTCTTAAGACACGCATTTCGATGAAAGTGAAATGATACAGATCTGCAATGTTACCCTTTCCAAAGCTAAATCTTCCCTCTTTCACATCCTCCATGCCGATGGGGCTGAACTTGGAATTAAACAGAATCCAAAATTTCACTATTGATCTCAGCGATCTCGAAAACTATGGATTGGACACTAATATTGATGGTTTTCCATTATTTTGCACAAGTCACTACCTTCCTACCCACGTTCTTCAGATCTTCTCATCCCTTTACCAATAATGTGATTTTTTTTTAACTTAAAAAAAATCTTAAGTTAGGTTACGGTCCACCCCCTGTACCAAAAATCATCAAATTTGGTGCAACAGTGTAGGATAAATTAGCCGTCAAACATTCTTACATTTCTTTTCTTTTTCTTTTCTTTTCTTTTTTTTTTTTTTTTTACTTATTTAGAAAATAAGCCTTCCTTTTCCCCACCTTAAAATGGAAATTTTCAAAAACTCTGGGACATGTATTTCCTTATTTTTATTGAAGATTTTATATACCGACTTTCATCTTCCTAACTAAACGGGCTACTGAGATACTAAATTTTTCGCATAAATTATGACTTTCCCTTGGAATATGCATTTTAACCAAAGTAACGGTTCAGCAGTTTTCTCGTGGTTTGATCGCAACCAAATCAGTTTCTCTTTTATGTATTAGAATAACTGGCCTTCGGTTACCTGGAGACTTCGCTCCCCGACACCCGCATTTACTTGGCCTATGACTACACACTTCTCATTTTTTTTTCTTCCTTTGTAAAAGAAATATCAAAAACGCTGAAACACATCTTTAATTAACGTGTCTTTACTTTTAAGGGATTTCGAGATATACCTATGTTACTTTAAGAATTACAACCCGCATCCTTATTCTTCACTCCTTTTCTTCCCTTATAAGGAAAACATTAAAAAAAAACGATGAAACACACTTCTAATTATTTTAAATTAAAAGCCTAAATACTAATTATAATCTCTCCAACCTTAAGGGATTTCGAGATATGACCATCTTACTTTAATACTTGCAAGGCGAGTCTTTTTGCTTCACTTTTAGGCAGGGGTAAAAGTGGCTCTAAAAAGAAAGCGGCATGACGTCACGCCGTCCCCCTGACTATCTTTGCCCATTGTAATTTTTTAAGAACTGGGGGGACGCCATGCCATAACATATTTTTACAGGTGAGAGACGGCGTCCCCCCGCTTTTCCCCTCAATTTAACCCCTGCTTTTAGGGGGAAGTATTAGGAAATGTTGAAACATGTCTATGTTAAGTGAAAAGTCTAAATACCACATTTTATGTCTCTATCGGATTTCGAGAAGTGGCTATCCTATTATAACGTTTATAACTCCATCTATTTTTCCAACTTTTCTCTTCTTTGATATACTAAATATTTTTTTTAAATGGTTAAATAGTGTCTAATTATTATTATAAATGATCAGTTCAAATTTCCAATTTCATGTCTCTAATCTTAACGAATTTTGAGATGTGGCCATCCAATTATACCAATTGTAAACCCATCATTTTTTCTTCCCGCCTTTTTCTTCTTTTCTAGGCCAAGTATATATCATAAAACGGTTAAACCCGAGTCTAATTATGTTAAATGAGAAGTCCAAATACTGAATTTCATGTCATTAGCCTTAAGAGATTCCGAGATATGGATTTTAAGTAGGGATGGTACCGAGACCGAGACTAGTCTCGGTCTCGTCTCGGTATCGTCTCGAATTATCGAGACGAGACCGAGACCGAGACGGCCTTTTATATACCGAGACGAGACCGAGACGGGCCTCTATAAATCGAGACGAAACCGAGACGAGACTTAGGTCAGTCTCGAAAGTCTCGGTCTCGTCTCGAATATTGATATAGACAACTATTAAGATTGACCTTTACTCAAAATTTCTTTCGTTGCTGTGTTAGGTAATATGGGAACGGTTGACTAATGTTCAGTGGCGTATTTAGGGGATGGCTATCGGACTGAAGCCCCTCCCGAAATAGATTTGTAATCATTTTTTCGCATTGCACGTACAACACAAATATTTCTTAATCGTTCTCAAGCCTCCCCCGAAACAAAATCCACTGCTGATGTGTATAGTCATCTCTCTCTCTCCCTCTCTCAACACACACACAAACACACTTTATATATATATATATATATATATATATATATATATATATATATATATATATATATATATATATATATATATATATATATATATATATATATATATATACACTAGCGGATCAAGGATATGATCAAGGGAGGGGCTAAACCATAGTTTGACATTTTATCCAGTGCGTATAACCCCTTTAACACTCCCCTTGGATCCTCGCCTGTATAGATATCTAATATAAGTAAAAGGAAGAGTTTGTTTGTCTGTGTGTCTGCGTGCCTGTCTTTCTGATTGCCTGTGTGCGGCCTGGGGACCAGACGAGAGTCCAAGAGTTACGAAATTTGAGTGACAAGTATTATGTCCCAGGTCTCAGACCAAGAAGAAGCTTTTTTTTTTTTTTTTTAAATCGGGAGGGTAGAAAATGACCGATATTAATGTCGAATACATAGTTTTCGCAGTCGCTGAGATCAATGATGATACTTCCATTAGCGATGACTTTCAAATTCAGCTACCAGTGCATGCGAGCCGAAGTTCACTCGCGGGGGAGGGGAGTACCGAGACGTAAAATTAATACAAAATGACCGATATTAGTGTCAAATAGTTTTCGCGTTTTCTGAGATCAATGGTGGAACTCCGATCGCATTAACCTCCAAATTCACCGCATTCAGCTGCGGGCCGGAGTTCACAGGAGGGATACCGAGACATGTAAAAGTAATCCAAAATGGCCGATATTAGTGTCAAATGTATAGTTTTTGCGGTCGCTGAGATCAATGGTGTCACTTCCATTAGCGATGAATTTCAAATTCAGCTACCAGTGCATGCGGGTCGGGGTTCACCTGCTGGGGAGGGGGTACCCAGACATGTAAAAATAATACAAAATGACCGATATTAGTGTCAAATACATACAGTAGTTTTCGCGGTTGCTGAGATAGTGATACTCCCACAGGCCTTGACTTCCAAATACTGGTCCCATGCGAAAAATGGGTATTTCATCTAGTAATAGTCATATATATTAAAAATGCTGATTTTTTTTAACATGCTGTGTGAAATATGGAAGGGGAAATTCTTCCAGATACTCTGCAATACCACTAGATAAACAAGCAATGTTGCCAACGCAACATAAAGTTGTAATTTCTCAAATTGCACTACGTTTGATATTACATATTTCTGTTCAGTTAATTTAGTTTAGTGCGTGAGTTTTCTCGGGGTTCTCCCGTTACCTCCCACTTTCTTCATTCCACCATTTCATTCATCTCTCATCATCACAGTCTCCTTTAGCCTAACCGGAATAACCGTGGAACGTAAAACTCAAAAATTTCATTTCATTTTTAATTGAGTTTAACGCCTCTTTCAGCAGCGAGGTTATATGAGACTGAACCTACTGATTAACGTTGAATTTAAACCACATGAGCTCCCGCCGGGAATCTAACCCGGGTCTCTCACGCCATAGGCTAACTGCTTAGCCACGAAAGAGCTCTACATATTTCTAATTTATATATTAAATTAGACCACAAAAGCACATATCTTATTCAGTGTAACAAAGGACAATACATATCACTAACATCAACATTTTGGAGATCTCTAATAACTCAAATGGCAGAAACATTATAACATTAGTGTTCAGTAGTTTTAATTACAACAAGTCGCAGTTACATCATTTTAAGCAGTGTTGCGAACTTAAATAAATTGCTAAATATTATTATAAATATAGTGCAAATAACGTAGCTAAAGTGCAAAATATTTTTAAATTACTCGTAATTTGTTTTATGATGCAAGAATGTTTTCAAAACACGATGTTTTTCATAGTCTTTGGGCTACTTATAATGTTAATGTCAAAGTTTTCGTTCCAGCAATACATGTAAAATCAAATTGTAACTGAAATTAAACGTAACTGACAACTTTTCAGTAGCACTAGTTGTTCTCCCTAAGCCTTAGGCCTGGTGTATTTTTTTTTAGATTAAAAAACTGATTTATTAAAATTTTAATTACGCCCTAACTGCATTTCATTTGTTATAGTTTGACCACCAACCACCTCAAACTCGATCCATATCATATAGCTATATGCAATTACTCAAAGACTTACAGTTAGTAATACACATTGTGTTGATTTTTGGTTTGTTTTGTTTTAGTTTAACGTCTCACGATTATGCTAGGGCGGCTAAAGGAGACGTGGAGTTACTGATCATAGTGGAATCCGAAAAACTTCGGTCGTTGAACATTACCGCCACAGGGAATCGAACTCGGGACCATGCGAACCAAAATCAAGCGTACTAGCCATTATAGCAAATGGGGGTTCTTACATTGTGTTGATTTAAATAATTGAGTCCGTGTTGCCAGATCCGAAGATCAAAAAGTAGCGTGTCTGTGCTCCAAAAGTAGAGGATATGAACTATTTGTAGCCCAAGAAATGAATTATTTGGCAACTAATGACTGGTACTAATGAAATAATGTTTAAAATAGATCGGAAAATCTTATGGACATATTGCAAGACGAAATTATGATCGATAGACAAAAACAATTTTAGATTGTATACCACGTGACAAAAACAGCCTAGGAAATGTCCGCATACAAGAAATTGTGACAAAATCAGGAACCACTGGGGAGTAACCTGGAAAAGAATTACCCAAGTTAGATAGTTGTAGAGAAAACTTGGGAAGACTTCATCCAGCAGTGGATTGATAATGCTTGATAATGATGATGGTGATGATTTTATATCAAGACCTGAGAGGTAAACTAAACCAAGTCATAATTTCGTAATTTTACAGGAGAAGCGAAAAACCGGTTCCTTAACTAACAATACTAAGTAGTTACAAAGTAGTAAGGTGGCTTTAGGCTTACATTATTACCCCACTAGAAAGAACACAGTCTATTAAAAAATATATTCTAACTCAATTTGACCAAAAAGTGACTTAACATAGTCTACCATTGAAGCTGTAGTACAAACACAAAATACATAAATACCTTAAGAAAAATATTGTCCATCGCTAGCCACCACTTTCGCCCATCTGTCAGGCAATGTACGGATTCCGTGGCGAAAGAAGTCCTCATCCTTGGAAGCGATCAGAGACCCATGTTTCGATATCTTCTGAAGAAGTAAGCCGCTGTCCAATCAAATCGTTGTTCATGCAATCGAACAAGTAGTAGTCCGAAGGAGCAATGTCTGGTGAATACGGCGGGTGGGGTAAAACTTCCCATCCGACATTTTCTAAATAGGTTTTGACCGGTTTTGCGACATGTGGGCGAGCGTTATCATGTTGAACAATAAGTTTATCATGTCTGTTCTCCCATTCTGGTCGTGTTCTGGCCAGAGCTTGCTTCAAACGCATTAATTGTCGTCGATAACGTTCTCCATTCATAGTTTCACCCGGTTGCAGCATCTCATAGTACACCACACCTTTCATATCCCACCATATGCACAGCATAACCTTTGCACAGTGAATATCTCGTTTTGGTTGTGATGGACCTGGTTCACCTGGTTTCACCCAGGCCTTTTTTCGTTTAGGGTTCTCGTAATGGATCCACTTCTCATCACCCGTAATAATTCGATGCAGAAACCCCTTTCTGCTCTGTCGTTGAAGCAGCAATTCGCAAATGGTTTTTCGTCTTTCAACGTCTCTGTCTTTCAATTCATGTGGAACCCAATGTGACATCTTTTGAATCATTCCCATGGCTTTCAAGCGTTTGGAGACTGTTGTTTGATCAACGCCTAATGCTGCTGCAAGTTGTTCCTGCGTTTGACACGAATCCTGCTCGAGCAATGCTGTCAATTCTTCGTCTTGAAATTTTTTTGGCTGTCCAGCTCGCTCTTGGTCTGCCAAGCCGAAATCACCACTTCTAAACCGTGCAAACCACTTCTGACACGTTCGCTCAGCTAGAGCATGGTCACCATACACTTCCACCAAAATACGATGACTTTCAGTCGCACTTTTTTGCATGTTAAAGTAATGCAGCAGGACACCCCGCAAAAACACTTTATCAGGCACAAATTGCGCCATGTTCACTTAACTACAAACGGGTGTTGTTGACGCTTTAATCCACTGCCCTATACTACGAACGATACGCGATGACAGGGGTTTGCAACACATGTGTGGATACACGGAACTTTGGGACGCTCCGTTCGTTGCGCCATCTCTTGTCCACCCGCACGAATTAATTCCTAGACCAAATATATATATATATATATATATATATATATATATATATATATATATATATATATATATATATATACTGTATAAATTTACTAGGTAAGGTGGGATAAAATTGGATCCAAAATTTAACGAAAGTCATACAGCGAAAAAAAAAATATTTTTGACTATTTAATACTTCATGTTGCTGCAAAACTAAGAAAATGAATACAAAAGAAAACTAGAAAGTTAATAATCACTTGTTTTGGCGAGAGAGAAAAAATAGATACAGCTAGCTCGAATTACCTATATACTTATATAATATGTATGTTTATGTTTCGCAAGTAATTTTCAATCAATATAAAATTTCAACGTAATGAACGCACAATTGGTTTTCTCGAATAAAGATCACATGCACCGCTAAGAGCTCAGGAATAAGCTTAATCTATGTTACGGCAGTGGATATACGTATGCGTATGTAATGCATTACAACTTTAGGAACTTGTATAAGAAACAGAATGTACTTAAATTTAGAAGCGAACTATGCGAAACATCTGACTTTGAATCTAACTTGTTTCGTGATGCAACCCGAGGCCACACATAGCAAAGATGAGTGCCGTAGCTCCCATCACAAAGTTCAGGAATTTCGTGTTATAAGGTGTCAATTAAACACGTAGATGTGAAACGGTAATAAAGCATTTGATCAATTTTAAACAAAATATATTGTAGTAATAATTTACCCTATTTGTTCAGATAATGAACGTTATATTATGCTTTTAAAATGACAGTCAAAACAAAATGTATTGGACAATAAATGAGAAATTGTAAAATTTCAATTTCGGTACGATTAAATACATTCATGCCGTGTGTTGCGTTATAAGTTAGAATGTATTGAACAATTCTTATTCTAAGGAAGGAAATAAACTACTGTATAGTACTGAAGTTAATTTAATAGAGTTTAATTATATAGGCAGTACTGAGGCCATATGAGAAAGTCTTTTGCTGAAAGTGAAATATGGGTTACTATTAGAATTTTATCCCAGATATGATATACCCACTGATGATTGAAACTGGAACACACGCATGGAAGGCATCAGCGCTAGCAAATTAGCTCTGAAGAAGCACACCATACTATAATTCTAAGTCAAGAATAAGGCCAAAAATAAGAAGCAGAAACGACAGACTTTACAATAATAATACTTTTACAATTTTAATTTCACCTATTTATTTCGAGACTTCCGAGACGAGACCGAGATTTGGCCCTCGAGACCGAGACCGAGATCGAGACAAGCATTTGTTGACCGAGACGAGACCGAGACGGCGATTTTTGACTCGAGACGAGACCGAGACCGAGACAGCTATTTTTAAACCGAGACGAGACCGAGACTGTACAAAGTCTCGTCTCGTTTCGTCTCGATACCATCCCTAATTTTAAGATAATAATTGCCACCCCTCTTCCCATTTCCCGTCGAATTTCCAAAAATCCTTTCTTAATGGGATCTTACATCACAAATTCTATCCCCTGTTCAAATTTCAAGTTTCCAGTGTAAGCGATTTGGCCTGGGTGTTGATCAATCGGTCAGCTGGTCAGTCAGGCAAGACTTCTTATTTTCTAGAGATCATATCAATCACAATAGTATAAGCTATAAGTTTCTATATAAAATTGAGCATTTGTTCCTGCTGTTGCAGGCATTTACGAGTACAGTTTGTCTCAAAATTCATTTCAATTTATTGTTGAAAGCCTCATGGTACTCGCGAAAGCATGTCATATGGAATCTTGGCCAGTCTTATTCAGCCTGGGTTTAATGGTTAGAATTTCCAGCTATGCGTTCACCCAATTCGGGACAAATATTTGGTAAAACTAATCTAGAGTGAATTAACAATAGAGGAGCACATCTGCTACCAAGTACATATTTTATAAACTTATATTACAGCTTAAATTATAAAGCTAGATTTGTAAACAATATATAATTAATTTTATTACGAATATCTTAATGAAGCCCATTAGGATAGAGACTTACGTTAATTTCTGCACACGAATCCCGGATACTTTTTTAGAACGGGACGGGGCTGGGTTTTGAGAACTCAAAAAAGTACTTTAAGAAGTACTGTTTTGAGAAGTACTTTAAATTCCAAAAATGTTTTTACTCAATTTCATTTCTTAAAACACATTTCTTACTATTGCCTTAATTATTTTCTGAATCAGTATTTTTTGATTAAAATTTTATTTTTTCCCATGAATATTTTATCACTCTTGAGTTTCCATAGAAGTCAACACAAAACAGCTTTGCAAATTTCTGGTGACCGCCCCCAAAAATTCAGAACTAAATGACTTATCTCAAAGACAGAGCACATATCTGTCCCATGTATGAGTATCAATGTGCTTGAGCCACACACACTGAATATCTCCCATATTTTATTTATTTAACAATCACCAGATACAGCTCAGAGATTTTATACTGAATATCTAACAATAACAACAACAATGAAAAGAATTTGGGAAGGTATCGGCCAGGGCCTATTTTAGTAGATACCATCCCGACATTTGCCTGGTAGGTAGGACTGAGGGAAACCATAGAAAACCCCAGTTAGGATGGTCGGCAGCGAGAATCGAACCCACGACCCCTCGAATGCGAAGCCAACGCTCTACCACTCGAGCTACTTCGCTAAGGGTTGAACCTACAACCACATGTACTATAATAGAACTGTTAGTACTATCATTCATAATCAACATAAAATGCTTTTATCATCTTGCGCTATCTTTGAGACTTAAAGCTTAATTTCTGACGTGTCATCCGAATTATTCAAATTAATAAGTCACTTTGACCTTAACACATGTAAAATAGCAATTTCAAAATTAAAGAAATAATAATTGTACCATTAAGTTGAAATGAAAATATAAACAATAGCATATAATTTATAATAGCATTAATTTATAATTACATAAATTAACTTACCAATACGAAACAGTGGCCAGGTACAGTACACAGGAAGGAAGTTCCCCGTATGGAACTGGAATGGAATGACTTCGCCTCGTTTCTGTCACCAACCACGTCCTCGACAATCACGGCCTATACTGGGAACCGAACATAACACAAAACAGAATAGCTTTTGTCTTCCCTCTTACATTATGCACAGGAGGTAACCAAGCCTCGATGTATGACCAATCGCTGAATTGAACGCCTGGTACACAAGGCTGCATACTCAAATAAAATGTGTGGTTCACATATCAAGCATTAGGTCAAAAAAAAAAAAAAAAAAAAAAAAGTATAAGGTCTGCGGGTGTGAAATCACTTTTCAAATTACCTTTTGTAGGAATGTTCTTCCCATAAAAATCCTTCATTAAGAGGTCTCTGTTGATTCCCTACTCTGTTTCGTTGTAACGATTTTCTAAACAACAGGAATTATTTTTTAAAAAAGAAGAAGAAAAAGAAGAGAGAGAATAATTCATTGGCGTAGCAAAAGGTGAGTTCTTGGTTGATGTATTGCTTCATTCGTGTTTAACGTATTTCTAAACGCGGGGGTTATATGATAGATGTCCTACTACGTAAAGTAGAATTCGAACCAAAATCCCTTTTTATCCAAAGCTCTGTGACCCCACCGGAAGTCGAATCCAATACTACGGTTACTGAAAGCACCAGCTTTAGCCATTTGGTAACGAAGGGATAAAGATCACAAATCAAGATTCCTCTATTCACCGCTATGTTAGGTGTTTTTCACTAAAATTCTGAATATATATCCAAGTTCCAGAATCCTGCGGTACTTCCGCAACAATGTTTAAAGAGGTAGTTGGTGAGTACTTCAAATTATATGTCCGTAGCCAAACTCCTATAAAAAATTGTTGCGTGAGTACTTTAGGATTCTGAAACATGTGTTTTTGGATAGGACATATATATTAGTTCCTATGTAAAGTCTTGATCCAACTACGGTAGGTCCCATAGTTTTGGAGTTATGAATCTTTGAAGTTTATTTTTTCATGTTTTCGGCAGCCTATAACTTCGAAAGGAAGTATTTGTGCACGCAGGTTGGTCTATACTTTTTTTTTGTCTTATCTTGGTGTCAGGAATCACCTCCTATTATGTACAGGATGACAATTAATAATTACATTTATATTTATTATTATTATTATTATAATTATTCTGCCTTTCGGCAGATCCTGGACTAATGAGGATTTATTTATTTTTTTATTTTATTTTTTAGACTTGGGCCTGGAAATGTTTCCTCCACTTTTCTCGATCTTCAGCTTCCTCTTTTAACTCCCAATATTTTCTTCTATCTTTCAAATCATCGATCAGCTGTTCTTCTTCTTCCTATTCATCGCTTTCCTTCCATCTTTCCTTCTATGGCGTGTGAAGAAGAATTTCTTCGCAAGATGTGTCCAATCCAATTGGCCTTTCTACGAAGGATGGTGGCTAGATGTGTCCTCTTCTCTCCTATCCGTTTTAAAACATATTCGTTTGTTGCTTTCTCTGTCCATTTTATCTTCTCCATCTTCCTCCAACACCACATTTCGAAGCTCTCCAAATATTTCTTCTCTAACTTCCGTAATGTCCAAGTCTCTGAACCATACAGTCCAATGCTCCATATATAGCACTTGACCAACTTCTTCTTAAGTCCAATATTGAGTCTGCTAGTTAAGAGTGATCTTTTCTTGTTGAATGCTTCTTTAGCTATGGCAATTCTTGACCTGATCTCTTTCGTGCAGTAAGCGTCTCTCGTCAAAATACTTCCCAGATACTTGACATTAGCGACCTCTTCAAGTTGATCTACTCTGATCCATAATGGCGTGTTTCCACGGGATGTTCTCATGACTTTCGACTTTTCGATGTTAATTTATATTTAGTACAATTTAATTCATGTGAAACTTTTAACTACAAAATTGAAGCATAAGTAGTATCTATATATTAAAATTCTAGGTTTATATGCTTTTCATTAAGAAAAGTTTATATGTTTGTGGCCGATACTTTCGATAGTAAGTTCCAGGAATCATAGGCTCTAGAAAAATGTCGTTTTCACTAATCGATTCCAAATTTTACGAAGATTGTTCAGTTGTAATTGAATATATTACATTTTTTAGGGGTACGCTAGAAATATTGAAATTTTAAAGAAAGTAAAGCATTATATCCTACTAGTTATACATTCCAATACCACACATTTGTATAAGGGGTTAGTATATCTCTCCGGAGTTTTTTTTTCGTGGCCAAATGATGATAAAAACCAAGGATAACCATTTCTCCAGTCTAAGATGAATCTTTATTGTTTGGAGTGTTTTGCCGAAAGAACACCATATATTACTGACATCATAATTAATTGTGTATGTAATGTATTTGCTTATTACATACTGCGTGCAAGAAGAAAGAAAACACTGATCATACATGAATTAAAAACTCCAACCGGAAGTAGGTTCAAATCTTACAAACAGTGCGAAATATTGAAGAAAATAATCGAAAATATCTCCCCTTTATGGTACCCCTTGCCATTTTTTATAAAGACGTCTTTCACTTGTGTCTGTAAAGAAACATGTACACTCATGTCCAAAATGATTGTCGCATATCTATAACTGTCTTCTTGTAAGAATATAATTTGATACTGATTTTGCAGGCTACTTTTAATACTGATACTATGTGTATAATCGGGAAATGTATATTTGTGGTAAATTTCATAAGAAAAGAATTATAAAGACGAAAATTAGAATAAGTAAAACAAAATGTTGTTAAATTGACAATAAAGTTTTTATTTTCGTTTTATTGTTCTTATTTACTGCTCTTTTGACATGAAATTTGTCAAATAAATGTCTTTGCTGATTATACCCATACTAATATTATAAGAAATACCGAGCGAATTCGTTATCAAATTATATTCCTACAATAACATATTTATAGACATGCGACAATAATTTTGGACATGAGTGTACCTATGTTGTGAGAAATGACAAGGCGATTCATGCTCATATCTGATTGATGCGCTGTGTAGAGAGCTTAGGTTCAACTAGTGATACATGAAAATTCAGAACATTAACAAACATTGCCTATGTTTGGAAATTATAGACATTAGGTATTCTCCCTTGAATCGTATTCATTTCTGACAACGAATTAACACGTCATATCCATATCTTTTGCAAGTGTTTCATTTGAGATCAAGTTAATTTCATTTCTTAGGACAACTTTCAAATCCTCTACATTTTTTTGGTTTATTGAGTTTAGGCTGTAGACTTTGGAATTCAAATACGTCCATAAAATAATCTGGAGCAGGCAAGTCTGGGAAACGGGGAGGCCATTCAATGTCACCAAAGCGAGAAATTAGATGACTAGGAAATGGCTATTGCAGTAATTGCCTTGTTTCTAGACCTGTTCAATTCTTGCAAGGTCTTACTGAAAGAACATAACCCTAACATTGAGATTCCGACACTATAACTCAGGAATAAAAAAATATCTCTTAAGCATTTGTCTGCAACGATCGCTATTAACAGTTACAGTAATACCATTTTCGTTTTCAAATAGAACAAGAATTTTAGAATTGATGCAAAGAAATGGATCAAAAGATTGCGATCTTGACCTATAATTAATTTTTGGTTCAGAGACCTCAAAAATTTTTGAACGGCCCCTAAATCGAGTTTTTTCTTGTCTCTCTCTCTCTTTTTTTTTCTTTTTTACGGAATAAGTGTATCATACTAAGTTAAGTGAGTGTTTGGGTTTGGCTACAATATATGTAATTCTCCAGATATAAAGCCTACAATAAAATTTTTGTTGGCCAATAATTAGTTTTTGGTTCAGAGACCACAAAAATTTTTGAATGGCCCCTAAATCGAGTTTTCTTTTCTTGTTTTTATTTTTTTTATTTTTATTTTATTTTATTTTATTTTTTATTTTTTATTTTTTTATTTTTTTTTTTTTTTTGCGAACTAATCATATAATACTGAGTTAAGTAATAGTTTGAGTTTAGCTGTACTATATGTAGTTCTTCAGATATAAGGCCTACAAGGAAATTTTTGTTGTCCAATAATTAGTTTTTGATTCAGGGACCACAACATTGTTTAACGTTCCTTAAAATCAATTTTAGTATTTTCTACTGAATAAGCACATCATACTGAGTTAAGTGATAGTTTGAGTTTAGATATACTATGTGTAGTTCTTCAGATATAAGGCGTACAAAGAAACTTTTGTTGGCCAATAATTAGTTTTTGGATCAGGGGCCACAAAATTTTTGAACGGCCCCTAAATCAAGTTTTATTTTTATTTTTATTTTATTGTTTTTACGGAATAAGTGTATCATACTAAATTAAGTGAATGTTTGGGTTTGGCTACACTATATGTAATTCTCCAGATATAAAGCCTACAATAAAATTTTTATTGGCCAATAATTAGTTTTTGGACCAGGGGCCGCAAAATTTTTGAACGACCCCTAAATCGACTTTTAGTACTTTTTACGCAATAAGCAAATCATACTGAATTAAGTGATAGTTTGAGTTTGGCTACACTATATGTAATTCTCCAGATATAAGGATCACAAGAAAATTTTGATTGAAATATATTGGATCTTTTGATCCAAATATGGATCTATTATCCATGATCGTGATATTACACACCATACAGTAACTTTTGCACTATGTAAAGGGTGTTCATGAATCTCACATGTGTTTTGTCCAGACCGTATTAAGTTCTGTTTACTCACGTAATCGGATAACTCGAAGTGTGCTTCATCAGTTATTATAAGCCTCTCTCCAAAATTCTGATTAGCTAAGTTCAATCCAATCATAGTTCAATCCAATCATAGTTTGCATAACGCCAAACGACGTTGAAAATCAGCTGGTTTCAACTTGTGAGATATCTGAAGTTTATACGGAAGCAAGTTGAGATCCTTTCTCAGAATGTTGCACATTGTTTCTCTGTCCACAGCAAGTTCTTGTGACAACTTTCTGACATATTTCTTTGGGTTATGTGTGATTACAGCTCTCATCCTTTCAAAGGTTTCTTCATTACATACAGATCTATGCCTACTCGTACGTTTAGTATTTATCACACTGCCTCTGTTTTTATGCTATTCAACATATTGCATTGATTTCCGAGAAGGAGCTGCACGCACACCAAATCTAGCTCGAAACCTTCTTTATGCACTGATAATGAGACATCAGATTTTTATGCAAATGCATAACGGTATTTTGTTTGCTTATACAGGGTAAGTCAAAATAAGTGTTACAAGCCAATATCCGCGAACTATACATCAAATAAGAAAAATATTAAGAGTCAGTGTTCAATACAGAGGTACCTAAAAAAATGAGTCAAACGAGAGGGTCCCTTCACCCCCCATTTTGGGGGAGGGGGTGCATTTGAATTTTCAAATAGGAAGATAGGTCGAGTGACAACTCGTTCGAAAGAGCTTGGAAAATTGAACAATTTTTGTAGGAAAGCAGTTTTTGATATGGGACACCGTTTCCAAGATGGCCCCCCAAAATGGTCCTATATTAAATAAAATTTCCAGTACTTATAAATTTAGAAACGGCTGAGTAGAAAACGGTGAAACAAAAAATGAAAAAGGAAAAAGCCATAGGGAATGTGAAGTGGTGTTGTCGCGGTGTCCCCAGGGTCCCCATCAAGGGACCCCGCGACCAACTTGAAAATTTCAAATGGGAATATAGGTTAAGTGATACCTTGTTTGATAGATCGTGGAAAGCCATACAGCTTAGTACAAAATCTGTTTTGATTTCGGGGAGGCCTGTTTCAAAATGGCCGCCGAAAATGCTTCCACATTCAGATACAAAGCGCAGTGTTCAAATGGTTACACGTCAATATCCCGCGAACTATATACCAAATAAGAAACGCGTTAAGAGTCAATGTACAATATAGACGGCCTAAAATATGGGTTAAACACGAGATTCCCCCGCCCCCCATTTTGGAGGGAGGGTTGTACGTGGATTTTTCAAATAGCAACATAGAGCGAGTGATACCTTCTTGGATAAATCGTGAAATACCAAACAGCTTAGTACAAAAGTAGGACCTCGTGTTTGACCCATTTTTTAGGCCTGTCTGTATTGTACATTGACTCTTAACATATTTCTTACTTGATGCATAGTTCGCTGGATGTTGGCTTGTAACACTCAGTTTGAACACTGCGCTTTGTATCTGAATGGGGAACCATTTTCAGTGGCCATTTTGAAACAGGCTTCCCCGAAATCAAAACAAATTTTGTACTAAGATGTTTGGTTTTCCACGATCTATCAAACAAGGTATCACTCGACCTATATTCCCATTTGAAATTTTCAAGTTGGTCCCGGGGCCCCATGATGGGGACCCTGGGGACACCGCGACAACACCATTCCACGTTGCCTATTGCGTTTTCCTTTTTCATTTTTTGTTTCATCTTTTTCTACTCGGCCGTTTCTGATTTATAAGTACTGGAAATTTTATCTGATACAGGACCATTTTGGGGGGGGGGGGCATCTTGAAAACGGTGCCCGATATCAAAAATTGTTTCCTACAAAAATTGTTCAATTTTCCAAGCTCTTTCGAACGAGGTATCACTCGACCTATGTTCCCATTTGAAAATTTCACGTACACCCCCTCCCCCAAAAATTGGGGGCGGAGGAACCCTCGTGTTTGACTCATTTTTTAGGCATTTTCTGTATTGTACATTAACTCTTAACATTTTTCTTATTTGATGTATAGTTCGTCAGATATTGGCTTATAACACTTATTTTGACTCACCCTGTATACATCTTTGTTAAACTTGGAAGGGGTTTCTAAATACATCTCAAATTTGAAGTTTTATAGTGCATATCAATACATATTTCAAAGGTTAGAGCATATATTTGTGCTTAAGAGCTTATTGTATACATTTGTGTTTCAGATGTATACTTACTACAGCATAGAATAAATCCAGTTTCAGTTTGCATTTTCAATCCATTAGCATATGTAGGGGAAAGGAGGGTAAGTTGACGAGGTGTTTAAGATGACGAATTGTCAATTTCAGAATCCTGAAGTGATATGGCAACACAGCCTTCATGCGGTTCGGAAGGCACTAGTGCCACACGTGTTGGGAGATAGAAACTATTCCAATCGGCCGTGTTCCAGTTGACCAGGAGTGGTTTGACTGTTTGCACGTCGGTTCGTTGTAAGATTCCGGTGTCAGAAAATAACGTCTGAAGCTATTGTGGAAAGTCCCCAGGACATGATTTCTGTTTTTTCGAAACAATGTAGTATATTAATTGCATCAATAGCTCAATGTAACTCAGAAATAACTTGATGGCAGATTTGTCTCTTTTGCAATAAAAAATGGCTGTTTCGTGTAAGATGACGAATCAAATAGGCGGACAAGATGGCGAATTCGTCATCTTGCCCGAGCTGCGTGAGCCTAACAAGGGAGCAATTTGGAAGAATAGTTTATGACTATGTTGAGACTATGAAGATTCATCACCGATTCAACCAAGAAAAGAAGGCCAGCAAGGACTTCATCAAGACCTTTATGAATAAATTTCATTACTCTCTGCGAAAAGCGGAACTACATCTGCAGGGAGGCTAACTGTTTTCAATAAAACAAATGTTGAATCATTCTTTAATGTCTATAAAGATGTTTTAAATGAGAAACACTTTGAATCTCATCAGATTTTTAACATGGATGAAACGGGCTGTTCAACTGTACCCACGAAAACCCCAAACGTATTAAGTTCAAAAGGAAATCGAAGAGTAATTAAAGTTTCTTCTGCTGAAAGAGGTGTGAATGTAAGTGTAGGTTGTCATTTTAGTGCTGTTGGCAACTACGTCTCACCATTCTTTA
Organism: Thermobia domestica; assembly: GCF_964235325.1. NCBI lineage: Eukaryota > Metazoa > Arthropoda > Insecta > Zygentoma > Lepismatidae > Thermobia > Thermobia domestica. The sequence goes on from NC_137461.1 coordinate 23,021,441, forward strand.
TTTTCCCCAAGGTGCGTATGCAGGAACACTTTTTGAACAATGCTCCTCCTGGCTCTGCTGGTATCTGGAATGAGTCCCATCCCATATTACCTTACAGGCAGTTTACGTGTGCAGAGAAAATCATATTAGCCTCTTAGGATTTCCTCCGCACACAAGCCACCGGATGCAGCCTTTGGATGTTGCTCTGTATGGTTCATTGAAAACTGCATATAGCCGTGCTTGTGATGACTACTTGATGGCTCCTCCAGGTGAGAGAATCAGCATAAAGAATGTTGCTGCCATTCAATGTGGCGTGGCATATAGTAGGGTGGCCAAGATCAGTCACGCAGTAAAGGGTTTCCGTGCTACAGGGTTAGTGCCATTAAATTTTCAGATTTTCAGTGATTCTGATTTCGAGCCATCATTGACAACCGAAAACCAATATGTTCCTGAAGTTACAGCGACCGCAGCAACTGAAATAAATGCCACGGAACATTCAACAACTACAATGTCTAACTCAGCATATGCATCATCTGTATCAGTACCTAAACCTTCTATTCCAAAATTGTCTCCTTCCTTTCCGCAATCTAACCAAATACAATCTGAACCTGCATCAACCCGATTCTTCCATTTTTGAACCCGGACCATCTCATGCAGACCCTGGACCTCAAATGTGAAATCATACAATGGTCTACCCCTTCTTCCTAAAGCAGTTAACGAAGGAAGGAAACAGCGAAAGAAGCTGCCTTCGTTGCTTATCACCAGCAGTCCTGTCAAAAGAACTCTGAAAGAAAGGAAAGCCGGGAAATAAGCGAAAAAGAAGACAAAAGAAGATACGCGTACCCAGAAAAAAGGAACACGGAAACGAAAAGACAAATCTCCGTAGTATACAAAGAAGACATGCATTCAGTCGACTCCTCTGACTCTTCTATATCAGTGACTTATATGGACGAAGACGACGATTCCGATGTTTTGGGGGAAGAAGTGTGTGTAGTATGTAATGAATATGGTAAAAGTGAAACGTGGTTCGCTTGTAATATGTGTCAGAATTGAGCCCATGTTGCTTGTACTGAGTTGTCTGTAACAGAAGCAAAATTCAAAGCATACATATGTGACTTTTGTCCTTGAAATCACATTGCGCTTGTGTTCATATTCTTCTATTCATGTTATTATTTGTGTATTCTGCAAAATACTGCGTTTGAAATACAATAATCAGTCCAGTTCTGTTCTCGCTTTTTGTCCCGTCATCTTACCCACCTATGGAAGTCATCTTACCCGCATAGGAGGGTAAGATGACGAAAATGATATGGGGTCAATAAAAGTGAAATATTATCGTAACTTTTGAATTTAAAACCATCAAACAATTAACAGAGTAAAACGAAAGTATAATAATTGCCGTGAACATAAAATCGAAACATTTCATCAACACAAGGCTGACAAAACATGCATAGAAGCTTACTATCGTCAACTTACCCTCCCTTCCCCTATGCAGCAGAACGGCTTTTGCATGGGAGAATGAAAGAATGCCTAGTTCATGGAGGACCAATAATGTTAGCAACCGATCAGGAAGCAAAGACACCTTCAGTTGCCAAGACAATAAGAGAAATTTGATAATGATAAAGACATTGTAACATCTTGTCGACATTAATTCAGAAACAAGAGATGCGAAGTATGTTGCTTAGCAAATGCTTAACTCCAGCTGATAAAATTCAGCACGAGTTCCAGTCAGTTTCTAGTAAATTCAGGTGCTCTGTGGAAAAGAATTTGATAGATATTATTGCCAGAAACTTCTATAACAAAACAATTGAAGCCATGGGAAAATACTTTTTAGGGTTAAATTTCAACTTGCCAGAAAATATAGATACTAAACCTGCTCCTCTGTATAAATATTGTCCAGTAACATCTATTGGATGTTTAAACGTTAGTTGCTGGCTACAAATGTCACAAACTGACATCAAAAAGTAAAGTGGAAATGTCTAGAAAAGTATGGCTCGTATTATTTCGTATGAAGTAAATGCACTCTAAAATACAAACGTGAAGAAAAACAAGAGATCGTATTCTCATATCATTGTGTTTATTTTAATCTGAAATTTGTGTGTGTTTTAAAAAGCTAGGAGTATATACACTGTAACCTCCATAAAAAAATAATAAAAAGAGAAATCACTTAAAAGATGAAGTACACTTTCGATGTAACATTTCACCTACAAAACTTTGTTACAACTTTGCTGCATGATCGAGAATCAGGGCCGTAACTTGTGGGAGGCAGGGTGCAACTGCCAACCCCCCGGGAAGCTTCTCGCCGTTCCAGGGACGCCCATGTTAAGACAAAATTTTCTCACTCCATATACGATACGAAAATGACATTATAAATGAAGCATCAAACAGGTTCACTACATTACATAAACAAAACAGTACACAAAAGGTCAATAAAACAAAAATGAGTCGTGGGTCCATTTCAGTAACAAAACGTCTACTATTAGGGGCCCTAGAAATAGTATTTATTTGTATGGCTTTGAGCTTTGTGAATATTGTCCCCTTAATTAATTTGTCATGTATGGAATGGGCCCAGAGACGTAACTAACGGCCTCACAGACCTTGCCGTGCGAGAGGGCCCACAGACTCCGGGAGGCCCATAAAAAGTAAGAGAAACATGGAAAAGGGGGACCAAAAATTAGAAAAAAACAACTTTTCTAGGGGGCCCAAATACGCGTATTAATGCCTGCCCCCCAGAAAAAAATCTAAGTTACGGCGCTGTTGAGAATGCTCTTTTTTATTTCATTGTTAGTGCATATAAAGTGCATATCTTAACACATTTAACAGCATAGTTGCTTGCATATATCATGAATTTTAAAGGCACAAAAATCCCATCTGTACTGATAACTGAGTAATTTCTAGCGAAATAAAACTCCATATTGCTGTTCGCTCTTCTGTACTTTACCTTTCCATGTTACACCACTAAATATGGATAACAGTAAGAAATGATATAAAAAGCAATGAGTTGATCAGTACGGGACTGTACATCTACTTTTGGGCCACCCTATATATAAGATGATGATTAATTAATATGAATATGCATTTTCAGATCCAAGTTAACTGATGAACATTTGAAACTGCTGTTGATAGTTTCACTAGTAAACTTGATCCACAACTGCAAACAGTTGCCAGTGCAAAGTTACGTCTACATAAATCTCTTTAATCATAATTATAAAGTTTAATTTCATTTTGTAAATTAATGTACAGGGCCGGATCCAGGATTTTCTGAGGGGGTTGCACCAATAACTACCGGTAAAAGTACATTTGAATTAAATTTGAGTTTTTAAAATGTCTTTAAGCATCTGTGATGTGAATGAGAAATTCCTCTGGAAATGCTGTCTGCTCTCGATGAATTCTTTTCCTTCAATCTGCAGAAAATTGACTTAAACTATTGATTTTGCAAAACTCACTGCTAGCTTCTCACTTTAGGTAGTGTATATTTACAACAAAGGGGGGTGCATGTGAACCTTTGAACCCCCCTTCCATAAATCCGGCCCTGTCTATGTATATCACTTATTGAATGAAAGTTTTTAGGATAAATGTCATATCTTTTAATAACAGTTGAAATCTTATATTTCATTAAGTACGTCAGCTGTTGTGTTTCTTAATTGGTCGTATCAGAACATCTGAATATTATTTTGTATGATTTACGTACTTTGTAAATTTTACAGTTTAATCAAAATAAACTTGGCGAGAGTAGGCCGTAGATTGCTGACCCCTGTTATAAGTTAATACGGTACTTAATTAAAAGTTCTAATTACCGTTATTTACATGCAACAAAAACAAATTTATTTGTTTGTTGGTTTCTTACCAACCACCAAGAACTCCTCACCATATTTTTATAGTTATTCAAAAGGCAAAGGCAGATATTACCTTTTATCCGGATTTCAATGATTTGCATTGCATTTGGATTTGCATCGCATTATTATTATTATTATTATTATTATTATTATTATTATTATTATTATTATTATTATTATTGGTCATAATTTGCTCTCTTGCCATTCACCAAAATAAACAAATCTACATATAAGTTACTTCTCTGTTACAATATGACATGGTTCAGAACGATGCACTACTGACATCTATCAAGTCCAGCCAGCACTTATTAAATTTAATTTTCTGTATATCTAATAGATGGCAGGATAGTACAAAAACCAGTCGCTGGTATTCTAGAGTAGTTGGGAAAAGAGAATCAGAGCCATCTAGCAGTAATCGCAACTACTTGTGTTTTACAGTTCTTGGCAACAGATGGCATTTGCTTGTACCTTACACTTGCCACTACGAATTGATCAAACTAATTTCTAAAGTTACATGAGAGAGAAATTTTAAAAATGCATAGGGCGCTTTCGGTATTAGTTAGTCCTGTGTTCTTATTCTTAGTCATAAAGCACTCTGCGCACCAACCTAGTTAAAGTAAAACGGAGAATGTTCTTAAGTTGAAGTCAAACCTGAATTGTAGACCCTAAATATTTCTTAGTTGTCAGTTGAGGGTAGGCCTAACGCTTTTATGGACATCGTCATGGGTTCGAGTCTCCGTATAGACTCTTACCTCGGGCGCTCAAATTCAAAACTAAGTACGGGTAATGATTCAGATTCCATTTTTAGCAGTGTATCCCACACTGTATATCATTGATTCTGAAAAGGAACACGAAACTTCAGTAACATACTTTGATTTGCATATATTAAAAAAAAAATGTATTATTTTGAATTCAGGTATACCAGCAGAGGGCCTTGACGGAAGTCACACCGGTTAAAAAATCGTAACAAGCAAAGAGAAGAAAACTTAGTACATCTTCAGAAAACTATATACAAGAAAACAGACATTAGGTAACCTTCTCTTCCTTAGCTTGTAATAATAACATTTAAATTTTTTACGAGACTTTCCTCAAGCACCGCCACTGCGATAGACCATAGGTGAACCCGATTAAATGAAAACAAAAGAGCTGTAACTACTTTGGAAGTTAATAATGTAAGTTACAGAATTCTTTGTATTTAAAAAAAGAATCATCGAATTCAATTTAGTACTAAAAGTAAATGTTTTAATGTATTTGAATTTTTTGAAAATAATTATCATGGACAGGGGCGAACCCACTGGGAGTCCACTAGGTGCGGATACTCCTTAAAACTTTCTAACTCAACATGCATTTGTACACTTTCTCAACAAGAGTATACTTGTTTAACAGGGAAATGATTTAGCATGAAAATTTGATCTTACATTTCATCTGTACTCTTTGGCTTTTAAAAACAACCTAGTTCCAGGGGCGGATCCAGGGGGGCGATCGCCCCCCCAGAAGAGGAAACTTCCTTATTTTATATATATAAATAAAATCCATCCCAAAATTTGGAGCCCTTAAAAGTAGCAGTATGACAACCCACAGCCCCCCCAGAGGTCGGTCCTGGATCCGCCCCTGCCTAGTTTTATTTTTTTTCTGAAAAAATAGGTGAAAGCATTTTACAATTACTTACCGTCTTTTCGAGTGCAGAATAAATACCCATTCAATACTACATAGACGTAATGACTTGTGGTATTGAGCCCCCTTCCCCTGCTTGGAACTCTCCCAACAAAATTTCTAGATGCGCGTCTAAGCATAGACAGACCTAATATGTTTAAAAATTCTATTATCAAATTCCGAGAGATGATTCCTTATATGGAATGAAAGAAAAAATGTTTTATTAATAAAAATGGGTCGAAAAATACCTTCTTTCAGAGTTATAAACAACCGAAAGTGAGAAATATTACGTTTTAAAACTTCCTGATTTGAAATTTATGGCACGGGACATATCGCATAGTGATTCAAGGACCCACGAACTGATATGCGCTCTATCTAAATATAAATGTTTTGCCATCCTTCGGCAAGGTGACCAGACATTTTCTTATTCTCAAACGGGACGCCTAAATGTCCCGTTTTTAAGCAAAAATGATCTAGGTGTCCCGCAATTATTATTCAAAATATGAATGGTCAATGCAAATTCTACACTCTTCCGTATCAACAATTATTCGGAAGGTTCAGCCGGGCCTGGAACTTCTGAAGGTTCAAATCTGAATTGAGTGTTCTGTGGTTCAAGTGGGAATTGTGTGGAATTTCTGAGGGCTCGAGTAGTTAAAAGTATTGTTGGGTAGTACTTAAATTAGAAACGCTGTATTATCACTCTTACTTGTGTATTTTGAAAATTGAAAACACTGCTGAGTCTCGAAATACAATCTGGAATCCAGTTATTTACTCCCCCCCTGCCCGTCGCCGATTCGTGTTCGTCCCGTTTTTGCAAGTAAAAATTTTGGTCACCTTGTCGGTACCTCCGAAACGAACTGTACAAAGCAAATTCTAATTGTATTTAAGCAGTGCCGAATTGGCCACGTTGGCTACTTGTCAATCGCCAAGGGCGCCGCAAGGATCACGAGGCGCCTTGGTCGAATTTTCGCGATCGCAAATGCTTTCTTGAGTCTTCCTACTAGAAAGGTTACAGAAGCCTAATTTGTCTTTCCGAAAGAAGTCTCTTCGGGTCCACCTTGCTCATATCAATACTGCCCGTGAGTCATTAAAACTTCGTACTTAGCAAAGGCGCCCTCTTGTCCTTAATGATCCCTTGCGCTTATTCGCTTTTACCTGTTGTCTCGTGCGTACACCGTTCATATATACTACCCAGAAAATATGATTTTTTATCACTTACCATGTTTTGCAACTGACGTGTTAAGTTTATACATATAGGAAGTCTTTAAGGACCCAAGGGCCCTCAACTTGGCCAGTCCGACAATGTATTTAAGAACTAATTGAGTATTCATTTCGCCGGTACAGAAGAATTATATACACATAAACTAAACACTGTAAATATTGACTCTTTTTAAGGCTACATTTTCACAATTTGTGGAATAATTTATCAGTGGACAGTGAAACAAGTTTAAATCGTTTATTTAAGAATAAAGCCTCGTTTTACATTAGTATTACATTAGGAAAACACAATATGTACAGTGGAGTACCAATTAACCGAGTTTCGATTAACCGAGGTTCCGTGTTATCCGAGCTTAATCCAAACAAACAAAAATTTAAAAGCTAATCCGGTTATAACGATAAGTAGCAACAAAAGCAAACATAAAGCTGGCGTAAAGATAACGACTCCGCTCGACATTGCCATAATTAATCTAGCGAGCTTTAATTGTTGCACATCTTGAGTTTGAGTTTGAGAAGGCACTGTTGTACGTCGAACAGCAAGATGACAAGGTTTCAGCCAACATTATGATGTTGCTACGTCTGTGCAATATAACGGCCAAAAACAAGACAGACGCAGAAGACTATGAAAGACTTTCTTTCTTTTTCTTTTTCTTTCTTTTTTCTTTTTTTCTTTTTTTTTTTGTTTGTTTAATAAGGGTCTATGGGTATGCTAAACAGTATTTTATTTGTGTTGTGCTTTGTATTATGTTTAACTTATGTACGTAGCAATATCAAACCACATTTTATTTACTGTATTATGGCTAATTCCTTATGTATGTATGTATAATTATATCTACTGTACTGTATATCCAATAAAAATAATAAATACAATAATTAATAATGTAATAAAGAAAAATAATCAGTACACAACAATAATAAAAACCGTACAAAATTTTCTATCTATTCATCAGTGTTAATCGAGTTTTTACTTATCCGAGTTAGATCCGGTCCACATTAGCTCGGATAATCGAGACACTATTGTATTAAGAAAAACAATTCAGTTATATTTCTGAAGCGTCCTTCACTGCTCTGCATAATCGCCTGGTACATTTAAATATTTGTCGTATCTGTTCACGAGTTTCAAAATTCTGATGTTATACCCTCCTGCTGCCAGTTCATTAATCAAAGTGGTTACTTCATTCAAACAAAAGACCAATCGCGCGCACACCCTATAGTCCGGACCTTACTCCTAGTGATTTCTACCTTTTCCCTAAGCTGAAAGAGTTTCTAAATGGTAAACATTTTGGACGTGATGAAGAGTTGGAGTATGTAATAACCATCTGCTTAATGAACTGCTGGCAGAAGAGTATAACATGGGAATTCTTAAGCTCGTCAAGATACGACAAATGAGGGATGTAGATGCAAGAGTTGCAATCTCCACTCGGCCGAATTTTTCAGGACGAGCGATTAATTGATATCTCGTAAACCCCATAAGATTTTAACTTACAGATTTTTTGGCATAGTAGATCGTAGCAATATTAAAGGGTTGAACATAAATTTTCCCCAGAGAAAGTCCCTCAGTTTTTGTAATTACTGTTTCAAAATTGGAGATTGCAAGTTTTGAAAATGAACGTGGACTGGTGAACTAGTACAGACTTGTTGACTCATTACAAACTAGTGAGGAAGTTTGGAACTATACCAGGCAAGCGACACGGTCGCCATGGCAACGTCTGACGCCAACGGGCCTCTGATCGGGTGAAGTGGGGATTGTCACTTTTGAATCGCACTGGGTAGTGGAGATTGCAAGTTTTGCAAAAATTGTGATATTCGACTTCAGTTTTTACTGGGAGGATGTAGGTTGTGATCCAAACAGAATTCACCGCTCGGTCGGGGACACTTAAAACAATACAGTCCCACCTCTAACTCAATTTCGCAAAAAAAATCGGCGATTGCCACTTTTGCTTCTACACCCCTCAAATGTTTAAACGACGGTGGGGATTATGTAAAGAACTGAAAGAAGCCTCGAGTATGTAACAGAATTGTTTTCTCCAATAAACATGTATACTTGTTTTCTCCATTTTGTATAACTAAACGGTCTTTATTTTCTGGATGATCCTCATATATACAAGGGTGAATCAAAAAGTAAGGTGAATTGTTGATTTACAGGAAAGCGTACAGAGATACGTTGATGAAGCTTTACTATGTTTGAAGTATGGTACCACACTATTATTCGAAGAAGGAACCGTAGTTGTCTAAACATTTATTTCAACGTGGCACCAAATCATACATGCCCTGTTCAAAGAAATGTGGTTCCAGATTTCCTAACCAGGTACGTGTAGCCTGTTGTGCCTCTGTCAGTGTTTGGAAACGCTGCCCACGGAGATGTTGCTTCAGAGGGCCGAACAAATGGTAATCCGACGGGGCTAAATCAGGGCTATACGGAGGGTGATCGAGAATTTCCCACTTGAACCCTCGGAGGAGTGTACGGGTCCGTTCGGCTGTATGTGGACGTGCGTTATCGTGCAGTAACAACACGCCCTTTCGGAGTGCCCCCCGCCGTTTCTGCCGTATGGCTGCTTTCAGCCTGTCCAAGGTTCGGCAGTAGGTGTCTGCATTAATGGTAGTACCCTTTTCCAGAAATTCAACATGAATAACACCGAGATGGTCCCAAAAGACAGTAGCCATTGTTTTCTGGGCAGATGCTATTGTCTTGCATTTCTTGGCCTGTGGTGACGATGGATGTTTCCATGTCATGCTCTGACGTTTGGATTCAGGTGTCCATAGAGATATCGGAGTTTCATTGCCCGTTATGATGCGATGAAGGAATGAATTTCCTTCGTCGGCATAACGTGTGAGGTGGCTCAGGGAAATGCCCATTCGCTGGTTTTTGTGTTCGTTACTCAGAAGCTTGGGTACCCAGCGCGCACACACTTTTGTGAAGCCCAGTTGGTCATGGACGATACCGCTTACGGAACCATAAGAGATATTCAATTCATTGTCAATGTCCTGCAACCGCACTCTTCTGTCTTCACGAATCATGGCATCGACTACAGCCACATTCGTGTCGGTGATGGACGTTGATGGTCTGCCACTTCTGCCATCATCTGTGACAGTACTCCTACCACTTGCAAATGCGTTACACCACACGTACACTTGTTTCAGCGACATAACACTATCTCCGTAGACCTGCACCAATTCTCGATGAATATCACATGGTTTTGTTCCCTTGACCCAGAAAAAATGAATGACACCGTGCACTTCCTCCTTGGTGTAATGTTCCAGTCGTTGCGCCATCTTTGAGTTGCTCTCAGCACCAGACGGGTGGACATAGAATGTTGTACAAGCCGTCACACTTCTATTACCAGATTACCTGTAACATGGAAAAGAATTAATTAGCTACACACAATACTATGGGTTTGACAGGCAATTTCACCTTACTTTTTGATTTATCCTTGTACGTACAGTGTAAATCAGGCACGTAGCCAGGATTCCGTAACGGAAAAGGGGTCCGTGATATGAAATACTGTGGTCATCACACCAGGGGCTCGATCATTCTAAACTATTTTACTGAAACATATATTGGTTTGCAGCCAGGATTTCATAATGGAGGGGGGGGGGCGTGAAATACTGAAGGCCCAGAAACTCAATCAATCTAAACTACTTCACTGGTAAGATATATTGGTTTGTTAGGACAATACAATTAGGATATGTTAGTAAGTATTTTAATAACAAACTATGAAGAAATTTCGAGTAAAAGAATATATAAAAAAAATACGTATTGAAAACGATTTTCTGATATCTACGTTATTTCCTCTGTTCATTCAAATATAACAATTTTCCTTCCATTATGGCCTCAAATATTGTAAAAATTACATATCCACTATTATAAAAAGTGCATATCCAATATTGTCTTGTAAAATATTTTACAATGTCAATGTTGCTTTCTCTATTGAATCAAAATTAACAGAACTTTCCTTCCCTGTAACGTTTTGGTTTTATTATTCCGTCAACTATTGTCTATTCCAAATGACAGGTTAAAGGAACAGTAGAAAACTGTTTCTAAAATAACATATTTCATACTGCAAAGAAACGATAGCAAAAAAATAAGATAAAAAATGTCCACACTATTACAGAACGGTACTATGCTTTCAAAAGCTTGAAATTTCCCTGACTAGTTGCAGAAACCCTAAGAATTCCGTAACTTTTCTAGAAATTTCAAATTCCCTGACTTTTTCAGGATATCTCGCTCATTCGCCAAATCTCCTTATAAGAAAGAGTAACCAAAATCTTGCTGCAGCTTTTTATTTTTAACGCTGATTCTTCCTTTCCTCGTTTCTTTTTGTTTCATCCTTCCTTAATTTTTCATTTCTGGTTTCGAAGGGAGTCCGAACCCCCCGGACCATCCCTTGGCTACGTGCCTGGTGTAGATTGCTTTATAGTTCCTGCAATTAAGCAAGACATTTACTCAGTGTGCGAATTGAAAAATTTTCCCAGGGGGGGATGAATTTCACCCATATGCGCACTCAGTCCTCCCCCCATATATATATATATATATATATATATATATATACTAACAAGTACAAAACAGTTGAGATGTGAGATCTTTCATAAATTTTCACTCAAGTAATATTTAGGTTAGCTACGCAAAGTAGACCTACTTATCTTTATGTCCACTTAAAAATACTCCAGAGGGGGAAAAAGTTATCCCTGCCAGGGATAAAATTTTTCTTCTTCAGGGTGGGAAAGATTTTTGTCAGGGGGGGAAATCCCTGGCATCCCCCCGGCCAATTCGCACCCTGCATTTACTATATATTTTATTCTTGGACGTACTTTTTTTCTGTAATAAAGGTTTAAAACATAAAATACAGAACATAAGCGTTTATAAAGCACTGACTGCACTACGAGGCCAGAAAATATGAATAAGAGCGGATGTTGGTATAAAAGTGTGTTTTAATTGTTCGGGTGGGAAAAAAGTGGGTAATTATGTAACTCCGGCCTATCTGTTTGTTTTGTAATTCAGCCTGCCCTTCTACTACATTAGGCCGGACAGCCGATCACATTTTCAGTGATCATAGTTTCATTTTTTATCATTACTTTTGAGACACCCTGTATATACATATTATGAGAGAGAGAGAGAGAGAGAGAGAGAGAGAGAGAGAGAAAGAAAGCAGGACTATATAAGCAGATATAACAACGAACATAGAATAAATAGATAATTGCTAATTTTTTTATGAATTGTAACCATGTACACACTGTATACTGGTGAATACTATCAATAGATGTGCCCCTATTGTGTTCAATTTACAATAAAATCAGAGTTAATAAATGTTTTAGATTACACCTCATTAACCGTACTGTGCACCGTTTCCTTATTTATAACCCCTAAAGAAGGCTTTATTTCGACCCACATATTTAATTAGAACTTTCCTCTTTCATTTGATATTAGTAGTCATCTCCCAAAGTTTGGTCACCGACTTTCTAAACATAATGTGTGTGTGTATACAGAGTGTCCCAAAAGTAATGGTGAAAGATGAAACCATAGATTCCTGGCACCAAAATAAGAAAAAAATGTGTATATGACATGTAGTCCCGAAAAGGACAGGGGCGGAGATAGACAGCTTCGAATGTGGGGGGGAAGGAACTTCACATCTGCCAGCGGGATAATGATAGGACCTAGAAAGGGAGTTCAGAAAGACATAAAAATTATATCGGCTTGACATGTTAAACGCATGTTACATAAATACGCAGAGATTCTTCATACATCATTTAGGGATTCACTGAATGTCTGTACGATACGGGTAATGAAACGGTGCAGTCAATATGGAAACCATACAGAAAAAAGTTTTTATTCGTGGCACGATTACACGCACATCTACAATGGGAATCAAAGCAAAGATCACTTAACGTGTTTCCATAATCTTAGGGTGCAATGGAAAGTGGTATACCAGATAGAAACTTACAGAGAGAAGGTAGAAGTAAGAACAAGTCAAAATAGTTGTGTCATGTAATGAAATAACAGCCAGAATCCACAAAGACTTACTGTATTTCTAACGTAGTATCTTACACAGAATAGCACTACAGATTACTAGGTCATACGTGCTAACAATAAACATAGCTACAGAAGATGTTCAAAAAGTGCTGTCCTCCCACATCTATGCAAACGTGTTAATCGTGAGTTTCGAATGCATTCCATCACTCCCGGTGTGTTACGTAACTGTTCACACGCATTTTCAGTGCGGTTTTGTAAATCGGAAAGTTATCATTTCCTAAGTGTGAAGTTTCTTTCCCCCCACATTCGAAACTGTCTAGCTCCACCCCCTGTCCACTTCCGGACTATATATCATATAAACTTTTTTCTTGTTTTGGTGCCAGGAATCTGTGGTTTAATTATTTTACCATTACTTTTCGGACACCCTATATATACATATTAAGAGAGAGAGAGAGAGACAAAACAGAACTATATAAGCAGATAGAACACCGAACATAGAATAAACAGATAATTGCTCACCTTTAATGAACTGTAACTATGTACGCACTGTATATGGTACTGGTGAATACTATCAATAGATGTGCACCTATTGTGTTCAATTTACACAGAGTTAATAAATGTTTTTAATTACACCTCATTAACCGTACTGTGCACTATCTCCTTATTCATAATGAAGAGCGTAATGATGATTTAATTCAGTATCACTTTCACCTTAATGGGTGGCACAGTTCTCATGTAGCATCAATTTTTAATTTTATCATTACAAATTAGTTAAATGTTTTCCATTTTGTCGGAAACTACGCATCAGTTTCTAAGCTCACGCATCGTTTGTTCATCTCAAGAAGATCTAACCGTTTGCATATATACCTACTGTAGAATTATTATTATTATTATTATTATTATTATTATTATTATTATTATTATTATTATTATTATTATTATTATTATTATTATTAGCAAGATGTCCGTTCTTCGCACGGGGAGAATAGTTTCATTTCGGACATAAAAAACACAAAAACTGTCACCAACCAACTTAGAGACCCGAGAAACTATAAATTCAAATTTCCCGTCATGTCTATTTTAAAGGTGTGACTATAAAAACTACTATATTCAAAAATGTTGCTGTATTTTCAGTTATTAATTTCCCTTTAGGAGTACTAATGGAGGCTGAATTTAGATTTATACGACGTCAAAGGTCCCGAAAACTATGGCTTCCAGATTAATGTCAGTCATTTTCAATCATTTTTATGCATCTCCACCTTCCCCAATTATGGGTCTGAATTTATATTTAAATGGCATCGGAAGTGTCACTGTTCATCTCAGCGACCCCGAGAACTATGGATTCGACACTAATATCGGTCATTTTCGATCATTTTTTATCTCTCTTCTCATAGACGTCTCTCGTATGTTAAAATGGGGGGGGGGCGACTAGAATACTAGTAGACCCCAACTAAAGATACGTCAAAATTACTTCTACACTAGAATTTACTTTACTAACAAGATTCCTTGTTTCTACCTTTACTAGCAAAATTCATCATAATTTTCTTCCATTATTGTTAGGCTACCTGCCCCCCCCCCCAAGAAAAAAGAAAAATTTAGTTTATATATAATATGGTTCTTAGATAATTTCTTCACCTTGATATTCCTACTGCTGAATCCCTACTCAGTGTTCTTAAACGCATTTACAGCTAGGGATGCGCACGAGACGAGTCGAGACAGGATTTTTCTGAGAAAATTCGAGTCGAGACATGGCTCTTCCAATAGAAAAATATACATTTTTCGAGTCGAGGCATAACTTTTACAGCACATTTTCGAGACGAGACAGCCATAAATCTTGTCTCGTGCGCATCCCTATTTGCAGCAGTGTTGTTTTATATTCCACATATATTTCGATTTTTTAGCTAACAAAATCTTAACTCTCTGAAAGAAGTCTTACAATAACACACTTGATTTGATTTCGAATTTCTAATTATTTATTTTCCTTCTTCCTCTGTATTCTTAATAAACCCAAAAAGTACCGGTATATCTATCTATCTCTTTGTTCTTCATTTTGCAGGTTTTTTTTTTTTTGGGGGGGGGGGAACTTGTCCAATGAACCATCCTCGTTTACTTCATTTCCCATTTTTAATATCTTAAATATACAGCTTATTCTTGCTATCATCCTGATGCTCAATGTATTCTTTACATTTTCGTCAAGTTGTAATTCGCTCATTTAGGTTCATTTCCATCTATATTTTCAATATTCTCCTTGCTCCCTTCTACTTAAATGAACAACAAGACATAACTTTAATTTGTTTTGTCTATGTTTTTACTTCTTTCATATAGATTTAAATACTTTCAGCATTGATCCATTTATCGTACTCAATTTTTTTGGGACGTAAAACTCAAAAAATCAATCAATCAATCAATTTTTTGGGGGGGACGCGTCCCCTTGTCCCCCCGCCAAAGTCGCCCGTGTCTCCCCTCCCCCACCTCTGAGTTGCACCGTCAGTGAAATGATAGAAACTATCCCAGGTCCGAACCTCATCTATGTTGAAAATTTGATCGAAATCGGTCGAATGGTTCAAGTGTTATTAAGTCATAAACATAGCCACTTTCATTTTATATACAGGGTGTCTCAAAAGTCCCTTGACATAGGGTAACTCCGTTATTATCAGAGTTACAACAAAATGTAAGAAGGGAAACCGTCTCCAAATATGATGTTTTCAATCTAAAGTGAAGGAATTGTTTAAATCGGACAAGCCGTTTGGGCTGTACACTCTTTACACGAACAATGTTCAATGAAAATGCAACGTTGCGGTTTACCTGGACCCATGACATGAAGTGAATGGGGTGTATGTTTTAAATGGGGGCTGGCCATGGACACGTTAACAAAAAAGAAAATAACTTCATTCACTTATGTTGTGAACCAGGTAAACGGCAACGTTGCATTTTCATTTAATATTGGGCACATAAAGAGTGTACGGCCAAAACAAGCTAGTCACAATTTAAAAAATGCCTTCACTTTAGATTGAAAACATCATATTTGGAGACGGTTTCCCCTCTTACATTTTGTTGTAACTCTGATAATAACAGAGTTACCCTATGTCAGGGAATTTTGAGACATCCTGTATATAGAGATTACAATACAACAAAATGTTTACCTTTATGGTCAAGTAACTATTTATTCTGTACGCGTGGTTCCAGGTGTGTGTGTGTGTTGTCATATGCATTATATATATATATAAACAATGCGTCATTCCGTGCTGGAAAATGAGTTGTTCTATTTCATTACGATCGTAAGAATGATTCTAAATTTCAGTGCCCTTTTTTCATGTAGCTTTAAATTCTTAATGATCAGTTGCTGGTACGACATAAATATCAGAAAACTGTTTATGGCGTTTAGAAATTGTTTTCGACTTACTCATACGCACAGTAGAAATAGAAAATTATGGAAATTACAGAAGCACTGTTAGTTACTCCCTCCGCTCCAATGTTATCAAAAGTTTTTGTTTTCTGACATCTGGTCGTTATAATAACGAGAGAACTTTGATGACCTTAAAAAAGAAAAATCAAAAGAGAGATTAAAAATTCTTTAAAGTTGTCCTCTAAAATTCACATAAAACGCGCCTTGTTTAATTGGGATTTTTAAGATTTAGAACACGTCCAACTTGCGCATACTTCTAAGTAAACTACCCTTTGTGAATTTTTTACATGAGAAATGATTTACACCATACATTAGAATTATTACTGAAATATATACACGGTGATTCTTTATAGCGTTTACCAACTTCAATCAGTTATAATTCTTTATTAGAACCACATACAGACTTGGTTTATATGTCATTATACTGCAAAACACTCCGTTTTTTTTTTTTTTTTTTTTTTTGACAAATCCATTATGTCTCAATGTGTGCACCTGCGGTCATCCTGGACACATCCCAACGAAAGTCGATTTTCCGCCAAACAGTAGCCAGCATTTCGGGGGTAATATTCGCGATGGCTGTTGTGATGCGATGTTTCAATTTATTAACATTATCAGGTAGGGGAGGAGTGTGCACCTTATCTTTCATAAATCCCCACAAAAAGAAGTCAATTAGTGTGTAATCTGGAGACCATGGCGCCCAGGCAATTTGGTCCACTACGACCTATCCACTTATCTGGGAAACGCTGATCAAGAAATTCCCTTACGTCTACCAGGTAGTGCGGCGGGGCGCCATCTTATTGCCACCATAAGCGACCATCGTGGTCATCTTCATCTAACTGTGGAACAAGGAAGTTCTGGAGTATATCAAGTTAGCCGATGCCGGTGATGGTGCTCTCAGCAAAGAAGAATGATCCATACACCTTTGCTTTGGAAACAGCAGAAAACATGTTCATTTTGGGGCTGTCACGAACCAACTCCACGTGCGCATGTGGATTTTCCGTGCCCTACATACGATAATTGTGTGTTTTGACTCGGCCGGAAAGGTGAAAAGTTTATTCATCACTGAATAACACATTGTTCAAAAATGATTCATAACCACTAATGCGATCCAACATGGTAACACAGAATTTATGTCGGGTATGTTTATCCGCTTCACTCAGTGCTTGAACCAAGGACAGTCTGTATAATTTCATGGACAAACGTCTACACAATACACGCCAAACAATGGTCTGAGGGATACAAGTTTCTTGTGATGCACGTCTTGTGGATTTTCTAGGACTGAAGACAAAACTCTCTCTAACTGCTTTCATCACATCGTCAGTATGGGGTGAGCGCCCTGGAACCTTTGTCTGTCGCACACAACAATCTATTTCAACAAATGTCTTTGCCATTTGTACACTGTTGCTTTGCTGGGTAGATCCTAGCCGTATTGTGTGCGAAGCTTACTCTGTACACTCGTTGCTGACTTCGTTTCTTCAAACCAAAACACGTAGTTAGCTCTTTCCGCACCAGAAAAAGTATCCATTTCCAACGACTGATGACCGGTGGAGCCACGTGTGGTCAACTCCGCAACCACTCACTACGTGAGTCAAACTTGAAATGTTTTGCAGTATAATGACGTAAACCAAGTCTATATGTGGTTCTAATAAAGGATTAATTATAACGGATTGAAGTTGTAAACCCTGTAAAGAATCTCCCTGTATAAAGGTAACAAAGAAAGTTCTACTGCTTTCTGTGGAGGTCTGTGTTCCATTGGCCCTCACCCTCACACCGTAAGTTGAATGTGAATGGAGATACGGTGAAAGTCTGTTGTTGGTGTGAGTATATCCAACATACTACTGTGGCAATTCAGTTACGCCGTAAACTTGCGTAAGGACAGACTGAACATGACACCTCCACAGAGCGTTATAAAGGTTTGTATACAGTAGAAGTTCAAACTGGGGTCAAACGGCGCTGTAGCGGGGCGGAAGATATGCCAGGCCTTTGGTGAGGGTGTCGTAACTACACGCACAGTACTGTGGTGGTTTAACAAGTTTAAGGACGGTGACGAAACATTCGAAGGCGCAGCACGTGCCAGAAGACCAACATATGTACAAAATAAAGATCTTCAGGTAGCAATTGAGGCGAACAGTGGTCAGACATGTGACTAACTGGGATTACAATTCAGAGAAATTATTCGGCAGTACCTCCATCAACTTGGGAAGCACTACAAGTTGGGTCGATGGATTCCACATGATTTGACTCGGGCCAGAAGGCAACGCGAGCAGACACCTGTGTTTCTTTGCTGTCTCGTCTGAGGAAGGAGCCTTTTCTGGACAGGGTGTTGACATGTGATAATAAGCGGGTCCTGTACGAAGCTCCACGGGCGCTGTCATCATTGGTTAGCATTCCATGAACCGGTTCCAAAAAAGCGAAAACCAGCACAGTACCAGAAGAAGGTCCTGTCCACCAAGGTGAGTTTGGTGGACTGCTCGAGGCATCGTACATCGGGAACTTCTACCAGCTGGTCAGAGCATCAATGCAATGGTGTACTGTCAGCAGTTGAGCCGTGTTCAAGAAAAACTCAAAATTCTGGAGCCAGCACTACTGAATTGCAAATGGATCCTTATGTAACAGGACAACGCTAACTCCCACGTGTTAAGGATGACCCGGGACTCCATTCTACGCCTTTGATGGGAAACAGTATTGCATCTGCCATACTTCCCTGACATTGCACTGCCCGATTATCACCTATTCCATTTCTTGAACAATCACCTTAGAGGACGCCAATTCAAATCCCTAGTAGAGGTGCAAAATACACTTGATGCCTTCTTCGCTTCACGGCCCACCAGGTTCTACCGTGATGGAATCCATGACCTTCCAGAACGTAGACAGAAGGTCATCGATGCTGATGGTGACTATTTTTGATCTTCCAGGTATCTTAGGTAACATATCGATGTTCGTAGCTTGTGGGTGAAAAAGCGACAGAACTTTCTTTGTTATCTTTTATATATATATATATATATATATATATATATATATATGTAGGGTGGTAAGAAACTATTTGAACAACCTTCGGGAGCTGATTACTGACACCGAAACAAGCAAAAAAAAAAAAAAAATGTCTTCTGGCACTTTCGTCAGTGAGGGATCAGGATACATAGAGATAGTCCCTCACACACATCTTGCGGGGGTTTGAAACACATTTTTCAATCTAGCAGGTATGACTTCGAGTGTCATGTTCTAAATCGCATACTAAGTATCGTTGTTTTAGAATTACAGCCCTCCGAATTTCATTTTCCCACGTTTCGGCACCTTATATAGCCGAAACTATCCTTCACTGACCAAAGTTCCAGAGGACTTTTTGCTTGTTTCGGTGTCAACAATCAGCTCCCGAAATTTGTTCAAATAATTTCTTACCACCCTGTATATATATATATATATATATATATATATATCAACAAAATGTATATGAAATATCAACAAAATCGCATGAGTATATTTAAGGAAATTAAAGAAAAGCACTTAAATTCAAGAGCAAACTACTCGTTGTGAATTTTCTTAATAAGAAGCAAACAGAAAAGAAAAAAAAAACGTTGAGTTTTGAGGGGAGGAGACATTTTATGTACCATCAGTCTGGATCTACCACATAACAGTTCATCCTGTAATCTCAGTGTGTTCATTAAATGATTCCTATTGTGTAATAATTATTCAGTTCAAAATTCAAAAATTATATTCTAAATTAAAAGATCCAATAGCAGAAAACTGCACCTGAAATTACTATGGGTGGAAGATTTTAAAACAAAGGAAAATAGTTGAATTAATGTCCTAACCAAGGATGTTATAAAATAGAGGATCTGCCCATACTTATCTTCATCCTATGAACTCAGTGAACCTAAAAAACAACTGAGAATCGTCTGAGCTGGCATGTCTGATTGGCTACTCTCGTTTCCGCCATGTTTGTTGGCTCGAAACATTGTGATCTTAGTGGCGCGGAGTGGAAAGAGTTGGTGTGGCGAAACTGTGACGTATAGCTTCACAATTTTGTTGTATGGGCAGATCCTGTATTTTATAACATCCTTGGTCGTAACTAAAAGTTTTATTTTGAAAGAAAGATGAAAATACATTATTATAAAATACGAGGGTGAGTCGAAAACTATTGACAATTTTGACATAACTCTTCTTACATTGTTCATACTGACCACTGTCCTCGTTTCTTTTATTGTTATACTGTTGTGGTCATGCTATGAAAGTTTGATCTTAATTCTTCCATTTGTCTTCCTTTTATTGCAGATAGATCATGGCCGCTCCATTAAAGTTTGCTCTAAAGAGGAACAACGAAAAGTGATCCGATTTTTGTGGTCAGAAGGTGTATCAGGGGACGCAATCCATCAAAGACTTTCGGTGCAATAGTCAATAGTCATTCGTCTGTCTATCAGAACAGTGTCACCTGCACTTTTAAGGTGGATCACCACCCGGAAGTCAGTACGTATTTTAGCTCATTCCCTTAACTACTGTACAATGAAGCATTATATATTATAAATGTTGTATTATATATTATAAATGTTGTATCCAGCTACAACACAAGACACTGATTTATTTGGTTGTGTCTTCTGATATCGTAAAACATAACAAATAAAAGAAAATATTTGATTCGTTTTACAATGAGCATACCAGATGGCACTTGCTGTTAGATCTTACTAGCAGTGCTCAGTTTTATGAAATGTTTGTTTGTATGTTTAAAGTATTTTAAAGTAACTATCTTATTACGAAATAGATATATTGTTTGATCGTTTTTCGTGTTATGTTTCACATTTTATTTAAATATTAATTTACATTTAAGGAAATAGATTTTGGGAAGAAACTTGCGCAGAACGCCATAATGCGTTGTTGCCAAATCTGTATGTTTACTGTGGCAGACACAGAAAGAACATTCCTGGATTCTAGCGTTGCAGTTCGAGAAGCGGAAGTTAGCTGTAAATTGCGGTAAGGGTCGAAAACTAATTTCTCCTTTAAGTATCCATACATAATTCCATTATTACCTCCTTTATTATCTGGCATCAGTAAACACTCGACACTATCTGGCAACACCGCATTATTCAAGCAGCTTTTAGCATAGCACCGACACCGTGTGCATGGGTTTTCTCGGGGTTCTCCCGTTTCCTCCCACTTTCTTCATTCCACCATTTCATTCATTTCTCATAATCACCGTCTCCTTTAGCCTAACCGGCATATCCGTGGGACGTAAAACTCAAAGATTTCATTCGTTTTTTTTTCTTCATAGCACCGAGAAAAACCTAGTGATCTACCTTAATGTTGTCATCATTTATGGCCATAGACGGTCGTCTGGCTCTTTCCTCGTTCGTAACACTTGTGTCATTCATTTTTTTTTTTTTATTTTTTTTTTCAATCGATTCGTAGACACAAATACTGTTGCGGCACGATACTGTTCCCGTATTGCGCCGAAAGTCTTGATCTATCTGCAACCAAAGGAATACAAATTAAGGAATTAGGATCAAACTTCTATAACATGACCACAACAGCATAACAATAAAATATACGAGGACAGGTCAGCATGAACAATGTAATGCGCATAATTCTTGACTTGCCCTCGTAGTTATATCTAATATAATTAATCAGAACGAAATTTCGGAACTGGATAAATTATGATTTTAGAAGAGAAAGAGTAACTAAGAGGCTAGGGGGATCATAATGGAACATTTTCTAATTTTCGAGTAAAGTGGTTGAGCAATTCCCATGCAATTCAACGCAATGATATATGCGAAACAAGCTTTTCCTGTCATTTGTAGGTACAGTTCTGAAATTAAATTACATACACACTGTTCTGTGGTTCGATTCTAAACAATTCCTTCTAATAATTTAATTTCACTGAAGTAGAGCTTACTATTATACACCGTATTTATCCGAGTTCCTCAATTACGAGGGTCATCCAGAAAATAAAGACCATTCATTTATACAAAATGTAAAAGACATTTTTTTAAAAGTTTGTTCCATACCTGAAGCTTCCCTCACTTCTTTACATAATCATCACATTAATTTAAACATTTGCCGTATATGTTCATGAGATTCAGAATTCCCATGTTATACTATTCTGCAGGCAGTTCATTAAGCCTGGAGCAAGCACGTAGCCAAGGGGGGTCCGGGCCCCCCTTCGAGACCAGAAATGAAAAAAAAATTAAGGAAGGATGAGACAAAATGAAATGAGAAAAAGAAAGATCAGCGTTAAAAATTAAAAACTACAGGAAGCTTTTGGTTACGCTTTCTTATGAGGAGATTTGTATTACTTGCAATACATGGTTGAGAGGTGAGCGGTATATCCTGGAAGTAAGGGAATTTGAAATTTCTAGAAAAGTTGCGGAATTCTCAGAATTTCTGCTACTATACATTATTCGGCGTAAGCTCTAAATTGCGATAAACAAAGCCACGTGAAACTAAATCTCGCTGATTTGCTGTTGGCCTATCGACGCTTGTACTCCTCCGCAAAATAGTTCATGTGATTGCATTATTACTTTTACTATGAAGTTTCATATAAAACTGCTATATTATTATAAATGACAAAAATATAATACGGATTAACTAATAAAACTGCAATCGAGTGTGGCTAATGAAACAATAGAAATAAACACTAAGCATGCGCAGTAATTATGGCACCAACTCGACTGTGGACGGGTGTTCTGCTTTTAAATTCTGAAAGATGACTGGCATGAATCCCCGTTCCGCGAGTGTTGTGGTGAAACACCAACAAGGCAAACATTTACTCACTAAGCAACGAGCGAAATTCAAATACTTTTTTTTTTTAAATCTTTCGAGTTTCTTTTCTTTCTTTTCTGCTGCTGCTTCAAGTATCTGGACAACACGAGACAGTATTGTCAAAGTGCACGTGTATAATTTGCTCCTCCCCGTGGGGAGTGGGAGTGATACATCACTAGCCAATCGTATTCGTCACAAGCGGAAGGATACAAATATTTTGTTTATCGGAGTTTAGAGCTTACGCTGAACAATGTATAGTCAGGGAGGTTTCAAGCTTCCGAAGCTGTAGTGCCGTTGTGTAACAGCGTGGACTTTTTTGTTATCATAATTTTTCCTCATCCCATCCTTGCAATATCAAACATGTTATTTCAAAAACACTAGCAATACACTAGCAGATATCGCCCTTTTTCTAGTTGCATCGTGCAAAGTTTCGTTTCTCTGTCTGTTTTAGTTTCTCCGTTATCACGGTTGGAAATTCTAAATTATATTATAATGTGGAAACGCCATTTCATGACTTTGTTGTCAAGTCGGCACGGGTTAACGTTCTCGTAGAGAGCTGTTGTTTCACTAATGAATGTTTATGGTCACATAGAATTCATTTGGGGGTGTGTGTATGGCAACACGAAATTACCCTAAATAAGGGACACCCTAATATATATATATATATATAGTGGCGGATCCGGGCTATGATCAAGGGAGGGGCTAAACCATAATTTGCCGTTTTATCCAGTGTAAAGCAGAATTGAAACCCATTTTATCAAGTGTAAACCTGAGCGTCAAGGGGGGCTATAGCCCCTTAGCCCCCACCTTTGATCCGCCCTTTTATATATATATATATATGTGTGTGTGTGTGTGTGTGTGTGTGAACGTGTGTTAGCGTACTTTCATATAACAATAAGTAATCTTCAATTCAGAACTTTCATCCACTAGGAAAGTAAGTAATTACAGTACTATAATTTCAAACATATATAGTAGACAAACTATATTTTGGATTTTAAATACAAACATTAAATATATTCTTCAGCTTCAACGATCAATAATTAAAAATTCACAAAGAATGCTCCTTCTGATTTTCCGTTATACTTCACAAAATATTTTTTTCCGTAGAAGAATTAATTGACTAACTCTATGGCTTATGGAACCCGGAGGTTCAATACTGCGTTCATAAAGCCTCTCCACTAACTTCTGTCCTTAGCTAACTGGATCCAGTTTCTATTTTGTATTCCTATTTTCGCGAGAACCATCTTAATATTCTCCTCCCATCTGGACCTCGGTCTTCATAATGGACGTTTTCCGATTGGATTTCCAGTCAAAATTTTGAAGGAGTTCCTATTTTCTTCCAATCTCACTAAATGACCTGCCACCATGAGCCTCCTAGATTTGATTACTAACAATGTTTGGTACAGGGAATAAATTATGCAGTTCCTCGTTATGAAGTTTCCGCCATTTCCGTTTCTCTTGGGTCCGAATATTTGTCTCAGGATCTTGTTCTCAAATACTGTCAGTCTACGTTCTCCCCTCAGAGTAAGTGGCCATGTTTCGCAACCATACAGAACAACAGGCATGATTATCGTTTTATATATTTTAAGCTTCAAATTCCTCGACGTAATTCGCGACGACAAAAGACTTTGAACTGAATAATAACACGAATTCCCTGCTTTCAGTAGACATTTAATTTCTTCGTGCATGTGATTTTGGTCTGTTAATATTGATCATAGATACTTGAAAGTATCCACTTTATCGAAAGTATTATTTGATACTTTGACTCATCCATAATTTGCAGTATTACGATCGAAACGAACTTCCATGTAGGCTATTTAGTTTTTTTTTCAGCATTTACTTCTAAACCGTAAGTATTTAATAAGGCCTGTGGATTTCTTTCTATTGTTCCCTATTATCTCCAGAATCAGATTTATCTCCAATCAGATTTACATCATCGACATACGCCATAACCTGGTGAATACAATTTAGCTTTAGGCTCTGTTCCTATCTTTGATTTTCCTTATAGCATACTCCAGAATAAAATCGAATAATATTTTCGTCAACGCATCTACTTGTTTCAGGCCATTCTCTACGAGGAAGCTCTTGGACAAGAATTTTCCCACCAGAACTTTACTTTGGGATACATTTAAATATATCTTAATTACTCCACCTAGCTTTTTCGGTATTCCAAATTCTGCAAAAATATTGTACAATGTTTTTTTTTTTTTTTTTCCTAATCGAATCATAAGCCTTTCTAAAATCAATAAATAATTGATGTACCGGGTATTGTATTCCCATTTCCTTTCGAGTATTTGTCAATTGTTATATATCTGGTCGATAGTTGATTGATTTCTTTTAAGTCCACACTAATAATCTCCAATAATTACATCTGCATACTATGGGACCAGTCTTGATAATAGAATGTTTGAAGGGATTTTATAGGATGTTGACAAAAGAGAAATGCCTCGATAATTATTACAATGTCCTTTGTTGCCTTTCTTGTGAATTTGAACAATGATTGATTCTTTGCACTCTTGTGGTAATTCCTCCTTGTTCCCAATAAGGAGAATGAGTTTGTGTATCTTGTTACAAACTTATCCCCTCTAGCTAAAAATAATCCAGCCGGAATTTCGTCTACTTATATACCAGGAGATTTGTGTTTTAATTTCTTTATAGCGATTTCTACTTCTACTCGACTATGCTCTGGAATACATAGTTCTGCAGTGTGCATTTCCCATTCTCCACGAACATTGTTTTTTCACTGCGTGTTAAGCAAATCTTCAAAGAATTTTTTTCCATCTATTCAAGATGTCATCTGTATCAGTGAGAATTGTTCCTTCGTCTCTCTTTAAATTATACGCACAAGGTTCATACTCTTTCTTAAATTCGTTGATGCCCTTATACGTTGATGCTTGTCTCGATTTTTTTTTTTTTTTTTTTTACTATTATCTTCAAGTTCATAAATTTTAGCTTTAAAAGAATCGTGTTTCTTTGTTCTATACATTATGGAAATTTCCCATCTGTCAACGAAACTTTGTGTAGTATCATCCGGATCTTGTAACCAACGCAGTTTTGCCTGTTTTCCCTTCTCCGCTATTTGGTGCATTCCTGGTCGAACCATGGTATTTCCGCGTTCTCTAATTTTTTCTCTTGCTGAAATTTTAATGTTATCCCCAGTTTCAATCAAAGAATCCAAACACTAGTGCTCTAAAACTTTCTAAAACCGAGAATCTATTCAACATTCAATCTGGTATTCCTCTCTAGCCTAGTCCTCCTCTAATTTCTTTAAACTAAACCTCTTCGTTTTAGATGTTGAATATTCCCTTTATTCAACGATAATATCTCTCTTATTATCGCTGCTACCAGATAGTGATCAATGTTACAATCAGATCCTCTGAACGACCGAACATCAATTATGCTAGACTCTCCTTTTCTATCTTCTAAAACGTAATCAACTTGATTGCGTGTTCTTCCATCTGGTTAGGTCCATGTGTATTTATGAACACCGCGATGTGGGAACTTTGTGCTCTTCATGATAAAAATTTTGGATGTTGCAAAGTTCACAAGTCTAACGCCGTTGTTAATACTTTCGTTGTGCAGACTTTCATTTATTACAATCGGTTTGAAAATATCCTCTTCGTCCTACCTTCGCATTGAAATCCGCTAATAGAATTTTCACATGGACACTGTCTTTTATATCGCCATCCTTATCTTCTGTTGGAACATGCATATATAAAACAATAATATCACGCCACCAACCCTTAAGAGTAATAAAAGAAAGTCTATCATTAACAAATTCAACCCTTTTCATTACTGGTATTAAACGAATCGAAATTTAAAATCCTATTTGTGTAGTCATATACAGAATAAAATTACAAAAGTTTACAATTATTACTAGAAATTAATGGTCACCTATTTCGAATATTTTAAAAGAACATGGTTTCTAATCTATTGAAATTTCACTTCTTATCAATAGTATGAAACATTGTAAATGGCTGTAAATTTTCATAACTGTTCTCCAAGTGGATTTGTACAGAACCAAAGGTAGTTTTGTGAAGTTTAACAAAAAGTAATAATAATAATAATAATAATAATAATAATAATAATAATAATAATAATAATAATAATAATAATAATAATAATAATAATAATAATAATAATAATAATAAAGAGAAAGCCTCTTAAAAAACAGCTCTTATTTGTAAAAGAATTCATAATGATTGTTTTTGGCTGTTGCAATGGTCTGTCCAAGCAGCTTTATAAAAATTCAGCGTAGCATAACAACAAAAGCTGCTTCTCTTATATGCAAACAAAACAAGATAAAACAAAATGTTTTGGTGCGTGTAGGGGGTGCCGAAATCTCTAGCTACGGCTCTGGCTATATGAAGAACAGTCATTGGCCATTGTTTGTGCCAATTCAAAGTTTTCTTTGCTCCTATATTCTTTGAGAAGAGGTATCTGATGACTGCTCTCTTCTCACATTTGATAAAAGTCACAATGTACTCCGTCATGGTCACTTCAAACCTGCAACAAAAGAGAACTATTTGAAACATATTTACGATTATTGGCAATATATATATATATATATAATACGTGTGTGTGTAACGAAATTTTCAATTACTGACATTGATCACCAAATATTTGTTTCACAATAGACATTTTCAGATAATAGATGGATTCAAGAAAAAAGATGGGGAACTAGAACTTAAATTTCTTGCTGTGTATACATACCTGTGTCTAAGCTAAACAGAAATTCAGTAATACAGTATTTTTAAAAATTAAAACATCTACTTAAAAAAAAATCCATTTGCACATACTCAATTTTGACGCATGTCCTACAGAGAAAGAAAAATGAAATGTAATCTTTCAGTTTAACTTCCCACGATTATGCCCTTTATGCTAAACAAGGGAATGGTAATGGAAGAATTGATAGAATGCGAATGTGGGAGGAAACGAGAGTACCTCGAGAAAACCCACGGGCATAATGTTGTCCACCACAAACAGCCGTGGATTGAGCCCACATACCAAAATAAGCTTCACCAGTGCGCCACGTGCCCCCCTACAAAGAAAGGGATGAAAAAGATTAAGAATACAGTGTACAGTTTGCTCAAGTCTTATGAAAGGTTAGATATTGATTTCCTAAGAAATAATGTTTTTTTGAACGTTACTCTGCAATACTTTTTTTGGTGACAAATTATGCATAATAATAATAATAATAATAATAATAATAATAATAATAATAATAATAATAATAATAATAATAATAATAATAATAATAATAATAATAATAATAAATAATAATAATAATAATAATAATAATAATAATAATAATAATAATAATAATAATAATAATATGGAGATCACAAATGGAGCTTACTACATGTAAGCAGAATACATTTTCAATATCACTGCACTAACATAAGAGGGAAGATCTTGAGCCAGGTCAGCCCCCATGATTATGCCACTACTTTCTCTTTTTATAAGCTACAAAAACTTCTGCTTTTATTATTACGGATTGCATTGAAGTTTTTTTTTTTTTTAATTTCTTGCTATAAAATTGGTAGAATGCATTGTAAGAATTGGTAGAATGCAATTTATTTCTTGCTTACTGCTCAAAATAAGTATTTTATTTTATTATTTTATTTTTGGTAGTTTGCACAGCCTTCTCTATGTTCTATGGTACACTCATGTCCAAAATTATTGTCGCATGTCCATAAATGTGTTGTAGTAGGAATATAATTCGATAACGAATTCGCCCAGTATTTCTTGTAACGTTAGTATGTAAATAATCGGCAAAGACATGTATATGGCAAATTTCATGTCGAAAGAGCAGTAAATAAGAACAGTGAAACGAAAATAAAACTTTCTTGTCCATTTAGCAATATTTTGTTTTGCTCATTCTAATTTTCTTATTTATAATTCTATTCCTACGAAATTTACCACAAGCATATATTTCCCGATTACACACATAGTATCAGTATTAAAAGCACCCTGCAAAATCATTATCAAATAATATTCTTACAAGAAGACAGTTTTAGATATGCGACAATCATTTTGTATGTAAGTGTACATATTACATAGAAGGCTGTGGTACTTTGGGATAGGACAGAAAATTATCTGGATTATTGCTGACAGATAATTCGCAATTGAGTGTTAGTAACACTGGTTGATTGACACACTAGCGACGCCTGGTACGATATCTGGGAACTACAGCGACGCTTTATGGGACGAGTTGCAAGTTGGGTGAGGTAGTGTTTAGTAGCGATGTGGAGTGAAAGCAAATATGATGTAGGAAAAGGGTTTCAACCTGAAGGTTGGTCGTAATATCGTAAACATCGCGAAGTAGCTATGGAATCCACAACTACGAAAAGAGTTTTGACACGGCAGCTGGTAAGTAGCTTCATATTTCTTTTTACCTTACTTCTAATTATCGCTTGTTATAAAAGTGGGTCGTGTAGCCTTGGTGCAGGTAGGAAGAAATCTATTGTAGTTCACAGTGTATTCATTGTGTACAATTCTCGCCAACTTGACCGCCATAATGCGCTTAGCTCATGTCACGACCACATGAAATTTGCAAAAACTCGATAATTTATAAGTGCAAAGTTAGTTGCATAATAGTGAAAAGTGTAATATAGTGGAAATATAAATATTTATGCTCCAAGAGTGGAGATAAATTAAAATGCACGAAATTAATACCCACCCTAATGGTCGCGGTACTTAATTTCTTTGTTAGCCGGTCGCACAAGGTATTTGTCAATTTTTTTTAATTGTAACAAGTAGTATTTCAGAAATTACAAGGGCAATATTGATAAGTAGTATGGGTTTTCCCTTATATTTGTTAACATACATAATAACGTTGTTGTGAAACGCCAGATACGGGAGTTTGTACAAATAAGTGTACATGTAAATGCGTGCATGAATTTTATATTTTCAAAATTTTATGTTTATTTTAGCTATTTCGTGTAAGATAGTTGAAAATATTTTACTTTTCCTTTCACTAATGAAATTGAGATGTAGTTTCTCCTTCCTTTGCACCCAATTATGGGTTGTATCTTTGTTTTCCGCATCATTGATTTTTAAAGCTCCGAAGATAAATAATGTGAGATTATACCTATTTGCTGCTAGATCGTGTATTATTTTGATAGTGTTAATTTGCTTATTTTCACATACTAATACAATTTTGTATTATTTATACATGTAAAGCAAATGTGTACATTCGAATACACGAGATAGGTGTGTATATACCGGAACTATCTTGTCCTGAACTAACTGGATTTTTGTTGCGTTGATGTTTATTTTGGAATCGGCTTTGTTTTTATTTACAACTAAATCTTGTCTGCTGCTGAGGCACGTGCCAGTGCTTGTCAGATTTTATTTTTAAAACTGGTTGTTTTGTGTAATCGGGACTTAACCTCACTCATGAAATAATTTGTTAATGATCCGTATATTTTTTTATCATTGAAAAGACATTTGTCGCGTGTCTGGTGTTTGTTTACTGGAAATTTATTTACACATTTGTGTGTGTGTTAAAGTGAGGTAAGCTTATATAACGATTTTCCGGGAAATTTTAAAATTTTGGTAACTGGTGAACATAACCACGACGACTGGATAATTTACTTTTGTTTGGTGACTCATAAGAATTTTAATTGTGTAATAGTCAACTTGAAGTTTGTATACGCACATTGTGAGGTGTCAAATTAGCTTCCGATTCCTTGTGGAGTGGATATTTATTTGATTGTAAACGATGAATTGATTCGATTAGATCCCTAACCTTTTCATCCCCACGTCGATTCATGTAGAGGTACATTTATATTTATGTATCCGGAAAAGTGCTGTTCGAGCTTGAATGTGTGTGCGTATCGGCTCAGATGGGTATCTTTATCTTCCCATTTACGAATGCATTTTAAGATTCGTAAGCGGTACATATGTCGAATCCACATTGACTGGTTTGTGAGTCGTCCTAGGGTTTTGTTGCTCGGAATTTAATTTCGTCATTGTATGAAGGTTGATCTAGTGTTTACTTTTGTACGTACGCTTTATTAATGAGGTTCAGTTGCTGTATTTTTATGCATTAGGGCCTACATGTTAAACGATCCTCGTTCGTTTTGTTTCTTTCAGATCAAAACGTACACGTGTTTTATAAAATAATAGAAAAGTACTTTTTATATTGGAAGTTTACATGAGCTCAAATCCTCTGCGTTGCTTTACGTGGCGGTTCTGACAGCTTGTCATCCTATTCTCCATTTATAAATTGATTCTTAGATTATAAAGCTCCGTACCGTTCACTTTCGTTGAAGTAGTATTTTTGGGTGGAGTTCGAAAGTAATTCCTCTCTCAACCACATAGTAGTGGAAGAAAGTCGTTTTGTTTACTTTTATATTGGATCCATTTTTAATCACAGTGCGTTTTTTTAATTTTTTTTTTTTAAATTCGTATTAGTATTAGCGGCGTCTGCAGTATTCAGAGTTACTGTATAAGGTAGGAAATTCATTGTTTGATAGATATCCACGTGATTTAGGAATGGTCCTATACCATATGTTATTTAATTTTATGTTAACCGACAGAGGTCAGTATTTTATTATTATTATTATTTTGTTTTTTATTTTGCATTTCTCTTTAACTTTAGGGTGATTAGGTAATATAGAAGAGTCAGTTTCTGTTTTGACTTTGGTACGGTCATCTTGATAACTGGTTTTTGTTTTCTGCTACTTTTCGTCTTGGCACTAATAATATATGGGGACAGTCAGTCTATTTGCTCTTTTCTCTGTTATGACTAGAATGCATATGTTGTCGGCTCTCAGAGTTAAGGTATTTCCATGTTTCTGGTGCATACTGAGCTACACTCCGTACTCGTCTTTCATGAATTAAGTCTGCTTTTAGTTCTTATCGGTTCGGTATATTAGTAATTCTTTCTTTTAGACTACCTCCATCGCCTGTGCTGTTCTGTTTTCCGTGTTTTTCTCTCTTCAGTTTCTCACTCGAGTTTGTTAATAATATCTTTGCAGATCGTTTCTTTTTCTTTTCTCCTGCTATGGCGTCTAGAATTAGTGTTTGCTCATCTCGATGCATTCTTGAGTATGTGAGTGAAGACTTCATTCATTAGTTCTTCCATGAGCAAGTATTAATAGGCATTGATGGAAGTTCGCTTTTCACCTTGGTTTTTGCTCTTGTCTCGTTTTCCTAAAACTACCATGGCCCCGTACAGTACGTGTGTCTTCTGTTCCTGTCATCGTCCTTTAGGTTCTACAGAGCAATGAACTGTGTGTTAGAATCGACATTGTCGAATACAATTGTATTATTTTGTAATGTATCGCGTTGATATCTTAGCTTCAGATGCCTTCTATTCCATGTCCGCGTTTGCTGTGATGACTGTATGTGGTTGATTTTTCGTCGACTAATGTGTGTTTTTTATTTCAAATTGAAAGAATGCTTCCATGAATGGTGTTTCGAAATAACGTATTTATTTTCTTCTCATGCTGAATTTACAAGTTGTTCATATTTGTCTGCTGATTACATTTTGCCAACAAGTAACTTTGAGTACAGACTTTTTATTATTATTATTGCGAGCACAGGTAGATTTACTTCTTGTCTTGTCGAATTTATGTGGCATATAACGCTGTTTGCTGTTAAGATCATTAGGTAAACTGATGTAATAATTCCGGACAGTCATTTAGTTTATTCTGCCTAACCCCTCTCTTCGTCCCGTAAGCCTCCTTTGGAGCACGAGTGTGTGTGGTTCTTTTCTTACGAGATCTTACTTTTTTGACATTGCAGATGGAGTATGAAATTCCAGTTTTTTTTGTTTTTTTTTTTTGTGTGTGTGTGTGTGTGTGTGTGTGTGTGGAAGGCATGTAATTCGTGGGAGATTAATAATATAAGTTGATATACGTAGGTCGTGCGAAGAGAAGTTGTGGAAGTTAGCAAGAGTGCAGCATTTGTAAATGGCTTCTAATATTAATGACACTTTTGAACTTGAGGAGTCACTGGCAGAAGTATCCTTTCTTCAGACTAGAAGAATATGAAGCCGGAAATTTGAATATTGTAGAAATTACCCTTTATAAGCACAATTTTTGAGAAATTGAATGTATATTCTCTTATTGTTAATGTGTTATAGGCCTATATCGAGTTTATATACTGACTTTTTGACACTTTCTGAATAAAGGGAAATTTCGATATTGCTGAAAATGCCTTCCTCTCTCCTTAGAAGCGGAATTTGGGAACAGGTATTCCCAATGGCGTAACTAAAGGCTTGGGGGTCCTCCCGCGGACAGTGTGGAGCGAGGCTCCTTCTCTACGTCCCACTTCACGATTTGGGGCCCCTGGTGGCCTGATCTTTTCTTGCAGATCAAGATGGTCCATTCACTTATATGTATTTGTACTCATGTTTTCATTAGGAAGGGTGTGCCCCGGATGAATTTTCTTTGAAAGGCATGTCCTTTAGTAAATGGTGTCCCAGGGCAAACCCCTCATGTTTTAATATTCCTCTCTCCGAACAAGCATTTCTTGAAGAAAGCCTGTGTGTATATAGCAACTGGATAGTCTGTGGTGTAAAATACCAGAAGTTGAACGCCAGGCCTGTGAGAATGTACTGAACAATATTTGTCTCAGGTGTGTGTGTGTGTGTTTAGGTTCTTCCTCTCCTTTGCAGTTTTTTTTTAAATGTTTGTATTCATTTCTATTTATTACTTTTTTTTTTTTTTCAACTGGGAGCATACAACTGTTGTTGGACCTGTTTTAATATACATTCTTTCGGTAACCTAGGCCGGATGTATAGCCCCATCATAATGAGTAATCTGTTCTGCTAATCAACCTTCTCCTCTGGGGTTCAGATGAGTTTCGATGTAAAGAGAGTGCAGCAGTTCGTTAAATGTGATAAGTAAGGTGGCAGTTTTTATTTTGGATGTATAGTTTGACTGTGTTTTCGTAACACGTGATATTCACATTATCTTAGAAAAGAGATAAGACCTTCGTAAGATGGTTTGTAAGAGTAAAGGCGTAGTCTAGTAGCGTCATGTAAAGGAGCCCACAGCTTTGGAAGATTTGATGAAGGGCTCTGTGTTAAGGGGGACGTGTGCTCCCCGAATCTATAGAGGTGGAATATGACGAGGACGGAATAGGTGGAATAACTGCAGAATTCAGGAGGGAACCTAGTGGAACAGATGACTATTATTCTGCATCTAGTCAGTATTATTAATGTAGATCAGTGGCGTGAACCGGAAGTAGAAGACAACAATGGGAATGGCGAAATATTTTTTTAGAAGATCGTATTCACATAGGTCACTGAATGGAGACTTAAGAAGACTCGAGTGTTGTTGTTATAGTGCATGGAAGACGACGAACACTACGAAAAGGTGATATTAAGTAAGTGTTTCGGAATTTCGACAGAATATTGCCTGTCAAAATATCGGAAAGCAAATGCAGAATGATTTTCAATTTCGGCGGATATTGTTTACAATTCGGAATATTATAGGGAGCTGCTAAATGCAAGCGATGTCTCGTGTACAACCAAGTGTGATGAAGAGTTGCTAGTATTTTAACCGTCCATAGCACGCATGGT
This sequence comes from Thermobia domestica, assembly GCF_964235325.1. Lineage (NCBI taxonomy): Eukaryota > Metazoa > Arthropoda > Insecta > Zygentoma > Lepismatidae > Thermobia > Thermobia domestica. The sequence continues at coordinate 23,055,787 of NC_137461.1, forward strand.
CAATTGTAACATTAAGGCACGTGCGCGGAGTCTCAATCTGCAATATTTATTTATCTTATTTTAATGTGTATTTTGTTTTGAAACGATATTAAATTGTTTTATATTTTCTTTGCAATGTTTCTGACAATTCACCACGTATATTTTATAGCACAAACTCCTTTAACAGTTCTAAGAAAACTAAAATTTCTCTATCTGCGGAGTGTGACTACGGCGGGTTAATGACTTCTCTGTTTTTTTCTTTTTGCTTGCCAAGAGTTTTATAATTCTTTTCTGGTTTGATTCCCGGTGGAGACATTCGGTCGGAACAAGTATAAAAAGCTTTTTCATGCCAGACATCCTCAGTGAGATTTCCTGGGTTTTCCTCATTCACACCAGGCAAATCCCGGGATGGTACTTAACAATATAGGTCCCAGGCTGCTTCCTTCCTTCCCTTTCCTCGGATAGGTGATCGCCGAGGAAGGTCATCCCTCATATGTAATGGGCCACATGGCCATAAATGCCGAGAGCCCAGAACTCTAAATCCTATTATTATTATTATTTTGATGGTGATTATTCTTCTTGTAAATCATTTGGTGTGATTTTGTATTGAAGGGAATGGTTTATTTGAGTAAATTCATACCATTACCTCCAAATTTGCCGTTCAGATTTTCTCTATAGCTACATGGAGCTTAATTAGGAAGATAAATTATTACTAGGGATGTGCTGGCCACTTTTGGGGGTATCGGTGTCGGCAAATGAACACCGATACATTTTCCGAACTATTTTCAATTTAATATTAACAATGACACTTATATGTCATCGGTTTCTTTTAGATTTATAATTGATCTAAATTACGCCGTATTATATATATATATATATATATATATATATATATATATATATATATATATATATATATATATATATATGCATGTGTAGCCTCTGATTGGCGCTACTCATACTCAACTGATATTTTTAATCCTAGATGCCAAAATACAGGTGAAGAAAAGTCAAAGGTCCTCAGTCAGGATGATAGGCGCCCGAACAATTTTTTTTTTTTGGGGGGGGGGGAATTCTATAGTTGCTGTATTATGTCTGATATTTAGTATACGTAGTTTACTATATTACGTATACGTTTTCGTGGTCCAAGGGGGTTCCACCCTGCTTTTCCCCTTAGGGCGCCCATGGTCAGGATAGCAGATCCTTAATTTGAATCCCAAACGAGACAGAGTTTTCGATTCAGAGGAAAATGCTATGGAAGAAATCCACAGGACACTCACTTTGTCACTATTTTCTCCTACTTACTGGTTAAAAACAATTAGTTCTAAGGTTAATAAATAGTTCTATGGTTTTCGACTTCGCTTAAATAACCCTCTTAATTTTTTATGATTTCTTAATAATTTTTTATGATATGCAGAGCAACACCTGGTTCACTGCGCATAATTTTGTAAACAATAAAAATTTTTAACTGTAGTATACGTTTGCATTATATGTATGTAGTAGAGACTAGTAAGTACATTGTAACTATCAAAGTAGTACATTATCACTCTACATATCGATCACTGACTCTTAGAATTAAATTTACACTGTATAAGCATTCCTGCTTTTTAGTTCATTTTATGTGAGCTGGATTAAGTTTAGAGAAAATATATTTTTTGCGTGGAACCTAATATGAGATTCTACTTTTTTCTTTGTATGTCAAATTTTGGCCTTATATCTAATATACGCTATTACGATGTTGATCATTTCATTATTCTGAAAATTCCTGATAATACATAAGAAATGTGTCCAAAAGTATCGATATCGGGTATCGGTGAAAAAGTGGTGTTGGTGCATCCCTAATTATTACTCCAAATCACGGCAAGGGCATAGTACGGTTCAGTTGGTGGGTAAGCAGACGGGCATGCAAGATAAATAGACCGTTCTCCACCACACTGTATTGCTTCGAAGAGGGCTGGTTTGTAAAATCACGTCACTGGGGTACCAGATTAATGGTTAAGTGCAGGGGCGGATTGGGGGGGGGGCGATTGTCCACCCCTCAGAAGATGAAACTTTCTTATTTTATATATGAATAAAACCCATCTCAGAGTTGGAGCTCTTGAAAGTAGCTCTAAGTAGCAATATTACAACCTTCCCCCCGGATGTTCGTCCTGGATCCGCCCCTGGTTAAGTGTACATATAAATTTTGAAGGAGTACATTTTTCTAGTCACAACAGGGATTGTTCTATGGAAATTAATGCTTTTTTGCATTAAGATGTTAGAATGCGATTAAGGTACTTTAGTATTTGATACAGAATGGGCTTTTTTTGCCCTAGTTTCAGTTCAGGGCTGTGAGTTTATGATTACAAGTTCAGTGATAAGACTCATCATATCAGTGCTGTTCGCAGAAGTTTTGTTGCTTTTTCAAATTCAAAGGGTGAGTTATCATTGTTCCTGTAGCTGAAGTTTTTGTTTATTATTAAGTTATCTGTCTGGTTTTATTTCAGCGGAGCAGCCTTGATACTACTGAAGAGCTGCCATCTTAAATACTCATGGGAGATGGAAACGATGTCTTCCGTCGCTTCTTTAAACATTGACATACAGGGAATGTTATTATTTTTATCTTTCTGTTCTCTTAATTTGAAAAGTACAAGTAATTTCTTCCAGTTCTTTAAGATACAAGCTGCTGTTTAATACATGCTATTTTCAATAGTCCAACAACATAATCTCCTTTGCTTTGAGCTCTGAAGTTCTGTTTTTTCCTTGTCTTTCTTCACAAGGAAGAAATGTAGGGACATCACGAGCGTCGTAAATAATAAACGCTAGACATTAGTCGGTACTACATCATTGACAAGGTCAGATGTACAGATTTTACCTTTGTACTCCTAAATTTCTTGTTAGGTTATTATTATTATTATTTTAAGTGTGTATTCGGCGAACGAGGAGTTTAAACCTACATTTCTTCCGTCTAAGGAAAATGAGAAATGGTGCATGGTCTGGAGATTTTGTGCGTTGTATAAGAATCACCAGAACTGGCTGGACCGAAAAGAAAAGCAATAAGAGGGTATTGCAAGAAATGAATGAGAAACAACTAATCAAAGTAATAGGGGGACGGAAAGCAAAAACTCATTGGTTGTTTACATACTTAGACATTCGAAGGCTAGATATTAAAGTTCATTCAAGGAATGTTCAGTACCTCATGTAAACAAATACACGTGGTGATTGTTTGATTTTATTGGTTAGAGAGCCTTAGAACACCCATGCGGCAGAAGAAAATAGTCCTTGCTTATAAGGCTCATTACCAGAATTCCTTAGAATTAGACAACACTTTATCTAAGAACTAAATTGAATTAATGCAATAAAAGAGAATACGCATGCATTGAAAGTGGTTTTGGCCCAACTTTAGCGCGAATCACAGTTAACAATATGGTCACATGCTGGGAATAAGTAAAACATCGACAGGGTACAAGCACGTGCTTCTCGAAAGAAGCGCTGACTGATAGCCAATCATCCGATGACTGGCGGAGTAATACAATTCTGCATTGTTTACATCAGGATCAGAAGGTTCGTTGAATGAACTTTAGGGAAGAAGACGACTGAGAACTTCGTACCTTAAAAATATAATCTATGAGATGAGATGTACTTCCTACAAGGGGATGAAAAAGACTGCTGAAAATAGGGAGCTTTGGCTGCAAAGACAAGGTTCAACCTTTTGAAAGAAGAAATTATATTATGTAGAGGGATTGAATCGTTGTAATATTTGAAACAATGTTTAATGTGTTTTCAGTCAGTTTTCTTCTGTCTTCATCTACGCTGACATATTTTGCTGTTTTTTTTTTTTCCTCTAATTTTCTCGAAAGATGTTTTGGTTGCTTTCTGAGTTATTTTCGTCCCTTCGCGATTTTACTCTCTCCCCCAAATGATCTTTCGTTTTCCGGTTTTATCAGTAACGATAATATGAGAGGTGACATGTGCGAGTGAAGCCACTGAATCAGAAATGTTGTTGTAAGAGTGTGTACATACGGTAGTATTATATACTTAATCGGTCGAAAGTAATTTTTTAAAAGTTTTATTTATTCATTTATTGAATCTTGATACTATACACTTTTTATCTGTGCTTTTTGTTCACTTTTCGTATATTAACGAGATAATGGGGAGCTGAACCAGAGTTTGTCATCCGTGTGAGGTTGGGATTTTTCATTGCTCATGCTGACTAGCACAGGGTCTTTCTCTCTCTCCTTCCTCTCAGCGGAGTAACGTTACAACCTGTGATGCAGGCTGACCCTTCGTGGCTTAGAGGCCCGCACTCTCCACAAGAATGAGGAAGGTTAGATTATATTACGGCGGAAGTTAACTGGTTCTGTGCATTGATGATGAATGGGACAGAATAATTATCAAACAGTTCCATATTTTAGTTTGTGCTGAGGGTGGTCCATTTATTAGGAATGCTCATCATCTCAAAAGCCGACCAATGCCGTCGATAGTGTTATATAGGTTCTCTCACGCGTATTTTATATTCGTCTCTCCTAGTGTTCTTCTGACGTGAAAAATTGCAGTTAACGACGCGAAAAAGTTATTTGTAAGATTTAACATTTGAACCCCCTTACCTGGTTCAAGGATTTAGTATCGCTATCTTATCAATATTTATTACTACTGTGCAAATGACCTTTAATCTAGTTTAGAAAATAGTTTGTAACAGTGAGAGGGTTTCGCTGAGAGTTTGAAATAATTTAATTTCTGCCTTCTATATTAAAAGTAAAAGTATTGCTCAGTTATTTAGTGGATAAATTAATAAATCCTACAAATAACTTAACCCAATAAATAGTGTTTTAATTTGCTACAATATGTCATAACTAACTGTAAATAATAGTTCCTGTAAGTTTTTATTAGTTTTACTAGGGAGTCTGGCATTTATTTTGCATGGGGGCCTGTATAATTATTGGGGGCGCGGTGGCTCAGTGGTAGACCGTTCACTTCCGGTGCTTGGGGTCCCTGGTTCGATCTCAGCTCGCACCGCCTGGACTTTGTGATGGACAAACACCGTGCGCGTGGGTTTTCTCGGGGTTCCCCATTTCCTGCATCTATCATTTTTGTAGAGGGAGCCTTTCACAAAACTTAAGTTCAAATGTATGTAAAAATATGTGACACTATATAGTGGTAAGAATGTTTTGAATACTAGTATTTTTACCATTTATTTGTCAGTTTTAACAAACGACTTATCAAGGATAGTCGTTAACCTGGTTCGGCTAAGTAAGATATACAAATTTCGAGTGGTAGTATTTCTTTGCATGTAAAAATTATCTTCAATAATTATATACGATTATTCTCACATTTACTATTAGAATCATAAAGTCGGTGAACGGTGTTAAAAATGGTTTATTAGTTGATATACTTTATAATATCTTTTTCTTAAAACTGTCAAGCACACAAACTTGCTGACTAGGTATCCATAAACATGTACATAGCAACAACCATCCCATAATAATATTTTACATATCTTAAAAACATTCTTCTTCTGTTATTATGATATTAACATTCTACTAAGTATAGTGCACATGTATGAGCACTTTCTGCCCAAGGTACAGGTAATTATTACTCAATCCAAAGTATTTTGTTATATAAAATGTCGCCCGACAATTGGACTGAATATAAAAGTCATGAGTAAGCTTGGCTTTTATCTTCAAGAACCACTGGTCCGTTTACAATAGTGTTCTTACATTGCATATGTCCATCACATTTTGATCACACCTCGTATATCTCTTCATTACATTTCACATATATATATTTTTAACAAATCTTACACTTCATCAATACTTATCTTTTATTACAATAATTATATTTATTTCGTCGCTCATTTAATTAATCGTTGAAGGGTGCGAATTCAAAAATCGTAAGGGACAAACATGAGTTACAAATAGTCAGGGCGCATTATATGATAATCATTTTAGGTGATATTTTAAAATAAACATTAGATTAATAAGGCATCACAACATAGAAGAATCTCATTCAAGATAGTTGTCGAATATTTAGTTTTATAGAATAGATCCTCTTCTTAACATAATCTTTGACAGTTAAGTTTTTTTTTACACACATCAATCTAATATAAATAACCTTTGCTTTTAATCATTTATGAATCGAATTATAATTCTTACATATATTAAAAACATTTGAGAATTATCATTGATTAATGAGAATTAAAGAGAATTAAATTGAATAAAAATAAAATAAATGTTCATGAAAATCTATAACTGATATGAATTTAACCTAATTTCATTAACGGTAATCAGGTTACGTTCGTACTTGCATATGAATCTAATAAAGTACATTGTACTGCACAATCGTGATTAGATTCTGTACTATTTTGTACATGTATTACGTCGTGATTCTGATTTTGATATGAAGTGTCATCTCTTGACCTCTCATTACGTCTATCCACGTAACTTGTTGTATTCCTGGAATTTCGCCATACATTACGTCTATTTTTAAACCTATTTTGATTATATGGTCTAACATATGGATTGCTACGATTAATTAGGTTAGGCGGATTCCCTACATAACTTTGCCTATTTTGCTCATTTTGATTGCTAGAATTTACTCGGCTTAGGTTATGTTCCGTATTATTCACACTTCGGTTATTCAAATTCCGAACTGGCACAAAATGATCTGAATTATTCTTATTTTTACCCATTCCGGCTTGTTGATTCATAGCATGGTATTGAGTTTCATAGCATTGGACAAGCATTAATAAATGGTTGAAACTCATACACTGGGTGGAAAATAAGATCTGTTGTAACTTAAATGGAAGCAAATTTCGAATCGATGCTATTATTCTCAATTCCGATTGCAATGGATTAACGACCTTTAATTCGTTGTATGTATTTACAACAAACTCTACAACAGATTTATGCAATCGAGGATTGAAGTGTTGATTTCTAATGGTGGCATCTCTATTTGCCAGCAAAAAGTCATTTTCATAATTTGCGATTAGTGCCGCTTTGAATTCTTCATACACTGAGAAAAATCCGTTCTCCGGACAGCGGTATATTGTACAAATATACGGTATCCTCTTGCTTACTATAGAAATCAATACGGAGCATACGTTATCCGTATGATACATAGGCACTGCCGTTTGATGTTACATCATGCCGTTGCAGGATGTATGACATCTAACAGTTTTCCGTATATCACATGTATATACTTATGTTACCTTCGTCAGCTATATGCTATATACGTCCATTTGTATGTGAGATCCTGACCGCCTACATTGTTTCATACAGAAAGTACGTATAGATGGAACACTTATACAGAAAGTATTATAAAACATGCGTTTTCAGTTATACGTCTGGTGTACGTTAAGTCCAAAAACTACAGGAATTACGCATGTAACCTATCTTTTTAAGTATGCCACCTACAATTTTTTTTCTCAGTGTAAGTACTGATGTGATCACGTACTGCTTTAAACCATAATGAACAAGGTGGGAGTAATACATGAGGGATTAATTTCATATATTGTGATCTATCTATACACATAATATTGCACTCATCCTGGAATTTCTCTAAGAAAGAAGTAGCATTCTCGTTACACTTACCACTGAATTTACTCATAGCTCGTATTTCACTCATCTTAACACTTAATTTTACCTTCCTTTTATCATTCCGTGTACTTGTTGAGTGATAGTTCCTATCCATTACGTGATGTGTTGTTACACCATCTATGTTTCGCCCATCTGTACTCTTCGGATGTATTTCGTCCAATATAATATCCTCATCAGACCCCGGCGAAGGTGAGTTCATCACTGGTGAGTGGGGAAACTCCAAGCGATCACTACCCAAGTTATTACGGTATGTGTTGTCCTTAACCTGTAGCGTTCTAATCTCTTCCTGTATAGTAGCTAACAATTGCGTATTTACACGTATGTTGTTAGAATTGTTGATGACCTGGATCTTTTGCTGTTGAACGGAAGATTCTATTACTTCTAAATCTTTTTTTACAGCACTGATTTCTTGGTTTTGGTGATTGTGCTTCTCCTGACAATCATCGGATATTCTTTTTAACTTTTCCTCGAACTCTGAGGATATGTCATTCACCACCTGGACAATTGTCTGTCTCGTTTCATCTGACTTCTGTTCTATCCGTCTACTTAATTCTTCATATTGCTTGTTAGATTCGTCAAACTTCTGTTCCATTCGTCTACTTAATTCTTCATATTGCTTGTTAGATTCATCAGACTTCTGTTCTATGGTCTGCTTTATCTCGGTAGACATCTGAATCAATTGTCGCTGTAAAGCTAACAAGATTCGGTCTTCCGATGTCAATCCTGGTGTTACACTAGTTTCACCGTTGTCACTATTATTTGATTCATGCTCCGTTGTTTCGTTGACCATTTTTCTTACAATTATTTTACCACTTCTCAATACGGTCAAATTTGTATTCATTAACTATTTGGTCTAGGAATTAATTCGTGCGGTTGGTACGCGCACATTGAAGCTGTAGTACAAACACAAAATACATAAATACCTTAAGAAAAATATTGTCCATCGCTAGCCACCACTTTCGCCCATCTGTCAGGCAATGTACGAATTCCGTGGCGAAAGAAGTCCTCATCCTTGGAAGCGATCCAGTCAGAGACCCATGTTTCGATATCTTCTGAAGAAGTAAACCGCTGTCCAATCAAATCGTTGTTCATGCAATCAAACAAGTAGTAGTCCGAAGGAGCAACGTCTGGTGAATACGGCGGGTGGGGTAAAACTTCCCATCCGACATTTTCTAAATAGGTTTTGACCGGTTTTGCGACATGTGGGCGAGTGTTATCATGTTGAACAATAAGTTTATCGTGTCTGTTCTCCCATTCTGGTCGTGTTCTGGCCAGAGCTTGCTTCAAACGCATTAATTGTCGTCGATAACGTTCTCCATTCATAGTTTCACCCGGTTGCAGCAGCTCATAGTACACCACACCTTTCATATCCCACCATATGCACAGCATAACCTTTGCACAGTGAATATCTCGTTTTGGTTGTGATGGACCTGGTTCACCTGGTTTCACCCAGGCCTTTTTTCGTTTAGGGTTCTCGTAATGGATCCACTTCTCATCACCCGTAATAATTCGATGCAGAAACCCCTTTCTGCTCTGTCGTTGAAGCAGCAATTCGCAAATGGTTTTTCGTCTTTCAACGTCTCTGTCTTTCAATTCATGTGGAACCCAATGTGACATCTTTTGAATCATTCCCATGGCTTTCAAGCGTTTGGAGACTGTTGTTTGATCAACGCCTAATGCTGCTGCAAGTTGTTCCTGCGTTTGACACGAATCCTGCTCGAGCAATGCTGTCAATTCTTCGTCTTGAAATTTTTTTGGCTGTCCAGCTCGCTCTTGGTCTGCCAAGCCGAAATCACCACTTCTAAACGTGCAAACCACTTCTGACACGTTCGCTCAGCTAGAGCATGGTCACCATACACTTCCACCAAAATACGATGACTTTCAGTCGCACTTTTCTGCATGTTAAAGTAATGCAGCAGGACACCCCGCAAAAACACTTTATCAGGCACAAATTGCGCCATGTTCACTTAACTACAAACTGGTGTTGTTGACGCTTTAATCCACTGCCCTATACTACGAACGATACGCGATGACAGGGGTTTGCAACACATGTGTGGATACACGGAACTGTGGGACGCTCCGTTCGTTGCGCCATCTCTTGTCCACCCGCACGAATTAATTCCTAGACCAAATAAAAAAGTAAATTCACTCCTACTATGCTTCGGGATGAGAATTTACAGTATATCCCGGGTGAGGTAAACCAAAATTTTTAACATTCGACTTATCACTGGATAGTAGTGATGGGTCGAAGCAGTTCATTTGGTGGAGCTAGCTCATTCGCTCCGGCACCGATACGGGAGTCGTTCAAAGGTGCCAGTTCCTTTTTGAACGGTTGGGAGTTGTCGTTCAAAAAGGAGCCTGTTCTTTTTTTGAATGGTTGGGAGTCGTCGTTCAAAGGTGCCAGTTCTTTGTTAACTGGTGTTGTGTCATTCAAAAGGTAACTACTACGTTCACTGAGTTCGTTGTAGGCATTCTTACTGGCTTCTGGCTATATCGGTGTCGATAGGCGTGTGCGGTAGTTTCGTGCATTCTTACTGGCTGTTTCGGAGCGGAGTCGTCGTTACTTTGAACTGCTGGAATTGCGTACGGTGCTCTCATGACTCAACTGCTGGTGTCGTCTGCGGACTGTCGTTACTTTGAACGGACAGTTCCAAATATATGAACTAGTTCCATACCAGTTCACATGATGGTGTCGTTCAAAAGAGTCAGTTCGTTCATGAACGACCCATCACTACTGGATAGTCGTTAACCTGGTTCGGCTAAGTAAGATATACAAATTTCGAGTGGTAGTATTTCTTTGCATGTAAAAATTATCTTCAATAATTATATACGATTATTCTCACATTTACTATTAGAATCATAAAGTCGGTGAACGGTGTTAAAAATGGTTTATTAGTTGATATACTTTATAATATCTTTTTCTTAAAACTGTCAAGCACACAAACTTGCTGACTAGGTATCCATAAACATGTACATAGCAACAACCATCCCATAATAATATTTTACATATCTTAAAAACATTCTTCTTCTGTTATTATGATATTAACATTCTACTAAGTATAGTGCACATGTATGAGCACTTTCTGCCCAAGGTACAGGTAATTATTACTCAATCCAAAGTATTTTGTTATACAGTCTGTGTTGTAAATAGTTGGTTTATACATTTGTAACGGTTTGAATTTTTATCGATCCTTCATTAGTGTTTTAAGATTAATACTTCTTAATACGCAAGCATCCGATCTCAAGTCGTAATAGTAGATTCGTATAAGCTACATGTGAAGTTTGTGATTGATTTCAATCTCAATCCCTTTGATTGTTAATTGTGATGATACTGAATGATGTTGTGAGGCGAAAGATTGATGACTGACGCAATCAGTCACAATCGAATCATATATCTCTAGAAATCAGTTGCTCAGCAACGCGGCAAATTTGAAAATGCGTTTCAAAATTAATGCTGGAAATCTAAAGGAAGCGGTAATCCATGTCCGGATTTTTAAGTGTCAATCTGTACTTTGTACGAGGATCTTATCGATGGTGGAGAACAAGTTTTTATGTCGGTGTTCTGTTTTTGTTTTAAAGTATATGGGCCTCATGCAGAGTCTCTTTTCACGTATGATTAGCGGCATTAAAGGCCTGACTACTGCAGGAAATATATGTTGGTCGAATTATAGTATTTCACTGATCACGCGTCAGAACGTTTCTGCATAAGGCCTTATATGTTTAAAAAGTATTAAAGGATAGTGTTTAAATCCTACTGATTTAAGTTCATGATCAGTCTCCATCGAAACTGTTTCACATTTATATGCACGTAATTTTTCTGAAGCTTCTGCTGTAATGTGCTAATTTGAGTATCTTCAAGCTTTGAAACATCCGTGCCATCTTCGTTGTAATGTGGCCATGCGTAGGCGCGAAGTGGTCCCGGATTCGGTTTCCGGTGAGGACACTAGGAAAAAGTACAAAAGCTTTTTTAAGCTTATCATTCTGAGTGAGCTTTCCCTCCTTCACACCAGAAAAATACCTGCATGGTATCTAACATAATGGTCCTAAGCCACTTCTTATCTTTCTTTCTTCCCAATTCACCAGGTAGTGTGGTCATCGAGGGACGTCCTCCCTTATACGTGACGGGCTAACGTGGCCATAGGTGCCGAAACCCCAGAAATCTATTCCTAATCTTACTTGTAATGGTGTGTGCTTTATATAATTGTCCCTTTTCGCAATAACTGCTGAAATTATTAGAGGATCTGAAGAGGATTTTTTTTCTAAATATGACTTTATTTGCGATGTCATTCATTAATTATACATCTGTGAAAACATTAGTACTTATTTTTTTTTTTGTATATGTCAATTTATTTATCTATGAATATTGACTACATGTAATCTAACACCTTCATTTGCGCATAAATACCAAATACATGCTCTATAACTCATAATGTCCGGTTCATAATTCACTTTGATTACTTAATTCTGTAGGTTTGTTTTTCCTCTTCATCATACATGTTATTACGCCGCTTTTTCACGGAACCGATGAAATGGCATTTGTAATCTCACTTTCTTGCAAGTGAGCTAATGGTGGTGGACGGCCTATACTCTGATTGATCTTGAATGATGCTCTGTTTACCCGCCTTCTGCGTCAGAATCAATTCCCTAGCTTTGTTCGGAATCGGCGTTGATAATAAGCCCTAACCCTAATAAATTCGGTGATGCATAACGTCTTAACAACACGAAACTGGACTCAATAGTGTGAAAATCATAGTGTTTCAATTCCTTGATAGATTAAATAGTTATTGGGAGTTAATTGTTTGGAATAAATCTGATTGGTAGTATAGTGGTTATATCTTACATATTTAATGCTAATTGAACTTTGTGTACTCTATATTTTGTATGGTCTTCATAATTTTTCTCTCAATAAATAGATAAATAAATAATAGAAGACTTCAACATTATTTACGTTCTTGTATTTATTGTGAGAACTCCGGGCTCTGATTGCTGCAATGTCGTAATCTTTTCACTTCCGGCCGAGCAAGCGCGCAACTCATGTTGGGTTCTTGTACTGTTATTCAGCGTCGCGCAGTTTGTAAGAACTGACAAGTTTTTAATAAGTGGATTTTTAAAAAAAAAAAAAGTTTTGACTTCCCATGACCGCTTGTGCTCTTGGTAAGCTTTGCTTTCTATGGAGCTTTGGTGTAGGAGCAGTTGATGAGTACATGTGAATCTTGATATGTGAGTGTTTCAGCCATGACCCAGTCGCGAACGATCGAATGTAGTACCTAGCAAGCAGAGCTGGAGAACTGACCTCGATCTCTCCAACGGGAGGGGAAGGACAGCAGGGGAAATAACTGGCCGACTATAGAAAGTAAGAAAGAAAAAGAAAAAAGAATCTAATTCTTTCCAGCAACTTGCCCTACAGTAGTGGTTTTTAAACAGTCGGACGCACAGAACCTCTTTTGCTTACACTTCTTCGACTTGTTATATTCTCAATGTTATTAACGAATGCTGAAGGTGTTTCGCCGCTAAAACGAATATGATAATCCTATTTCTTAAACTTCCGTTAAATTTTAACATCCTGTCGTCGTAGCTTTTTTTTTTTTTTTCATTAGAGTAGTGTGCCCCGATTATTTTACGTGTCTTCGTATGATATTCAGTGATTCTGCATGTAGCATGCCTTACGTCTAATGTTTTTTCTTTTTTCCTCAGTGCTTCATTTTCGATAACCGTCATCTCTTATACTCTCTGCAGTTTGATTTGTAGCAACTATTTCGCACATCCAGCTGGTTCAGTCACCATATTTAGCACTTACCTAACCAGTACCTCATGGTCTCTTCTGCTGTTCTACAAGATGTCTGATTTCGTCTATCTGTAACCGCTTTCCTAATCTGCTCCTGTCATCCATCCAATGGATACTTTCAAAGCGGCTGAGCTTACTTGGTTAAGAAATTGAAGAACGTCTCCAAAAAAAGGAATTACAGAACTTTTCCCGGATCGTTCTCAGGTCTCGACAATGAAATTAGCATAAAGTACTGAGGGGTTCGGATGTTTTGTCTCCAAATCCTCATGGCCATCCAAACAATCGCTTAGACCGTGACACACAGAAACAATATGAACGCATGAGATGAAAACGCATTAAATAAAATAATATACTTTTTTATTAGATGCGCTGTATGTATAAAAAATAATTATGCAGAAAAAGATAATCACAACACTAAACACTGATATGGATAATTCGCTACTTTAATGAAGACAAAAAATTTACACTTCACATTCCAATACACAATAGCCCTTTTAAATCTTTATCGTATATATATATACGAATGTAATGTTATACTTTGGAGATTGCCATAAGCACTTTTCTCACACCATTAAATGATGCACATTGGGGTTAACACTGTGGGGTAACGCGGGGAGTAGTCCCACGAAGATGATTCCAGACTGCTGCGATGATAGGCGAACAAAAAATTCACAATGCCGTATCCGTGGAATAAACGTTTGGAGGCACAGTGTGAAAATCCAAAGAGTTTGTAAGGACCCGATAACTATCTGTATGCACATGGTCAAAAGACCAGAGATTTAACTAAATGGGACTAGTCGATGACAAAGTGCTTCGGTCACTACTTCATAACGTATGCTCCTTTGCTTAATTATATACAAAGGTAAAAGTGCGGGGGAATGCCGTCCCCTCACTTCCCGAAAATATCTGTGGCGTTCCTCACTTTCCAAAAAAAAGTTACATTGGGCAATGATAGGCACTGGGGACGGCGTGACGTCATGCATCCCTCTACCTTTTCAGATCCATTTTTACCCCTGATTATATAACGAACCAAACTAGCATAGTGGCTGTGTCAACACACGGAGAGAAACTCCCTGAGTTGAGATACTTGGGGTAAGTGCTGTGCTGACCAACTGGTCAATGTTAGTAGTTCATTTTAAAATGTAATCTGGTTTAAGCCACCTGTATGGGTACGCAAATTAAATGTTGAAAGAATTTGCGTTAATTCACAGTTTACTGGCCAGAATGTAGAAGAAGAGGTGATTAGTTCGATCAAGAGTAAAATATAAATCGAAGAATGGTTTCTGTCCGAGATATAGAATGCGTCCCAAAAATTATGTAACCCGGTAACGGTTATATATTCATTTTGCTTCTGGTCGTCATCTAGGTTAGACCTTATCTCTGGACAGATTATACAAGACATTGGTCACCCACGTTCAATCTCTATTGTTGTAAATTTGAAATCTGCCTATTTCTACTTCTGCTTCTTTGCAGCTTTAATCAATCGAATCTACTTTCTGGTTCTTCTATGCTAAGGAACAACGTTTATGGCATGCGAAGACGACGCTCCGAGTTGTCTTGAAACGTTGTTAGCAAAGGAAAAGACTGCGGTGTTAACTACGTTTGTGTACACACTGTCAGTATATGGACATGTATCTGCCACCTGTTCGAGATATAGTGCATCCGTGTAACCAAAGCACTTCAGTACACATCATGTCACATCCTTTGTGTCATTCACCAAAACACACGCCACCGATTGCCTCACGCTTCAGAGCCTTTTTATTTCAAGTTGCCCTCGGAAATTGTGTGAAACATACTTCGGCTCCACACCCACCGCCCTCTTGCGGAGGAAACCTTGTCTTTGCTTTGGGGAAAGAAGTGAATGACCTTGCCTTTGTTGCCAGTTTGTCATTCAGTCGTTTGGTCTTCGAATGAAGATCGTAGGCTACTTAATATGGCTAACAACAGAGGGCACAGCGAAGCCCGTGAAATAATTCAATATGGCAACCCTGTCCGCATCCAGTTATTGAAGAATCTCGGCTACAGCAACGTGTCCCTTCTCTTTCGAGGAAGGTACGGGAAAACACACATCGACAGCAGCACCAGAAGGCGCACCGTTGAAATAGAGAAGCTCTAGTTCCTATATGAATGTCTCCACTGCTCTATACTCTTTTGTCGATTGTGTATTTCACATTCTTTTGGTTATAATGCCGTATGTGTAGGTGGCGAACTTGTTCAGTGATAGTGGTAATCGTGGAAACAAAGGACTGTTGAGTTGATTTTGAGTTTAACGTTCCTTTCAGCAGCGCGAGGCTATATGAGACGGGACCTGCTGATTAACATGGAGTCCGAACCACAATCGAACCCGGGTCTCCCCGGGACGCAAAGGCGCGTAGGCTGACTGCTTAGCTGCGAAGGAGTTCGACAAAGGACTGTTGTATGTAGCATTATGAATATATGAAGTGGTCGCGCTGGTTATTAATCCTAGGGTCATATGTGCCAAAAATGCACAGCTAGGTAAAGTAGTGTGTAGTATTTTACAAGTGGGGTCACTGGTTCTATCCCACTCGCGCCGTGTAGACTTTGTGGTGGACAAACACTGTTCTTGTGGGTTTTCTCGGGGTTCTCCCGTTTCCTCCCACTTTCTTCATTCCACCATTTCATTCATTTCTCATCATCACCGTCTCCTTTAGCTAACCGGCATAACCGTAGGACGTATAACTTGAGGATGTCATTTCAATTTCAAACCTGCATAGAAGAATAGTTGTGTTAGTATGTGTTTTGCACGATGATTGTAGACTAAACAGTGATGATTTTGACCTGGACCTATTAAAAACGCGAGATGTACAGATCCCTCGCAAAGAAAGAGGTAGGCGAGTTTAATTGCAGTGATGTGAAGTTGCAACATATACATGGAAGGTATCAGACCCATTCAGTGATAGTTACCAGACGTCCTTTACCTGGGCATGCCTTGTTCTTCGGCCCATGAAGAGATACATAAATTTATTTTATTGTATATTTTATATAGTTTTGCTCTACAAATATATTTGTACATAATTGTTAATATTGTTACTGTAATGTTCAGTTTGCATTGGAACCCACCATAATCCAGTTGTAAACACGAAGTGGCGGGGACTTAATATTTTCATAATCTGTATTATAAAACTTCGAGTTACATACATTGTTTTCTTTCTATACCATCAACAGTATCATTTCAATTTTTTTTTTTTTTTTTTTTTTTGAGGGGGAAGGGATATTCTCGACTGATCTAAGTACAATTTCGCGTTGTTCATTTGTATATTACTATGCTGTTGGTATCAAACTTGGGTTGGTGAGTAATTATCCTTCCCGTCAATCAATTGACACCCCTCTAAGCTGTTAAGATAATTGTCGAATGATATAATTATTTTTGTATTTTTTAAAAGCCTATCTTACGGTATCTGGAATGGTAAGTTGACTGAGTACGATATTACCATTCAATAGTGGTAGTCGAATTACCTTCTATCAATGTAAGAATTGGAGTAATGTACCCCTCATAGCCAACTAGTAAATTGTTTCGTTGATCTGCTCTCGCGCTTTTGTCAGTAAGCTTCTGCAACACACGATCAAGATTGCGTTAGTAGTGAAAGTGTTATCAGTGTTGCCAGATAATGCATGTTAATCGCAGAGTGACTGAAAATATGGCAGAAACTTCGTATCTAGTTTTGTTTCAATTAATAAATCCTGAACAATGTTCTCTTTTAGAGGGTGCAAAAATTGTCCGAACTAGCCCCTCCTTAGCTACGGATCTGAACTCAGGAATCCGGTTGCCCGTAAGACAAGGCAAATAGTTGAGGTTGTCTTGTATCGTGAGATTGATATTCTTGTCACAAAAACTGTTTCGTGGGCAACCCTACCTACGCAGATGATAGATTAAGGGTGTCTCGTCCCCACCCATCCCCTTCTTGAAACTTTCATTGTTTGTTTAGGTAGATAAATAGGCTATATGCCAAAAAGTAAGCAATAAAGGAATTCTTATAGTTTACTTCGATACAGGAAAATGTCCAGTTTAGCTGTGCGACGGAATAGATGTCAATTTAATCCTTGCGTGTAGAACAGCCTCATATGAGGAGCTATTATTTATTTTTTTTTTGCTCCCAAGACTGTTCAAGGTAAGGAAGAGGATAGATGTGAGGACACTGCAGAGTTCATTTGTGTACACAGTAGAGACCTGCTTGGGCCGGGCTCGGGCCGACTCTGTTATTTCTCTGGGCCGGGCCGGGCTGGGGCCGATTAATTGCAATTCTTTAATAATTATTGACTTTCGTTAAACGATAATTAGAATAAAGGCAAACGTTGAAGAAGTGTGTCCGTGAAAAATGTTACAAAATGACTTTTAAAATTTATCGGGCCCGGGCCGGCCTTGGGCCAAGAATTTTAAAATAATTATCGGGCCGGGCTCGTGCCGAAAATGTCCAAATTTTTTTGGGCCCGGGCAGGGCCCTAGGTACATTCGGGCTGGATTGGGCTCGGGCCGAAAAATTTGGCCCGTGCAGGTCTCTAGTACACAGCTGTTCTAGTGTCGCCGTTGTAAGTGATCAAAACAACCGTAGTAATGAGTTCCGATCATAACGTAATGTTACATGTAGAACTCATTTTGCATAGAAGCCTCATGTAAGGCGCATACAATTTTTTTTTTTACTGTAATTTTAATGGAAAATATCGATTCATAAATAAAACACCTAAAATACTCTTTTTAGTGTATATCACATGTATTTTTTACGAACCATTTGTTTAATTTTAAGGTAGTTCATGCATGAAAGGGTTAAGATTTTAGTATTTACGGTCCGTTGTTTTTCTGAGGGATTTTTTTTCTTTAATTTTATTTTGGCGGTCTCCTATTGTAGATGTTTCCTGCCCTTATTGACTTGATAATTATTCCTTGCATCGCCAGAGTAGGGGTAGATGTATTCAGTTTTTGTTTTCAGCAATTCAAGTTTGTCGGAAGCAGCATTTTATTCATTGTGCTAATGTGGTTGCTCCGGAATTCATGGAAGTTCCTGATGAATTTTTCTTCTCTAGGTAGGCATACAACGTTCCACGTTTATGCCTGTTATGCTAGGGGAGAAGGATGATTAAAGCAAATGAATGGTGATCGTATGAGAATGTGGGAGGAAACTGGAGTACCCCCAGAGAGAACCTACCGACACGATGAAATCACTGACGGGTCGACATAAGGCATTCAGGGCTTCGTGGCACGAGGTTTAGCTTTGAGTTTGGGAATCGAGGTTGTATATATCAGAAGAATTGTTCATTATAAGTATTGTAGGTTCGAATAACCGCATAGTGCGTTCTGATGGGTAAGTAACTGTTTAAAGTACCAAGTTATTGCCTTAACTAATCACGTATAGAAATATAAGGTGAACTTTGAAGAAATATTTATCTATGGGTACATGTAGTTCTTTTGGTTTGCTGTTAAGAGTCTTCATCCCGGCGAAATTAAAATACCGCTAATTTTACAGTAATTATGTGATATCTTCAAATAGGTAAAAGATAATCGAAATGTGGAACAAGAGCGCCCTAGACAATATTATTTTACATAAACCGTTATCACGACTCACTTATATCCTTTCGATTTCGAGCCATTTTGAAAATTGGCACTTATTTTCGCGTTTCTAAACGGCTGAAAACGGAAAGCCACTAGGTGACTTGTGATAACGGTACCTCACGCAAAATAAGGGCGCTCTTGTCCCATATTTCAATTATCTATTTGAAGATATCACATAATTACTGTAAAATTAGTGGTACTTTAATTTCGCCGGGATGAAGACTTAAGAATAAATATATTTGCACCAGATTTCTCTTGGTTTATTGATAAAAATTAAGAACCTGCCGTACTAAAAATAATACAAAATTTACCATTTTCTTTTGCTTGATTATTCATCAGTGAAAGGAGATAATGAAATGCAAGTCACCACAATCATACAAAAAGTTATTCTACAACAGAAAATATGAACCTGAAGAATGTTCAGTGTTGCCATCCATAGAAATTACAGTGTTGCCAAAAAACAATTTCCCTAAAATCTAAGTTAAGACAGTGAGTAGAGGGATGAACTTAACTGCATTTGATTACGTATCATGTTGTTTTGGTTTCTTGTGAACTACTTTTTAATTAACATTATTATTTAGTTTTAATAACTGTATGTTAAAACTATTTTGTTTATTACAAACTAAATACAACTATTATTTAAAAAGTAGTTCACAGGAAACCAAAACAATATGATACGTAACCAAATGAAGTTGTTTCTCTACTCGCTGCCTTAACTTAGATTTTAGGGAAATTGTTTTTTCTGGCAACACTGTAATTTCTATGGATGGCAACACTGAACGTTCTTCAGGTTCATATTTCCTGTTGTAGAATAGCATTATCTATGATTGTGGTAACTTGCATTTCATTATCTCCTTTCACTGATGAATAAACAAGCAAAAGAAAACTGGTATATTTTGTATTATTTTTAGTAAGGCAGGCTCTTAAGTAACAGAAGTGCCTGGTTGCACAGGGTGAATAAGATATATTTGAGCCTCCTTCCCTCCTTTAAGACGTGCATTTCAGTCAAACAGAGAAGATAAAAACCCAGCTCGATCCAAGTGCCAACCATGTTCAGAAATTGGTATCAGATAATTTAGCTTTTCCTCACATTGGACATTTTATGAATGCAAAATCGGAAGCCTAAATACGTATTTAGGCTCGTATTATTGAAATTGCTCCCTAGAAGCGAAATTTTCGAAAACGCTGGGACGCATGTCTTATTGAGGTGTTTCTGGTAATAAGGATGAATACTGATGCTCCTTTATCAGTATATTATTATTATTATTATTATTATTATTATTATTATTATTATTATTATTATTATTATTACCGTATCTCGATTTAAACCGGTTACATCTTAGTAATCTGACGGTTATCTCTGGCAAGTGCAGATTGTTTGAAGAGTTTTTCTCTAAAGAACTTTTTGACTACATAACAGGTGTCTAGTATTACTGATGTTTGTAGATTTGTTGGGAGATGTTTTGTGTTTATCTATTCAAGTTGGTGTCAGTAGTTTTAGGGACAATTGCTGTAGTTAAGGTAGTGATTGGTTTTACTGCAACTTTCTGACATTTCCATTACTTTTTGATTTTGTCAGTCAGGTCTTTATATTTGCTTATTTTCGTACTGAATGTTGTACGTATGAGTCAATGGTGTTGCTACATTTATGAGAGTTACTTCTTGCTCCATTGTATTGATGCTAGTGATGTTGGGTTTGTTTACAGGTACCGTTACTTCTGTTCTGATATCTCGATCCCAGTAAAGTTTGTATTATCATTTTCAAATACTAGACTTGCCTGTTACTTGTAATACGGCTTGGTGTCGGTGATTAGCTCCATGTTGTGTGTCAAAATCTGGTGAATGCCTTTTGTAACATTGTTTATATATATATATATATATATATATATATATATATATATATATATATATATATATATATATATATATATATATATATATATATATATATATATAGATAGATAGATAGATAGTCTGTGAGTCATTATATAGCGTGAGCCTGTGATGTGTTCAATTGTTTCTGATGTGTCCCCGCATTTTCTGCACTTTTCATTCGGTATTTTTTGCTTCACAGTTAGGGATGCGCACGAGACAAGGTTTGAGGCTGTCTCGTCTCGAAAATGTGCTGTAAAAGTGACGTCTCGATTCGAAAAACGTATATTTTTCTATTGGAAGGGCTGTGTCTCGACTTGAATTTTCTCAGGAAAATTCTGTCTCGACTCGACTCGTGCGCATCCCTATTCACAGTAGTTTTGGGTTGGTATTACTCGTTTTGGATTATTATTATTATTATTATTATTATTATTATTATTATTATTATTATTGAAATGTATTACTACTTTGGGGAGATTAAAAATTGACTCGATATTAAGTTCATCTTTACTACATTTAACACCTCAATTATTTTTAATGAGTTTATATACCGAATTTTATCTCCCTAAGTTGAGGGACTCCTGAGGTACTATATTTTTAGCATAAATATTAAAGCCCACTTCTCCCTTAGGGTGTGCATTTTAAAGCGATATGATCAAAACCCAGGTCGAGGTAGGTACTTTGTTTCAAAATTCGTTCCAAACTTTTCAACGGTATTGATTTGTGTAGCAGACAATCATCCAAACATACAATTAGGTTTATTTATGAGAAAACTGTTATAATGATACTAGATATTGAATAGTTAGTTACAAATATACAACTTAGAAAAGGTACTTCAGCTATTAGTACATGCTCCTTTAGTCGAAGTCCAACAAAGTTGAATTTCTGGTGACGCTACTTTGTGCTGATTAGATACTCTGTGTTCGGCTACGTGGTAAAGATCTTGTGAAAGAAAAACCTGGGGTGAGATTGTGCAGCGGTGGAATAGGAGCGGCTGTTGCGCGGCGCATGGGTTCATCCCATCATTTTGAAGTGGAGGGGCTAAAATCGATTTAAGCTTCAGTCTGCTTCTCTGAGCTTGGAGAGCAACTATATTGTTTAGTTTTTCCCCTTCTTTTAGTCACTGAGGGGTAAAAAGATGTATATATTCCTATAAAGACTTATATAGTATGATTATGCAGCCTTCTATAGTACGGTAAAATATTGCAAGAAATTTGTAGAAAGATCGTTCGTGCTTTGTTCAAACTTCCTGCATTACAATGAGCGATGCCTGAAATGACACGTGCCTCACTGAAGAGAGAATAAAATCAGACCGGTTTCCATCGAGCAGTGGCGTATGCGGACCGTATTAAGGTTGGTTTAAAGGGACAAGTTTTGCCGATAGATGGCACTACAGTCTTCGTATCTCCCATTTATTTTTTACCTTTCAGGAAAATTCACTATTTCTCTTACAAATTTCAACCTGCAGACTTCAAATTTTTAGAAAAGGAACTTCATAATCTATCAAAGGCAATAATCCGTGCCGATTTTTTTATTTAGAATTTTCTTCATTTAGATTGTTGAAATGCCTTGATTGTTGAAAAAGATATCCAAACTTTTGACAATGGAACTGTTTCAACAATGAAAAAAATTCTAAATAAAAAAGTCGACACGGATTGTTCCCTTTAATAGAGAAGGAACTTCATAACCGAAAATAAATGAAGTCTGTAGGTTGAAATTTGTAAGAGAATTTGTAAATTTCGTGAATGGTAAAAAATACATGAGAGAGATACGAAGACTGTAGTGACATCTATCAGCAAAACTTGTCCCTTTACACTAACCTTAAATAGTTGATAGGTTCGATTCTTGATGTTGATAATTCTATAGTAAGTTCTATTTCAGTGACGTTTACAACGGGAAGAAATCCGATATTTAACACATACCGTTGTCTAGAAGAAACATGAATATTGAAAAGGGATTAACTAGTACACGATCTATAACCGACTAAGTCGGGAAAAGTAAATTTTACAGGAGAGCAGTTTAAAAGTAAATTTTATAACAGTTACCTGGCTAATTTTGACAACCAAATGGTATAACTTTCTCAATTTTATGAATTCGCCTTAGCCGCTTCTACACGATGTAGAACTAACCAAAAATAAGCTTATAACTGTAAAATCTCAATTAAAAAAAAAAAAGTCTACTTAGTCGGTTATTCACTGGAACCAGCCAAATGATCCTAAAGACTAGGTTTGCTAAAAATCATTGCGAATGAAGGTACATATTCTCCCACATCCCTTCCCAGTGGACTGCCGTGTCATTTCGTCTGTGTTAAATGCAGCAATGCAAATATTGAACTCTCCACAGACGGCTTTACGATTTTAATTTTGGATTGACCCACACCCTGGGTCATGTATACATATACACAGTTTTCTTGAATAATGGCAATAGGAAATATTGGGTGATGCTTTCAGACATACACATTCACACTATTGAATAATTATAATTTGAATAATAAATGTATACAATGTTATCAGTACATTATCTCCTGAAACTTTGAACATTAATCAAACACAGCACCGTAAACAGCACATGACCTTTCCAGTCTGCTATTTGTTTTGTTTCGGATATTTTTTTTTCTGCAATAGTAGTTGTTGCTGTTTATTAAATAATCATCTACCAGGAATATGGGCTTAATTAACTGTTAATTAGCGCCATAATTATCTAAATATAAATGTATTTACTTTGCAGTAAAAGTACATTTATTCTTTTTTCACGTTTATATATTTCAAGATTTTTTGTTCGGTAAACCTCTCCGCTAAAACCGCCTCTGTAGCTCCCCTGAAAAGTTGATGATTTTGAGTTGTCATTTTTGTATTAAAGGAACGATATATGCATACTCTCAAAATTTTAAGGATATAGTCATATAACCACAATTGGTTGATTTACACTGAAATGATACGGATCAGCCAGATCAATGCGAAATGAAGGCAAGAAAACTCGGATTGAGTTGAGTTTAATGTCCCTTTCAGCAGCGAGGCTATATGAGACAGAAAACTCGGATTGTTTAGAAAATAAGTCGATCTGGATGTGAATCCATGGGTAAACTGGCTCCATGGAAAGTTCGTAGTACAAATATTGATATGGGTGCACCATACCAATTGTCGAAGAGAGGTGTCTGTTGCTATAAACATTTCATACGGTTATAACTACATATGATTTTAACTAGAACATAAGACATAGAGATACTTCAAACAGACTTGCTGTTTTAGAAATGTAAAATTCACGGGCGTCTCTGGCGAGAGGGGGAGACGCGTCCCCCCTAATATTTTGAAGTACAAAATATTCAATATTTTATTCTAATTTAATGTATATACTAACGACAGAATAACATATAAATAATGATAGTTATATTTATTTGGAATATAATATTCAGGCTGTGAAAAAATTGTAACAGTTCTTGATATACCTGGAGGGGGGGATGCGTGAAGGTAAGCAGAAAGGTAACAAATTGCATCGAAGATAATACACAGGGTGGGCTAGGTAGTGCCATTTAAATCACTTTCTTCGACGTCGCCCCCAAATTTTACATGCCAGAGACGCCAGTGTTTAAAGTCATTTTAAGAATTGTGTTAATAGTGAAATTGTAAAGTAGAGATGAAAACTTGTTATTGGCAGAATACGCAAGTAAATCCTTCAGTTGGAGTCGTTAGTCGCAGTGTTGTAACACTCATTTCTGGTGCGAATGGTTCCTGATTTGATCACAGACCATTCGGTCCGCAGTGTTGGGGGATAGCACGGTAAAAAGGCCCCCATTTAAGTTTCGAAGGTTAGCTATATGATGTTACGATATTAAAATCCACTTTTCAAGCTTCATTTTAATTCATATTTTCAGTCGGTATCGCTGAGTAGTCTTCTAATATTTTCAGGTTAGTGCTTAAAAAAAAAAAAAAAAATACTACGACCATTTTGTATAGAGACTGCAATAATAAACAAAAGGGATTTGGTAGTATTAAGTGAAGTTCAGCTGAGAGTGAATTAAATTTTACTTTCTTGCTTCGTAACAACGAAAAAATGAAGCTAGGAATAATAAAAATGTGCAATTTTTGTATAATATAAGCAAGGAGAAATTGACTAATCTAGATAAAACATCCAGAATTAAGAAATGTTTTCTTTTCCTATATAAATTTTACGTGACTTCATAAATGTTTGTGGAGGGAGGCCCTTTTGACATTGTCGCTGGTGGAAGAGCATGTGTCCTTAGTTATACTACTGTGGTGGATAACGTTCGTATATTTTTCTCGACTTTCACCTGTTTCGTCCCGTATCGTCATTTTATCAACTCTCATAACTATGCAGTTACATTATTTGTTCGGTTACTTTACCCGAAAGAGCATAATCGTAGGACATTTGTTAATTTTTTTCAAACTTTTTTTTTTTTTTTTTTTTCATAGCTTCAAAGAGCAGTTTAGCAAAATGCATTACTCCGATGCAAACAATACCTTCAAATAATTGAAATTCTTAGTGGTCGGTTTCCTACAAGTTTAGGCAGTACTGTTAGAAGTAGAGATGCAAGGAGTCGAGAAAATTCTTTTTTTTTAAAGAAAAGTTTTTTCGATGGCGTATTTGGGTCGGGATTTTTTTTTTTTTTTTTTAACATTTCAACTGTAATGAAGAAACAGAAGTACGTTACATCTTTTTCTTGCACTTTGTCAATCATAAAAAAAAAAAAAAAAATGACAGGTTCAATAATCAATGATAATCGATCGCTAGATAGGAAAGTAAACGGTAAAGTCGGTGGACGTAATGGGTTTTCTACTTCGAACGAACTGTTTGTAGAGCTTATTGGTGTAATATTCTATGACAAAGTTTTAATGAAAATTTAATGATGCTAGCAATAACCGGCCTGAAAATATAATGGACTTAGTCAAACAAAATAATTATTTAGATTTTACGGACAAACTAAAACTTTAGGTTCCTTTTTAAAGCTAAAGATACCTTTTATTTAAAAAGTTATGCTGAACAAATGTACAGTACATGTTTGTTTACAGAGCATTTGAGTCGTGTAGTTCCAAATCGGCTCTTGTCAATTTACAGAAAACCTCGGAAAAATTGAGAAAAACTGTAGGATTGATATGTTTTGTAGAACTGGAATTATTTGAGGGTGTTCAAATGATTCATATGAACAACACTCAAGTATTTCCAGCACTACAAGGCATAGAAATGCTACAATTTTTCTGTCCTGAGATTTTCTGTAAATTGACAAAAGCCGGTTTGGGACTGTACGACTCATTCATTCAGACTGTTAAAATTCAAAAGGGAGATTAGAAACACTATACCCAAGTTTTTCCATTTGAAATATATTGACACGATATAAAGAGAGAAAGAAGGTGTAAGTTCTGTAGATATTTAACTTTTACTACCGTTACAGTAACATCGTACTCAGAATGGTCGTTTACGGCTATAATTTTGTAAGTGAGCTTATACTAGGATCTCAACCTCACAATCAAGTGTTTCCCTAGTAAACAAGATGTAAGCAAAACTCTATACAAAAGGTGAGATTGTTTCTCTTTCTTGTTTTATGATACGTTTTTCTCTATCAGTTTGAGTTTAGAAATCCCAGCTCGCGCCAAATGAACTTTGTGGTGGACAAACACCGTGTGCGTGGATTTTCTCGGAGTTCCGTTTCCTCCCACTTTCGTCATTGCACCATTTCATTCACTTCTCATAATCACAGTCTCCTTTAGCCTAGCCGGCATAATCGTGGGACGTAAAACTTAAAGAATTCTTTTCATTTTTTTGAATTTAGGCAGCCCGTACAACGCACGTTTTAAGATGTATAAACTTTGAGGAACTTGATGAGGTAGTCAGGCAACTAACATGACAATGTAATGAGTTGGGTGGCAAAACTTAACATATGCTGGCTACCAATGAAATATACCGGTTCGAAAATCAATAACCAGCCCCGTGCTCAACATAGAATTCATGAGTAGTGTGTGTTATAAAGGCACTTGTTTTTACTTGTAGAATGTGCTACAGAAAACTGTACTAATATACTTGAATATCATAGAAAGTAACTAAAAAAAAGTCAATTTTTGAAAATTAAAAGAATTAGGTTTGTATGTTGAAAAGAACTCCATCTCAGAAAAACCCTGCTTTTTCTGAATCATTTAATTAGAACTTTTTTTTTTCTGTGGACGACCTTCATATATTAAGAGCCTGTTTCACTGTTTACATTTCAGAGGGTAGCTTCAAATTGAGATCCATGTTAAGCCGTAGTTTCATGTTCCATATACCCTCGGTGCTGAAAGGGGAGCGTTCAACTTCAAATAATCACTCTGATCCAGCGATATCAGGGTTATATAGTAAAAAAAAAAAAGTCTTCAGGTTTGATGACACTATTAGGTTCGCAACTGACAACACGTGCGTTGCTATGTTGACGGTTGTTGATGTTCTGAAATGTACATTTTTCCCCTTGAATTTCGTGCTAAATGCTTGCAATTGCAGTAAAATTTTCAAAAATAAAGTAGTTTTAGTACCCTAGGCCAGGAGAAAGGTCAGGAACTGCATATCTGGATTTGTGAATACTCGTGCGGGCAGACTAGGGCACCGGATGGATCTCAGTCGTCTAACAAGGACGATGCTTCGTGCCATCTAGTGAGCGAGTAAAGAAACTTTTCGATACCTATCGCGTTGCTACTGTGTTGCCAACCCTACTAATTATCTACTGATGGATTTTTTAAAAAAGAAGTCTTCTGAAATTTACACTCCAAAGTAAACCAGTTGCTATTATTTATCTATATTATAATCATTATACAATGTTATGTAGTAATCATGTGATGTAAAATGGTGTAATTACGGAGTTGCTATACGGCAATAGCAATCCTTTTCTATGTAATTATGATAAGTAAGCATATTAACTGTACAATTGAGTAGTGATGGGTAGTTTGGTACTTTTCGCGATCGATTTCTTTCAATCCGTTCCTATCAAGGATTCGTTCATCCGGAACCATAATACTTCGGTTTCGCAATGTTGAATGATTCAGACTTCCTCGTCTTTCCAATGTAATTCCTCCAAACAAAAGTGAGTTCTTCTCTGGACCGAATACTTTGATTCTAATAAGCTAAAAAAATTCCGAGTTCCCATCAGGGGCGGATCCAGGACGGACTTCTGGGGGGGGCGGTCGGCGGTAATACTGCTACTTTTAAGAGCTCCAAACTTGTTATGGATGGGTTTATTTATATATAAAATAAGAAAGTTTCTTCTTGTGGGGGGGGGGGCGACCGCCCCCCTCTGGATCCGCCCCTGGTTCCCATATGGTTCTCGAATGCGATTCCTCCTCTCATCGATAGTATTCAAACTACTTTTATCAGTTGAACTGATTTCAGTTTCTTTCTTTCTTTCTTTCTTTCTTTTTTTTTTTTTTTCCGGTGGGAAGAGAATTGTGAATGATTTGAAGCAAACCGAGAGGAACATACAAGGAGAGATTGGCATGTTTGGAGACATGTGCAGAAGATTGAGTTTTCCTCATAAAGATGATGATATACGTAAAATAAGGACAAGTCGAATATTGTTTGTTCGTGTGAAGTATTTATTTCTTATAACTTGCCACTGTTAGTACATGTTAAAACTGTTAAAAGAGGCCTTTTTCTTTCTTTCTTTCTTTCTTTTTTTTTTTTTGTATCAAAGGAAGGTCAAAAGAAGTAACTTTTCTGCCAGTTTCACTCTCGAAATTTATTCAAATACAAATACCAACAATTACAAAAGAAATCTCGTGGATCTTAAAACCATTTGAATCTCGTGGACCCACCCAATTTCTTGATTTTGTGTTACCTATAATTTAGAGAGACAAATGCAAGGTAAAGAATCTGGGATTTTTCATGTTACGCACAAAAATTGCTACTTCTTTAAGACCATTCTTTAGTCTTAGCACGTAAACAGAGTGCAAGGATCGAAAGGGTGGACTACCGAAAGCCTGGTACCTTCTTGTCTCGAGAATATATATGTGATACGAGGGTAGTAGCTTCTCCACTGTCAATAAACCTCCCGAGACAAGGTATAAAGATTTTCAAAACAAGATATGTCGGTTTTTACGTAGAGTATGTTAGGCAAGTTCTTCAAAGGTTAATTTTGAAGATAGTATCATAAGAGATGTTGAAATATTAGACCTCACAAAAATGTAGTCATTTAAATATGGTATTTCTCCTGTAACAGCATTTCCAAACATTTGGGGCCGCGGTTGCTCAATGGTAGTGCTGCTTGGGGTCCCGGGTTCGATCCCAGCCCTCGCCACGGGTACTTTGTGGTGGACAAACACCGTGTGCGTGGGTTTCCTCGGGGTTCTCCCGTTACCTCCCACTTCATTCCACCATTTCATTCATTATCATCATCACAGTCTCCTTTAGCCTAACCGGCATAAACGTGGGACGTAAAACTCAAAGATTTCATTTCATTTTCATTTCCAAACAGTAATGACTGACTGATTCCGGCAGATTGGTCTGAATGGTGATTGTTACCAAACAATAACAGCTCACTTGGTAGCGCACAGGACTTTTGGAAGTGTTGGAAACAAAAATTACGGGGGCTCGAAACCAATATTTCCTCTTTTATCTATAATCGTTTGGTGCATATAAGCCTTCCTCATTCTAATTTAGCAGTGGATTTTTTTTTTGGGGGGGGGTCAGCTTGCTGAAAACTAAACGCCACATAACAAGAGACCGGATTCCAACTGTTGCTTGTTTCCAGTTACAAGTTCAATTAGGAAGAGCAGTGGCGGATCCAGTCCGGGCCGGGAGGATCTAGATCCCCCGGTTTTTTGAGTGACCAAAATAATTGAAGCTATTGTTTATATATTTTTGAAATATTATATTTGGTCTAGGAATTAATTCGTGCGGGTGGACAAGAGATGGCGCCACGAACGGAACGCCCCACAGTTCCGTGTATCCACACATGTGTTGCAAACCCCTGTCATCGCGTATCGTTCGTAGTATAGGGCAGTGGATTAAAGCGTCAACAACACCAGTTTGTAGTTAAGTGAACATGGCGCAATTTGTGCCTGATAAAGTGTTTTTGCGGGGTGTCCTGCTGCATTACTTTAACATGCAGAAAAGTGCGACTGAAAGTCATCGTATATAGGTGGAAGTGTATGGTGACCATGCTCTAGCTGAGCGAACGTGTCAGAAGTGGTTTGCACGGTTTAGAAATGGTGATTTCGGCTTGGCAGACCAAGAGCGAGCTGGACAGCCAAAAAAAATTCAAGACGAAGAATTGACAGCATTGCTCGAGCAGGATTCGTGTCAAACGCAGGTACAACTTGCAGCAGCATTAGGCGTTGATCAAACAACAGTCTCCAAACGCTTGAAAGTCATGGGAATGATTCAAAAGATGTCACATTGGGTTCCACATGAGTTGAAAGACAGAGACGTTGAAAGACGAAAAACCATTTGCGAATTGCTGCTTCAACGACAGAGCAGAAAGGGGTTTCTGCATCGAATTATTACGGGTGATGAGAAGTGGATCCATTACGAGAACCCTAAACGAAAAAAGGCCTGGGTGAAACCAGGTGAACCAGGTCCATCACAACCAAAACGAGATATTCACTGTGCAAAGGTTATGCTGTGCATATGGTGGGATATGAAAGGTGTGGTGTGCTATGAGCTGCTGCAACCGGGTGAAACTATGAATGGAGAACGATATCGACGACAATTAATGCGTTTGAAGCAAGCTCTGGCCAGAACACGACCAGAATGGGAGAACAGACATGATAAACTTATTGTTCAACATGATAACGCTCGCCCACATGTCGCAAAACCGGTCAAAACCTATTTAGAAAATGTCGGATGGGAAGTTTTAACCCACCCGCCGTATTCACCAGACGTTGCTCCTTCGGCCTACTAAGGTAAACGCGCCTGAATTCGACAGGCACCCGAATTCGACATACCTGTGCTTAAATGTTCTGAAATAAGCGTAAGATGCCATCCCTGCGATCGTGAATAGAAGTGGCAACATTATGAGAGTGTCTTTTCTCGTGTCAAAAGTGCGGTTACAGTAGATGAGTCATACGCATGGAGAAAAGAAGGACATTGTTGTGTGTGTGATACACTCTTCGAGAAAAAACACATAATCTTAAGAAAATCATAAGACGGCAGGTTATTTTCGTAAGACTTTTATTAAAGTTAGGTTTGCTTGAAGCAAATAGTAGTACTTTAATGTTGTAAAGGAGTTTCAATCATTGCGTTTTGTTTTCTTCTGTGAGGACAAAGGTTGTGATGTAACATGAACAGGGGGTTGTCGAAAACACGAGCCTTTATTTGTAACGTGAACCGGATTTCGACAAGGTTGTCGAATTCATACTTAGTAGTGCAAATATAATTTTAATTGAATATCTAAACGTACAAGTATGTTCAAAGTCTTTCATAAAGCTATTTGTTGCATAATTCTCCGATAGTTTTAACCTCAGTTCGATATGGAATGTCGAAATCAGGTTCCTGCATGTCGAATTGAGGATCATCGAAGTAACTACTCAGTTCAGAAAATTTAAGTTGTGTTCTTTTGCCCGTCTGATAATTTCTGCATAATAATAAAACAATATTTGAAGCTGAGAAGAGATTACTACTTCTAATAATGCCGACTTAATGTTTTACATAGATATAATTGGAGGTGTCGAATTCAGATACCGCAACTGTCGAAACCAGGTGAAGTGTGTCGAATTCGGGTTCCATTGGCGAGTTCCAGTTTCATAAAAAATTTTAACGTTAGCATTTGAGCCTTGAAGCGACTTTTAGTATTAGTAGAGACTGTACATTTCAAGGAAAAAAATGGGCCAACACCGACCAATATTATGGCCACAATAGGCAATTGATTTTGAAAAAGGTCCTTAACCTGTCGAAATCCGGCGCGTTTACCTTACTTGTTCGATTGCATGAACAGCGATTTGATTGGACAGCGGTTTACTTCTTCAGAAGATATCGACACATGGGTCTCTGACTGGATCGCTTCCAAGAATGAGGACTTCTTTCGCCACGGAATCCGTACATTGCCTGACAGATGGGCGAAAGTGGTGGCTAGCGATGGACAATATTTTTCTTAAGGTATTTATGTATTTTGTGTTTGTACTACAGCTTCAATGTGTGCGTACCAACCGCACGAATTAATTCCTAGACCAAATAGTAAGGGTTGACATTTCTTGGAAAATTTTTGAAACATTAGATATGGTTTCAGTTGCAGTTTTTCTGTTACACAATGTGTTTAAAAAAAAAAAAAAAAAAAAAAAAAAAAAAAAAAAAAAAAAAAACTACTTGATGCCCATAATGTCAACTTATTCATAATATCCATCGGGAGAGAGTTAAGTTGGAAACTTCTACATGATTCATGAAAAATTGTGACTTCATGACATACCTATCATAATCTGGGTTCTGGCTACCTCCCCCCAGGTTTTACCTTCTAGATCCGCCACTGAGGAAAACGGTAAAAATTGACGTGAACAGCAGTCAGGAATAGGTGGGGTAGATGACCGAGGATTATACAGGTAACAACAATGATCAAAAAAGGGGGGAGTAGTAGAAAGGTATGATAAGAATAATAAAACAAGAAAACCTCCTTATCTTCCTTAAAATTTTGTCCTAAAATCTTATTCATTAACAAAAAGGTTTTTTTTTTTTTTTTTTTTGTTTAGAATAAAATAACCAAGTTAATGCAACGGGTTTAAACGTTGTAGTGAAAGTTTATTTAATTAGATAGCTCAGAAATTACATTAATATGCCTATATATTCGTTGTTCAACAATGTTTTACTAATTTTCAAGGTTATCTGCTGAAATCGACTAAAATTTTAGAGCGCTTGCTAGTCATATTTTGCATCGGTTGGATTGGCAACGTTGCGTTGCTATTCTAAATGGAAAGGCCTGCCTGCCTACAGTTTCTCGTATCAGCATGGCCAACTATACTATCCGGGATCGTATTGCTTTAGCACGGTAATATATTTTCAGTTCAGTAGACATTGCCGGTGTGTTGGACGGTACACATTTTGTGCTGTTTGAAATTGGAAAATGTTTAAATATACGAGCTCAGAATGTATTTTTGTGGTATTGAAATTAGCCTATAAATTTATAATTTGGTATTACTTGTGTGCTCCGCAGCTGATTACGTAAACTGTTAAAAAAAATAAACTACCGGTATATCTAAACTTGAAACTACTTATTTCAGTTTTGTTGAACGTGTCAGTGGCTCTGTTTTTCCTTAGAACATTTGCCACGTGCTACGCATGACGAGTTCTTTGTTCCTCTTACTGAACGCGTGCCCGCGTAAAAGTGGCGTCATTTGTTTCAGTGTCATTGGTTTTGAAGTGAAGTACATAATATGCGATACGCCGTTTTGGTTTGTCTCGGACACCAAGAATAAATATTATTTGAAACTAGTGTATTACCCCATGTGCTACTACGGACAGTATTTTGTGTTCCTTATGCGTCTTTCATTTAGGATTCATTTGAACTTGGGGGATCGCTGTGGCTCAGTGGTAGAGCGTTCATCTCTGTTGAGTGGGGTCCCTAGTTTCGATCCCAACTCGCGCCAATTTGGCTTTTTAGTGGATAAACACCGCTTGCGTGAGTTTTCCCGGGGTTCTCTCGTTTCCTCCCGCTTTATTCCATCCACCATTACATTTATTTTTCGTCTGAACTCGGAGTCTCCTGCACATAATTTGGACACCTCGTATGGGCATTTTTTAATGAACCGCCGCCGCACCCTTTTCTTCCCTTCAAGGTCAAATATTAGAAAACGCTGAAGCACGTGTGCAATTGTTTTAAAAGTCCTTCCTTCTGGTGAAAGTGGCTGGCGCGTGCGCTTTTTGTGCACATGGTCCCGGTAAAGCCACATTGCCATGTTAAATGAATCTTGTGGCTGTCAAAAAAAAAAAAAAAAAAAAAAAAAAAAAACTTTCAACCCGATCTTTCTATTTACTCTTTACATGTTACAACTTTTTGAAGGCAAGAAAAGCTTCTCCACACATGCAGTACTGCACTCTAGTGGACAAACAGTGAACCTCCTTATTAAAAACGTGTATTTTGGCGCACTTCCCCTCCCTGTCCAAAAGAATCCGTTGTTTCGGAAGCGGCGAAACTGGTTTTTCTTTTGTGTCAGCGGAAGGGCGATAGCAGATAGCAAGCAAGACGTCCCAGAAAGTTGAGCATCATTCAATTCCTTGCAAGATGGAAAAAATGTTTTATGACCCTTTCGAGACTAGGTGTACACGGTGAAATATGGTAGGGTTTCAAGATTTTTTTATGACAGCTACAAGTTCTTCTATCGTGACAATGTGGCTTAAGAGAGCATAAAGAATTTCATTTCACTGTTATTAATAGTTCATTTTATTTAGCAAAAGAAGATTTACCTGTAGGACGTTAAACTAAGAAATTCCATTTTTCAGTTATAAATGAAAAATCTAAATTTTGAATTTCGTTTCCACTTCTCACACACGATCAGTCACCTTTTATGAGTAAGAATTATGTTTTTAAATCTAAAACAAACCAATATCTATTCAGCATCTAATGGAAATAATTACATCTATGCACTAGTCAACTATTGTGGCTCCATTCCCTGTTAAAAGAGGAGGTCAATTACTTACGAGGTGGGTTTATAACAGGACCCTTGGCTGACTATAAGTAAGACACCGACCAGGTCGTAAAGAGCAGTTAAAGCCCATTTGATAAATAGCACCTTAAGTCTTATCCCATAAATTTTAGTAGTATGCACCCGACCCTCTTTAATAATAATAATAATAATAATAATGTGTGTCTGTGTGTTTCATCAGCTTTCCACACAGCCACTAAATTTTGTACACAAATTTAATCTTGTAGTTTTTTTTTTTTTTTTCTCATTTTGCGCTTGCGTGGGTGAAAATGTATGTATTTCAGTTTTAAGAACGCCTTGCGTGTATACAACCAACATGACACAGTTATGCGAGCTTACTTAACAGCGAAGGATAAATACCCAGGCAATGGATTAAAGATATTCTTTCACTTTTTATCCAGGTTCTGAATTAAGCCCTGGCAGCGACGTGTGTCTACAGTTGCATACAAATAAATTGCAGACTTTAAAAATGTGAAGTTCACATAAACAAATCCTGTAACTCATTCTTAAGGCCTTTCTTAGTGCTACCTTACGTCACAAATCTATATACGCTAAAATTTTCAAGTTTCTAGCTTAGCTTAACACACCAAGCCTAAGTCGTCAACGTTATTTATCAAGCTCGGGTCTTCTGGGGACCCCATGTATGCTTTTAATTCCTCAACATAGGAATATAGGTTACTCAAATTAGGTTCTCTGGATGTCTAAAAGTAAATTTAAGTTAAATAAACATTGCTAACATAACATATTATGTTTTTATTTAAACAGTATTCAGTCCTTCATACAATTTTATTGCTTTGGTTTTGTAAATATGAAAACAGTTTTAATAATGAATCTTTTACATTTTCAGAGATGATAGTATGGAGTAGTGTACATTTTTCTATTTGTTTATATACAGTATAATATACCTATTATACAATATTCATGTAAGATACTTATGACAATTCCACACGTCACGTATGGCTGCAAGTTTATCCTTGTTTCGTTGAGCGCGTGTTTCTTTATCGTCAAACTGATAAACTGAAGGATATGCGACAATCGGTCTCTTGCCTTGTCCACATTTCAGAAAATGTTTCTCCTCGGTGGCGCAGAGCTCCAGCAATCAGTAGCACACCAGAAAACGCTCTCAGTTTGACAGAATCTTCATCTGTCGTAATTCTCATTCTATTCAGAGCAGCATTTGCATTGTGATGCTGAACAATACGTGATGCTTCAGCATTGGTGAAAGTGCATATAGTATCTACAATTTGGTCATCAAACATGTTGAAAACTTCGGACATTGTAGTTGCAAGAGCATTTGTGTGCGTTGGCCCGGGAGATCCTTTGACAGTGTTATATTGCGGAGTCAATGTTATATTGAGCTTGTTCATTTGCGCCCTGACTTCGCAGAGTGAACTCGTCTCCTTCCTCGGAATCCCCATCAGAATTTTCACTGGGAATGTCACTTTCTTCTGAATTCTTCTGAATTCTGCCGATTCTGATTAATTTTGTTCTGGAATAAAAGTCCTAATCAGATTTCGCTCAAGACATCTTCCGGGTCGCTGAGATTACATTCATCCAGCATCCAGAACAACGTCATTGGCTGAGATTTGCTTGCGGTCCATTTTTGAAAATTTACAGCCTTCACTCTCTAGGGGCTGTAGAGGACCGCGCTTAGTATGTTAAGGAAAGCAATTTGGCGTGAGCGATGAGTCAGGACTTTTTCTATATAGAGGGATGAACGGATGATTTTAGTGGTTTCTGTGATTTGTAATTTACGTACTTACAAATTTAATATAGACCCTAAGTAATATTAAATTTGTACATAATACATAGTCTGTTTTTAAAGCAAGTAAACTCTAATGTTAGTGTTC
Organism: Thermobia domestica; assembly: GCF_964235325.1. NCBI lineage: Eukaryota > Metazoa > Arthropoda > Insecta > Zygentoma > Lepismatidae > Thermobia > Thermobia domestica. The sequence goes on from NC_137461.1 coordinate 23,092,014, forward strand.
TCATCTATTTAAGAAAAAAAAAAAAAAAATCTGCAGTAACTCAATAGGGTAAGAAACCGGAAAGATACAGATATTCAATCGCCTTGAAGAGGGTGCCTCTGTTGGATCTTTTAAAAATAATAATAGAATCGTAGCAGGAACAAAGTGGTTGTAACACGATACAGTGTTTGATTTTTTCTTTCTTATTTATTTATTTATTTATTTATTTATTTATTTTTTACATCTACTCCAAAGAAACTGAACCTAAACGGCGTGACAAACATCTTGGCATTTGAAGGCGGCGCTCCAAATTCCCTTTAAATGCTGCTAGCAAATGAGAGGCCAGCAGTATTGCCACGTTTATTTTGCACACATCCTCGTCTATCCCCTGTCACCTGATCGCGCCGTAGTTTGTCTGCTTACCCATAGCCACACCCCTTTACCATTTGGCAACGTTACGCCAGAGCTTGCGTTTTATTCGTTTAGCTGAAATGCCAAGATGTTTATCACAGGCCTTAAATTAAGTTCCTCCGTGAAGCCCACCAAGGGCTATGGCCGACCAGATGACCAGTTTTCATTGCTGTTATTTCTGCTTTTTGAACCTTAGTTTACTACTACTTAATTCACATACTTCATCAGTAATTTCAGTGATGGGTTAACACAGAATATTAGTGGTTGCATTTTAAGTACTTTACATTAGGTCTAAAAAGCTTCCGACCGAACAGAGAAGGAATACGAACATCTCAGTCGGAACACAAGGTTGTCTTCCTTGCTGGTTTGGTAACTAGTCTTCACGTTTTTGGATTCTATTGAGCGTTCCCTTCTGCAACGAGGCTGTACGAGACGCGGATCTACAGCTTAACGTGAGATCCGAACTACATGAGCTCTCGCCGGGAATCGTACACTGGTCTCCAATGCCAAAGACGCGTGTGCTATTCACATAACCAAGAGTGAGCTCGCGCGCACGCTTTTGCATCAGGTTGTCACAGGTTCAACATTGCAATTTGAACTGAACGTATTACGAAGGAGAGGTAAATGTCACTATTCTTCAAGTTTCACACAAATACACAACAGAAATAACTTATATACCGGTACTATATTAGCATGAATACATTTGTTATTTCTTTCTTGTTAGGCCCAAATTCCTTCAGCCATCTTCGTGTAAGTATATAATGTGTATGTACTAGGTATGTACGGTCCTAGGCACAGTACTATGTATTTTCGATTTATGTACGTTCATCTAGTATTGTGAGGATGGCAATGCTGGTTGTGATCGATCCGGTCGCTTACTTCTTCTCGTTCCAAATAGTCGAACAGAAGCCGACAAAGCTGTGGCTGGTGCTAGTTTGTTGGAGACGAGTTTCACAGCAGGAATAAGAAGTTGCTCGTCTTGCAAGTTGATGGGAAATGAAACCATGTCGAATGCTGTTTCCTTGTTTTTTTCCTCTGTTACCCCTCTTTTCCTACATGTTAAGTAATGGAGGTAAGATTTCGTTAAATTTGCTGTTTTCCCTCAAGAAAATACAGTTTTACCAGTGATGTCCCATTTGGGAAATTCCACCAGTAGAAAAGCAATGCAATTACCCAATGCAAGCAATGAGGTTAGTAGTATTTTCCGGCTTCTCAGCCCATGATGTCTATGGTTGGCCCGTTTCGTCTGTTTAGTTGGATTGTGTGTGGCCAGCACAGGAGTTCCTAATACGTTTCGAGAACCACAGTTAAGGGTCTTCACCAGGGACGTAGTGTCCATTAAGGCTATAAGGCTTAGCCTATCCATTTATTTACACATCAGCCTCAAATGTTGCTTTTGGATATTGATACAATTAATTTTATTAAAATGGATTTATTTTATAATACGCTGTTTAAACATTAAGCGAGTTGAAGCGAAGCTTCTGCAAGAACGCATTGAAGGCTATCGGCGCCTAGCCTTCCGCTTCTCTCGTGAATTAGGAGAATGGGGCGGTGACAACCACTTTCCCGCCATCCTCAGCAGACGAAAACTTCTTGAGCTATACACAAATTCATGATGCAACGAAAGTGGACGAATGTTGACGAAAGGCTAGCCTTTTGGGTGTTTGGCGACACAAAAGCGACAGGATGCGGTCTTAGAAAAGAGTATAGAGCAAAAACTATGAAAAATTTAGAAGCCCACATTCAGTAACGAGTTTTGACCAAAAAAAAAAAAAAAACAGACAGTATAGACAGAGAGAATAAAAATGTTATGTTATTATGAATAGTATTAATTCATCAGGGACCTTATTGCGTACTGGTTTGCGTTATCACAGCGTAAAATTTACATTTTATTTTTCGATAATTGGCATAGCAGTTATGTTGTATTTTTTGCGTTGCGTTGCTATCCGCAAGTTTTTCGAAGATCGATACTGAAGGAGACCTCAGATGAGGTCTAGTTTCTTTTCTTTTCTTTTTTTCATACTTTCAATCTAAAAATAGCTTTTTCTGTAAAAATCATCAATTGACTCTGAGCTACTGCTCCACTGTTTTCCATTAGTATGCTGATATGTGTTGCTGTGGTGAAGTGCTTAAGTTTGTCTATGATATGGGGGAGTTACACTTAAGATCATCCTATAGCCGTTTTTATTAATCCGTTTTTATTTGTTTCTTTGAAACAGTAATACAGTGTATGTGTGATATGAGAGTATCGCATATGTAAGGAAACCGTATATGTAAGGGAAATATAAAGCAGAACCACTCATACTTTTTCTTGCATTGTATGAAAAATATATTGCATGAATTAGCATTTTTCTATCAAGCATTACAGCGTAGTCAGAACACTACGACGTGATCGTTTAAATATGGGCGGGATAGCTTTTTTGGGGGGGTAACTTAAATTCACTTTACACTCATATATACATACAAAAAATTGCAAGTTTCAAGGGATTGGACCCCTCTTAGCCACCCTCTAGCTACAAATCTAATTTCAGCCTACCCATTTCAAAACCACGCTACGTTACTGGTCTTCACTACAGCGAAATTAAACTACCGCTAATTTTCGAGTTTTTCTGTAATATTTTCAAAACAAATAAAAATATTCGAAAAGCAGAAACGTAGTGAACTAGGCAATACGATTTTGCATGTGATACCATTACCACAATTCACCTATCTGCTTTTGGTATGCCGCTCCGCAAAAAAACAAAAAACAAAACAAATCAAAAAAATACTAAATCTATCTAGAGTTGCAAATCGAAAGCAGATAAATGAGTTGTGATAACGGTATCACTTGCAAAATGGTATTGTCTAGTTCACTACGTTTCTGCTTTTCGAATATTTTTATTTGTTTTGAAGATATTACAAAAAAAAAAAAAAAAAAAACTAAAATTAACGGTAGTTTAATTTCGCTGTGGTGAAGGTCCTTAACGGGACACGATGGCTCAGTGGCAGAGCGCTTACCTCTGATGCGTGGGTTCTCCAGTTCGATCCCTAGCTAAGTAAGTTTGTGGTGGACAAATCGTGTTTGTGGGTTTCCTGGGGTACTCCCGTTTCCTCCCACATTTCATTCCAACAATTCTTCCATCATTTGCTTGCCTTAAATCCTCCCCCTTAAACTAGAGGACATTATTGTGGAACGTTAAACTAAAATATTCCATTTTCAGTTGAAAACCGCAGTTTGTTGTTTTCTGTCAAGTAGCTCTCTGATTGGGTGATCATTGAGAACTCTGTGCTCGCATTTAGGGTTGTCCAAGAGACTAGGCTAGACAAAAAATTCGTGACGATATATGAGACATCATAATCATGACACACTGTTTTGTGGTTAGGTAGGTGTTGTATCGTAGACATCCCAGTCCTATTGGTTTGGTTGGTTGGGTGACAAGCTTATATTTTAACTTTTATTTTTTTAAACATAGTCCATGTAAATGATAGTTGGACTTACAGCTGAACATGGGATCCCAATCACATAAGCACCCGTCAGGAATTGAGGGGCGTGGTGGCTCAGTGGTAGAGCATTCACCTCTGGTGCATTCAGTCCGTGGTTCGACCCCAGCTTGCGCCAAGTGAACTTTGTGGTGGAAAACACCGTGTACGTGGGTTTTCTTGGGGTTCTCCCACTTTCTTCACCATTTCATTCATTACTCATCATCCCGTCTGCTTTAGCGTGGCCGACATAACGGTAAGGCGTATAACTTACATTACATTGTATTACGTTGCCGGGACTGTTCGAGTTATCATAACTGTGGGTCACCGGGTCTGTTCGAGTCACCGGAACTGTGGGTCACGGGGTCTGTTCGAGTCACCGAAACTGTCTTGGTCACCGGGTCTGAGAAGCGAAACCCGGTAATTCGTTCCATCAGTGGTGCGAAGGACGGCTGTTTCTGCTAATCTTAACGGTAATGGATAGTTATGTTCGTAGTGCAATAATTTAAACACGTCATTCAAAAGTTTGTATGATGAATTAGAATTGAGTGCACATTTAAACGGTGGGATTTGTAGCTTTGCGCTGATTGCAGAATTGGGATTTTATTTTTAGAATATCGGGACTAGAATTTGAAAGTAAAGTAACATTTGAGAACAACAAAAGCGTTTTTTTTTGGGGGGGGGAGGCGGCTTAGTATTATATTCTATGGCAGAAACATAAACACTGCAAGAAAACCGTCTCGCTCAACGCACTTATGGTCTGTTCATTGTTGAATGTATGGCCTTCTGGGCCATTTGGGCAGGGATAGCAGCTATGATGTGAGTTAGGTCATTCAAGTTATGTTTGCGGGCATATACACCATCCTTGACCATGCCCCAGAAACAAAAATCACATGGCGTCAGGTCGGAGGAACGTACTGGCCTTGGAAGAACACCACCTCTAGTAATCCAACGTTTACCAAACATATTGTTCAGGTAATCTCGAACCATTTGATTGTAATGGGCAGGGGCGCCGTCTTGCTGCAAGTACTCTCGTTGGAGAATGGCAGGTGGGGCGTTCTCCATGAACGTGCTGAGCATGACAAAGGTAATTCTCTCTCTCCTAACGGTCTCTTCTTCAAAACAATAAGGATACAATCACTCCAAATTTGTTCACTACACACCAAACTTTCACCTTGGGTGAATCCCGCTTGCGAACTTCCTGCGGGTGCTCGGTTGCACAAATGACACAGTTGTGTTTGTTAACACGACCGCTGATGTGGAATGTGGCTTCGTCAGAGAACATGAACAGAATGTTCGGCTCCATGCGTACCATTTCCAAGATAATTTGTACAACATTCACACTTGCTAGCTTGTCTGCGTTTGTGAGATGCTACATAATCTGCAAGTGGTATGGAGTTATTCATCACGGTGTAAGATTCTACCCACTGATCTTTGAGAAATGTTAATCTCTAGAGAAAGTCTGCGCGAGGAATTGGTTGGCTGGCTACCATCGCTCCCTACCAGAGTTGGCGTGGGTCAATGAAAACTTGACTCACGACCCACTGACCGACCACCCACCGTGACCCACTCTGACCCACCACCCACCATGAACCACTCTCATCCACTTTGACCTACTCTGAATCACCAAAATTCATCTTCATCAACTCTGAACACGATCCACGGCCTCTTCTGAACTGACTAAAGAGTTTACACTTGTAATAAAACAAGACTGTGAAATTGACACTAATCGGAGTTTGAATTTCTAGTCAATCGCTCAAGCACCACTCTGTTACAATAACGGTGGATCTGACCTTTACGATATAAAGTGGTAAAGTGTTTGTCAGTAAGGAAATTGAAACAGTTCGAGGTGGGGGGAAATTAATGTGTGCCTAAAATATACTTGTACTAAGAGAGTATTCTTGCAAGTGTTAATTTCTGAACGCATTCCACAAGAGACTTCTATTCGCAAGGAAAATACCCCTGTACAATATGGAAAAGGTTATGGTTTCTCAGTTCACAGTATTTTTCTCACAAAAGACTTGAAAAATCAGTTGTTCATAGGGTATAAAGGTGTTCGGATACCCTATGTGAGAGCATCTCCCTAAAGTATGCTCATAATTGTAATTTGTGTAATCACTAAAACACCACGTTAAATTTAAGTTACAAATATGCATAATTGCGATGATTATGAATATTTATTCAAAGTAGTTTACCTATAGCAAAGAGGAGACACTAAAAATTAGGTACAAAGTTGAATAACACAAATAAGCCATTAGTAATACAAGTATACATTTTCCGTAACTCTTAATTTTCCACCCTAAAACAAATCTGAAATCGGATTTATTTCCTGTTGGTAACTTTTTGGCGGTAAATCATCCGCAGTGGAATGGTGTCCATCATTCAGCCAAGAAATAACTAGCTCGTCTACTTTGAGCTTGTCTAGCGATGGGCCATTAACATTGATGAGCAACAAGTTAGACAGTGTTTGAGCACTTAATCTATTTCTAATATCAGTCATCTGTAAATTCATAAGGGGAAATCCCTGTTCGCACTCTGTCGTGGAAATTGATAATACTTCTACCCGATTTCTGCAACTTCTCATCGACAATCTACTTGTTAGACTTAAGTCTGATAACGATTTTTCTTGGTCAGATTTGAAATACTTAGCAAGAAGTATCATTTCTCTATCACCATACAACATCTTTTCCATATCGACCATGTCAGTTGGCAATGTTGATCCATGTAGAACAGAAACTTCATCTATCTTCATTAAATCTTGTGAATAAATTATCAATTAAAGCCTGATAAACTGATTTCTTATTTGTTTATAAATTTAATTTTTGTGATTACACATGAAGGTTTGATACCATTACCAAGTTCCCTCCCCCGTCTAGAAAGCGGAAGGGAACGAGGTTCCTGGAAAGTGTTCAGAGGTGAATGGGAATTTTCCTCCTTCTTCAATTACCACACTGCTGTTTGCCATGTGCCAAATTATGATGAATTTCAATTAAATTATCATACTATAATTATTTCCTTGTTGAATTATCAATACTTTTCAGTGGAAAAAAGGATGAAATTTCAAAGTTCCAAATCAAAGTAAGTAGACCAACTTAAAGGGAAAAAAGTGTAAAATTCTCGATACAATTATGCGTACAATCCAAACATCAAATTTCCGTGTAATTAAGCTTACAGTACAAATTTTATGCCTATTTTTCTCAACTTTATGGGTTGATTGTCCTGTGCTGTAAGCGCTCCATATAATAAACATAAGCTTCAGCAATTATTATAGCAGAAAGCAATGGATATGTGAAGCCAAGCACTGTATTTTTTGTTTCTGATTTTTTTTTCTTAAATAACATCGATCGTTTTCGATCATTTTTACAAACCAACTCACTATCAATTTTACATATATAGAAATTATCCCCCCCCCTCCACATAAAGAAGAATCTTAAAAAATGCTAGGACACATTCTGTTTATTTTCAATAAAGAGAATACACTGAATTTCAGCTCCGTAAGTTTAACGGCTTGCGAGATATTTTTTTAACGCAAAAATTCGGATCCTCACTACCTCCTTAGGATATTATGCATTATAATAAAAGCAATATAACATCCCAATTTGGATTAAGGCCTAACTATATACCAAAAGTAATTTCATTTAACTTTGCAATTTGACCGTAATGATCAGGCACACACAGTTACATTCAATTTTTTATATAATAATTTATATATTACAGTGATTCAAAAATGTATTTTTTCCAGTATTTAGCTCTAAAAACTCACAGGTCTCGAAAGCCAAGTTGTAGTGTAAGTCCTATTGTTATTATTACTATTAAAAATATCAATATCCAGAAGTGCCTGAAGTTCTTTTTTCATTTGGTTAGATATACTTACCTCAGGTAGGTAGACAGAAACAAGTGGAAAAGGAAGGTCTTGAAAGTAAAACGGAGACAAATTTACCAGTCTTCAAATGATACTGTCTACAATGCAGTTAGCAGAGAGGGTCGGTAGATCATACTGAGTGGGTGGGTCGCAGTGGGTCATGGTGGGTGGTGGGTCACAGTGGGTCACATGCTGTTGACCCACGACCCACTGACCCACTCAGAAAACTTGGCCCACTGACCAACTCCATCTCTGCTCCCTACACGGGGATGATATTCTCTTCAGTTTCGACAGATATCTTTCTACCACTGTTTCCCTTGCAATCGACTTGAACGGACCCTGTCCTCACAAACTTCTCGTAGATCATACCAATTGTCAGGCGCGAAGGTGCATCCCGTCCGGCCCAGACCATGAATTTTTCTTGTACGATGTTTGGGGATTGAAAAACCTTCAACCAAGCAGCTGTTTCCCTTTGGAATATCGACACGCCATGGTTTAACCTGTAAAACAAACAAACGAACAAAAAGAAACATTTAATGTTATCTTTTTGCCTCACCGCATATGACTGAGGGGAAGTATTGGAGGAATTCTATGAGATGCATCTTGAGGGAATGATAATGTGAAAAGGAAGTGAGGGTGAAAGGGTCAAGTTATTTGAATGAAAGTCATTATTTCGAAAGCTGACCTTACAGTTCTAAAGAATATCACTGATAGATATTTTTTAATTATTTTTTTTAACTTTTTTTTGTGACATCAAGGTTATGAAGGACTAAGTGGACTCCAAAGCACGCTCGGATGGTGCACAGACCATCATGCAAGACCAACCTACTACACAGTATCAACCTTCTTCTCCAACGCTATCTCGCTGTCACGAAAGCTGGTTTACAGGATGATGTCACTCCTGGGAGTATGTTATGTAAATAAAGCATAAGCAGGGATGTGTTGCACACTTATTTTCATGTTTTACGTGTTTTTCTTACCTTATTATTTTTCGCTTTGTTCCATTCATTCTTTAGTCTTTTTAAAAATTTTTTACTATCGAAAACTATACATTTTCGTGTCACTCGTGTGTACTTCTGTTGAGGAGACAAAAAGTATCAAAGGAACCACGTGACGCATCACGGTTAATTTTAGCCATGATATAGAGAGTGAAAAGTTGGGGATAAAGTTTCTTGAAGAAGGCGATATTTAGTCCACAAGCGTTAGAAATTAGGGATGGGTAAAACAGTTTTTTAAAAATAAAAACCGGAAACAGGTTTCTAGAAAACCGAAATACCGACATTCCCAACTTTTCCAATTCCAGTTTTAACATTGATTACTATAGAGCAAAGACGGTAATAGATAGCGAAGGGATTTACTGCAATCAGCCGAACATCTCAAGAATATGCATATTCCATTTCGACTATAATATATCTACTAAAACCGGAAGTGGGATTATTCTGTCACTTCCGGTTTCAGTATTGAGAAAATATCACCATATGAACCAAACTTCTTCATGTGGTATACACATGACAGTGCTACTTGTTTTTATTTTTTTAAAAAAAATAGTTTTCTCTGTCACGGTAATGTTTATAGGTCAACGCAAGAAATGCCTATATAATACACAAATTATGCGTGTCCTAAAAGGATGTAAGATTAAGTGCTTATATAAGATTAAGTGCTTAAACTTCCACCAGTGATGAAATTCTGTGTATGCCACTGGTATGGACTATTCGCAAAAATGCGTCATGCTTAAATTTAGTTCGTATTAAATCGGACAGATGCGACAACGCCAATACAGAGAGGTTAGCTGAAAGACGAGTATTACTAAAATTTTTCATGAACTGATTTTTAAAAAAATCCTCTAAAGCAGCCGCGCGTGAATCTGGCAATATTGCCTTCCTCTCAAAAAAAAAAAAGTACAAGGGAGACTATAGCCCGCGTCACCCGTCACCCGAATTGGCGTACGGCATCAGCCAACAAGCTCGCCGTGCCCTGTTACTAAATCTTCCGGGAGGAATCTAATCATTCATAATTGATTTTCTTCGTATAGTGTTACCGTTAGATATTAATAGTCTCCGAAGAAAAAAATCAGTTTAGTTTGTGTCCAAACCATATATGAAAACTTCTTTTGCAACAGGTAACCGGCCAGTGAGGCTGGGTACTTAACGATTTTAACAAAATTCAGTTGTTACAACTCCAAATGTTTGTCTTCGGAATTTCGTGATTCGTTTTAGTATGACTTCTGTTTAACGATTTTGCCTGAATATAGCATATTATAAGACGCTTGAGCAGCTATAAAGCTCCCTTGTGGCAATATTTTTTTTTATTGTACGCACCTTTGGCTAGGATGACCCAGGGTTCGATTCCCACTGCAAGCTAAAATTGTTGAAATTTCACGTGTAATTGCAATTTCTTTTTCACATAGCTTTTGTAGTAGAAGAGATGTTGAACTCCAAACGGATTAAAATAGCTGCGTTGGGAGTTTTTTTTTTTTTTTTTTAATCATTGCTCAGACATTGAATAAGAGCTTCCGAGAAACTGATGGGTTCTTTCTATGATCAGTCCCTGCTCAGTTTTTAGCATAAGTTATAAACGTGGGACTTGCCACTCATATTGACATGTACTGTCCCAAAATGAAATCTTTATACTGCAGTGTTTATATGTTCTTGAGTTCCTTCGTGGCTAAGCGGTTAGCGTATGCGCCTTTGGTGTGGGAGTTCCGGGTTCGATTCCCGGCGGGAGTTCGTGTGGTTCGGATTCCACGTTAATCAGTAGGTCCACGTCTCACAGTCTCGTTGCTGAAAGTTAGACGCTAAACTAAAATCAACTCAGCTCAACTCTTTCTTTTCTTCTTTGGCGTTATGTGACCCACTTTTCAGAGGTTTAAACTTCACCTATATAAAAAAAAAAAAATCAAAGGAATTTGAACTTGACCCTTCGAATCCAAATGTTTGAATTGTAGATTCCGTGGGGTTTTTATTAATCTAATTTAGCATGTATGTAAAACGTTAACATTAGAATGTCTCGTTTATGGGGATGTGAATGCAAGCTAGTGGCATCAGTAGTTGTTTAAACACACAGGCTTTCTCTATAGCGAGATAATTACTCATTATAAACCTCATTTCTTGAACACTTACTGTTTTCAGTGTTCGTGGTATGTCAGATCCTTCCGTAAATATTTCACGCCTAGAATACAAACCTGACCAGTGGTTTCAATCTCCTGTAGTAACCTGTATATGTCTTATATACAAAAATAAGACTTTTCTTTTCAACTGCAAAGATCAAATCACTTTAGGGATGTATTAAAAGCCATATAGTGGAGGGTGCTGTGGTTAAGTGATAGAATGCTAATTTCTGGTGCGTGGGGTCCCTGGTTCAATCTCCGTCCAGGTAAGTTTGTGGTGGACAAGTTGTATCCGTGGGTTTTCTCGGTTTACTCCAGTTTCCTCCCACTTTCTCATTCCACTAATTCTTCCGTAATCAATCCGTTACCTTACTCATCCGTCTCCGTTAGTCTAAAGGGCATAATCGAGGGACGTTAAACTGAAAGATCTCATTTCATAAACCATATAGTGGGGTCCCTAAGTTACAGTGCCCGTATGATGACCATATTCAGCATTTTTGTTCGTTGATTTTGCTGATATGTACTGTCCTTGCATGATTATGGCGGGATGTATATTTCATAGAAAGATATCTCGAAATATATTTCATTATCGTGAACCACCATTTCGTGGTAATCTGCTTTCGTGTCGCTAGCGGAATGCCGCAGTGCCGATGCTATCGTTCAGTCATCGCAAAGAGCATGAGACCCGCGCACGCTGCCTGTGCGCTGTCGACTAATACACAAAAGGCTGCTGTCTGGGCAAATGGTCTTGATCGGTTATGGTGCGTCTGCGTTCTGCAACCAGTCGCTCTTCATTTTTTATCTCGGTTAGGCTCACAGCTGGCAAGTCCCACTTTGTGAATAGCTGCAGTGTAACCAGCCTCAGGAGAATATTTGTGATTTTTTTTTTTTTTTAAATATTAAATAAGTAGATCGGGATCATCATTCCTTTGTTGTCAATTCGTATTATTTTACTGGTGTAAGACAAGGTTTAGAATATCTGATAGATATGTTTGAAGCGTAATTTTTCTGAAGACTGTAATAAGGCCTGCACTTTAAATTTATTAAGTAAGGAGTATTATATTAAATCATAACTAAAGTTTATCTTAAGTTTACATAAGTTCAGTTTCCGCCTGGGTATTTTTTAAACTTTAACCGACGTCGTGATGCAAATCGAGGACTACCTGTCTAAGGAGGTTAGAAATATAGCGCTGCTTTCAGTAGAGGAACTAGGAAACCTGTCTCACCATGCGTTTGGTGAGACCACATCTGTCATATAAATATGTTTCGCAACGCAGTACGCGCATGCAGTCTTGATAAGTCGCTTACCTGTTTTTTAAACACTCGCTGCGTGTTATCCCCAGGGCAGCATTGTTGTTTACTTGTCTGTCATGTTGGAGGTCGATGCATGCAACGAACAGTCTATAGCTGCAATTGGAATCGGTGTACTGAGTAGTGCTTTTGAATAATTAGTCGGATAATTCTTTAAATATAGAAAAGGAATATTTGAATAATCGAGTGTTCAGATAACAGTAGAAAATTATTGGAATAAGAATAATCGAATCATTTTAACGTACTAAAACCTTATGGCCGGCCATAATCTTATGTACTGTTGAGATGGAGTTTAGTATTGTTTGTTATTTATTTATATAAGCGCATAAAATATGAAATCTTTCAGTTTTACGTCCAACAATTATGCCGGCTAGGCTAAAGGAGACTGATTATGAGATTGGATGAAATGGTGGAATAGAGGAAGTGAGAGGAAACAGGAGAACCCCGAAAAACCCCACGCACAGGGTTTGCCCATCACAAAACTCACTTGGCGCGAACTGGGATCAAACCAAGAACCCAGAGGTGAACACACTACCAGTGAGCCGTGGCAGCCCCAATCCCCGTTGGGAGCTCGTGAATTTCCTATAGGTCTACATATAGTCTCGGTACTGAAAGGAATGCTCAGCTGCAATGAATCCAGTGTGAAAAACAATGCTAATTGAATGAGGATGCGATACGAATGTTTTTAAATCACAAGAAATAGGACATAAAAATGATGTTGAAGAGTAGAAAAAGAAAACTGGGGCTGGCAACTCTGTGCATAAGTGGAGCCATCTTTAGTTTCCACCGAGTATCTCCGCACCTCCCTCGGTGGGATCTGACTGACGGGGAGGCGTGGAGCTGCGATAACAACTGCCAGTTTGCCAGGCTTCGATGTTGCCCGAGAGAGCTTGTGGTGCGGGTCTGGAGCTTTTGCTACTACACGGCGTCAAGTGATAAATCTAACGAGCTTGCAAATCAAATAAAAATGTTTTAACAGACAAATGCATTTGCATAAACACGTGTATTTGGAGGAAAAAAAAAAAAAAAACAATATGGCACCGAAAGGTGTGCCAAAAAATTGTTTGCATTCAGGCAACTGATTTTAATGTAACTTGAATTTTCAATCCAGGAAATATTGTTCATTGTTTCCTTGGCATTCACACGAGACAAAGAACTCGGTTGTATTTTACCTTCTTTAAGATAAATGTCGTAATGGTAGAAACGTCCAGTGTTTTTCATTTTCAATTAATTTTGATGTAATAGAAATGTGCTTTCTTGTATCTAAATTCATTCCGCCTTGGGCATAGGTAGACCCGTGTTCGATTCCCGCTGCAAGCTTAGTGCTAGGAGACTTTAGTCTTGGATTCGATCAATTGATTTGTATTCTTTGTCAGCAACGAGGATTTATATGAGGAGAACTCTTCAAAAATCCTTGTATCAGTGGCGAATACACGACTAAGTTTGAGCTGCTTTCGTAGTTATATGCTTAGCCTTGGTCGCTAGAGACCCGTGTTCGATTCCCAGTCCCGGATCCGGTCCCGGATTCCCAGAGATCCACGTCTCATTTATGGTCTTTGTGCTGAAAGTGACGCCAAACTCAAACCAGCCGACGACCAGACGTGGTCATTTAACTGATATCTAATTAATTTTGTTAAATTGTAAGAGTTTTCCCTCCTCCCGTTGTACTCAGAATATTACCTGCTGCTGTTTACACAGAGAAAAAAACTTTCTCTCTCAACACGTCAATTAGCAGCAAAATTTGTTATGCTTGGTTCAAAATAATAATAATAATAATAGTTCCTTCTCATACTTTGATCTTAACAGATGTATAGCTAGGACATGTATTTTTCCAAATATCTTTCGTGTAGCTGACTAAACCTGGGAACCTGATTTGGGTGCCTAGGTTTTTTTTTTTTTTAATCAATCTTATCGACCCACCTATCATTTGAAATTAAAAAAAAAAAAAATGAAAATCCAGATGGCGGCCGTCCGCGGACCATCATCCAAAAGGTTTGTCCCTGGCGCTGCAACCTGTGGAGGGATATGGTCCGCCAGATGTGACACGTTCAACGGAGTTATGCGTGGTCAGCACATCGGTTACCAGATGTCATTACTTCTGGTTTTCTGGATATATCATAATTCAGGTAGCTCTTTAATCATCTTTGATGCTGGACCAACACCAGAAAACTTTAGCGCTTCCCAGTGGTGCTTATTCTAATCTTTTAACAATCGCCCCCCCCCCTCTCTCTCTCTCGGGGGTGTCCCACCAGGAAAGTGCCATATTTTGAGGAATGATAGTATTGGTCATGACAAGCAATCGATCGAGATATCGATGAAAAGACTATTTTGTACACATTGCTTCGAAGATACACTCGATGTTCAAAATGATTATCGCATATCTATAACTGTCTTCTTGTAAGAATATAGTTTGATAATGATTTTGCAGGGTACTTTTAATACTGGTACTATGTGTATAATCGAAAAATGTATATTTGTGGTAAATTTCATAGGAAAAGAATTATAAATAAGAAAATTAGAGTGAGTAGAACAAAATGTTGCTAAATGGAGAAGAAAGTTTTATTTTCGTTTTATTGTACTTATTTCTTGCTCTTTTGACATGAAATTTGCCACATACAGTCTTTGCCGATTATACACAGACTAACATTATAAGAAATACCGGGCGAATTCGTTATCAAATTATATTCCTACAACAACATATTTATAGAAATGCGGCAATAATTTTGGACATAAGTGTACATATCTCGAAAACTAAGGAAGACATTCAAAAACGTGTTGCAGATAGGTAGCACGCGTAATAGGCATTAGGGGCCGTTCACATACTATGTAACGCAGTTTTTCATCAATTTTACCCCCTCCTCCCATGTCACACTTCGTATTGCAAGGCTGAACCCTGCCCCTTTGTTATGTAACGCTTTTTTTTTTTTTTTTTTTGTTTTCACCAATTTTGCTTATTTTGGGATTTATCACAATAAAATAGTTTTAATGGCAGAACTTGTCATTACAAGATGTTTGTATTTTGAATATATGTGTAGTGTTGTTTCGCCAACAAATCAAATATTAGAAAATTGTACTATCGTAATAATATTTTAATCCCATAAGGTTATTTAATTAACTGTCTTTACTCTTCGAAATTCCATACTGTCGTTTTCTCAAGGAGATCGCACCCAACCTCTTAGGTCACTGATGATTGGCAAGGAGGAAGTGCTACAGGAAGACGCATGTAAAACAGGATCTAGAGAATTACATTGACCTCTGTTTTTTCTGGAATCCAGGATGCTTCTTCTATTTGAAGTTTCCCAGTGTCGACGATATAAAGAAGTTCTCTTCCCCGTAAATCACAGATTCAACGTGGCTACACACGTAAAGGAGCAAGGACATCTCGTCTGAGAACTAGCTTTGAGCCATCTTCTTTGGACTTCAGTTTACCTCTCTTCAAGTTTTTTTTTTTTTTTTGTCCTAAATCAATGCCAGAATGCGAATACTCCATTTCTCTTGGAAAATTCAAATCTAAAGATTAAAAAAAAAATCAGTATAAAATGAATATCCGACGACTTCGGTTTTTAATATCTTATTTTACTTGGATCGTTCTGTCACGAAAAATATTATTTCACGAAAAAGAGTTTCTTCTGTTTTACATGCGAAACCCCGTGGAAGAATAAAGTGGGTAATGATTCAAATCAAAAGTTTTAAATATATTCTCATAAATAGTGATACGAGTGAGAACGTGAGGGCGTTTTCAAGCGGTAGTTACGATCGCTAACAACTAACTCCAGAAAAGCGTATACCGTAAATGCATTGCGGCGATAGCCACAAAACAGAGCTTTATTGTTTTGTAATACACGCAGGGTTCGTCACCAGTCATGCTGCTGTCTAGTAGCGTCTTCAAATCCCTTATACAATATTCAATTTATACAGGGTGTATGTTCTTAATTTTCCAAAACAATATAAATATTTATAAAAATGAAAAGAACTGAATAAAAATTATTTGTTTAAAAGCTTGCATATGAATCTGAGAATAAAAATAAAGATTACAGAAAAAGCACGTTACGTAACGAAGACGTTCACCCCGTCCTCCCTCGTGTCATACTTCGTAACGCAAGGCCGAACCATTTGCCGCGTTACATACCCGTAATATGTGGACGACCCCTTAGATACGTATCACATTCGTTACACTCACAGATCCCAGTATCCCGGACAGTCATATTCGAATTTCTATCTGCCCATTCTAATTTTTGTCTGCTCATTGAATTGAAACAATTGAAAGTTGTTTGTTTTCACAGCAATACAAGCGAGCGCGAAAAGTCAAGAGGTGTTTTCACAATTTTGTTTGGCTTTCTTTCACTCTTGGTCAGGTCATGCGTGTGTCTGGGTATAACAAATGGTTCTACGAACTCGAAATATTTTAACAACCGGTTCTAGCGAACCGTTGCGAACCGGCTGAATAGCACCACAGGTGCTTCCACCGGGAATATAAGTAGGAACTACGCATACCGAAGTCGCGAGAGCGCCAAGAATTCGTTTTAAGCCGAAGCTCAGTAATACTTGAACATCCATTATATTTGCAGTGCTCTGTAGGTTCATCCGCAGATGGAAGCTTTGATGCACATGCTAACAAGAATGAGGTCTAGAAGATAAAGTATACAATATGTAATGTTTGCTATAGCACGGCCAACAAGAGATGACCTTTCTTACCACATGCGGTGGGACATTGCAGCCCCTACTTTGATACCAGTGTTACCAACCACGATCACTCTGTCTTATACCATTAATTAAATTGCCACTACAGTTGCACCGAAAAAAAAACCTTGACACTTGAGTAGTGGCAATGTCACTGCGAGCTATCAGAGACGTTCTCTTACTGGACGCACTATAAATCTTATGAACGATTAAAAGAGAGTTTGTGGGACGTAAGTTTGTTGAAAATGATTTTACAATCCTTTAAAAAAATAAACTTCCAAACATCGGAGATCGCAAATGGAATGAACTGTATCAGCTCCTTCCTAAGTTTTACAAGTTTGCTCAATTAAACTTTGACGATCCTTCCTAAGAAAAACATATAACTTACCTTTTCTGTGTTTCTTATGCGTTTACACACTAATAAACCTTATCTTTCAGTGCAGTGTTTTGACGCACACAAGCGAGACAAAATTATGGATTTAGTGAGAAGACAAAAAGAAAGAGAAGATAATATTATATTAGGATTACATTAGGAGCACATATTCCTTATGTGTACGATGATATTTCGTTGTCCCTAACTTGTTAACAGACAGCCCTACATTAAAGTTCCGCCCGGACAGTGTGTCTATATTAGTGCTGCCGATGTAGGTTTTTGAAAAAACCGAAAACCGATTTTCGAAAAAGTGAAATTTCATAAAACCGAAATATCGGTTTTGAAAACTGCACTTGCGGTTTCGGTTTTGAAAAACCGTATTTGCGGTTTTTGGTTTTCAGAAAACCGGTTTTCTAAAAAAAACGAAAACCGCAAATGTCAAAAATTCGACAGCAGAGATATCAAGTAACGACAAGAAAACAGCAAAGATTCTTTCCCCACTTCGGCTCACAGTTGCCAGACGGAGGGAAATTTCCCTCGGCGTAGGGAAAAATGCTCAAAATTTGCAGATGGGAAAGAAGGTATTTTTCTTAAAATATCTTCAAGTGTAGGGAAATTCTTGTTGAGTATGTTTTTACAATTGTCAGAATGAAAAAAAATAAGTCGCAATTTCTCGCAAAGAGGCACGGCTATTGTTATTGGGAAGTAAAAAGATACAGAATAACACATGATCGGTGTTCCCTTCACGTATAAACTATTGTAGGTGTCTGGGACTTGCGATAAGGAACCAGTTAACATGCAAAACCACAACATTCACATTTATCGGAATGGCAACAAATCAACAATAAAATTGTGTATTGCGATCTAGATTTTCTTTTTTCTTTTCTTTTCTTTTTCTTTTTTTTAAAGAAAGGGAAGTGGTGTTTTTTTGTTAAGCCTTTTAAATTATGATGGCACAACACCTGTGCCATGGCGTCGACCTTCGGAATTTGCTCTATAAGTCTCTAGTAAAGCTTTTTAGACCGGGTTTTTTGCATTCATTCAAATTTGGAAGCATCATAGAACATACTTTATGGGCATTTTGCAGCCTCGCGTGCTCTATCTGGGGGCTGTGACGTCACAAACATGGACGATGGGTTTAAAAAAGGGTATATTTGAGAAGTTTTTTTCAAAAAAATCAGTGACACATTACTATTTACCCTAGAATCATGGTTTGTACCTCGTTGGTTTCGTTATGAGACAGGCTTTCGAAATGTACCACTCAAATTTTCCTATTGTGTACCAGAAGCGAAAAAATCTCGCCCAAAATGGAAAAAGGGGATTTTTAAAGAAAAAATTCCCTTTTCCCAATTTTTATCTTCACAGGTACACGATAGTGAAATTTGATTGGTACCATTTAAAAGGCTGCCTTACGCTGAAGAAAATGAAGTATGACTCATGTTGCTAGAGTCAACAGACGTGTGTCAAAAATTCTCGATTTTTTTTTCATTTTTTACACATTTTTAGTCAATTACTTTAGTAAAGTATCTACAGTATTATCACTATTCTAAAGTCATGATATGTATGTACCTCGTTTTCTTTGGCATGAACCAGTCTTTCAAACGGAACCACTCGCATGTCTCTTGCATGTAACTTAGTGGAGAAAATTCGCAAAAAGGGAAATTTTTGTCAAAAAACCCCTTTTTCCCCTATTCGCGAATTTTCTCCACTATGATACATGCTAGAGACATGGGAGTGGTACCGTTTAAAAGACTGTTTTTGGCCAAACAAAACGGTGTATCAATTATGTCTCTACGATAATTAGGGATGAGTCAGGAAATTTTTATATAAAAATGGGTTATCCATTGCTCACATAGGGGAAAGCTGATAACTGTTTGCACATGGGTCAATATTTTTTTTCTCTTTTATTATTTTTCAAGAATAACATTGAAACTTCGTACAGTTATTACACATAGTATGTAGTATATTTGAGATTTTTTTGGGGCTCTGTGGGTTGACACAGGAGCTGGCCAGAGGGGCCCAAAATCGGGGGGAGGAAGGATTTTTTGATAAATTTCCCTTTTTCGCGAATTTTCTCCACTATGGTACATGCTAGAGATGCGAGTGGTACCGTTTGAAAGACTGGTTCATGGCGAAGAAAACGAGGTAGAATTCATGTTCCCACAATGAACAGTCTTGATGATGATAGTATAGAAATTCACTAAAAAGGTATTATCAAGGGAAAATATGTAAATCGGCTGTAGCATCAAAACTATTCATCCAGAGTTGGCGTGGGTCAATGAAAACTTGACCCACGACCCACCACCCACCGTGACCCACGACCCACTGACCCACCACCCACCGTGACCCATGACCCACGACCCACCATGAACCACTTTTATCCAGTTTGACCTACTCTGACTCACCAAAATCCATCGTCATCAACTCTGAACACGATCCACGGCCTCTTCTGAACTGACTAAAGAGTTTACACTTGTAATAAAACAAGACTGTGAAATTGTCTTTAATCGGAGTTTGAATTTCTAGTCAATCGCTCAAGCACCACTCTGTTACAATAACGGTTTATCTGACCTTTACGATATAAAATGGTAAAGTGTTTGTCAGTGAGGAAATTGAAACAGTTCGAGGTGGGGGGAAATTAGTGTGTGCCTAAAATATACTTGTACTAAGAGAGTATTCTTGCAAGTGTTAATTTCTGAACGCATTCCACAAGAAATTTCTATTCGCAGGAAAATACCCCTGTACAATATGGAAAAGGTTATGGTTTCTCAGTTCACAGTATTTTTCTCACAAAAGACTTGAAAAATCAGTTGTTCATAGGGTATAAAGGTGCTCGGGTACCCTATGTGAGAGCATTTCCATAAAATATGCTCATAATTGTAATTTGTGTAATCACTAAAACACCACGTTAAATTTAAGTTACAAATATGCATAATGGCAATTATTATGAATATTTATTCAAAAGTAGTTTACCTAAAGCAAAGAAGAGAGTTACTAAAAAGTAGGTACAAAGTTGAATAACACAAATAAGCCATTAGTAATACAAGTATACATTTTTCGTAACTCGTAATTTTCCACCTTAAAACAAATCTGAAATCGGATTTATTTCCTGTTGATAACTTTTTGGCGGTAAATCATCTGCAGTGGAATGATGTCCATCCTTCAGCCAAGAAATAACTAGCTCGTCTACTTTGAGCTTGTCTAGTGGTGGGCCATTAACATTGATGAGCACCAAGTTAGACAATGTTTGAGCACTTAATCTGTTTCTAATGTCAGTCATCTGTAAATTCATAAGGGGAAATCCCTGTTCGCACTCTGTCGTGGAAATTGATAATACTGTACTTCTACCCGATTTCTGGAACTTCTCATCGACAATCTACTTGTTAGACTTAAGTCGGATAACGATTTTTCTCGGTCAGTTTTGAAATACTCAGCAAGAAGTATCATCTCTCTATCACCATACAACATCTTTTCCATATCGACCATGTCAGTTGGCAATGTCGACCCATGTAGAACAGAAACTTGATCTACCACGCCTTCTATAGGGAATCTTGTGAATAAATTATCAATTAAAGCCTGATAAACTGATGATTTCTTATTTGTTTACAAATTTAATTTTTGTAATTACATATGAAGGTTTGATACCATTACCAAGTTCCTTCCTCCGTCTAGAAAGCGAAAGGGAACGAGGTTTCTGGAAAGTATTCAGAGATGAATGGGAACTTCCCTCCTTCTTCAACTTCAATTACCACACTGTTTGCCATGTGCCAAATTACGATGAATTTTAGTTAAATTATCATAGTATAATTATTTCCTTGTTGAATTGTCGATACTTTTCAGTGAAAAAAAGGATGAAATTTCAAAGTTCCAAATCAAAGTAAGTAGACCAACGTAAAGGGAAAAAAGTGTAAAATTTTCCATACAATTATGCGTACAATCCAAACTTCAAATTTCCGTGTAATTAAGCTTACAGTACAAATTTTATGCCTATTTTTCTCACAACTTTATGGGTTGATTGCCCTGTGCTGTGAGCGCTCCATATAATAAACATAAGCTTCAGCAATTATTGTAGCAGAAAGCAATGGATGTATGAACCCAAGCACTGTATTTTTTGTTTCTGATTTTTTTTCTGAAATAATATCGATTGTTTTCGATCATTTTTACAAACCAACTCACTACCAATTTTCCATATATAGAAATTATCCCCCCTCCACATAAAGAAGAATTTAAAAAAATGCTAGGACACATTCTGTTTGTTTTCAATAAAGAGTTAATACACTGAATTTCAGCTCCGTAAGTTTAACGGCTTGCGAGATACTCATTTTGTTTCGCAAAAATTCGGATCCTCACTACCTCCTTAGGATATTATAAGTCTACAAAATACCTCAAAAAAGCCATAATTTAAAACGGTTAAAAGAGGGTGGCAGTACTATTTTTTTAAAAGGGAAAAGTAATAATAATATAAAAGATCTTAATCTAAGTGGATGAGATTTCAAATTGAATTTCGTGACTTGCATGCGTGGTGATGTTAAATAGGGATATACCTTATTTTAATTTAGCTTAGT
This sequence comes from Thermobia domestica, assembly GCF_964235325.1. NCBI lineage: Eukaryota > Metazoa > Arthropoda > Insecta > Zygentoma > Lepismatidae > Thermobia > Thermobia domestica. Next base: position 23,113,760 of record NC_137461.1, read on the forward strand.
GTTGCCATATTACCCGATTTTAGTGGGTAGCACCCACTTTTTGGAATTGGATAAAAATCTAAGACGACTTATATAGTTGATAAAGTGTTGGTATATTCAACGTAAACCGCTACACTTCTGACAATCTCATTCGCGATGGACTCGCGCTCAGGCTCACGCTGTGGGCTATCCGAGCAATGCGCGTGTGCAGGGCCATTTGCTAATAAGAGATGTGCTCTAATGTTCAATGGTTTTCTTTGTGTAGTTCATGTATTTTTAATGTAATGTATTGGAGGTTCTATACGAATGAATATTCGTTTGTAGATGTTGTGACAAACATACTTGAATTATTAATGCCTTCATAAGCTACAAGACTGCCGAACGACAATTTCAAGTGTAACTTTAAAGACTCTTATAGAAGCGAATTTACGTTTGTTCGCCAGGGCAGAACTCAGTTTGAAGCAAAATGTACACTCTGGAAAACTCAGTTTCCTTTGAAAAGTAGGCTGCAGGGAAGCAAACTGGACCCCACCTGATTTTTATATATTTTGTAAATTAGACCACGAGCAACACGAATCTGAATAGCTCTTGACATTCCGAATTTCGGAACTCGAAATATTCGAATATAAAGTGAACATGGAAGTAAATTAGATCCCGCCTGATTTTTATATATTTTGTAAACTAGATCACGAGGAACACGAATCTGAAGGAGTTTTGACATTCCGACTTCCGGAACTCGAGATATTAAAACTTAAAGTTTAATATAGACGCTATGTATCTATATGAAAAAAACACAATATTCTCTATACGAAATAAAGGTAACCAAGAAAGTTCTGTCGCTTTTGGTGGAGATCTGTGTTCAATTGGCCCTCACACCGTGAGTTGAATGCGAATGAAGATAAGGCGAGGGTCAGTTGTTGAAGTGGGTATATCCAACATTTTAACTCGTTGTGTGGCAGTTCAGTTACAACATAAACTTGTGTAAGGACAAAGTGAATATGGAACCTCCACAGAGCGTCATAAGGGCGTGTATGCTATACGAGTTAAAACTTGGTTCAAACGACACTGCAGCGGGGCGGAAGATATCTCAGGCCTTTGGTGAGGGTGTCGTGATTACGCAGACAGTGCAAAGGTGGTTTAGCAAGTTTAAGGACTGTGACGAAACACTCACGAAAGACGCACCACTTGTCGGAAGAAGACGAACACATGTACAAATGATCGTCAGGTAGCAATTGAGGCGAACAGTGGACAGACATGGAGGAACTGGGGATAACATTCAATGTGAGTGGAGAAACCATTCGGCAGCACCTCCATCAACTTAGGAAGCACTAGGAGTTGGGTCCCACATGATTTGACTCCGGGCCAGAAGGCTACGCAAGCAGATACCTGTGTTTCTTTGCTGTCTCCTCTGAGGAAGGAGCCATTTCTGGCGGGTGTCTACTGATATTGGAAATACTTGAATTATACTGGAATTTAATTTTGATACTGGAAATAGGGGAACGTGGGGCATAATGGGGAAGCTAAGATATTTGCCTTTCTAAATTGGTAACCAATATCTCAATTGCAGTAATTTTTCTGTGGTAGACACGTTGGACATTTATTGTGATATTTCAACCAGCAAATCCTTTCAAAAATATTGTTTTGGACCTTTTTGCTTAGCTTATTCCAAAAATGGCTCTTTTCCCCATTATGCCCCCTACGTGGGGCATAATGGAACATTGGATTTCAGTCAACCCCATTATGCCCCTACCCCATACTGCCCCGTACACTATTACATCTATAATATCCAGCTCTAATATAGACTTATCATAAAACAACAATATATGATTACTATTATACAACACAACTTGAATTTTATGAAATATTTATTAGACTCAATAATCAAATATAACAAAAGATGAGTACTCTTTTTTTTTAAAAAAAAAAAAAAATGTTGATAATTACTTCAAAAGGTACATTCTGAATTAGGCATTATTAAGAAAAAGAAAAAATGTGATCATTGGGAATTGTACTACAAAGTTTATGCAGATTACATCGAATTATTGTCAGTTAAATCTTAATATTTCCTGACATCAAATCAACATAACCAAATTTTGAAAATTCAGCATGAAAAACTTAAACAAAACTGCGCAAATGCAATCCCAGCATTAACAAGAAATGTTTCGAGCTGGATAGTAAACTACACAATCGATACTCTTACGGGGCATAATGGGGTAATGGGGCAATATGGGGTGATTGCAATACCGTTTTGCCCCACCCCGTTTTGCCCCAGATGAGTTGTAGTGTTAAATCAACGAGTATCTCTGTTATAACTTACAATCCGTAAACCTCAAAAACACACAACAAACACAGAAGAAATATTCTTTCAACATATCAATAGTTTAAAAGTGTGTAATAAATAACTTGCCTTACCTTGACAGAAGTAAAATCCCAATCGTTATATGCCATAGCACGAAAACAAAAAACTGACACACAGCACTGTTCCTTTTCAACTGATAAGAACGCTGCTCAAGCGCAACAGCCCTTCGTCCTTGAGAATCTTGTTTAGGTACTTATCGCTAGATTGCAGTTAATTACAGTTCAAAAAATACCGATACCCCGTTATGCCCCCCTACCCCGTTATGCCCCACGTTCCCCTACTGGAATTTTGATCCACGTATTGGAAAAATCATACTGGTAATTTGTCAAAAATACTTTTTGTAATTGTCTTGATAGTCTTAGAAACAACTTTGTATCCATTGAGATTGTAAATTTTTCCAAGGAGGATAAGAGATGGCGCTGCAAACTAAGTATTGGGGAGCTTTGCTCTAATTTTTTTATTCAATTTTTACTATTTACAATTCATTACTTTGGACAATTTTATTATTTGTTACAATCTTCATATACTGTTTTTCATTTTCAATATGTTCATGCGCTGTTTATCCTTCTTTATTACATTAATAGTGTGATAAACAATTATATTTAAAACATGCAAATTCAGCCATCTTGGCACGTGCCATTTTAGTACATATTCTTATTTCAAACAATTTATAATTAAAACAAATATAGTGACGTAGTCCACAGGGCTCTAAGGCCGGGACTTTATAAATCTCCCGTAAGGGAGGTAACTGGAACTGAACAACTGAAATTTTTCGAAAGCAAGAGTTGCATACATTTTATGATTAGACATTTAAAGCAGTGAAGGGAGTTGGGAGGCCCTTTAAAAATGTTTAAAAAATCATTGTATTTAAAAAAAATCAAGGTTAACTAAATTTAATTAAAAGTAAAATATTCGTTTGATGGTAAAACAATTACAAACCTGAAATCAAGAGTGATTATTTCTAAAGAACTTTAAAAAAATCATTGTATTAGTTACAGGAATTTTGCTGATAGTTATACTGAATATACTGGAAACATATTTGAATTTTGAAATGAAACTCAGTAGACACCCTGCAGAATCACACATATACGAATCTTCAAAACAATAAGTAATTTTTCAGAATTTCCAAAATGATTTATACAAGGCAATATGTACTGGATCGAGACGTAATTCTGATGTCCATATGAGCTGTTCTGAAATGTCTTCGTTGATCTCTGCTCATTAAAACAGTGCTCTGAGTTATCTTTCGTCCAGCTATGTTGAGGAATAACTTTGATTCTTCATTCGGTGTTCAAAAAACCTATTTTCTTTTTCCGAATTCCGGAAAGTAAACTTTTCATTTTTTTAAACTAAAATTTCCTCACTTTGGAATTTTTTGGCCGTCCGTAATATACAGAAAATATAGGGTGGATCATTTATAGTGAAACGACCTAAGCTGTATATTAAAATGCTAGGTTTGTATGATTGTGGCCAGTTCTTTGACAGTGATATCTCGGAAACCACAAGCTCTAGAAAGATGCCATTTTCATTGACCGATTACAAAATTTGTGTAGATTGTTCAGTTCTAAAGGAATATTTTTTTTTTTTGATGGCCGTTATTTCTTTATTACATTTTTTAGAGTTATACGGAAAGTATTACAATTTTAAAAAGCATCATACCCTACGAGTTATACATTCCAACATCACACATTTATATACAGGGTAGTATATCTCTCCGGCGTCTTTCATGGCCAAATAATAATGAGAAACGAAGATAACCATTTCTCCAGTCTGAGATGAATCTTTATTGTTTGGAATGTTTTGCCCAATGAACACCATATATCACTGACATAATTAATTGTGTGAGATGTATTAGCTTGTTACATACTGCATGCAAGAAGAAAGAAAACATTAATCATACATGAATTAGAAACTCCAACCGGAGGTAGGCTCATATCTTGCAAACGGTGCGAGATATTGAAATAAAGTCGAAAAATCTTCCCTTTATGATGCTCCTTGCCGATTTTTATGAACACATCCTTCACTTGTGTCTGTAAAGGAATATGTACAGATATTGTGAGGAATGACAAGGAGATTCATGCTCATTTATGTAAATGATGCACTGTGTGGAGAGCGCAAGTTCAATTAGTAGGTTTTAAAATAATTCATTAAAATCGATGAAACTTTGTAACCTGCAAATATCGACAAAGGATACTGACAAACTTCATAATACTATCCGATTAACAATGTTACCAACCTATCATATTAAGTATTTTGCCTTTCGTCAGGTCCTGGGACTAATTAAACTTATTTATTTATTTAGGTTCAGGCATAGAAATGTTTCTTACACGTTTCTCGATCTTTAGCTTCCTCTTTTAACTCCCAATATTTTCTATTTTTCAAATAATCGATCAGTTGTGTTCTTCCAATCCCTCGCTTTCCTTTCATCTTTCCTTCTATGGCGATATGAAGAAGACAATTTCTTCGCAAGATGTATCCTTCCTACGAAGGATGCTGGCTAGAAGTGTCCTCTTCTCTCCTATCCATTTTAAATCATCTTCGTTTGTTATTCTCTCTGTCCACTTTATCTTCTCCATCTTCCTCCAACACCACATTTCGAAGCTTTCTAAATACTTCTTCTTTAATCTAACATAAAGTTAATTTAAAAAAAAAATACTACTGCATTAGGTTATAATTTATTTAAAATCTAGATGTTGAACAAAAACGTACAGTACCATATTTATTGATAAGTGTTATAAACTAACGACACTATAGTATCGCAGACATCCAATTTTTAGAGGCCTCTACAATATTAACAATGCAAGTGAGGGGTATGAAATGCACATTGGCAGAACCTTAGTGTCAAATACTACGAGCATAAGACTTATTTCGAATGAATAGAAGGGATTGTAAATTTTACTTCACACAAGGGATCACTTCTTGGATCTGTTTTCTTTTTTCTTTCTTCTTTCATATTTACACTTTTCACAGATAATTAATCTCTAAAGTTTGTTTTTTAGGAGTAGAATACTTTATTAGTCATTAGACGACATAGTTGCAATAGACTTCAAGAATAGTATTTAAATTGTAAACAAAAAAAAAAAAAAAATGAAATGTAAAAAGAGATCTATTACTCTATTACTAACAAACAGTTAATAATAAATAATTAAAACTATTACTCTGTTACTAACAAACAGTTAATAATAAATAATTAAAACTATTACTAACTAACAGTTAAACTATAACTCTTATACAATACAGTTTGCAAGTTATACTTACATTTACATTAATGGCATAACCACATAGCAATAAGCAAAAACCCATTATTGCAATTATTATACGTTAAACCCATTATTACATCTCTCAACTTTGGGTGAAGTTCCGTAGTAGCAGTAGCAATAGTAGTAGTAGTAGTAGTAATTAGGTAATGATAGGTTTAGTTGAGTACTACTATCATGTTTTGAATCCTCCGAGGTAGGTTGATAGTGAGGGGTAGTAGTTCCTAAACCAATGCCTAGGGGACTACGGTTGTTTTTTTAATCATCTTATGCTATGTCCATTTTCTTTGTATCCACCCTGTATAACGTTAAACGCAAGTGGATGTTTTTGCGTATCCTGTACGTGCAGATTGTTGAAAGCTAATAAAGTATTTGAAAGATGTTTGTCCATATGACTTTTTCCAATTATAGATGTTCATAAATAAATGTTGAAGAATATTATAAAATATGTCAAGTGGGAAGGCGAACAATACACTCTATTTTTCCTTCGGAAAGCTTGTTTATTATTTGCATTCTTTCTAAATGTGCTTGCGGCATACAATATGGGTTTTCTTTACTTATATATATATATATATAATGTATATATATATAATGTTATGTGTCTATAATACTGATAACTAGCCTTCGGAAGTTGGTGACTTCGTCTCCAGACCCCCCGCATTTGCTTGGTCTACGGCCTCGCACTTATTTTAACAATTGTAACTCCCACTTTTTTCTTCCCTTGTAAAGAAAAATCTAAAAACACTAAAACACGTCTTTAATTAATTTAAGGGGGCGCGGTGGCTTAGTGGTAGAGCGTTCACCTCTGGTGCTTGGGGTCCTGGGTTCGATTCCTGCCCCCGCCAAGTGAACTTTGTAGTGGACAAACACAGTGTGCGTGGGTTTCCTCGGGGTTCTTCCGTTTCCTCCCACTTTCTTCATTCCACCATTTCATTCATTTCTCATAATCACCGTCTCCTTTAGCCTAACCGACATAACCGTGGGACGTAAAACTCAAAAATTTCATTTCATCTATTAGCCTCACTATGAACTATTTGGAATTAGCGTGACTGACAGGGTGAGGCGTCTTGCGTTTTGAATAAGGATCAAGAATATAGAAATATTTTCGCCTAGATTTTAATGCAACCCGTAACTCTTTAAATGTTTTGAAGTTTGCATATTAGCGGTATTCACAGATCTGATATTTTTTTTTTTTTGTTGTATATATACTATCCGATTCAATATATACTATTCAATTTCTTTATTGAATTTTCATAGTCTGGAAGTTACTGTGGATCTACAAACGTGAAACGAAACTCACTTATTATTTATACATATTAACGAATTGGCAACAGGCCTATTAATTAATTTTTTAAAGTAACCAAATGAAAGCCATAATTAGCACGCCTTTATGGAATTATAGATGGAAATACTGCATAATTAAATTTAAATATTGGTTTGTGATGATATTGATTATACGAGGGTCATCCAGAAAATATAAGACCGTTTAGTTATACAAAATGAAAAATACAATATTGAAAAAAATCTTTTAGATATCTATAACTTCCCTCACTTCTTCATAATCACCACCTTCCTTTAAACATCTGTCGTACCTGTTCACGAGCTCCAGAATTCCCGTGTTATATTCTTGTGCCCGACAGTTTATTAAACCAGGTGGTCACTGCATCATCCAACTCTTCAGCACTTTCAAAACGTTTAAAGCCCAGAAATTCTCACAGCTGACGGAAAAGGTGGAAATCGCTAGGAGCAAGGTCCGAACTATAAGCTGGATAATCACAACTGTCCCATCCGTTTTGACCCAGGAATTCGAGTTGCAGTACAATGTGAGGGTGGGCATTGTCGTGAAGGATAATCCTACCAGAAAGCATTCCTCAATTCCTGTTTTGGATGGCTCACTGTAGATTTCGTATAGTATCAGAATAACAATTTGCATTGAACGTAGGGTTGCTTTTTGGCATGAAATTAACCAAAACCCTGAGAAAATGAACAAGAGGCAGAAGAGTATAAAACATTGGAATTCTGAAGCTCGTGACTAGATAACAACAAATGTTTAAATGAAGGCGGTGATTATGTAGAGAAATTGAGGGAAGCTTCAGGAATGTAACATTTTTTCAATAAGTAGTTTTTTTTTTTTTTTTGTCACTAAACAGTATTTCCTGGATGACCCTCATATTTGAAGAAAAGGACACAGTGGTAGAGCGCTCACCTCTGGTACGATGGTTCCTGCCTCGATCTCAGGATATAAAGCTCAGCTCGGATTAGGGGAAAAGAAAGTAGTCTGAATTGCCTTGTGCTTACGCCGTAGTTTTTAACAGAAAGACAATTCCTTTTATATTTTATTGACCTAGTATCATGTAATAGGTGTTGGAAACGTAAATAATTCAAGAAAGTTGGAAATGTAAAGACATAAAGAAATTATTGCTCGTGTTCGGAAACTTGGTTCAAATTATTGACTTGAATTCCAGGGGTCCCTGGTTCGATCCCAGCTCGCACCAACTGAGCATTTTGGTGGACATAACGTGTGTGTTTGGATTTTCTCGATATTCTCCCGTTTCCTCTCACTTTCTTTATTCCACGATTTCATTCATTCTCATCACTTATTTTGCCCACACGGCAGAAGCGTGGGACGTAAGTCTGAAAGATCAACTTTATTTCATTTTTGAAGTGTAGGGAGGGATCTTTGCCCCGTTCCTTGTGGTCGTCTATGAATAGTTATTTTTCATTTCCTTTAGCATATTTTCAGTAGCCTCCTCTTGTTTTTCACGCCCTAATTTGGAAATCACTGCTATTGAGGAATTATCTGACATCGCCTTTCCAATGGGGATTCCTGGTTCGTTACTAGAATATGGTCGGATAGTCAGTCATTCAAGTGGAAATGAGTCTTCATAGTATTGAGCAACGGGAGATAACGATAATCGGTCGTTGCATTCTGATCGAAATGTTTTGGGCCCAAAGCTGGGAAATACAGTACCTAACAATTCCACGCATTCAGCTGGACTGTGCTAGTCAAAAGACGTGCTAACAATATTCTGTGGTTGAAAGACGTTTAGGATTATGGAGTTATGATATCGATTATAACCATTTTTAAGGTTTAATTAATAAGCGTTTACACGCATTCTTTGTCCTTAATCTGCAGGGGAAAAAGCCACATAATCGTTTGTCTCATGTTTACAGGGTTGGGCATTGTTTACAGTTAAACGATCGCTCTCAACTTTCCTAGTTACAGCGTGCTGCAAGTATGAGCTTATGATGCACAGCCATAGCCGCACCCACAGCGTGAAGTCAACCCGACCCAGACTCTCCCAAACTTCTAACTCAATATCCATTTGTACACTTTCTTAAAACTATACTTGTTTATCAGGGAAATTATTGATGTAACATTAAAACATGATCTTATACCAGCGTTCCCCAACTTTTTTCAACTTGCGGGACACTACGGGTGTAACTTGAATTCTCGCGGCACACTCATAGATGTTATTATTATATGCAAATATAAAATACAACGGTATTTTTTTTTCTGTGATTACTGATCTTCTCACAGAGATGAAAGCTCAATCACTGGTTTTCCCCTATGCTAATTCATTATGCTTATTTTTTTTATTCTAATTTTAAATTAAATACAATTGCAATGAAATATAGGACTCAGATTTTTAAAAATATGCTTTCTTTTTCGAAAACTGTATCCAACCTTTCAGTAAGAACGAAGATCAACTAAATAACGAACGAACAAACAAATGTCTTGTACTTTTTAACTTCGCTGTTTTAACCAAAACCGGTGCATATTATTGCAGCTACACAGCTTGCGATGCGTCGGTCAAAACACAGGTGTTGAACAAAGTGTTGTTCCGTCATTCACTTGCGAATGAGTGTTCTACGAATGTTCACTTGACGCGTACCGTACAAGTGCTTCCATTTCTCGGTGTTAAAACGACTCAAAGTGTAACATAGCAGCTAACCGTGGAAAGGTGTACGAGCCGAAATACAGTCTGCTACACAGTAATAGATGTAGAATAATATATTACAATTACAGTATTTTTTCCATGGTAGAAATTCATAGTAATGTGAAATAAAAAATATACATTTTTTCCTATGTCTTGCAATTTGGTTGCTATAGAATTAATATTTTTTTTTTCGATTTCCTCGCGGCACACCAGCGGTTCATTCGCGGCACGTGTGCCACGGCACACCGGGTGGGAAACGCTGTCTTATACATTTCATCTGTACTCTTCCTGTTATAACAATCTAGTTCTATCATTTTTTCCCCTGAAAATACAGGTGCAAGTATTTTATAGTTACTTATTGTATTTTCGGGTGCAGAATAATACCCATTCAATAACTATATAGATGAAGCGGCATGTAGTATTGGACCCCTGTTAACGAAAAGGGACACGGTGGCTTAGTGATAGAGCTCTTACCTCTGATCAGGCTCGTATCCACGGGGGGCTAGGGGGGCCGGGCTCCCCTAAACTTTGGCTGGCCCCCTAAAAGTTTCACGGTAGGCTTGCAAATATGATTGGGTCGGCCCCCCTAACTTCTACCGCCCCCCCTAAATTTTTGGGCTGGCTACGGGCCTGTCTCTGATGTGTAGAGTCCCTGGTTCGATCCTCTGTCAAGTAAGTTTTCTCGAAGTACTTCCGTTTCCTACCACATTCTCATTTCACAAATTCTTCCATCATTCACTTGCTTTATCATTGTGTCGCTTTGCCTAACGAGCACATACGTGGGACGTTAAGGTGAAACATTTTCATCTCATTTTCCCTCGCAACAAAAAATTTGTGGGTGCTTACCTGTGCAGAGCTACCCATCAAGAGTAAGATAGGGGACAAGATTACTGGGAATTGGGACTTATTATTATTTAGGATTGTGAATATGAAAAGTTACATCAGAAATCTCTCCCTCAATCCTGACAAACTAAAATAGCGGATAGCCGTAAAGGGTTTGGTTCCGAAGGCCGTATTTTGTAGGATAGTTCTGATGTTTCATAATTTAGTTATCAGTGATGATTTTATCGGGTGACTTTGAAAATTTTCCCCGGGGGCAAATCTCCGATTGTGCTTAACCCTTAACGGTTCACTATATTTTCTGTCTGTTTCCGGCACTGCTTGCAAAATATTATATCCACAGACAACCTTCCGCGTAAAATTTACCAGAGTTGTCACCAGGAGGCAATAGCTTCTCTGGATCGCGGAAAGCATATACACAAATAACCACAAGGAACAATACCTTAAAAAAAAGTCTTCAAACGCAATAGGCAAGATCAAAACATGTGTAGTCAAATGGTAACGAAATTTCGTTAAGGGTTAAGTGCTCTGCGTGTTGAAATTGTCCCCGGGAAAAATCATCATCTGGTTCTGACAATTGTTTGCCGGAGCCTTCGGCCGCTGTGCACTATAAGTAATGTGTAATGAAAATCAGCTCGAACTACATGCCCTATTCTCAAGGATTCATTATACATAATAATCCCACAGGTAGTGACATCTATTAACGTTAGGTAGGCAAAGTAGCATATGTTATCGTGTCTTGACTGCCATGATTCGTAATAGTAACCGCGACAGTTCGTGAAAGCCTGAGCTCTACAACAATCATAGAAGTGCTTTGCGTCACGCGTGATGATGCATCGGAAGAATTCGGCACGACTCGTGTAGCTGCCTTCTGAATCCGAATGCATACATGAGAAAACGTGAAAGAGCAAAAGTGCACTAACAACATTGCGAAACTTAGAAGAGATGGCGATGAAGAGACAACGGTAACAATAATAATACTAGAAATATATAACAACAACAAAAATAAACAAAACGAAACTAGTGGCAATCTCAACATTGCACCCTCAGGAGTTGTTCACCATATAGCGCGAGAGACGACATGGCAAAATTTCATGGGAAGGGGAGTTGACGACCGGGACACATTGGATGCTGAATTTGGTAGATCTAGGTCATGCTTTACGACTACCATAACGTGACACTGATGTTCACCGTTTATTATGAGGAATTCTCATTTGTGATCATTATCTTTCTACAGCTAACATTACAATTCCCTTGAAAAAGGTTGTATAACATTTCAGGATAGTGTGGCGCACAGACGGAAGCTTTTTTGCCGTTTATTATTAGGATTTTGTAGTTTGTCAGTTCGATTAGCTTGAAGGAGAAATCTATTCATTGCTACGGGCGTGCCCCAGGTTGTCTATCGGTCACGAGAAAGTCACGAAATCAGAAAATGGTCATGAAAGTCAACACAAAGTCACAAAACTAAATATTTTGGGTCACAATTTTTTCTCATCTGTACTAATATAAGTACAGACTGGAATATTTTATTCTATAAGACATCAAATTTCACCACCAAAAAGGTATATGGTCGGTTTAGTCGCTACCAAATCAATAGCAAAGCACGCTTCTTTCGTATCCATGAAAATTTGGCCTACTTCGCACCCAAAATTCCCCCTTGAGAATGTTAAGAAATTTTATGGTTTGGTACAGAAAAGGTCACGAAGAAGTCACGAAATTTCATTTCGGAATTATAGTAGACACCCTGTGCCCTCTCAGGGGTCCACTGGATCCAGGGCTATAACTTGTGGCGGGCAGGGGAGGGCAACTGCCCCCCAGGGAAGCTTCCCGCCGTTCGTGGGGGGGGGGGGGCATTTTAAGACAAAATTTCCTTACTCCATACACGATACGAACAAGAAATCATAAATGAAACATCAAACAGGTTACCTACATTACATGAACAAAACACAACACAGAAGGTAAATAAAACAAAAATGAATCGTGGGCCCATTTCGATATATATTAGGGGCCCTAGAAATATTTATTCTTATGGTTTTGAGATTTGTCAATATTGTTTTGAGATTTATACCCTTAATTAATTTGTCATGTATGGAACGGTCCCAGGGGAGTAACTAACGGCCCCGCATACCTTGCTGTGCGGAAGGGCCTACAAGCTCCGGGAGGGGAGACTTAAAGAGTAGAAGGTGGAAAGAGGGAACCCAAGAATTAGGGAAAAATTTCTAGGGGGCTCAAATACGCGTATTAATGCTTGCCCCTCCCAGGAAATAATCTGTTACGGCGCTGACTGGATCCGTACTCCCCCCCCCCCCACAGAATCGTAACTCTTCATACATTTGCTAATAAAACGCTATTACTTTAGCAGAGAAGTGATTGATGTAGCATAAATATTTGATCTGACACTTCATCTGTACTCTTTAAGATGGCACGGTGGCTCAGTGCTAGGGGACTTATCTCTGGTGCGTGGGTCCCTGGTTCGATCCCCGCCAGGTAAGTGTGTGGTTGACTACACCGCGTCCGTGGGTTTTCTCGGGGTACTCCCGTTTCCTCCCGCATCATCGTTCCACCAATTCTTCCATCATTCACTTGTCTTACCCATCCGTCTCCCTTAGCCTCATGGTACGTTAAACTGAAATCTTTTGGTTCATTTTTTCTTTTCTTACAAAAAACAATCTGTTTCTATAGTTATTTTCTGAGAATGTGTGTACCAGTACTTAACAATGATTTGTCTTTTCGAATGCAGAATAACACTGGTGTAATACTATATAGAAGTAGTCTGTGTAGTATTGAACCCCTCCCAACAAAAAATTCTGGATGCGCACCTGCCCATCGCTTTGTATTGTTTTCGTAATCCAACAACGGAGAAATATTAGTTGTAAGACAGATTTGTATTTTACAATTGGGGTCACTTCCTCTTGCGTTGGCTCTGGCTCAGGTTCGCATTTCATCGTGTTTGAGTTCTGTATCATTAATGAGACTGACGTAAGCTTGATCTCGCAGTAGCCTCAGGAGCACGCGCTTGCTGTTCGCAGTGGGGCTAGCTCTCACCTCATTTGGAATCGGGCTCAGTATTTCTTCCAGGCATACTTCCCCGGAGTACCCTTACGGCTCTCCCAGGCTAAAAGATATTACGATTACATGTCACTCCAATAGTGTCCCAGTTCAGCATTCGTTTGGTGGGATATTAAAGATGTCCCCCCCCCCAAAAAAAGACAATGTTTGTCCAGGGTTTTCGAACAAAAATGCCAATTGTACTAATACACCTGCCGCGCATAAGATCTATTAAAAGACGGTCAACATTCCTGCCTTCTTATGAGGCGTGCAAAGTTTTCCGCGCCTTGGCTGTCACCTCAGTTCCCCCTTCCAATACTACCACAAACTGAATGCTAAGATAGTACATTTAAACATGCTCTGTGCTCTCTCCCACTTTTTCTAACTGCACAGTTACATTTGGAGTATTTTTAATGAGCTATAAAATATGGAAAATTTAAGTGCTCAAAACTTGTTTCTAACTTAATTTCTGATTCACAAACATTTACTTAATTTTTCGCGCGTATTATTCCAAACTTCACTGTTTGGAAGCCGTGAAATAAAATGCTTGTATGAAAAGTGTTATTATAGTGAAATTTCCACTCCTGCGCTCCTTCCGGTGTTATCCCAGCTGAAGAGTGGAACCAGTTGTATCGCCGGCGATTCCATCGCTCGATGCGAGGTTGGCAGCTGAAGAATCAGCAGGGCCAGCAGTACAAAATGGCGACAGGGCGGGTGAAGGCTAGAAGTTCTCAATCGGAACATCGAGAGTATATCATACGACCGGTACGTAACAAAGGTTAACTGTTCGTCTTTAAACTAGTTGTGAATTATCATTCTGTTAGTGTTCAGTGTAGAAAAAGTGATTTTGTGCATGTTCTATTTGTTGCTAGTGTGTGATGGAATATTTGTGGTCGAACTGAAAATTTTATTCGTACGATGTTATGTTGAGCATCCATTGAGAGCGGTCGGTCGGTGGTGATAGCCCAGGTGTTGCATCTCGTAAAGCATACATTAGTCAGGCTCAAGGACACAAGAAGCTTTTTGGAAATGATAGTCGTGCAAATTGCTTATTATTCGCGGGCAGTTTGTTTTAACTTAAAATACGTGTAAAACTATATTACACAAGTAAAATAACATGATATATAATTAAAACCTTCATTTGTTTAATGTTTACGAAATATACGTTGCTAGCTGCGTATCAGAAATATTTTGTCAAGTTCAAAGCTGCAACTTTGTATGGAAGCGGTGTAGGGTTAAATGCGTTTTGATAACCTCATGTTAGGGCATGATGTTTATTATTATTATTATTATTATTATTATTATTATTTGCGCACTGTAAGCTGTATTTATTAATAATAGTACTCATATGCATGTTGTGTAGACGGGTTGATAAATGTAAGCGCTAGCTTTTAATTATTATTGCGGGTAAACATTCTCAAAATTTATAGTTTTAACTATGCAAAAGAATTTAATTTAATAGTGCTACGTGGAAATACGGAAAGACATGACCGGCAGTCGGGATATTGTGCGTTTACTGTAAAGGACCATTGTGTTTAATGATTGATTGATTGACTGCTAGTCTGAATTGTTTGAATGGCCCGTTGTAGTATTTGAACCGAGGACTTTTGATGTGTAGCCACCAACTTACATTTAACAGTAGAAATATTTTCGGTAAGAATGTACCATTTTAAAAGTGCTTATAATTCTATTAGGCAAGTTATTAATTCATGTGTTCGTGGTTCTTTCTATCCCGGTGGGCAGAGGTGCCCATCCCCCCCAAAGCTGATGGCGCACTCCCCCCCCCAAAACTAATAATCTCTTCCCTTCTCAAAACTCAAGTCCTCTAAAAACAATTGCCCAGTGTAGCAGTAGTTTTTATAGTACTAGTAATTGTTATTTTTGTTGTTGTTTTTATTTCCTGTAGTAGTATTATAGAATACTTGTAGTAGTAGTAGTAGGGGCACTAGTAATTATAAAAATGGCATTACTTTTATTAATAGTCTTGGTAGTGTACAATACTAAATATGGATATTGCAGGGTATAAAAACTTAGGTGTCCTTTTTTTACAATTAGTATTATTATTTTTTTCTTTACAAAATTTTGATATAATTCCCTTGTACATGAAAAGTAAGACGCAAGTTACAAGTTATTGAGTTTGATACGAAAATGTTATCCTCGAAATTAGCCTCCAAAAAGAAGTGATATCCAACAAAAAACATTCCTGTAAAAGAGCCAAGTACGAGTGGCCTTAAAAAGAATTGAAATCACAAAAATAGGCGCCACGTTCTGGTGGACAACAGTTACAAACACTCACTGGCTCACTTCAAATTTAGATCTGAAACTTGGCTGTTGTCTGTATGGTTACCACTAGCTCATAATTATGTCAAACTACTTTATAATTTTCAACAGACAACATAGGCAAGTTTCAAATCTAAATTTGAAAGTGATTCCTTGAGTGTTTGTAACTGTTGTTCACCAGAACTTGGCGCCATCCTTTATATAGCAACTTGCGCGGTACTTCATTCATAGAGTTTCTAAGCATGGGGTAGGGGGATTTATTCTCGAGATTTAAAAAAAAATCGCATCGTGTTCCAATGTTATTCTGACGACAGCAAAATTACTTATTCGACATTAGAGTAAAATTCTTCCCCAATTTTTTTATTCCCCCCAATTTTTTTCTCGATGGCACAACTTGCGCCATTCATCCCTCCTGTAAGCGGCCCTTCTCTCTTAAAACGAACCAACCTTTCCTTTCATACGGCTACTTGCGCGGTACTTCATTCATCGAGTATCGAAGCAGGGGGTACGGGGGTTCACCCCGGAAAATTTTTGAAAATTAGCTTCTCAAAATCGTGTTTTAAAGCTATTCCAACAGTAAAATTGCTAGTTCGAAAGTAGAGTAAAATCCCCCCCAAAATTTTTCTCAATGGCGCAGCTTGCGCCATACATCCCCCCTGTGGGCGGCCCTGCCGGTGGGGTACTTGCATTTGATCCAAAGCCCGTAGTGGTTTATATCTTCCTTTAAGTAGGAGGTCCTTTTCTGTGTACTGTCCGCGCTGGAAATGTTTTAACTTCCAATCAATGAAAATAAATGCGTGTATTATTGAAATGACGTTTTTGATAGTAAGAAAGAACTAGGCAAATGTATTGCTAGCAAGGCTTACTGCAAATAAAGACTACGCTTGTTCGAATATCTACGAGATGATTTAAGTGCAGTGCAATTATTTTCATTGACAAAAGTTAAGCTGTAATAAAATATATTGCATCTGAAAATTTTTTCTTGTGTTCATATTCTTGTATTAGGCATTTTTTTTTTAAAGTTTCATATTTTAATTTCGTATTAGAACTTTCAATACACACAGTAAACTCGCCAACTTTCTAGACACATGTGTTGTTCTTAGTACATAAATGGAACATTTTGCGTAAAGAATCAAGGATGCGTACAGTCAGCTTGAGTTTTATTGTGTTACTTATTTTAATTAACTGAACATTACGTTTATTGTACTCAGGCAATTTTATGGCGAGGTACTTGATTCATAGTTTTTAAATGTTCACAATTAATTTGGTGCTAAGAACTCCTTTATGGGTGTGACTACACGCATGCGTGAAATCCAATATCATTTAGTCAATTCCGAACGAGTTATCCGGCCCTCACAAGAGGCCGAGCTACGGTCTTGCTTCGAGCTGATCGAGTGTGGTGTGTGCAAGCGAAATGGGATCACAAAAGATTAACAATATGACGAAAACAATGATCGGATGTACTATGTGAACGGTTCGCGTTTCCGTCAGGCCCAGATGAAGATCAGTCATATTAGTTTGATCAAGTTATTCACTTATTCGATTGTTGAATTATTAAAACGAGATGTTAGGGATCGCGTTGGCTCAGTGGTAGAGCGTTCACTTCTGGTTTGTTGTGTCTCTGGTTCGATCCCATCTCGCGCAAAGTGATCTTTTAGAATGGACAAACATTATGCGTATTCTCGGTGTTCAACAGTTTCTTCGACTTCATTCCACCATAATCAGACATCTAATCATACAATGCTCATTGTCTCGATGTATAATTATGGGACGTTGAACAGAAAATAATAATAATAATAATACAACTTTTTAATGTTTTGAAGTTTTATATTAGCGTTAGTTACAAACTGATGTATTTGCCTTATAGTATCGAATTTAGCCTTCCTCGCTGGACTGATGGCTAGCGCGTTCGTGGGTTCGATTCCCGCTTAATCCCGATTTAATCATATTCACTTTCAGTCATCATCCTTTTCCTTGAGCCTAAAGGGCATAATCGTGGAACGTTAAACTAATAATGCTAAACGATATTTGTGTAGGTGTCAACATATGTACTATAAACTCTTATGTAGGTATATTGTAAGTATCCTTTGATGTCCGGAGTTCGTTTCTTGCTGCGAAGGGTCGCGAAAGGTTAGAAAATTTTCATAATGTGACACCATATTATGGTTTACTTGGTTCAAGTCCACGTGTGCACAACGAACTTAACACGAGACTAGACTTACTGTTTAAATGGAATCCGAAGGAAGGGGGGGGGGCGGTGGCTCAGTGGTTGAGCACTTACCTCTGCTACGTGGAGTTCCAGATTCAATTCCCGACCAAGTTTGTGATGGACAACATTGTGCTCGTGGGATTTCTCGTGGTACTTCGGTTTTCTTCCACAATTTCATTCCACCAATTCTTCGATCGTCGTTCATTTAACATAGTTCTGACTCCTTTATCCTCAGGAGCATAATTTTGGAACGTGAAATTGAAATATTCCAATTTTTACATTGAATCCGAATGACTGCTTGGTTTCTGAGGGGATGATTATGTATCGTCGAGATTTCTGGAGTATTGTTTTCACCTCTTTAGCACTATTTTACTTTTTTGATCATCTGTCTGTTGTTCTATAGACAGACAAATACATTATTTAATTTTAATTAGTTGTCTGATCGAGAATGCGTTGACACTGATGGTCAAGTTATAATGACTGTGGGCCAGGGCTCCCACCTCTGAGGCGACAGTTTACTGATTATGCGTTTTGCTTCATGTGTCTAGGCCAATTAGAGCCTGAGCTACGAAAATTTGAAAGTAACTATAAAATTTGAGTTTTTCGAAAACTGAATTTCCCAACCTGGGAGCGTGAAGAGCGAGCAAGGGGGGCACAAGCTACTGGCAGGAATAAGCTACACATGTAATTACAAATATTACGAATATTGTAACAAAGAGACGTTTAATTAAATACCATACAAACACAATATTATTAAGTAAGAACTGTAGGTTCATTAAGAACAAAGCTGGTAATAATTTAAAAAGAAAAGCACTGCACTGCAGCGGAAGTCAGAATTTTTGCTGGAAATATATATAAATTGTGAGATTATTATTATTATTATTAATCATGTCCATGGGTTATTTCCTCCCACATTCTCATTCTACTGATTCCCTAATCATTCACTTGCCTTAATCATCCGAAACCTGTTTTATGATCGGTTTCAATAAACCACGTGACGACTTTCATCGGATATTGTCTTGGCAGTAGCCAGGTGCAGTTTTAATTTATTTATTGGCGATTGTATCCACTTAGATCAGGTAACATTGAAATGAGACCCATTCGAAATGTTAATTTATGAATTAGTCATTAGAAGCACAGTTGTTATAAATAACTACACAATTGCAGACACTTGAATAATTTAGGGGGTAGGGACTTTATATGACGCAAAAAAAAAAAGAAAAAAAAAAAAAGAAATTAACATACTTCAGAAGCTGTCGTCGATTAAACTTTTTACCAGAACATTTTCCGACGATTCATCGATCTGTTCCGCTGCCCGTTTGGCAAACGGTGTAACATCCCAACCGAAAGATCTGTGCGAACTGCGAAACTCCAGGCACAACGTTGCAATTTCCGACTAGCTCCCGAGTCTAGCCGAACGTCACGACTTTTTTCTTTTTTTCTCTCCTTTCTGCTTTCGTTTCCCCGAGAGTTCACAGCAGCATTGCCAACCTGATCATAAGATATTATCGTACGTAGCGCCTAAAATTATTGCTTTGATTGTAAAGTTATCGTACTTTTTGTTTCCAGTCTCAATATCAAGCTTTATTATTATTATTATTATTATTATTATTATTATTATTATTATTATTATTATTATTATTATAAGAGGTCGTAACTCTGTAACTGTACCTCGAACGTTTACAGATTAAACCATATTTAACAATCTGGATAGAAAACAAGATTGAAGCTCAATTCTTTACCAGTTTATTGAAAACAATCTGATTTCCCTTCAGCATTTTATATGGAAGACGTATGTGCATCAAGTTGCTATAGTACTCGCGCCGAGTCGTGAAGCTTGGGCTCTAAACCAATCATAGAAATATTTTGCTTGAGCTGCGATACATCGGGAAACTTCTGTACAATTCGTGGAGCTGCTTCCCGAGCGCACACTCTAGGGAAAACGTCAAACAGCTGAAATTCACCAACAATGTTGCCAAACTTTGAAGACATAGTAAATGAACATTTAAAAAAGCATTTAAAAATTACCAATAATAACACCCCTCAGCACTAACCAGTGTAACAATTATTCTAAAATGGTAACAATAACACGAATAGTAACAACGAAAATATAATGCAATAAAAAACACAATTAACAAAACGGAACTTGGCGCCAATCCGACACCACAGTACTCTCGGGAGATGTTTTCCGTGTAGCGCGAGAGGACACTGACAAAATCTGATGGGTGGGGGTTGACGAATGGAACACACTCACGTTCTATTGGGTAGTGAAATCGGTAGATCTAGGTCAAGCTTCACGAGTCAGTGCGAATACTATAGTAATTACCCCTTCTTGATCGACTAGATAACTCGGGTGTCCTATGCTCGTGGTTCCCAGCAGTGTTGTCAGATGACGGGGAATTTCCCGCAAAACGGGAAATTCTTAGCATTTGCGGGAAAGCGAGAAATTCTGGTTGAAAATGGGAAATTCTTGTCAACTTTCCCTTTTCATGTCGTCCCTTTCTCACTGCTTGTCTTTTTCTCTCTCTACAAGGAATTAGAAGCGTCTTTGGAAGCTAAAAGAACCAGAATAGCAAGAGAGGTTTATAAACTGAACCAAACAGAACTGATTGTTAATCGCGCCAATAACCATTTTCTGCGAGAATAAAGAAGGGAGGGAAGGTTTATGGTCCTTTGCTTACTATATTTGTTATGATCAGTCATTCTCGGAAAAATAGGGTGAAGTGAGGACAAGACGGAAAGGATATAGGCCTAATATTTGCAAGTAGCACACACACATACATACACATCAATATGTATATTTCTCTCTATATCAAATAAACTACAGATAGAGATATAATAGATTTCTCCTCCCGCTGAAAAGATGTCCTTCTGACTGATTGTTCATAGTTATTTGATTTTAATTTGAAGTTATTAATATAATGGTTAATTAATTAATCATTAATGATTGATATTCTTTCTTGGCGGGAAATTTTGCAACCGATCGGGAAATTTCAGGGGTTTGAGCGGGAAGTCTGTTATTCTGAATCTGACAACACTGGTTCCCAGCTTGATTACAGATGGAACCACTTGTCTGGAGTACAAATACTATGTAATGTAACTACTTTAGAAGTTGTTTGGATCAGTTTTCCAGTACGTTCCGTCATACATAGTATCAGTGTTCAAAGTATATGTTAAACTACAATGATCGGACTAACCAATTAGGTACTTAGTAATAATAAACACTTGTAAGCAGATGAACTGGTTTTACGATATTAAAGTACGATAAACGTAAAATATAGTTAACATCATAACATAAAAATATTCAAATTACTACTGTATTACTACGTTAATTTACCTGTTTTATTTACTTTCTCGAGACATTGGTCATTTTTGTAAAGTTTTGAGTAATTTTGTCACATACGTTGCAAAATTCATACTATTTTCACTCAACGAATGAAATTTCTTTTGAATTTCAATTACCATCAGAACTGTCTTTGCATTGTAGCAGGAGTTATAAAATTATCTTATATTTTCCTATTATCGTACATATTGGCAACGCTGGTTCACAGAAAGGCTGGCAGGAGAATGCAGAGGCAAGTGCTCCCAAATGCTGCGTATATTGAATAACACGAATTATGGGTAAACATTTATCCCTGTTTCAGTACGTTATATGAGACAACAAAAGACCGGAATGCGAGATGTGTCAATGACGTAGAGAATTATTTTCTTAGAAAAATTTTCGTCTCAGTATTTCGTAACTTAGTTCTGAATTTTAAAAGTTGTCGATTCATAAATGTGATATTTCTTCCTTGGCAGCGATGATACTATGAAGGTAGACCACTACGTACGGTGTTAAGTTTTCGAGTTTCTTCCACTTTTTCGTGGCGGAACGGCTAGTATTTGTTACAGAACATCAGGTTCGCCTCTTCGGACTGTAAAGAACCTGATTAATTTATATAATTTATTTAACCTCCATTGATATATCGAATTTGTACTGGAATTATTAGCTTTCAACAGCAATGGTGAGAATGTATCGCCCAGGCTTTGTACTGCTGCAAATGAATCTGGAAAATCGTTAAGTAGATGGCCGGCATTCGAATTCGAACCCAGGATTTGACAATGGCAAATCAAGAACGCTAACCACCAGGCTTATTCGTTCAGGTCACATATTAAGAAATAAGGTCTCATGCAGATGAAAAGAGACGTTAACTTCAGCTATCAGATTTACTTGCAGGTATTATTTATCGTTTTCAGCTGAATATAAATAAATGAGGCATAATAGTGTCAAAGTAGGCTATGCTGAAGATGTAAGTTTCGTCACAATACACCGTATTCGACACCTGCGTAGAATGATTTTGCTTGCATTCTTGTGTTTCTGTGTGTATACCGTAATAGGCATTGGCTTGGTCTTTACTAGAATCTAACTTGAGACCTTCCGAAACAGATGCAACTAGTTGGCCATTTAACAACTCTAGGATACTTAATTTCTTTAGTTATAATAAACAACATGGGATTTAATTAAAATTATTTTACAGTTTTACCAGTAAGAGTGGGAATATGTGGATGCAAGTTTTGTCCGTGAAGACACTTCTTTGAGTACATATTTCTGTAATTTCAAGAATAAACTGTATTCAAGTGGTGGGGAAATAGTGGCTCAGTGATAAAACATTCACTTCAGGTACGAAGGATTCCTGGCTCGATTCTAGGTCCATATCTGAGATTGTGAGAACCACATCGTGTCCGTGGGTTTTCGCGGGGTTTTCCTATTTCTTTCCATTGCTCAAATTCTCTCAATTATTCGTTTTTATTAATGATCCGCCTCCCTTCCCATAACGTGGAACGTAAAACTAAAATATTTAATTTCATTATTGTATCCTGCTCCACGTACAGACACCGAAACTTGAGAAAAATTGTGTACTGTGTATATCCTCCCCACACTTCAGTTGAGACTGTGCAGTTTCATTAGCAATACTGGACTTCCAATATAATTGCTGTAGTGCTTCTTTAGGCTCGAGTTTCGAGAGACATCTACTGAACCTTTTCCGAAAATGACTGGTAAATTGAAACGAGAATTACACATGAATATGCATGAAAGTGTTCCGTAAAGCAGAGACAAAAAGTATCCACAGGAAGGAGCGACATCTGCATATCATGATTTGCATTTGTATTTTGTTGAGCTCCGAATTTCGTATCGTCACACTCTGTGTGGTTGCTCAGCCATAACAAGAGACATAAATAACTAACGATTACTTAGAGGTAATACTGATATTTAAATTGTTTCTACCTAATAAACAAATGCGACAAATGTTGCTCGTACTCTCTACATCAACGACATGGACATGAATTCACTTTATACGTCGCGACGACACGCTAGTTACGACGAACTACAGTTGTTACCTAAATATGTTACTTTCACATGTTTTTCCCATAATAAATAAATACCAGATATGTTTAATTTCACTGTAACTAAGCTTATTTTAGCAAAGTGCAAGGTAATCGTTTTTGTTTTCATGCATGTAACACGTAACAACGTTTGTATTTCTCGGTTCGGGAAATCAGGTTCGATTCCCGGTTAGAACTTGTGTTTTGGGTTCCACGTTAAGCTGTAGGTCAACATGTTAATCTCTGTTCTGAAAGGGACGCTAACATTCGAATCAGTCAATTTAGATCAACATGGTATTGTTTCTGTTGTGCATAGTAGTAGAAAAGATAAGAAAAGGATGGAGTTAAAATTGTTGTAACGGAATGAGTGTATCTCGAAATCCTTTAAGGTTAGATACATGAAATTTGGTGTTTAGAAAATAATAAAAGTTGTGTATCAGGATTTTAAGATATTTCCCCTACAAGGAAAGAAACAAGGCGGGAATAAGGAGGTGTGAGTTGAAATTGTTAAATAAGAAGTCAGTCAACATCTCGATCTATTACGGTTATTATACTTGAAAATTGGTGTTTAAGCTTTTAATTAATTTAAAAATGTTTTCCCTTAGAAGAGAAGAAAAGTTAGTGGAGAATTGCAATTGCTATAATAGGATTATCATTAGAAACGTGTTAAGAAATGCGAGGTGCGAGATCGTAGACAGAGCAAGTGCGGCGGTCTGGAGCGAAATCCAGCTTTCTAGCCAAGGACTGCTCGATGCACAGAATTTCTAATTCTTTCAGTCTTCCTTGACTCGTGGTGTTTCTCAGATTGTTTTATTATTATCATTAGATTGTTTCATTATTTTAAATTCGCAGCTGTGACTCGAATGATTAGATACAGCATCAAAGCTGTACGGATTTAAGGAAAACTGCGTGGAAGGAAGTGATTTTTCACTATAAGAAATAGAAGCTGGCTCACTTTAGAGATCTCATTACTAAATGGCGCACGCACAGTAACATTTCTATCAAATGCTGAAAAAATATCTTTGTTTCTGAGAACTCATCAGTTTTATGTAGAATATCAGCGCCATTTAGATTTTAGACTAATTTAGGTTACCGGTTTAGAGTCACGGATGTGCCCCTGACCTTTTGCCAGTCAAGCCACCATGTAGTTACGCCCCTCAATGAGGAAACAATGAAATGACATCTTTGTTTTATGTCCCACTGTTATGCCATGTAGGCTAAAGGGGATGGCGATGAATGGAATGGTGGAATGAAGAAAGTGGGAGGAAATGGGAGAACCCGTGAAAACCCACGCACACGGTGTTTGTCCACCACGAAGTTTACTTGGTGCGAGCTGGGATCGAACCAAGGACCCCCGTGCACCAGAGGTGAACGCTCTACTACTGAGCCGCCGCGGTCCACTCAATATGAGAGAGCTTCGGCTGAAAAATGGCGTCACGGGTTCGATTCTCGAGATAGACTATAATTCTTGTCCAATATAAGCCTTGATACTGAAAGGAACGTTAAACAATTTCATCCTTATTATAAGCAAAATGTATGTTTGTGACTAACGCTAATATGGTGAAACTTCTAAACATTTGAGAATTACGGGTTCAATATTCTTAATTCTTACTATAAATGCAACTCACTCATATGTCAGTCATGGTAATTCCCAATAGTTCATAGTCAGGTCAACAGCTGTCGCTAGTGTGCAGAGTTGGCAGGCGAGACAAAGACTCAGAGGAAGAGGAGCAACTAGTTTGGTTTACCTTTAAATTTACTCTCCGCGCGCGCGCGTGTGTGTCTGTCTGTCTGTCCGGGAAGGAAAGAAAAAAATACATGGTTCAGCACCACCAGTTTTGACCAGGATGTAGGAAATCGAGTTAGGAATTGAGTTCGTACATTCAGACATTCAAACCGGAAGTGGTAGAAATCAATGCTAAAACTTCCGGTTTTCAGCATTGCCGTAGTTAAAACGGTAATAAAGCGAGAACGGTTTTTGCAATCAATTAAGCGTCCCAAGAATTAAATCTCCACTCTAATTTCTCTACTAAAACCGGAAGTGTTAGAAATCTATCACTTCCGGTTTCAGTATAGAGAAAATGACTCCATGTAAACTAAACTACTACTACGTGCTGTACGCTTGATACTGCCACTTGTTTCCTTAATGTAAAGACACAAGTATGAAATTGTGAATGTAAATATTTGTAGCTCTTCAGAACATTGTCAGAAATGTTCCTTTTTCTCCTGAAAAATTTTGATTTTATCGATGATAGTTTTCAAATGCTTTCTTTCTTTCTTTCTGGATTTGGATATACACACTATGCAGTGGCGTATTTACGATTTTGTTTCAGGAGGGGCTTTGCTGACTTTCGGGGGGGCTTTGCCTAAAAATCTGAAAATTCTGTAAGATATTTCATATACTTTACCATAGTAAGTAAGATTTCGGGGAGGGCTTAAGCCCGGAAGCCCTCCTAAATACGCCACTGACACTATGTTTAACTTGGAATTGACGAGTTCTCCAAGTTTGGATATTTCGTAAAGTACGAGTTGATGATTTTTAATGATAAGTGTGACACCTTGAAATATTAATTTTTAGCACAGATTAGCTTATCGAACTCGATACGACGTGAACAAAAGAACGAAGTAATATTGTATAATACATTACCTCGGCTGTGCTCGAAAATAGTGAGCTTTCCCTCACAGGTGCAGTAAGCCTTTCTACCTACACGGTGACCAAATCAGTGGAATAAATCTTGAGCAGCGCCAGTTCCCGGACTATTTACTTTCCCAACTTCCCAGCAGAGACCGCTAGCGGAATGATTTACTTTAGTGTTCATGATTCTTGAAGTTGCACGTAGAGGACAGCACGGTCGTTGGGTTGCAATCTCTAGTTTGTTATACGTAAATGACTTGTAAGAAGCGGGGGGGGGGGGATATTGCAAGATATTCACCATATTAAAAAAGTATTACTTTCCAAATATTTATCTTACACATTAATTAATTAAAAAAATAATATATCGTAAGACGTACGATTCAGTGAGGTTTTCGTTGTAGTTGAAACAGAACCTAAATGGGGAACCGAAACATCCTGCAAAGAAATTGCCGACAATATAATTTGCTGCGATCGTTTTTTTTTTATATTTTATTGTGTATAATAGTTAAATGTGTTCATTATTGTTATATTATGGCACTCCTGGCATTAAAATGGCCAAAGCTAAAAACGCTATGCGTGTCCGAAGGTTGTTGAGAAGTTGAAAAATGAAATGAAATTTCCCAGGGTTATGCCGGTTAGGCTAAAGGATACAGAGATGATGAGAAATGCATGAAATGGTGGAATGAAGAAAGTGGGAGGAAACGGGAGAACCCCGAGAAAACTCACGAGCACGGTGTTTGTCCACCACAAAGTCCACACGGCGCGAGCTGGGATCGAACCAGGAACCCCAAGCACCGAAGGTGAACGCTCTACCACTGAGCCACCGCGCCCCCTTGAGAGAAGTTGAATACTAATTTTTTTTTGTTTTTAGATATTCAAATATAAATGTCGAAGAAATATTTACAAAGTTTCCGTGAGCAACAGTAGGAGAACGTTCCAGCATTTAAAAAAATAAGTAAATCTAGTTAAAGTTGTGATAAACTTCGTCGTGTCTAAACAGCGTACGCACCGTTGGTCCGGGTTCGATTCCTGGCGTTAGCTCATGTGGTTCGGACCCTACGTGGATATACGTCTCATATAGCCTCACTGCTGAAAGGGACGCTAAACTCAAAGTAAATCAGTAGTAACGTTTTTATAGTGACGACACTGGAGGGGAAGGAAGGGGGCGGGCGCCCCCGGTGGCATAGTCTGCCTCCTCAAGAAATATAAAATTATAATTTTCGGTATAGGCATACAATATAAATTACCCATATCTGCCCCTCCACTTGTCCAACCCCTAAAAAGTAAAGCAGACGTCGTCAGTGCCTATATCCCCTTTATTTTATATTGCGGGACTAGTAAAGTTCAACATATATTATGGTGGGTTCTCGATTGGAATCCTATTAATAGAGCAGTCCCTGGTTCAACACTATGAAATAAGATTTTGTTTTGCACAACATCGTGTCCGTGGGATCTCTCGTTTCCTGCCATATTGTAATTCCTTTTTCGTAATTATTTAATTTGTCTTCGCCTTCTTTAGCCTAAAGGGCATAACCATGGGCCGTTGAATTAAAAATGTTGGAACCCTCTCATAGATGGAGGGTGTCGGTGACTCAGTGATAGATCGTTCACCTCTGGTCCTTGGTTCGATCCCAGCTGGCGCCAAGTGAACTTTGTGGTGGACAAACACCGTGTGCGTTGGTTTTCTCGGGGTTCTCCCGTTTCCTCCTACTTTCTTCATTCCACCATATTCATTTCTCATCATCGTCTCCTTTAGCCTAGCCGGCATACACGTGGGACGTAAAACAAAAGATTTCATTTCCTCATAGATGATGGAACATCTATTTCTGTCATTGGTATTTTGTGCTGGCATTTTACTTTATATACGGAACCAAGTACCACACGTTGTAAGATTTGCACGGAGGATGCGCAAGTGGTTTGTTCCTTTTCATCGGAAGGTTCCTTCCAATAGATTCTTGGTTATAAATCCAAGTTTATTCACCCATTTGAAACCTTACGTGCCGCCTCAGCTACGGAACATAAAAAGAGCAAGATCATTTCATAATTATGTGGGGAAGATAAAAGAAATTATTTTTGCTAGTGTTAACTTCACGAATTGCGTGATGTAATGAAAATAGACAGGAATGTTTCTAGTTTAATTAAATGTTTAGTAAAGTCAATGCTCTTTCGTCTTCCCCTAAATTTAATTAAACTTCAATTATCCGAATCATTACCGGATCACGAGCTCTCAATATTTAGTGAGCGATCATGGAAATGAAAACTAAATAATCGATTGGATTGCTAATTCCAATTGAATGTTTCATGTTGATTGAAATTTGCGTTTCAATTCGGTGAAGAAATGCTAGAGCTGTTACCTGAAACAATCCACGTTTACATAGGAAGCTGTCTGGATGATTACTGGATCAGAGGTCAAGAAGATATATTTCTACCCCCTCTCAAAAGATAACCGATCTGCTAGACGATGATTATCTATCTGTTATTAATAAAATGACATATTCCAGTCATCCTATATTATAAAGTTATACAGGGTGATTCAAAAATAAATGAAATGAAATCTTTGAGTTTTACGTTCCACGGTTATGCCGGTTAGGCTAAAGGAGACGGTGATTATGAGAGATAAGTGAAATGGTGGAATGAAGAAAGTGGGAGGAAACGGGAGAACCCCGAGAAAACCCACGAGCACGGTGTTTGTCCACCACAAAGTTTACTTGGCGGGGGCTGGGATCGAACCCGGGACCCCTAGCACCAGAGGTGAACGCTCTACCACTGAACAGGGTGATTCAAAACCACTGACAGCGTTTGGGATGTGATTCCTGACACCAAGATAAGACAAAAAAAAAGCTTTAAAGGTCCATAACTCTAAAACTATGGAACCTACCGTAGTCAGGTCACGACTTCACTCAGGAACTAGTATATGCCCTATCCAAATATCCATGTTTTAGGATCCTGCGGTACTTCCGCAACAATTGCAAGTTTTTCTTCAGTTGCGATCCGCTTTTGAGTCAATTTCTTGTTGGATCATACCATGTACTTCAGCAAACTGGTTTCGACTCATTCGGTAGTAATTGGTAAAATCAGCATGGTTCATCATAAGTGTAGTTTTAAATTGTCCTCAGCTTCTGTCTCCCTACATTATATTTGTGACGACTTAAATTTCTTATTCATCAAGGAATAAAGCAAAACTTGGTTTTACAGACGTCAATTTCTAATTAGGTACTCAACTTTAATAAATGTTTTCTCAGCAAGTCCGACATTTTTGAGTGCGGGTCGTATTGCGAGTCACTCGAAGACTATGTCTCAATATGCGGATCACCATTGTACGCGTCTCAATTTGCCCCTAGACTGAGGTAGGCGAACGCGAGAAAGAACTAAGTAGAGCACGTGAACAGGGGTTAGCACGAAACCCCGTGACTTACGCGATGTTGGCAAATTTCTCATGGACATAAATCAGTGTTGAATATTCCACATTAAAATACCTTTTTATTTGGCCATTCTTCATTCGTATACAGGAATACATATTCATTAAAAAAAAAATCCTTCGTATTGATTGGAGAAGCATATGACTCAATTGCAGAACCGTTTCTGATTTTAGTTAATTAGTTGTATCAACAGAAAACTATACCTGATGTATTTGAATATTTAAAGTGTTATAGTCTTTTAAACTTGGTTAGGAATTAGATTTGTTTTCGGCATCAATGGTCATTTAGTGACCACGTTTGAGGGATGATGCTCCTCAGCGACCGGCAGGTGTGAATGGGAAAAGCCTCACTCAGGATTGCTGTGTATATTCTTTCATTGATTATTCTACGTAAAGAGAGAGATTAGTTACGGAAAATTCTTGTTCAGATATAACAGCGATTGTTATCCCAAGTAAACTTCCAACCTCTGTCGCTTCCTCATTGAATACTGTTAACAATACGATAGACCACATTAGGAAGACAATACGCTTGAATTTAGAAAATGCGAACAAATCAGGGAATTTCGGAAAAAAGTACGCGGATAGAAATTTTGACTCTGAGAATGCAGATTTCCGCACAAATACTGACGTGCGGTAACTCTAGAAACCAGCATTCAGGAAGAAGAAAACTTTTCTTTTTTTTTTGGGGGGGGGGGGTTCTTGAAGAAGGAGTTAAGAATATGACCCATAAAATGTTTCGTATGGAGCACGAGGCAGAAATAGAGAAATTACACAAAAGCGTTGAAATAAGATCGGAAGCTTTCGAAAAGTGTGTGTGTGTGGAACAGTGGAGATGATTAGCTGGGTCGAACAGAACACGAATAAAAATGTGTTAGAAATAGTAGGGGAGAAAAGAACAATTTCAGATTACATGAGAAAGAGAAGCCAGTTGGGGTGTTTGAGAATGAATTGTTTCATGAGAGACGTGCTAGGAGGTATAGTGGTAGAGAAAAGAGGAAGAGGGTAGAGTTGATGGACTGTATTAAGAAATTTCTGTCAACACGAAGAGGTCAGCTGACGATGGAAACCTCTGTTTGAGGCAAGTGGTCTGCCAATAATGACAAAATACCGAATACCTACGATGATATATACGTATGCATATGAATACCTACGATGATATATAAGTGTGTGTATATACAGTATGACGCTAAATTCATTGCACAAAAGCAGAGGAGTGATTCCTAAGAGTAAAAAAAAAAAAAAGTCCAATAAACATAGGGCGAAAAAACCGCATCGTTTACGTGTTATAGGCTGCCGAAAACATGGAAAAATGAATTCTAAAGGCCCATAGCTCCAAAATTATAGGACCTACTGTAGTCGGGTCAAGACCACTTAGAAACTAGTATGTGCTCTATCCAAAAATACATGTTTTAGAAACCTAAGGTACTCACGCAACAATTTTTATGGAAGTAGTTGGAGAGTACTTTATATCATATGCCCGTAGTCAAACTCCCTGTTTAAAATTGTTGTGGAAGCACCTCAGGATTCTGAAACATAGATAGAGCAGATACTAGTTCCTAAGTGAAGTCTTGACCCGACTACGGCAGGTCCCATAGTTTTGGAGCTACAAACCTTTAAAAAATTTTTTTTTTCATGTTTTCGTCAGCCTATAACACGTAAACGATGGGGTTTTCGCCCTATGTTTATTGAAATTTTTTTTGTTTTACTCCCAGGAATCACTCCTCTGCTTTTGTACAACGAATTTAGCGCCATACTGTATACGGGGTCATCCAGAAAACAAAGACCGTTGTACAAATTGAAAAACACATCTGTTGGTAAAAACAATTCTATTGCATAGATATTGTTTTTTCCAATAACTCTTGGCGTTTTTAATTTTGTAACTGAATGATCTTGACTTTCTAGATAACCCCCGTATTTAAAATATGGCCCTGAGTGGCTCAGTTGTTTAGCACTCACCTCTGATGCGTGGAGTAGCTGATTCAGTCCCACATCGCGTCAAATGGGCCTTATGGTGGACAAACACCATGTGTATGGGTTCTTTTGGGATTCTCTAGTTTCCTCTGACTTTAATCGTTTCACCATTTCATTCATTGCCATTAACACTATCTCCCCTAGCGTCGGTGAATAATGGTGGGACGTTAAACTCAAAATAAAATAAAAATTGTTCTTAACTTCCTTTTCTCAAGACTACTGATACACATAGATGGCAAAAACCTGGGAAACCGGGTAATCCCATGGAATTTGAGAAAATAGGGAAAAGTAAGGGAATTCTGCTAAGTCAGTGAATTTTGATTTGCGAAGAAAGCTTTTAAAAACATTTGGAAATGAATATTTTAAGATTTCAGATGTGGTTGAATGCTTATCTTGTAATCGCCATTTTCAAACTTGAAAACTTACATGTTTCACTCACCATCACTAACACGCAGAATTTTGGTAATGTGAGTACAGGCTGGGAACGGATTAAAGTAAAATGAAAATACTAACATTTGGGTCTAACATTGTTCCAGAACGTCTGCTATTAAGCGTTAAGAACTTAATATCTTATTTTGCTCTCAAATCATGCATCTTTCCGTATCGGAAAATATTTTTTCACGAAAAAGTTTTTTCTGCTTCACATGCGAAACTCTTTACAAGAATAGAGTGGGTAATGAATCAAATCAAAAGTTTTGAATAATATCAGAAATAGCGATACGCGTGGAAACGCTAGGTCATTTTTAAGCGGTGGTTACGATCGCTAACAACTAACTCCAGAAAAGCTTCGTGTGTTAAATGCAATGTAGCAGTAGCCACTAAGCGAGGATTTATTGTATTGTAATACAAGCAGGATTCATCATCAGTCAAGCTGGTGTCGGAGTAGCGTCTTCGAATTTCTTCTGCATGATTAATTTTAAATAGGGTGTTTTTTCACAATTTCCCAAAACAATAGAAATATTTATTCATTTATAAAAAGGATATAACTCATTAAAGTATTTGTTAAAAAGATTGCATATAAACCTGAGAATAAAATTACAATACAAACATGGCGTTACGTAACGAAGACGTTAACTCCGTCCTCCTCCTCGTCACAATTTCGTAACTTACGGCCGAACATCTCCCTCCACCTGCCGTATTACGTATTATGTGGACGACCTCTTATCCAGTTCCTCTTCTACACTTTTTTTAAGGTGATCTGGTACCCCTAGCAACCTTGAAAGTTAGTCCATTTAAAAAGCATTGCAAGGTTTTTCACTATTTTCTTCTTTATTATTAAAGTTACAAACGTCAAAATTTGAACAAACCTAGAGGAGACACATATCTATGCCTTGTGTGTTTTAGATTTTGAAAAAAACACAGTAAGGAAACTTTTATCTTCAACTTTGAAAACATGGCAACAGTAAGACCTGAACTCCCTGCGACGGTATAGTTTTTCCTTTCCGCCCGAGTCGAGCGGCAAGTTCAGTTCTCTGCCTCGCTCAAGTTGTTCCAATCAGGTGACTCATAAACAGCGGTACAACCGAAACCTTCTTTTCTCATCTCTCTCCCTCTCTCTTTTTTCTTTCTTTTCATTCTGCGAATTCCTGGAAGGGTAGTTGTCACTTGTCAGCTTACCATTTCCGCAAAATAACATAGTATAGATGTCAGTTTGTGATCTTTGGGAAAGATTATAGAACAAATATTGTTGGAATCAATCTAGGACAAAATTACCCTTTGAAAGCGAGGTCGAAACCCTCTCTTCA
This sequence comes from Thermobia domestica, assembly GCF_964235325.1. Taxonomy (NCBI): domain Eukaryota; kingdom Metazoa; phylum Arthropoda; class Insecta; order Zygentoma; family Lepismatidae; genus Thermobia; species Thermobia domestica. The sequence continues at coordinate 23,146,806 of NC_137461.1, forward strand.
GAAATAATTGAGAGATATTTACATGAATAATTTTTGAGGGAAATATGATCAAGTGAAATGGCATGTGGGCAAAATTCCTAGGGCCTGCTTTTTTAAAAATCACTTTCGTTCTTTGTTGCCTGTCCACATGGCCACTTCTATACTATCCCCTAGAACTTTTTTTTTTTTAATTTTTCATGCACATGTCCGGTGACAATACAATATTGTATAAATTACCATATACTCATGTGTAATGTCTATATCTCCCTTTTCCTGGAAGCGGAGAAGGAAAAAAATATAGATCCATGTAATGTTCACACTAGCATTTCCTAATTTTAGATTTTTTTTCTAATAAATGAAGTTCGCAAGGCGCCTGAAGGCTGTGAGATTCTACCTGGGTATCATGTGCATAGATACACCCTCGATCAAATTCGTGTGAAATATCTTGTGCAAACTTTCATTGCGAGTTCGAACAGAAGAGAACCAAGTTTGATAAAGCTGGGTAACGGCTCACGCAACATTTTATGTTCTTTGTAAGTAAATAATGTTGGATTATTTTAAAATTGAGCATGATTAGGGATGCGCACGAGACAAGATTTGTGGTTGTCTCGTCTCGAAAATTTGCTGTAAAAGTGATGTCTTGACTCGAAAAATGTATATTTCTCTATTGGAAAAGCCGTGTCTCGACTCGTCTCGTGCGCATACCTAAGCATGATTTAGTAGTAAATTTATTTTGCATTATACAAATTTGTTTAAATTATGTAATATCTGTGAAAACCTTGTTGACCAGGCTCGCAACCAGCTACTGAAGTTTGGGGAGCATAGATATGCTAGGGGGGCAATCGTAACAATTCTGGGTCTCCGTATCAATGTCATAGGATGCATTGTGGTTTGAGGGGCTAAAAAATTTAGGAAGGGAGCAAGCCCCCTAACCCCCGCCGTAGTTGCACAACTATGTAAGTAGATTCCTCAGTACCAGTACTTTATTTCACAAAATAAACACCACTACTTTATTTCGCAAAAAAATTCTTCACTACGTTATATAAAAATTGGATAACTCGACGGGTCAGTGTGCGAATTGAATATTTCTCCCAGGGCGGATGAATTTCACTCATATACGCACCCAGCCATCACACACGTAAGAGTGGGGAAAAGTTATTCCTGTCTGAAATGAAAATTTTCTCTTGCAGGGGGATAAAAATTTCTCAGAGGAGAAATCCCTGGCATCCCCTCGTCAATTAGCACACTAGGACGGGCCTCTCACAATTTATAAGGAAATCGACGCAAAAGGCTGTAAGATGACATTTTTCATACCTTTTCTTTTTACATGACATATTTTCGACTCCAGACGACATAGGGACGGATCCAGGATTGATTCCTGAGGGATGGGGTAGCGATGAGTTGTAACACTGCTACTTAGGGTTACTTTAGTTTTATTATGTACAGACTTGAACTTTTGCATCACTGGTGCTTGTGCCATTGGAGGTGGCGAACGACCCTTCCCCCAGGATCCGCCTACAAGTCTCTATGCCATCCCTACAGGATAAAATAAGATACATAGGAATGTTTTCCATTTATGTTTGAAGGCATAAGCGTAGCCAAAAATATTCGTTAGTCGAGTTTAAATATAGAACCAATAATAATAATAATAATAATAATAATAATAATAATAATAATAATAATAATAATAATAATAATAATATCCGCTTAGTAATGTGTTTCGTAGAACAGATGTAGACTTTTTCCTCTGACACTGTCAGTCTCCATATAAACATTTCCCACCCCCACCCCCACATCTTTAGATTCCAATCAGTCTCGGTGGTCCGTCTCTCTGTTTATGGTTAATTTCACTGGAATGCATTTCTTTATAGTCTTCAATCTTTGCATAAAATTAACAGTCCTCACCTAAAAGATGTATGGTGTAGTGTGCGACGCAATACTTCCCTGTGGGAAACCCTGGAAATGTACGTATTGCAATCGGGCATCTCACCTGAGTCTCCCGTTTAATCAGTAAGTACGCTGGGAATTTTATTTTGTGAGGTGTTTAAAACCCAACAGGGAGAGCATTTAGAATAGTGATACATATTTTTACAGAAACGCAAAGGAAGCAATATATTTTGTTACGACCAGGGATGTGTGTAAAGAAAGTTTGGTTGGTGTTAGGGGGTGTTTATGGAGTTGGGAAAGATTTTAAACAAAGAAACTTCATTTCCTAGCCTTCTCTGGATTACAGGGGTGCCCACAGTCAAGTTTTGGGGCACAGGTTGCACCTATGATTTTTTTTTTTTTTTTTTTTTTTTTTTTTTATAGAGGAGGGACATAATTTGTCATTGAAAGTGGAACAATCGAATTTTAATTATACCACAATGATGCTTTTATGAACACGAGTGACGTATTTAGGAATTTGTTTCGGGAAGGGGTATGCACAATACGAGAATAAGCACTTATATTTTTCCTTTTAGGTGCCGACAAATTTTAATGAAGTTGTGAATATAACAAATTTATTTCGGGGGGGAGGATTGAGCTCGATAGCCACCGACTGATGAACACTAAGTATGAAGGAGAACTTAGCATGAATAACATTTTTAAATAAGTAATTGTCATAATAAAAAATGGTAAATTTGGGGGGAGGACAGTAAATGGGAAGAATGGTAACCTTCAGGGGAAAATAGGGACTTCTGCCTGGGTGTGTATATTCTCTACTCATTTACATTTTCTAAACATTGTGATGTGTCGTCGTACGTATATGTAAGCACCTTCTCCACACAGGAAGATTGTTGTTGATCCAGGATGAAAGCTAAAATATTCTAATTTCAATAGATATGAAAGGAGGGATTACAACCTGTACCAACACATCTTAAAGTACGCCACTGTTTGAAAGTATTTCTTTACTAATGTACATACTTTCCAAGAGCTTCAGTTTGATGTGTTAGGTCCTATATATCGTTTCTAGCTATTTATCATTTTTAGAAAATATTTTTTCTGCATTTATATGCTTATCTATCTATATTTCTCTCTCTCTCTCTCTCTCTCTCTCTCTCTCTCTCTATATATATATATATATATATATATATATATATATAATATTATATTATATTACTTCTATCTGTTTACCTGTCTATCAACCATTCGATTTATCATCTTTCATTCAAGATTCAAATACTGCATTGAGATAAAGCTACATAGAAACGGAAGAAATAACCACAGAAATATGAAACACAATAGCACTTGTTTCTTCTCTTTTCTTATGTTTCTGAAGCCGAAAGTCGTGCGATATTTTTCCTCGGTCGGCAGGAATATCTCGCTTTCCGTTGTCTTTTCACGGCACAGACATTTGTACTGCTATCCCTCCTGCTGTCACTCATAAAGTGATTATCCGTCGGTATTCACATTTCAAGGAACCACGACTCGAAGGACAGGCAGAAAGACGACCGCTAAACGCGGACAGGGAGGTTCACACAGGAGTCAATAGACATTTCAACAAAAGGAGACACCAACTCAAAATTTGAGTGGGAGGGTTACATCTGCGTTGCCAAGTTTTTAAAATCAAACATGGAAGCTTTTTTACTGTGTTTTTTTCAAAATCTAAAACACACAAGACATAGATATGTGTCTCCTCTAGGTTTGTTCAAATTTTGACGTTTGTAACTTTAATAATAAAGAAGAAAATAGTGAAAAACTTTGCAATGCTTTTTAAATGGACTAACTTTCAAGGTTGCTAGGGGTACCAGATCACCTTAAGGGACTAGTCTCCCCGTTAGGGACGCCCGTGATTGTAGCCGTCGTACCCGTGCGCCTATTATTGTAACATTCCCTGGTAGTGAGAGGTATTTGTACAACTTTTACATGTCACACATAGTCTCTAGATGGAACAATGATTTATATGAGATAATATATATTGTTACAGTCTGAAACATTACCAAGAGCTGAGGGCTCTTGACCATTATTTAAAAAAATATTTTACTTCCCAGTAGAGAATTATTGTTGCTGTCTGAGATTCCCTTCGCCTTCCGCTCGTGTGGTCTGGTCTGATCGTCTTCACTAGCTGGCTCCTGATCATCTCTACTCGGCACTGATGTGACGAGAGACGTATGCGAACCGCCACAGCTAGATATTTATGAAAATTTGTACCCTGACTTATTGTGGATCGGTAATCATCGTGGTAATAGTCACTCGGTGCGGAAATGCCTTGTTTACTCGTTATGTATAATAGATATATCAAGCAGTGAACGGGTGAGGCTGGACCGAGTTATACCCCAAAAACGCCGGGAAAAGCAGAAAATGAAAAATGTGTGAAGGTAACCTGATACCCACGGGAGGAAGACACGTGACCAAGAACATGGCAGTAGTGTTACACAATCAGTGTTGCCATCCCAACACAAACCTAGTTTTTTTAAATAGAACGTGTACCATTTTATGGCATTAAAACAATTGGCATAAAACGTGGGAGAAAATAAGTAGAGTTGGGATATCAGTGTTGGCAAATAAGGGAAATATGAGGATCTAAAGTTGAGAAATTATGGGGTCCGTGCAATGAAATGAATCAATGTACAACAAAACTGCAGAAAGAACAAATGTAAAGTAGGGAGTAAACAACAGCATCCTCTGACTAACTGGTTTGGTATGTCATATCAAGTGTGCAGCTAGGGCGAAACATGTATTTTAGCCATACAATCTGGCGAGGAACGTATGCGAACCATCACAGCTAGATATTTATGAAAATTGGTACCCTGACTAATTGTAGATCGCTGATCATCGTGGTGATAGTCACTTATATTCTGTTGTATATATTGGTGTATTATAAAATATTTTGCGTCTGTATATCACTTGTAACCTGAATGCAGTGTGTTTTTTCATCTTCATCGTTGTTTCACATACTAACGTTTCCTGTACTCTCGACTGACACCTATCACGGGTCATTAATCTTTGCGAATCTATTTTAATGTATATTTTCTTGTCACATATTTGCTATCTTTCGTGCCACAGTTTTTCTGTACTCCTGTGGCGCTACGCCATCATTTCTGTGGTTTGGAAGAAATGCAGGATTTTATGCAATGTTGCAGCTCCAAGACAGTTCGTTTTATAGCTCTCGGGAACTGTTCGAGATATCGATTCCACACAAACGCCATTGGAATTGCTGCGCTACAGAACGATTTGCTGTTCACATTTCCGCATTATGTCACATGGGACTTTTTTTCTAGTGCTATTCTAACATGTGCCTTTGTTGGGTAAATATTGTATCAAGACCGTTAGTAACTGGATGTTGCACATGCTGTAGTTTACTCCCTAGTGTACATTTGTTCCTTCTGCAATCTTGTTGTTGTTGCACATTTGTTTGTTTCATTGTACGGACCTCTTAATTTCTCAACTTTAAAACCTCATTCATAATTTCTCAACTTTAGAGCCTCATATTTCCCTTATTTACCAACACTGATAACCCATCTTTTCCTTTTCACGTTTTGTGCCAATTGTTTTAATGTAATGCCATAAAATGGTATACGTTCTGTTTGAATAACTGTGTTTGTGTTGGGATGGCAACACTGATTGTGCGACACTACTGCTGTGTTCTTGGGCAGGTGTCCCCCTCCCGTAGGTATCAGGTTATCTTCACACATTTTTCATTTTCTGAATTTTCCCGGTGCTTTTGGGGTATAACTCGGCATAGCGACACTCCCTTCACTACTTGGTATATGTATCATACATAGTGGATAAAAAAAAGGCATTTACGTACCGAGTGACTATCACCATGATGATTAGCGATCCACAGTAAATCAGGGTACCAATTCATAAATATCTAGCTGTCACAGTTCGCATCCCTTGTGAGAGGTCTTCACTGTGTAGAGAACATCACGCAAAAGAGAGAGTTCTGTACTGCTTGTGGTTCTCCCCCTCTTCTACGGCCTGGTGGCTGCTCTTAGAATTGATCAAACCGACGATCGCCCTCCGAAGTTGGACCACTCTGTATCGACTTTTTCGCCAAAAGCGTTAGGTTTTGGAACTAGAGAAACAAAGAAATTGTTTCTTCCTGACTGTTCATTATCATGACGTGTTACATTGAATGAAAGAAACTTATCTAAGGGATCGAGCATGTTTCAGATGTTATGCGGGCTTCAAATGTTTTTTTCATGCTAAACACGAACTAGTAGCGTAATTGATACAGAGTCCACTTCTGACGGCAAAATTCCTATGTTCAGACCGTGGGTCTGCGATATAAGTTCCCTGGTAAATACGTACTGGGCCAGTTTTTTGGGACTTGAAACTAATGATTTAATGTGAAGTATAAGTATTAAGCAACAAACTTTCGCCTGTCAATACCCGTAAGAACTGCGAATTTGCAATTCTTGACTTTTCACTTTCGTAAATAATGTTCCGGTACACGATTTTATTTTTCATAGGAATAACTTGCTCTTCGTTCACTTTTCCGTGGGGACTTTAGTTCACTTTCGGCAATAGTACTCATTACTGGAGAATTTTGTAAAGACTCAAATGTACGAATCGAAAAGTTAATATAAAGTAATAAAGACAGTTGTCATTATAAGAAATTCCGAATGAATATAGCCATCTGAGAGTGATGTGTATGCTTTATAATCGTAGATTGGGCGCGCTATCAGTAAAGTTGTAATTGATCAGTCTGTTGTGTTTTGTTGCCAACTAAATATAGAAAATTAAATTATTGTAAATTAAAAATAACTCTTCACTATTTTTATGTACTTACAGAGAGATCGAAAAGAGCGCAAACATTACACAGATGACTGGGCATATGGGGATGAAGAGATTGAAGGGAGACGATCTTTCCGATTGGAAGACAAGATTGAAACCGATCGATTTCCGCAATGTTTTGTCAAGGAAATGCAAGGGCATGGTAAGTACATGTTTTAAATCACGAGTATAACTTTAAGGAGAAAACGTAAATAACAGGTACTTATGGATCAGCTTCAGATCAATGTTTACTTGATTGAGAACCGCAAATTTAGTGCTGTAATTTGACTTACATCTGTGGGTTTCTGGCAGTTTGAAAAACTAGTAGTCAGACTTTTGAGAAAGTTAACTTGACGATAGGCGCGGCTCGTGAGGGAAGTTATATTGGTGAAAACGAAGTTATTAAGAAGCTACATTAGATACGTAACTTTCTTTCCTTAGTTTGAAGCAATTTTCGTCCCATGTGACTACCCTTCACAAATCACCTCTGCAGTTTCGCTCGATCAATTTCTCACATTGGCAGTTAGCCTGATATTGTTTTCAGCACTGCTCTCCGTTGTCCAAAGAGAAAAATTACAAAAATGAGCTCGTAAAAAAATAACTTATTCAGTTTAACAACTAGTGGTCCTAGATCTTGTCAAAGCATTTTCTTTAGCTTAGTTTCTGGAGGTTACGGAAGCAAACAGAAGATTTATCCGGAATGCTCAGCACATATTTATCAAAGCCTTTTGGATTACCGTAATATCTTCACAAAGCTTCCCTTTCAGTGAAATTTTCACACGGGGAAACGAAATTAAAAAAAAAAAAAAAAAAATCACTGACAGGTCGGGTAAATACGGGGATGTAAAACAAGGATACGCTGATCGACTTGGGATTCCTAGACTGATCGATACAACATTATGGGGGCTTAAGCCAAATGTGTTCCAACAAGTCAAACAACAGGGTTGCTAAGCAATGACTTGCCTCCTAGTGAGTTCATATGGAAGTACTTCCAAAGTCACATCTATTCAAAACATATCAAGTGATTAGATAACAGCAATTTCTTGTATTTGGCGATTATAAGTATAAAATTAAAAAAATCAATCTTAAAACTTTAAATTGAAAGTGGATATCATAGTGATTATTCACTTGATTTCAAAACTGCTTCAAAATTGATTGCATATTGCTGAGATGAAGATGTTGCGGTGGATTTATGGTGTGATGCGGAAAGACAAAATTAGGAATGAAGTGATCCGAGGAAAATTCTATGTAGTTCAGAGGTTGTAGTACAGAGTTGATTCCGATATATGGTGACAATGTCAAATTGCACTTAACCTAAGAGAAACCATGTCGCCACCATCGAGAGTGCTTATTTGATGGTCCTGCATTTGGGCAATTGCCCGACAGCGAAGTTTCCACTGTAGGAGACTGGCACGCAATGTAGTCATATCAAGCTGCAACCACTATTCCTGACAGGCTTTCCATAGCCTTTAAACAGTGCGGGGTCTCCTGTAAGAGGCCGAAGACTCGTGTCAGGAGGCCGAAGGCGCAAAAGTCCATTGGTGACGTATCAGGGGACCACTAGAATGTCTGTGAATGGAATGGTACGGATTCCAGTTTCTGCTGCCGTTTGCTAGAGGAAGAGGCGGGTTGAAGTGAGATGTGTGATTTGATGCACTTGTCTTGATGCACCCACACACGATTTTTCTCTCTCCCGTAGAGATGGGGAATGTCATAGCAATAAACGGATGCAGGAGTCCGAATTCACCGTCGTTGTTTTGACTACATGATGTATGGTCAGCTTGCCCTGGTACGAGTAGGCCTACCCAGCAATGATCATGAAACCTGTGCCAACACTTTCTTTGCATTCAATGAACCATTTTTGAAAGTCCCTCGTACCTGTCGACCGATAAAAAGAAAAAAATAAGCACGTAGCTTGTGACAGTCATCCAGATAAACATATGCCTCGTCCAGTTTTACAAAAACTTCCACTTTTCACTAGCCAGGTACCACCCATACAACTTGTGCCACGTTCCTGGATGTGTTTTGGCAAGAGCCTGTGAACACGCCCGTTCCGTCCCTTTACCAATCTCAAATCGCGGTAAATGCTGGAGTGCACTGTCTTCAGTGATGTCTGTAGCCGGTTCGCAATACTCCTCTGTGTGTGGATTCTTCCTGGTGACAAGAGCCCCGACTTCCCGAATTCTAGCGTCTGTGCGGCTAGTGGCAGGCCGGGGGTTGGTCTGGCTCTGACCCACAGGGACCATCCCGCGCCTCGCCTCATCTGCCATTTTCAGACTTCATGATATGCCATTTTTGGACACAGTGAATCCACGTTCCTTGCACAGTTTGATAATGCCACTACAACTGTAGTTCACCTCAAATAGGTCAGTTATGTAGACCTGCCAATAAGCACTTATTTTCGGCGGCATTTGTCGCGATATGCACTTAAAACACCTGTCACGCACGATTGAGGTTAGATATACATTGAAGTTGCATCTCCGACTGGCAGCTTTATTCTCTTCCTGGTTTTTGGTGCTGCACAGGGTGTGTAATTTCATCACCTTAGATCAGAAACAACCACTGTATAATATTAATTATCATAGTTTATGAATGATATACTATGATATCATTAGTAGTTTGTAAATGATAGTATGTGATTACTAACCTACACAAAATTAGTCATGTGGGATATGATGTTTGCCACGTTTGCTAATTTTACGCAACTTGACCCTCCTGCTTAGGGGTTAATGCCAGACATGGTAGAGTGATGGATTGTGTGTGTGTCGTTATGTTGAGTTTTTGCGTAAACACCATTTGCTTGATTATATAGTTAGATACGATATCAGTGGCGGATTTAGCTCGGAGCAGGGGGGCTTAGGCTCCCCAGATTTTAGTGAAAAAATAATTTAAGCTATTATTTATATATGTTTGAAAGTTGATAGTAATCTCATGATATACGTGCCATAGTCTGGATTCTCGCTTGCAACTCCTCCTCCCCCCAGTTTTCAACTTCTAGATCCACCCTCTCGATAATGTGTGTGTTTGCAAGACCTCAAGACATCAAAGAGATTATTAACAATTAGTACTGAAATAATCCTATAGAGTATTAGTTATATAGCTATAGAGAATTTAGTTATAAAGTAAGTTCGGCGGTTTTAAATAAATTCCATCGTAATTGTATCCGAAGAGTCAGAAGTTCTTTCAGATACACGTGTGTATTCTGTGTAATAGAACCTATTCATTGATGGCGCATGTAGTTTAGTTCGCACATTGAATGCAGGTATCTTCTTCCAAGTAACTTCGGTAGAGACAGGTAGTATTCAGCATCCCCCACCCCCGTTCCGCCATCCAATTTTGTCAGTCAGTATCATATTTATTACATCAATTAAGAAGTTTCGGAAAGAATCCAATATTTTTCGGATTTATTTCTTTTTCCTTCAAAAAGTAAACACATTCTCATGTTATATGGCTTCATGAAACACACGACCTAATTGTTTTGGGGTTCCGATCAAGACACGTTCAATCCTTCCTTTCTGGGTGGTAATTTTCATTAACGTATTTTATTTAAGAAACAATCCCTAAATTAAGATGAAAAGATACTTCTTAATTCTTCTGAGTATGGTGTATAACTTGGTAAGTGTGGGGTATATCAGAACTCAAGATCAGTTGAGTCCACATTAAAAAAAGTTTGGTTTGATATTTAGTAGGAGAAAATGGTGGTTTTGAACTTGTTTTCCTATTTGTGCTAATGTAAAATTCTATTTTAATGTTTTAATGTATGGAAGTGTATCTAATACAACGTTTTTTTTGTTTTTTTTTTTAAAGCAGATTGAGGTGCATAAATGAAGGTTGTGTGAGAGAGGGGACATTAAACTATAATAGTTACGTAACAAAATATATTGATTTTTGAGTTTGTGTAATAATATATATCACTATTGCGAGTGCGCACCCTCTTTTTTATTTTCAACACACCTCTAAGTAAAAGTTCGTGGCATACTTACTGGGTAGAGATACCTTAAATGTCACCAGATATGTATGAAATAAGGTATTTTTCATTGGGAGCTCATGTGTTTTCGATCCCACGTTTAACTGTAGCAAGTCTCTCTCTCTTATATTCGGTGCTAAACAGGACTCTTCTGTCTAAATCCATCGTCAAATAATGTATTGATCTGTACTTGCAAGGAAATATTTATTTATGCCCATATTTTCATACCTACATGTTTCATATAAGAAATAGATAAAAATACCAAAGTAACATAACTTCGCTAAAGTTGAAGCAAGTTTGAACTATTAAATTCGTACAAAATATATATTTCTGTGCCAAAGGAGTTTTTTAGTGGTACTGCAGCTTGCCGACAGATGGCAAAACAAGCAGGAACTCTCATCAGTGTGGGTAATCTCTAAAAGATGTCAGCACAGAGGTATTGAGCGTTGTGAGATTAATTATATTGAAGTTGGAATTATACAAAAGTTCCAAATTTTGCGGATCAGTGTGAGGCTGTGTGTGTGTTCGAGATTGTCATTATTGGCTTTTCTGCCGGAAGGGATTGAGGTTTACAAAATAATAATAATAATAAGAAGAAGAAGAAGAAGAAAAGAGTTTTAAAATTACACTCGTTACTGTTATTTTCCTGACTACTACATATTTAGCAGTTTTATTTACGATTATTTTTACAAAATTTAATTTAAAAGAAGAAGAAAAACTTTTCTGAATAGAATGAGTAATATGTCCAAGTACTCGTAAAAAGAAATGTTTTATGTTTTAGCTGAGGGACCTGTGCATCTGTCAGACTCCTTTTGTAAAGAAGGGTGTGATGCGTACGAATAAAGTTTGCTTTCTAAAACTTATTATTTTTTTCTGCTGTAAAAGCTCTATGCAGGGTGTTTCAAAACAACACCGACAACGTTTGGTAGGTGATTCCTGACACCAAGACAAGACAAAAAGTATAAACCAACCTGGGTACACAAATGCTTCCTTTCGGAGAATAGGCTAACATCTACTTGATTGACCGTTTTTGCTCGCAGTATTTGGACTTTGTGGTGCACAAACTCCCATTTTTTTTAATTCTCCCGTTTTTTCCGACTTTATTCATTCCATCATTTCATTCATTCTCATTATCACCGGGTCCTTGGCCTACACGACGTACCATGGAATGTGAAACAGATTTTTTTTTTTTTTTTTATTGATCATTTCGAAATTAATCTTTGCAGCTACCTCTTATTTTATTTGATTCTGAAAAGTAAGTGAAATATTTCCTTAATAGGACGGACGTCAGTGTGAGAAAAAGTCAATATTTTGCATTGCCGTTCGGACCTACTTGGCCATCAAATAAAAGTATTAACCTTGTATAGTACATCTGTGTATGCAAAAGCGTCAGTGGTGTCATAGAACCAGTTAGAAATTGTTACCAGTTACAAAACATTCGTATTTGGTTTTTTTTACAGTAGTAGTTTAAATTGCCATGCATAACAATACTCAAAAACATTGGGAAAATGCTAAATTTCCAATACATCTAATACAACACTGCCTAAGATGTTATCACGTGCTCTCTCTTACAACGATGCCTTTCCTATAAAGGTAACCAAGAAAGTTGTGTCGCTTTTTGTGGGGGCCTGTGTTCAATTGGCCCTCTCACCGTGATTGAATGCGAATGGAGGTCAGTTATTGGTGTGGGTATATCCAATATACTACCTGGTTGTGGCAGTTCAGTTACACCGTGACTTGCGTAAGGACAGTGAACATGGGATTTCCGAAGAGCGTCATAAGGGCATGTATGCTGTGAGTTCAAACTGGGGTCAAACGCCGCTGCAACAGGGCGGAAGATAGGCCAGGCCTTTCGTGAGGGTGTCGTGATTACGCGGACGGTGACGAAGCACTCGAAGACTCTACACGCGCCGAAAAACCAACACATGTACAAAATGATCTTTAGGCAGCAATTGAGGCGAACAGTGGCCAGACATGTGAAGAACTGGGACTACAATTCAGTGAGAGTGGAGAAACCATTCGGCAGTACCTCCATTAACTTGGGAAGCACTAAAAGTTGGGTCGATGGGTCCCACATGATTTGACTCTGGGCCAGAAGGCAACGAGAGCAAACACCTGTGTTTCTTTGCTGTCTCGTCTGAGGAAGAAGCTATTTCTGGACAGGGCGTTGACGTGTGACGAGAAGTGGGTTCTGTACGACGCTTCACGGGGCCATCATCATTGGTTAGCATTCCATGAACAGGTTCCAAAACAGCCGAAACCAGCACTGCACCCGAAGAAGGTCCTCCTTTGTGTTTGGTGGATTGCTTGCAGCATCATGCATCGGGAACTGCTACCAGCTGGTCAGAGCATCAGTGTAACTGTATACTGTCAGCAGTTGAGCCGTGTTCAAGAAAAAACTCAAAACTCTAGAGCCAGCACTTCTGAATCACAGAGGTGTCCTCCTGTTACGGGACAACACTAAGCCCCACGTGGCTAGGATGACCAGGGACACAATTTTACACTTTGGATGGGAAACCCTATTGCATTCGCCATACTCCCCGGACATTTCACCGTCCGATTATCACCTGTTTTGCAACCCCGCAAATGCGATCAAGAGAGGGAGGAAGGGGATACTGTTGTAAAAATCAGCATGGGAACTTGAAAGAATTTTCCGAAATGCACTCCTGTTGAGTGAACACACTATACCATCAGTTTTCAAAATTTCTGGGGCACCTCTTACCGTGTTCCAACAATAACAATACGTCACGTTCCAATATGATAGCCAACGTACAGTTACTTATTTGCGTATCTTCCCTCAAAATATTCTAGGAATGTATGTACTGTCAAAAAAAAAAAAAAATGTCCACAAAGGATATTTCTCTCTACTTATTTGTTAGGATATTCACACACATGGACGTGAGAAGTGACGCTATTGTTAATTTTCAATTTTAAAGTGGGCAGCCCATTTAATACATATTTGTAGATATTTAGTGTGGATACCTAATGATATTTTAAAACGATATTTGTTAGTGTAAAGAAAGAAAAAAAATGCATATACTGACAGTACAAACTTCAAACAAACTGAGGAAGTATTAGCCTATGTTTTCACACAAATGCACGCAATAAATTTTGTTCACAATGTAGTGACATACTAAACGAAGTAGAAAATATTACGTGACTATTTTGAATGAGTTGTTGTTTTCTCCTCTACAATAAGTAGAGATGCAGGAAATTACTATTAATGTTCTCGTCTGGAAATGAGAGATTAATTAGTATTATATTATTGACTGCGGGCGATTTTTTTTTTTTTTTTAACAGGAAGACTATAGCAGACCTTCCTTAATCGAGACTTAACTATGAAAATAATGAATGAAATTACCTGAACTTTCTTCGTGGCATTCCTTTATCACGTCTTTGCCGCTGGACTACATGTGCGTCTTTGGTACACGACTACCTGGGTTTGATTCCCGGTGGGAGAGCCTTGAAAAAATTTTGAACGCATGATGGTGTTGCGGATGCCACCTTATCCTGTAGGTCCACGTATCATGTAGCCTTAGTGCTTGAAAGGACGCAAAATTCCCATATAATCCAACCAATTTCCTGATTACACTGTAAAGACAGTCAATAAATTATATAAAGCACGAACTGTTACAAAAGAAAAAAAAAGTAAATAAAAGCTTAACATACTAAGAAATCATGTATGCCATTGTTCAGCTTACATGATTGCGGCCAACACAAAATAATAAGACATATTTAGAAAGATCATTTTTTATTTCTTGAAACGAGGGGCGACGGTTCTCTGAATGGATGTAATTTTCATATTTCCTGAATCTGTTCTATTTTGCCTATCTTGCTACTTGTTTTGTGTGTCCAGGCTGATTAGGGATTGAGCTACAAGCATTTGAAAGTAATTCTCTGAACTGTCACCAACCCGCCAGACAAGAAAAAAATAAATGTCATACCGATCGCGTTGACTGGTTCAATCTTGGTGGAGGCTTGTTACAAACTAGGGATGGCCAAAATTTTCCGGAATCCGGATTCCGGAAATTTTGTTTTCCGGAATCGGAAAATTTACTTTCCGGAATTCGGAAAAATTCCGGAATTCGGAAAAATTCCGGAATTCGGAAAAATTCCGGAATTCAGAAAAATTCCGGATTTCGGAAAAATTCCGACATTCGGAAAAAATCCGGAATTTAGAAAAATTCCGGAATTCGGAAAAATTCCGGAATTCGGAAAAATTCCGGATTTCGGAAAAATTCCGGAATTCGGAAAAATTCCGGATTTCGGAAAAATTCCGACATTCGGAAAAATTCCGACATTCGGAAAAAATCCGGAATTTAGAAAAATTCCGGAATTCGGAAAAATTCCGGAATTCAGAAAAAATCCGGAATTTTTCCGAGATCCGGAATTTTTCCGATTTTACTTTCCGGATTCCGGAAAGTAAAAATTCTGGAATTGGCCATCCTTAGCTAGTAGTTGTTAAAAGAGAAACACAATAATGAATAGGCTATATATACTGTATTAATTTCTTGTAGTTGGATATGTCTTTATCATTTACGTAGACAATTGCTACTGCAGTTATTTACTACTTTATGAGAAAGATCTTATTTTCACACACAAAAAAGTCGCCGGTATGTCTCAAACATTATCGCGTTCCCACCTGCAGCTGCTCCAAAGCACTGCAAACTACTTTTTAATCAGGCGAAAGGCAGTGAAGGAAAATAAATCTCAACAAATATTCTAATAACATTCGCTTATTGTCAACATACCTACAGTGAGCGCAGAAAGTGTTCGTACACCGTGCATAGTTTATATTGAAAACAGCTAGCATGAGAACGGGAGGTGGAAAAATATATATATAACCAGAATTAAGACTACACATTCATACATTTTATTTCTATATACAAGAGAAAGGCCAAACAAACACAATCACTGTTTTGTTCAGAAGAAAAGAGAGAATTCCTTTTTTGTAAACGCAAAAAGTCACCGTACACTTATGCTTGAATTAATGCTTATAAAGTATATTACGTTATTTAATATTTTGTGGGATTACCCTGTGCGTTAATGATTGTCTGTAATCTTCGTGGCATTGATTTCACCTGTAGTAGTTCGTAGTTCTGTAGCTTCGGGACTGATTATGTCCCATTCTTCTTGAATAGCTTTTCTTAGGCCTTCTTTAGTAGACAAGCTGTGCCTTCTGATTCTTGTCTCCAGAACAGATCATAGATGTTCTATGGGGTTCATGTCTGGGGATTGGGGAGGTGTGCGAAGCTGTTTCAAGGTATTATAGAGTCAGGGGCGGGTCCAGAGGGGGCAATCGCCCCCCCCCCACAAGAGGAAACTCTTATTTTATACATAAATAAACCCATCCATAACAAGTTTGGAGCTCTTAAAAGTAGCAGTATTACCGCCGACCGCCCCCCCCCCCAGAAGTCCGTCCTGGATCCGCCCCTGGCAAACCTTGCAGACAGGCCTTGTTCATCAGTACAAACAATAATTGCGATGTATAATGTTTCTATCACTGTGCGAAACCATAAAAAAAATAATAAAAAAAGAACTCGAAGACCAAGAGTGTTGAGTGAACAAGTTAAACGTTACATTATTAGGGAAAGAAAAAAGGTTCCAAAAAGTAGTTCTGTGCAATTGGCAACGGATCTGGAAACACGCGGTGTTAAAGTATCAGCCAGTACAGTGCGGAATATTTGCAGGGTATCATGGTCGGATAGCCAGGAAAATGTTCTGGGTGAACAAGACAAATCGTATAAAGAGACTAAAGTTTGAAAAAGAGTATAAAGATAAGGGATCAGGCTTCTTTCTGGAATAGGGTCATATTTTCGGACGAAAATAAATTTAATTTTATCGAGTCCAATGGGAGGCGTATGGTATGGCGCAAGGTGAATACAGAGATGAATCCTCAAAATCTCGTCTCTAAAGTAAGACACGGAGGAGGGTCCGTGCTCGTCTGGGGTTGTATGAGTGCCTCAGGAGTGTGTCGTCTCCACCTTATCGATGGAGTGATGATCTACAAAGTGTATATTAACATATTAAAGGAATATCTCCATACTAGTGGGCAGAAGATGGTTCTTGAAAACAATTTATTGTTCAGCAAGACAACGACTCCAAACATACAGCGGAAAATACTCGATTGTGGCTACTCTATACAGGGGCGGATCCAGGACGGACTTCTGGGGAAGGGGCGGTCGGCAGTAATACTGCTACTTTTAAGAGCTCCAAACTTGTTATGGATGGGTTTATTTATATATAAAATAAGAAAGTTTCCTCATGTGGGGGGGGGGGCGATGGCCCCGATCGCCCCCCTCTGGATCTGCCCCTGAGGTTTGCTATCTTTCTCAAAGACTTACCCTTCTTATGCACTTTAATAATTACTTTTCTTGTCTCCTCATTTGTTTCTGTTCGGTTGCTTCCCATTTCGACAGCCCACCGTGCAGTTTTTTCACTCCTATTCACAACTAAACTCATTCTGTTACTCGTCATGCTATACAGAGGTGTATACTCAGGTGAATACTAGTGAACCCCAGTTGTGGTATCTTTGTTTCGTATTCGTACGTCAGGTGTACGATCACTTTTTGCGTCTACTCTATATATTTTCTACGGAATTTATTTACTTTCTGACCATTAAACTTGTCTTTGTGGTTCTTTATTGATATATTCATAAAGCTTAGTTTTCATTATTCATATTGTGTGTGTTATTACACTTCTTAAATTTTCTGTTTCTTTTTCGCAGGCATTTTCGTTTTAATAGCATAGGTGTACGAACACTTTCTGCGCTCACTGTATGTACAGTAAATACAAATTGACTTTACGAAGTATACAATGTAATTGTTCAATAATTAACATAAGCAGGCATTCATTAATTTATATTAATATAATAGTTAACAAAACTAATAAGCGGGTGATTGATGACTCAGTGGTAGAGTTTTCATCTATGGTATTCTAACCCAGGACATGTGGGTTTTCGATGGCTAATTTTGTGTTCGAAAATTTTCCCGGTGGTACTCTTGGTTCCCTTTCTTATATTTGTTCCATCATCACTCATTAACGAATTTAGTTTATCAAAACTCTATAGCCATATATTCATTCTGTCCGTCAGTGAAACAAACAGTCTCAAGAACTATCTGATGGATTACCAATCAATTTTGGCCATGATGTACAGAGTCAATAGTTAAGAATCGAGTTCCCTGATGAATGTAATATTCAAACCGGAAGCGGTACAAATCAACCATTTCCGGTTTTAACGTTAATCATTATATAGTAAATATGGTAATAGATAGCGAGAAGCGGTTTCCAGTAATCGACATATATAACATTCATGTAGATAGCATGTTACCCAGTTTGTGCATCTGCTGAAAATAATGAGCTTAGGTATTTAGAGAGCATTTTCCGCTTTAGAAAATGTGTGCTTGGTAAAGAATGTAGAGATTTAGCTGAGTCAGGCACGTAGCTAGAATATGGTAATAGGAAGGGGGGGGGGGTCTGTCACGAAATACTATGGTTATTTACCAGGGGCTCAATCATTCTAAACTATTTTATTGGCAACATATATTGATTCGTTTAGCCAAGATTTCTAATGGGGGCATGATACTGTGGTTACACACCAGAGGCTCGATCAATCTAAATATTTTACTGACAACATACCCATATTGATTGGTTAGGACAATAAAATGAGGATATATTAGTAAGTATTTTAATAAGAAGCTATGAAGAAATCTCGAGTAAAAAATTATAAAAAAGTATTGAAAAAGATATAGTCTTCCGAGGTCATTCGAACGGTGTCGAGAATTTTGCGTCTGGGAAATTTGCGCCCTACCTCAAGAACAGGGAAAATTGCGCCTGCGATGTACCTCCACCGGGAAGTTTGAGACCTGCGAAATAAAAGAACCTATTGGAGCTTACGCATTTCCTCGGAGGGGCTGACATTACAGCATAAACAATCCTCCCCCCACAACCATGCCATTTGTGATTTATTTTCATTGTGGCTATATAAGGGGAGAATAAACTTCAATATAAGCCAAAAGAACACAACGGATCAACGCAATCACTGCTTCTTCCAGAGATGATTTTGGGGGAACACTGGCCTCCCCAGAGCTCTCAGAGTGCCCCCTCGGAGGAGACCAAAATAATACGTCTATAATATAATAATAAA